>NC_136063.1:1045145101-1045794386 GCF_964261635.1 Lissotriton helveticus | reverse complement strand
GTAGAGGTTGTGGGTGTGGTCTATTGGGCGGAGGAAGGGCTGCGTTAAGTGCATATTTGTGTCTTGTACATTTTGAGCTTGAGACATTGTCCGTCATCCAGTCGGCAACATTTACGGTTCATCCGTAGAAGTTGGCTCTGGTGGTGGATGGGCCTTCTGACAGCAAGAGGATGAGCTGGGTGTCATCGTGGAGGATATGATGTTGAGTCTGTGAGATTTGATGGTGTTGAAAAGGGTGGGGCTATGGGACAATCCTTGAGGGTTTCCGCAGATGATTTTCTTGAATTCTGAGGTGAATGTTTGGAGACTGATTCTCTAGGTTGTTACAGTGAGGTTTGAGGTGATCCACTTGAGGGGTTCTCCTTGGATTCCAATGTGGTGGAGCATGTTGTTCAGGATGTGATTGGAGACTGTGTTGAAGGCAGCTTACAGGCCCAGGAGTATGTGGGCTGCCGTTTTGCCATAGTCCAGGAGGGCCATTATGTCATAAATGCAACGATCAGGCCAGTCTCAGTGCTGTGGTTGGGTCAGTATCTGTATTAAGAGGGTTCCAGGAGGTTGTTGTGTTCCAGGTGTTTGGTGAGTTTCTGGTTGGGTGCCTTCTGAGAACCTTCACTGGAAAGAGGATCAGGGATATTGGGCAGCAGTTCTTTGGGTTTTGCTGCGTCGGTGGATAGTTTCTTCAGGATGGTTCTCACTTTAGCGAGTTTCCAGTCCTCAGAGTAGAAGGCTGAGGCGATGGATGTGTTCAGGACTTTCTTGAGCTTGTTGCAAATCAACTTGCTCCTGAGTTTGAAGACGTGGTGGGGACAGGGACCCATGGGTGCTCCAGAGTGCACGGAGCTTATGATGAAGATTGTGGCTTGAGTAGTGAGAGAGTCCAAGTAGGTAAACAGATGTTTGGGGTTTGAGTTTGTGGATCTGAGTTTCGGCAGTGGAGGGTTGGGGTTTGAAGTTTTCACAGATGGCTGAGATCTTGTTGCGGAAGAAATTCAATATTCAAGAATACACAGCTCTTGAGAGAAGGTGATGTTGTTTCCGGCGGCAGCGGGGTTGGAGAACTCTTTCACAATGCTGCAGTTTGCACTGGCATCCAAACGGTCTGCTAGGGCATTCTTTTTAGTTTATTTCATACGGCGGTGGTACTGGTTGAGTGCTGTCTTGAAGGTGGTATGGTCTCCTATCTCTTTGCTGGTGCACCTGTGTCTTTCTAGTTGCCAGCAGTTGCATTTGTTTGATTTCAGCTCCGTGGTGAATCAGCTGTCTGTTCTGGTTAATCATTTGGATTTAGCAGGCTTTGAGGGGGTGATTGTGTTGGCATTCAGTGATCCACTGGAAGAAGTTCTTTTCAGCCTACTCTGGGTTGGATGTTATGTCTGAGTGGTGGAACTTGAGAACTTTATTCCACTGACCTTCAGATATTTTTTCCAGTTTCTGTGCATGGAGGCGGGGGGTCTAGTGCCAGTGTTGGTAGGTCTGAGATGGCAAAGTGGATTCTGTAGTTGTCGGTCCAGGTGAGCTGTGAGACATGGTTATACTTGACTCTATCGCTGGATTTGAAAATGGGGTAGAGCCTGTGTGCTGTGATGTGAGTAGGGTCGGAGACAAGTAGCTTGAGGCCGATGTTGTTCATGCTTCCAGGAGGTCGGTTGTGTTTGTTTTGCTGGGGTCATCGAGGTGGAAGGTTAGGTCCCCAAGGAAGATATAGTGCTCGGAGTCGACGACGATTGGGCGATGAGGTCAGGGATGGTGTTGTAGAAGTTGGGGTGTAGTCCTGGTGGTCTGTAGCCAAGGGTGCCTCTTATGGTGCTTTTCTCGTCTGTGTGCAGTTGGAAGTTGAGATGCTGCATTATTGGGGTTGAGTCATCTGAGGAGATCAGGCATCGGATCATGTGATGGCGATTCCACCTCTGTGTTTATTGATTTGTCCAGGTGTGTTATCATGTAGCCTTTGGGGATTGCGAGGACGATATCCAGCATGGAGGCAGTGTTCAGCCAGGTCTCACTGAGGAAGATGACGATCAAGTGAGGGATGATATTGTGTCCCAGATCTCCGTGCCATGTTTGCCGAGCATTCGTGCATTGAGTAGAATGCACTGGAGTTGTACTGTGGCTGTCCTAGTCAGTGTAGTGGACGCAGTCGTGTTTGTGGTGTCTCCAGTGTTGGAGGTTGCTTTGGTGCTGCAGATGAAGCAGTAGTGCTTGCAGGAGAACAGTTCTCCGGTGATGTGTAGAGATGTGCATCAGCAGTTGTTGATGCACCCAGGTTCCAGGGCTTGGAGGTCTGCATCAGTCTAGCTGGCGCTGGGTGCTGTCCAGGTTCGGACGGATGAAAATGGGCTTGTCTTGCTTTGTGTATTCCGCCTAGACGGCTACACATAACAGGAGCTTAAGCATGACTGGTTTGGCCATCACTGGTTGGATGGGAGGGAGGAGATCTTTTTGTGTGATGTTTTTACTATTTTACTGCTTGAATTGATGCACAAATACTTTACACATTGCCTCTAAATTAAGTCTGACTGCTCTGTGCCAAGCCACCAGTGGGTGAGCACAGGCTAATTTGGGGTTTGCTTGTGCCTTAACCTGTCTAGGATTGTGGTTTATGCTTGAACAGGGCTCACACCCCAGTCAACCAGTGGTCCAATTTGTAGGTCCTATTGGGCGTGGTATTCATTTCCTTAATCTTAAAGGCGAAAACATCAAACGATTTGAAAATTACAGGAATAAAACCTTAAAGAGGTAACCCTTGTCAGTGATGTAATCCCTTTTTACATTTCGAATGTTTCACTTCATCTTGAATTCCCTAGGAATGTTTGCATTTTCCAAATGTTTAGTTTCCATCTAACAAATCACTCTTGTATAATGCATCCAGATAATTGAGACACCTTTGAGTGCCTAGGTGGAATTTAGTTTGTAGATAGGTATTCCTGATGGGTCTCAATCGAGACCGCTGAAGTTGAGTCTAAAAGTAGTATGGGTTTCTCACAGTGCCAGCCAATTGGCCAAAAGGTGTTCAGAACATATTTCTCAGATCCTTGGCCTCTCTGTAAAGAACACAGAGCAATGGCCACATATGTGGCAACTGTAATCAGCATCCTATAGAAAATTGAGTAAAGGAGAAATGCCTAGCTGTTGAAATATAAAAAGGGTCAAAAGAAATTAAACCAGTGTGCCTGTGTGTGTGAGGCATATCTGTTAATGGTCCAGTGTATCTGGGGCCAAGAGGTAGGAGTTGGCCCTGTGTGCTCTTCACTAATCTTGTTTGTTGTTACTGCCAGGCCAAGCTTTATGTTTTTTTGCTAGTACGTGTCTGGAGTTTGAACCGATGTTTACTCTTCCTGGAATTAGTGTCACAGTGAGCAAGACACATGAGTTCAGTAGCATTGCTGGCTGCTGCTTGCATGTAGTTTAGCTATTTTGTGATGGGATAGCTGAAGCATTAGACATCAAATTGGAAAGGAGACTAACCTTAGGCAAGTGCAAGCTCTTAGAAACCACAGTGGAAAACTGCCAGTTTAGGTGCACGTGAATTCTGAAGGAGTCTGGCTGCTACTCTTGCAGCAAAATCTAATTATAATTAACAAATATCATGGACAATGAGTTCAAGAAACAACTTCTAATAAATGTTGAAAAAAGAACTGCTAACAAAATATTACGGCCAAGAGAAGCAGACAGTCCATTTGAATCTTCTTTAAATTTATTTGAGATTTTGGACCTACAAAGTTGCATTAGCAGATATAAGGGCACCTTCTTTATAAAGAGCTTTACATGGGCATACTTATCAATGGTGGCACCGGGGCCACGGTTTTTTAGGTGCCCACCAATCGCGAATCATAGCTATATTTTGCTACCCATCCAGTAGCCAGAGGGGCCTTTTTCCTGCTTGCACCAGGGGCCATGTCAAACTTGCTATGCCACTGTATTATGCTCCATCAGAGGAACCCGTTGGACAACCTGAAGAAAGTCATCCATGAGATCACGCAATTGGAAGATTTATTGGGAAACGTATTAATTGCCCAAAGTCTGATGTTCCCTTTAACTGAAGCAATGAATAAAACCGATTATTGTACACCCTTTAAAAGGATATGAAGATTCAGTCGGGTATTAAAGGATATTTAATAATAGAGATATTCAGTTGTTGATTCTGGATAATGTTGGGCTCTCAATGGAGAAGCTAGCTGGACAGACTGATTGTTGCATAAATTTGCCATTATCAATGGCCGGTAGAATATCCTTGATGGAAGTGTTAGCGCTACCCAAATTCCTTTATCCATTCGCTAATAATCCAATTTCCCTGTAATAAAAACGTTTTTACCAGGCTGCGATCTCCTTTGACCATCCTAGTCTTGGCTGAGGTGTGCAGGTGGGGGAGCCAGGGTAAAATGGAAATTCCTTATGCTAGCATACAAAAATGAGTGATTTGTGATGCAATATTAAAACATTCTTTTACCATGCTGCACAGTCCAACCACACAATATACTGCTATGACAGCAGAATACGGTGCTGCATGTACCATTTATAATGTACCAGCTCATACAAACTTTTAGATGCACAAATGATCAATATGAACTATTGACTCCTGAACCCAGCGGCAGTCTTTGCTACACAGGCACAGCGGCACTTTGCTCACCTGCATACCAGCGCTCCAAGCCCACCTCTCGCCGCACCCGCTCCGCGGGTGCCGCTTCGACGTGAGCGCTGGACACCAGCTCACCGGGGTACTTCTTGTGACGGTAAGGCGGCTGTGGGCGTGAGGCTTCAGCGGGGCTGCGAGCGTGCAGGGACTTCATTTCCCAGAAGTCCCTGCTAGACCGACGGAGAGCTTCCGGTCCGCTCTCCCTGCTGGCCCGCCCCCCACGCCCCTATATTACTACTTCCGCCTCCCGCAGCGCGGGACGCAGCCCGGGCGAAGACAGGGCAAAGACTGGGCCGTTTGAGGCCGTTCGAGGTCTGAGCGGTCTGGTCTGGGCCCCCCCTCCTTCGCCCTTTCCCCGCAATCTGGTATTTGCGACTGTCCATTTTTGTTGTCCTGGCTGCTAGTTTTTGTTTGCCCACATGTGCATTCGTGTAACTCGCAATAGGGCGGCCAAGGGGGGGCTGGCCCAAAATGGGCCTATGGATGATTTCATTACACGGACGAACATTGCCATAGACCAGGAAATCAACAAACTGCAAACTAGAGTGTCCCTTGACTTGGAAGCTGCTAGGAAGCTGTCACTCGAATTTGCTACCCGTAAGAAATCCTCCCTTGGTCATATAGCATCTGCTACTACCCCTAATCGTGTTTACAATTCTGAGGGAGTTCTAACGTTGGCTGATGTTCACGATATTCCAGCTTCGCTCACCCCCTTCACACCTCTGTGTTCACTCGTTCTGCCTGAGGGCTTGCCCATCACTGTAGGTAGCCCTTCTGATCCCCCCATTTCTACTTCACACTCATTAGATATTTCTCTTGCTTCCACTTCCTACGGTGGACTAGATAGTATCCCGGTTAATCCTAATAAGAGAAAGCGTTTCCCCAGTACAACCTCTCCACAGAAAAAGACCATAACCCAGGGGGGTAACTTGTCCATTGTTGGCAACACAACAGCTGATGGTAGCCCTGGAATGCCATACATTTCCCCTCTGGCTCCTTGGTGCGATAATAACGTGGGGATAGCCCCTGTGGTACCTGGAAGCACTTTATCAACGGAGAGAATAGACCCTGTCCTGAATGACCAGGAAGGGAGGGAAAGGGAATTCATAGGAGTGGTTTGGGACACCCTAAAAAGTCTTCTATCTCCCCTGGATTTAAGGCTCTCTCGAATAGAGAACAACCTCCTAGAGATGGAGAAAAGCATTATTGCTCTGGCCACTCTTGGCCTGAGAGGCCTTGAACACCAGGGTTTGATAGACAATAACATGGCTCCCCAGGTTCCTACTCCCCCTCCCACAGTTATGCCTGGCTTGCCGCCTAACTCTATTGTGCCTTGTCCCACCCAGCCCATCCCTAAACCTCGCACCAAGAGAGTTGTTACCACAAACTCGGCATCCCAGCCTAGGGCCTATACTTCAAGCGCTCCCACCACTCAACCATATATTCGTACCAACTTGGCTGCCCCGAGAGCACAGAATCCCATTAGCTCTAGCCTTCGCCCTGCCCAGGTCTCTCAGAATAAATTCCCTACTCGTTCTTCTGGGGGTCCTCGTACCAAGAGTAATTTCCGAGGAGGATATATTGATCTTCCTCCTGAAGCCAATGATTATGTGGTGGTTTTGACGGGTGTCCCGGAAATAGAGAATGGCCAATACGAGCACCAGCATTCACTACACAACAAGGTCATGCATTGGCTCAATACCTACAGACCTATTCCCAATGGTAGGAGGAGCAGAGTCACAATGGTACGCAGAGTTCCGTGGGTGGGAACCACAAGGAAACTGACCCCCGGCGACTGCATAGTCGTAACCTTTGACGATGTCTTCACGGCCAATCATATCTGTGCCTGGGTGAGCCAAGATGGGGGCTCTTCTATTGCCCCGAGGCCTTTGTCATTCTTCTATCCACCTCGTGCTGCATGCCCACAGGGGGGCAATTGGTCTTTGGTCCCCCAACAGCCTAGTTGGGGGTACCCTTTAAAGGAGCATAATCCAACTAGAGGCTGGCTCGGTATCACAACTTCAAATAGGTTTGGCAGCCTTGAGGATGTTGACTGACTCCTAATGTCTCCAGCACCAGTATCACTAAGTAAATCTAATACCTCTTCGCTGGAAGCTGAGATCTCCCCTCTGCTGACTACCCTGGGCGTGACTAGTATTGCCCCTCCGATCCAGCCTATAACCCAGGTTTTCTCTGTACAGGGCCTGTTGCACCCTCCCACACCTGACCGCACCATTAGCACTCCCACAGTCGTAAGCATGATAGCCCCTGATTTGTCGCCCCCTATAGCTCCTCCCCGGTCTATCTGGCTTGGCAGCATTCATGCTGCCTCCCCAGCTTCTGCCCCCCAGTCCTGTGAGACCTCGGCAAGCAACTCCCAGCTCAAGATCCTTAGCTGGAATGTGGCAGGGCTTGCTCGAAATTTCGACAAGCCAGATTGGAATTTCTTTGTGGAGCCCTTCGGGATTTGCCTCCTACAAGAAACCTGGTGCTTGGAGCCCTTGCACAGGGTTGGTTTCACGACGTACTCTGTGCCAGCCTCCAGGTCCAAAGGCAGTAAAGGCCGCCCTTCTGGGGGCCTTCTTATCTGGGTCAGTATTTCTCTGGGGTTCACTATAAAACACATAAATACCCAATCCCCAGATCTTTTGAGACTCACTATCCAGTGTCCGGGGGGCAGGACCTTAGAACTCTTCAATCTGTACCTCAGGGGGGCCAGGGTGGGGAACCACTCTCCTCTGTCTTCAACTGGAGTTGAAGAGGAGCTTAGTGGTTGTAACATTGATTCCCTCATTGTCTTGGCTGGGGATTTTAACTGCTGCTTCGAACCGCTGGCCAGCGAAGACATTTCGGACATCTGGGAGGATGATGTTAAGAGAGGCATCCCCTTGCTCACTCTTGACCCCATCAAAAAATGGACACAGAATGCCATTGATATCAATTCTCTCTGCTTGGAATATGCCCTCAGAGCCACAAATGGCCGCTCCAAGTCAGACACTAGGGGTGCGCACACCTTTAATAGGGTGGGCCACACCTCGAGAATTGATTATATATTGCTAAATCACAACCTGTGGGAGTACCTTCTCGACATGGATGTCCAACAAACATCGGATAGCGACCATAATCCTTTGGTCCTATCACTTGCCCTCCCGTGGGAGATAGGGGATCCAGTATCACCCCGGCCCATTTGGAAATCATCCCATGAAGTTGTTCCATCTAATTGCGGGAGGCGCTTGAAATGGGCTAAGGTTGCGTCAGACGAATCAAGGTTGGCCCAAGCAAGGACCATAATGATGGAAGCTAAGTGTCGCTTGGGTGCGCTGGATTCCGATAATGCCGTTCTTACGACATTTACGGAGACCATCGCATCACTTAGCAACCTGTTCTTGGTTCCTCAGGGGAGGGGCAGGGCTAAGCGGAGAACTGTGACCAAGGGTAGAGACCAATGGTACTCCCCCGCCTGCCGCCTGGCTAAAAGTGATCTTATCCGGGCAGTTAGTATGAAAGACCCGGCTCTGATCTCATTAGCTAGGAAAGAATATAAAAAAGCCCAAGCTGTGGCAAGGGATGCGCATGAAACCAATTTCTGGAGCGAACTAATGGATGCTGGCTCCAGAAAGGATTCAGGGGCATTCTAGGCCTTGCTTAGAGGCAGGGATAGGCCTGTCGATTCACTGTTGACATGCAACATCACAGGGGATGCCTGGTTGGCTAATTTTTCAAAACTTTATTCCAACTCCCTGGGGGCCCTGGGCCAGAGTAGGGGTCCCAGTTATATAGTACCGGACAATGGCCCATACCCAGACCCCACGTTTTCACCTAAGGAGGTTGAAATAGCGATCAGGTGTATCGTGCCCAATAAGGCGGCAGGCCCGGATGGAGTCCCTGGTGACTTGCTTCGGAGTAATATAGAGGTGTGGAGTTTACTCATTGCCAAACTCCTGAACGAGGCCTTGGAGGGCGGTGGCTTCCCGGATTCATGGAGGGGTGCGGAAGTCGTCCCTATTTTTAAAAAAGGGTGTAGGGACGACCCTGCCAACTACCGACCTATAAGTCTGCTTGATTCCACTCAGAAGGTAGCAGGGAAGGTAGTTTTAGGGAGGATTCTGCAGTGGGCTGAGGAAATGCAGGTTTTGTCTGACTTTCAGGCCGGTTTCAGACCAGGAACTGGCACGATTGAGCAGACATTCCATTTCCTAATGCTTTATTGGAAAGTGGTCAAACTGGGCAAAGGCAGTCTGTATCTCGCTTTTATTGATCTGCGGACTGCCTTTGACCTAGTCCCACGTAACCAACTGTGGGCTGTACTTGAGGGTCTGGGCATGCCCGCGTATCTGTTGGCACTAACCATTAAATTCCATGAAAGTAACTTTGCCCAAATCAGATGGGGTGCACAGGGGCAAAAAACATCCCGCATCCCTGTAGACAGGGGCGTCCGCCAGGGGTGTGTGTTAGCCCCCACTCTGTTTTCATTATATCTAAACGGAGTGGTGGAGCACCTTCTCCAACTACCAGCAGATGCTCCCTCCCTGGCGGGCAGGAAGATACCAACACTCCTGTTTGCAGATGATACCCTGTTGATCTCGAAATCCCCGATGGGCCTCCAAACCCTGCTAACGAGGTTCCAGGGCTTTTGTGACGCCAGGGGCTTGGCTATCAACATCAGTAAAACCAAGTTCCTGGTGCTGAATCCCCCCAGGAAGACAGTCCACCCACCATCCCTGGACTCAGTGCCATTAGAAAGGGTTAGGGAATTCGATTACTTAGGAATCCGACTCTGTGACTCCATGGGTTGGAAGGCGCACCACCAAAAAATCATCCTGACTCATAGGAGGGTCACGGGCGCCCTATTAAAAGAACACCGTGCCTCATCCCTCAAACCTATCGGGGTGATATTAGATATCTATAGGGCAAAAGCTGTGAGTGCGGCACTGTATGGGGCTGAGTTGTGGGGTACCCAGAAATTTGACACTCTAACCCATCTTGAGAACAAATTCCACAAAGACTTAATGAGGATCCCTTATAGCTCCCCCACTCTCCCTCTCTTACTTGATACAGGTACACGATCTATAGCTGAGCAGGTCAAGCTACGTCCCCTTCTTTTGTGGGCCCGCATATGGAATGTTCCTGAACTTTCAAGTTACGCGGATGCACTACGCGAACTTCTCTCAACCCCCGGTTGGTGTAAGATCGGTTGGCTCTTGGAAGTAAAGCGCCTTCTTTGTGAACTTGGTCTGGATGATGCTTGGGCCAATAGATCATCACCACCCAAACAGTTGTTGAAGAAAATATTCTGGTCGTGGGTGGATAATGAGAGAGCAAACCACTCCAGTTTATGTAGATCTGCTGTGGAGTTTTTGGTTATTAAATGCCGCCCTTCCAGAGAACCCTATCTCGATGTGATCTCTAACCCAATAGACAGGGCGTTGTATTTTAAATTTAGGGTCGGTGTTCTGCCTCTTGGTACAAGGACAGCAAATTGGAAACCACCTTGGCAAACTATAGCAACTTGCCCTTTTTGTACGAATAGGGATGAATCCATTCCCCATCTAATGTTTGAATGTCCAGCATATGCTGCTCCTCGTCGCCGATGGTTGAAACCGCTCTGTTTGAGGCTGGGTACTCGGTCATACTTAGAGGCCTTAAAGTCGCTAAGATCAGACCCTCACCCCCTGCTTGCTTGTGGCCTGGCAACATTTTTGGGGTGGGCTTGGAGGATAAGATCCGCGAGGATAATGATTCTCCAGTAAAGGTACCAATCCACACTCCATTGGCTCCGCTGTTTATTGCTGTGTCCCTCTTCCTTCCTTAAGGATGATTAATTACGTGTCTGTATAAATGTTTTTAGATGGATGCTTTGCATTATTGTTGTATATTTTATATTGTCTTTTAGCGATCTGTTTGTCTTGATGGCCAAACTGTATAACTGTTTTTATTCTTGAATTTGTTTTTACTGTAACGCTTTTATGAAATGAAAAATATTTCGAAATAAAGCTATACAACAACAACAATATGAACTATTGTTGGGAAGACAGTCTACTTTCTGTCTCTCAAACATGTTAATAACCCAGGGATTCCTTCTGCACTGGAAAAAGTCGTAATCGGTACCCATGAGAAGGCAGGTCTCGAAAAAATAGGCCAATTGTTCATAGGGAAAGTTCCTGACGCTGGAATAATTTAAAAGGAACAGGATTGTTCGTGCACTGTACAAATTTACTTGTAAACATGCTTGCTCAATAAAATTGCCCCTGTTCCCAGATGAGCCAGAGGAATTTGCCCCACTTGCACATATGATCTGAACTTCAGGGGGCAGATTTACTAAAATTGTTGCTGGGTTTGCATCACAAAACGAAGCAAACTGTCTCAAAATGTTTATTTGGGTTTTACTTTCGCTCTGTAAAGGTGCGTCAAAGTAACACAAAGCTGCACTTTGCCCTGCTTTGCATCAGTTTGCCTCAGGAGGTATCCCATGGGTGGTACGTGTAGATAGAGTTTTGCGCCAAGAAACCATGCCTCTTTGACATTGGTGTTAACTCGGAAAAAAGCTTTTATTTCTCCAAACATTTCTGACTTTGCATATGTGCTGCACAGTGCAGCACACATCCAAAGTTGGAAAAGTGTTAACGTTTGTCTATCTTTCATTACAAAATCTATGCTAGGCATGAGGCAAACACCTTTGCTCTATAGTGCAAAGAAGCAGCAGGTCCTCTGCAATGTCTGAGGAGCGTCGCCTCATTGGCCCAGAGCCAGTAGCTGAAAAATAAAGCAATATTTTATTATCGTTATTTTTTCACCTGCTGGGTGTGCCAGCATGTGCAGGGAGGGATTGGGTCAGGTCATTGAAGGGGAAGGAGGAGTGGTATGTGTACTTCTAAGTGCGCACGTCAGTTTCGCCAGCCAACTTAGGTCGGCCAAACTGACACGCACACTTAGGTTTCTCCAACCCATCTGTATTGCCCAGCTAGGTTGGAAAAACAGCACAGACTCCCTATGCCTGGGTGAGTGTTAATCCATCCAGCTCAGGCCAATCCCCACGCTGCTCCCATGCTTGAGAGCAGTCCAGGGATTGGATGGAGACCCTGTGATGCCAGTAACTGGCTAGCAGAGGAGCGCGAGGCAGCAGATAAGTCTTTTAATATTATTCTTTTTTAATATTAAACCCTTGCACGCTCTCCCTCCCCCGCCCTTCCCCATACCCACTCCCCCCTCTTTGCGCCCTCTTCAGCTGCCCCACCAATCTTTATCTGCGTCGGTCACCACTGGGGCAACGATGTATGTGGTGCTATACTGCCAGACTGTGTGCCAGCGCTAGGTAGTTATCAGTACAGTGCTGTATCTTAGTAGATATGGCACTTTCCGGCTCTCTCCCTTTTACGCAATGCAGCACAGCAACTTTAGCTGCTGCATTGTATTGTATGACGTCTTCGTAACTCTGCTTCTAGGTTTCAAATAAAGGCTGTGGTGACTGTATCGTATGTATGTTGAATGTGAACCTTCAGTTGATAAAAAGGCGCTCAGGAATTGGGAAAACAATCTTAATGAGACAATAGAGGCAGATCTTTAGAAATATTGGTTCTCCTAAACGAAAAACTATTTCCATTAATAATAGGCACATGCACCTTCAGTTTTAATTTGTGAACAGACTGTATTGCTCCCCATATCCATGGCATAACATGGAGCCCTCCAGACCCTCACGTTGTAGTAGGTATGGATCGGATTCTACTGGTTTCTTCCACCTGGCATGGGAATGTCCACCAATCAGAGCCTACTTGACAGAGATGGCACATGCGATTGAGGAGATAATAGATTTGCAAGTTGCAAGGTACTCCTAGATTGCTGCTATTGGGATTCCCAAACCTCTCCTCAAAGCAGTAGAAAGATTAGCAGCAGTGCTGATATTGCTAGGTGAATGCAGACTGATGCGCTCTTGGATAAAAGGGCCCCAAGGGAACAGATTGGTTAGCAGTGAGAAAGAAGAACTAAACCCAGGAGAGGGCCCGTACACGTAAGAGGGGCGGGGGGGTGGTATGGGAGGACTCGACAGACGATGCCAAAGGCAAATTTGTTATTTATTTAATTTTCCCTCATCATCGGTCGAGTCCACCCCAACTCCACCTCACCATCTTACCTGCACATAATCCCTGATGAGCCTCCAATTGTAGATGCCCCAGTCAAGACCACAGAGCAAATGGGGACCCCTTAGAAACTACCTGGAATCAATGCAGGGGTATGAGGAGACTGAGGGCCAGATGTAGGTAATTCCGATTTACCTACTCTTAAATACCGAATCATACCAATTCGGTATTTAAGAGTAGGTAAATTGGAAGTAGGCAGATGTAGGTAATTTTTAATTTACAATTACCGATTCCGTAAGGTTCGGTATTTACCGATTCGGTAAATACCGAATCGGTATTTCCCATTGATTCCTATGGGCCTTGAAGCCCATAGGAATCAATGGGAAATACCGATTCGGTATTTACCGAATCGGTAAATACCAAATCCTGGCAGGGGGAACGGGGTGTCACTTTGACACCATGTAGCACCCCAATTGTAGGCTTGTGTGCCATGTGGCACACATACATGCCCTAAGGGCATGTCTGTGTGTCACATGGCATAGGTGTACATGCACAGATGTGCATGTACACTGGATTCGGTATTTTACCACCCAATAGGATTGGGTGGTAAATTAAGAATTCCTAAGGGCCTGTGGCACTGCAAACTTTGCCACCTACATATGAATTTACAGAATCAGTATATTTACCGATTCGGAAAAATACCAAAGCGGTAAATTTACAGAATCGGTAAATATACCGATTCTGTAAATTCCGAGCCACCTACATGTCAAAAGCCAAATACCGGTCGGTAACGGCCGAAATTGGCCGTTACCGACCGGTATTGGGCGTCCTACATCTGGCCCTGAATAACAAACCAAACAGCGGTGAACATTTGACATTTATGAGAAGGTTTTCCCTCAGTCAATTGGTTTAGAATATGCCCAGTTCAGATCTCAACTGAATTGTTCATAGTGCTGAGTCTTATATATTCCCTTTTGTTCTTAACAATAACTCCATTACAGTTCAGGTATGAGTCAAGATTGTTCTCTAGATCACGGGTTATGGTATGTAGTATGGGAACTTGTTACTCTAAAATGGCTGATGTTCTATTGCAGTATTTGGAATGCCTGTTGTTGCCTGAAAAATGTATCTTTTCTTTGTCTTTTGATATGTACTTTTCAATTTTTTTAACACCTTAACAGCAGCGGCAATTCCGCTGCGGTGCGGGCGTTCTAATAGGTGGGCGGGGCTGCGTCGGCCAACGGTCGTGCGCAGCACCAGGGAGGGAGAATAGCTTTACATTTTTTTTCTGAATTAAAGAAAACGCCATTGACCGTTGATTTTCAAATGGCCCTTTTTACTTAGAATGCAATTACAGTTTGATGCTAGTGCAAATAGCACGTAAAATGCAGATTTTCACATTGGCAGAGGACTGCCACACCTCATTCAGCAACATACCTACTACACTTGTGTTCTCCCATTCAGACCCTAACCTCGGTGAAGCATGCTTAGCATTAGGTAGTCCCAGAGCTAAAGGAGGCTGAGGTCATAGCAACTTCCAAAACATTGATTTGTGATCCTGGACATTGTAGCTTTGCTCTACTGACTGCTCAGCCAAGCATATTCAGCAAATGTCTGCACCTAAGCTTCCTCTTGTACTCTGCAGGGCTAGATTTATAGCAATATAGGAAGGATTCTGACTCAGTCATCATAAAATATATTAAAGACTCCCTAGTCAGAGTTATAAAAGCATAGGTGATGTATGTCAAACGGACCGACTGCCAGCCTCTGCATGCTAGAACGGAACAAAATACTTTCACATTTTGGAGGCATTGGTGGAGAGTGAGTGCAGTGCTGAAAGGGAGAATCTCCTGTCAATGAGGTGTAGCCACCACAGGGTTGTTACAGTGGGGGTTAATGTATGCCCCTGGCTGGGATAAGCCTCACCAAGGATTGTTTCTATTTGTTTTCAATTCAACATTAAGTTTATTTTGACTATTCAGACCATATATCTCAAATTCAAAACATCAAGAACGCAAGTTAAAGCAACACGTTTTGAACGTTTTCATATTTCCTGTTGAAAAAATAGAATACATTTCTATTTCATAACAGCTTTTAAAATTAAAAAGCTACCCAAGGAGTTCATATTGTAAATACATATTAAAAAGGCAGTAGCTAAAGCTACTATGCATGATTGCTTAGAAAAGAGACTTAAAAAGAGACTTAAGATATCTCTTCCTTTCTTTAAGTATTGTGAAATATACTAGAAGTAAGTGTTTTAAAGCCACTGGTGTTCGTCAATTACATTTAGATTTGTTCTCGTGCTCATAAACATTAAGACCCATATTTACTATATTTTTGTGTCATGGTAGTGCCACTTTTTTGGTGCAAAATAATTTCAAAAAGGGGGTGGTAATGGACAGAGTATCTGAGTTAATCAGAACACTCCTACCCAGTCAACAGATCAGGGCTTGATCCATCACCGTTTTTTAGCTCATTGCACCATCCCAGGTCAGAACCTGGCTACATGCAAATTAGTCTGTCGCTGGCCCAGTGCATCATGGGAACAGGGCAGACCAAACTACCAAGCCAATTCTTTACTGGAAAGGAAACAAGCTTCCGGGGACCGGTTTCTGGCATTACAGCCGTCTTCGGCCCGGCTTGCTTGAATCCTGATGGTGCAGTGAGCAAGGGACTCATGTCTGAGCATACCCTTCCACACGTATGGTGGCCAAAATAATTTCAAAAAGGGGGTGGTGATGGACAGAGTATCTGAGTTAATCAGAACACTCCTACCCAGTCAACAGATCAGGGCTTGATCCATCACCGTTTTTTAGCTCACTGCACCATCCCAGTTCAGAACCTGGCTACATGCAAATTAGTCTGTCCCTGGCCCAGTGCATCATGGGAACAGGGCAGACCAAACTACCAAGCCAATTCTTTACTGGAAAGGAAACAAGCTTCCGGGGACCGGTTTCTGGCATTACAGCCGTCTTCGGCCCGGCTTGCTTGAATCCTGATGGTGCAGTGAGCAAGGGACTCATGTCTGAGCATACCCTTCCACACGTATGGTGGCCAAAATAATTTCAAAAAGGGGGTGGTGATGGACAGAGTATCTGAGTTAATCAGAACACTCCTACCCAGTCAACAGATCAGGGCTTGATCCATCACCGTTTTTTAGCTCACTGCACCATCCCAGTTCAGAACCTGGCTACATGCAAATTAGTCTGTCCCTGACCCAGTGCATCATGGGAACAGGGCAGACCAAACTACCAAGCCAATTCTTTACTGGAAAGGAAACACGCTTCCGGGGACCGGTTTCTGGCATTACAGCCGTCTTCGGCCCGGCTTGCTTGAATCCTGATGGTGCAGTGAGCAAGGGACTCATGTCTGAGCATACCCTTCCACACGTATGGTGGCCAAAATAATTTCAAAAAGGGGGTGGTGATGGACAGAGTATCTGAGTTAATCAGAACACTCCTACCCAGTCAACAGATCAGGGCTTGATCCATCACCGTTTTTTAGCTCACTGCACCATCCCAGTTCAGAACCTGGCTACATGCATTGGGTAGGAGTGTTCTGCTTAATTCAGATACTCTGTCCATCACCACCCCCTGTTATGAAACTTTTTTGGTGCAGCCATGACACAAAATGGTTGTCCAGATTTTACAAAGCCATGCAAAGGCCCATTTACACTTTTGAGGGTCACTTTATTGATGGTGAGTTTTAGTACTAGCTTGGAGATACAATAGTATAATAAATCATAACCAAAGGTGTATTTGTACATCAGACCCTCTGAATCGAGTTACCATTAAACACCTCAAATTCTGCAAGTAAAAAACAAAATGAGGCACAGCAAGGGTACGTGGTCCATGACCACACAATAACATTCACAAACTGATAGGCTTTGCGATGCTCACCCCATTTTCAGGAAGGACCTCACAAGCAATCCACACCTAACCCTAAAGTTGTGAATGCATATATTTTACCATACTACAGAATTTACATATTCATAAATCCCATTTATGATGGCACAATTCTGGCAATTCTGCGTCTGCGAATTCTGATTATAATGTTGCCCTTGAAAATTATTTTGCCGGCAAACCTATGTTGCATAAGGTGCACAAATGCATTTAAAAACCAATCCCACAAAATAAAGTTAATCCGCGTGAGAAATTTGCTGGCTTTCTTTATAGAAACAATCTAAGTAAACCAAGTTTGGTTTATTCAGTTGGGCAGGGCCTCAAAAGAGAACGATTATAGGAAAATGATAGGAGAAGCTCTCCATACCTTCATTCCTATTATTTTCAGGGATTAAACTGGAAGTACTACTGATGGCGGGTTTACATTTCCCGCCCAACCAAAAAAAATACCTCTATTATCAAGGTTTTTATCTTGTTTTAAATCTGAATACCTATTATTGTTACTTCAACATATACAGTGAGTCTCACTTTAAAAAAGCTGATATTGGTCCAATGATGCATTAGAAGTCTTACCTAGAGGATAGAATTAAAATTCCTCCCCAGGCTGGAATTTATTCAGTTAGAAAACAATTTTGAAATTCCTCATGATCTAATTTAGATCCACCGATGGTAGATGGTAAGTTATTCCAATTCTTTTATGTATCTTGATCTTGACTAGGACAAAAATATATTGGTTGTCATATCACAAGCCCAAACAAAAAGGACAATAATGTAATACCATCAATAACTTTTCCACATCTTTCCTTATAAAATAGGACTTCTAATCTCAGATGAATCTCAATACAAGTTTAACTTCATTCTGATTTCTCTGAGTCCAAATTCGCTTTAGATTTCAAAACTTTCAGCAGAATTAGGAGAAATCAAAATGTTTTCATTCAGTATGTTCATAAACTATACAGATTAATACTACTATCATACAAATTAAACAAGGTGTAATCCTAATTATTCCCAGATGATTTCCACAATAATCTCCATCTCATTAGATGCTCAATCCAATCGCTCTTACTATGTCCTTCTAGACAAATCAATAATTCTCACAACTCTCCTTTAACAACAGTTACACTTCCTGAGCTGGGATGTCCACAATCACCCTAAACTAATAACTTTTATGAAGATATCATCACCACCTCTGAAACAACCTTATGGTTTCTCATCCACTAATCAAAGTTCTCCCAACTCCGTATTCAATTTTTCTGAAGGGACATGTAATTTTATTGGAAAGGCTACATTTATAGAGAAGTGGAAAGAAAACAAAGATACATTGTATGTTCACACTATCGTGCCAGCTGACTTCACTTCATCCGGCCTAATCTAACATATCAATTAATTATTAATCCTTCTTCTCAATGTAGGTACGCCCGAAATTCAAAAAGCCCAGTAAAGTGTGTCATTCCTTCAGTGTAGTGGGAGCCCGCAAAAGCCCCCATTTCTCCAGGAAGTGAGGAGCTAAACCTCGACCTTCATTGTTGATCTCATAGCCCAGGAACAACACTGTATACTCTGCAATGTGACTGTTCGCAAAGTTGAATTTATAGCCAAAATCCGCAAAATGGCAAATAATGCGGTCTACGTGACACAGATGCAGCCATAATTCGTCGTCTGTGAGATAGATGTCATCCACATACGAATGTGCATCTGCGTCGAGCCCCTCCAAGAGAGAGACAATGCGGGCGGCAAAGACGCCCGGACTGTTCTGATAGCTCATAGCCAAACGGCGAAATTAGTGTTGTTTGCCACCACTGGTAAAAGCTGTCCATTGACTACTCAGAGGGGACAGATTGTGGGCAAAAAAACCATTGGATATGTCAAGTGTGGTTTTGGACCTTTTACCCACGAGACTATCCACAAGAGCTGAACTGTGAGTATTCTGCACCGCACAAGTCCGACAATGGGAGTTTAAGTGGCGGTAATCCAATACCAGATTGTGCGAACCATCCGGCTTGGTGAAAGTAAAGAGAGGGTTATTCATCGGAGACACAGACATTTCAATTACACCTTGATATTCCAATTGTTCAAAGATTTCCGCAACAGAAGCTTTCGCTTCTCGCTGCGTGGGGTACCGGGGTTGAGGCTGTGGCATTGACCGCAAAGGAATCTCATGTCGAGGGGAAAATGTGTCCCACCCACAGTGAGTATTCTAATTCAAGTTTATTGTTTGATTACTTAAAATCATAACAAAAATGTTAAGACCATATAACTCACCTATACATGTGTTATTTTAAAAAGGAGTAAAGAGGAACTTTGATTAGTACAACCGTAGTGCAATAGATTGACAATAAAATTAGATAACATTTAAAAATTGTCTGGATGTGCATTTATCTTTTACAGATCAAGCTCATTAAGTAACATGGCAGTCACGGAATGGTTTTAAAAAGGTTTAAAAGAGGGGAACAAGTCAATGTGACAGCTGGTTTTAAAATGCTGAACTCGGTGTCCATGTGGACCTTGCTGGAGGGGGCTGGTGGCTGCTTGAAATTTTATTCCAGGATGATATTTGGATCAACCGGCGAAAGGATTGCTGCCTTTTCTTTCCCCAACATTTTTGCTGCTCTGGCAACAAATTTGGTAAACCGAATGTTCAGCTTTTTATTTTTCTGGTTCATAGCTGCCATTAATGCCTGGCGACATGTGCGAGCGCCTAATTTAATCCACTCCGCTCTCAATATGGTCCTTCTGTCATGTAACAGAGTGGGACATGCGCAGGCTATATGTTCCAGGCTTTCAGAGTGGTAGCCGCATTCCCTGCATTCGATTTTATGATTAAGGCGCCGCCGTTGTGGTAGATGTTTTAAAAAGGGCCATTTGCCTAGCCTTAGGGCCATGAATTTGACCTTCCAGAAGATTGAGTAAGTACTTGATAGGTAGGATGACCCAACTCCCGGTTTATAGTCTGAGATGACGGCCCATGCGTGCTTCCTTCTAGATAGTTTTGCCCTGTCGGAGTGGAAGGACCAGGATTGAACGCTTCGCTTATTTACGCTCTTCAATGCCAGTTGTGAGGGGTTTGTTCCCCAGTATTCCGAGACTCCGAGGAGCTGGAGGGATTGGTCCAAGTGGTGCCGATGTTTTTGGTTGGAGGCACTGGTCGATATTTCGTTAGTCTGACTTGTGCCGGAGATGAAGACCTCGGTAAGCGCCATGCTCGCTAGAAGATTCTGTTGATTGATTAATTAAGTACGATGTTTGCTGAGCCCATAATAATCTTGTGGCCATATGATAAAGAATTTGTGAACTTGGCCTTCATCACCTTGAGCAGAGGGGTTAGGCTTGGTCCTAGTAGGTGTTTTGAGAGTTTTACCGACGCAACCTCCAGCCTTAGCCTTGATGGCGTCTTTTTGTTTGGTGAAAGTAGCTCTGGAGTCAAGAAAATTTCCTAGGTATTTGTAGTGTGGTAGTGTGTTGATGCTTTTGTTATTAAAGAACCACCTGCTTTTCTGCTGCTTCTGTTTGCTAAAATGGATTATTTTTGTTATTGACAGGTTCAATTCAAGGGCGTTTTCAGATGTATAAGCTAGAAGTTCGTCAAGAAGCCTCTGCAAACCAACCTTTATGTGACTCAACAACAGGTCGTCAGCGTATAGAAGGTTGCTGATGCGGGTCCCGTCTAGTTGGGATGGGTGGGAGTTGACCTTGTAAAGTATGGGGATAAGTCAGAAATAAACAGGTTAAAAAGAAGGGGCGCCAAAACGCATCCTTGTTTGATGCCACTTCCTGTTTGGATCTTTTTTGAGACATGGGACCCGTCGCCCAACTTAATCCTTATCCAGGTCTGTGTGTGGAGTTGGATGATAGCTTTTAGGAGGGCCGGCGGTATACCCCAGCGCACCAATTTTTGCCATAGGTGGCCGCGTGGCACTCGGTCGAAAGCCACCTTAAAGTCAACAAAGCAGCAATATAGTTGCATACGACGGACGTCGGCCTTCTCCATCAATACAGATAATGCGAGTAAGTTGCTGGTTGTGCCTGACTTAGCTACGAAGCCGGTCTGGTTGAAGGGAAGACGCTGATGTCAGTTCTTCTAGTAGGATATTGGCATAATTTTTGGATTCAATGTCAAGGAGAGCAATCATTCTATAATTTTTTGGGTCGTCTCTTTTACCACTTTTGTAGATGGATGAATGATGGCACCTTTCCAAGAATCCGGGATGTGATCATTACGCTGGCAGTGTGAGAATAGGGGTGCGAGGAGACCTGACCATAACGTTTCATCTGATTGAGGCAGTCCGTTGGGGCTGGGTGCTCCGTCTGACCTGCCCTTCCTGATAATCCGGGCGATGTTGTTTATTATAAGTCCATCAGTCGTCAGTGTTCCTGAGGGGGAGTCGTTTTGTGACTCCTCAAGTGGTGGGGAATCCATGACACCTTCAGCCTTGGCAGTAGGCCCAGTGTTTCCTGTGGAATAATCATCGGTGGATGATGGTCTGGATTTGAATGTCAATTGAAGACTAGGAGGCTCTTGCCCACTTGAGTTTTCTCTGAAGTGGTTGGATAGAAACTTAGTCCAGTCATCTGCACATATGTTTGCGGTGGTGCATCCTCTGCCTCCTAGCGGGCCTCTGTTCACAAGGGTCCAAAATAACTTTGTGTTGGACTTTTTGCTGGCATTGACTAACTGCATCCAGAATTTGTCTGAAGCTGACTGTTTGTCTCTGTGGACAGATGCCTTGAATGCTTTTTGAGCGTGTTTGTAATGATTGAATAAGATTACGTTTCCAGGGCTTTTTCTAGTCCGGTGCAAAGCAGCATTTCTTTGTTTTTTTAGCGTTTTTGTTGCGCAAGAAATCTGGGGTTGAGGTGGATCCGGCCGGGAAAGGGATTTGGTCGGGAATTCATTTAATAAACTGTTCACAAATGCTTCCCATCCGATGATAATAGGCACGTCTGCTTCACCTTTTGAACTTAGAAGATGAGAGCATTTCTCCATGACAGTAGGGACAACGCTTGACGACCATTTCATTCATTCATTCATGTAACCAGGTAGGCCGCCTCAGCCACCACACGGTCCTCCTGTGTGGCGCTACCCCTGCCGCCGCACTCGCTGTTCCCCGCTGTCCCCCGGTTCGTACCGGGTGTTCCCCGCATTGGTTTGCATTACTGTTTGTTTTTCTCGTACTGTTTATTTTTGTTAATTGGTTGTTGCTGTTACTTTGTGCTCATTGTATTGCCTGCCCTGTGTGCCTGTTTTCCTGTGCCCTTTTTCCCTCTCTGTACCACCCCCCCTTGCTGTCTCCCGCCGCTGCATCCCCTGCGGCCCCGCCCCCTGATTCCCGATTCGCCACCCCGCTCCCGCCTCCCAGCTGCTCCTCCCTCCCTCTGCCCCTCATATGGAGGCCGCGCGGTGGTAGAGGGAGCGACCCTTGACCCTGTAACCAGGTAGGTCGCCTCCTCAGCCACCACACGGTCCTCCTGTGTGGCGCTACCCCTGCCGCCGCACTCGCTGTGCCCCGCTGTCCCCCGGTTCATACCAGGTGTTCCCCGCATTGGTTTGCATTACTGTTTGTTTTTCTCGTACTGTTTATTTTTGCTAATTGGTTGTTGCTGTTACTTTGTGCTCATTGTATTGCCTGCCCTGTGAGCCTGTTTTCCTGTGCCCTTTTTCCCTCTCTGTACCACCCCCCCTTGCTGTCTCCCGCCGCTGCATCCCCTGCGGCCCCGCCCCCTGATTCCCGATTCGCCACCCCGCTCCCGCCTCCCAGCTGCTCCTCCCTCCCTCTGCCCCTCATATGGAGGCCGCGCGGTGGTAGAGGGAGCGACCCTTGACCCTGTAACCAGGTAGGTTGCCTCCTCAGCCACCACACGGTCCTCCTGTGTGGCGCTACCCCTGCCGCCGCACTCGCTGTGCCCCGCTGTCCCCCGGTTCGTACCGGGTGTTCCCCACATTGGTTTGCATTACTGTTTGTTTTTCTCGTACTGTTTATTTTTGCTAATTGGTTGTTGCTGTTACTTTGTGCTCATTGTATTGCCTGCCCTGTGAGTCTGTTTTCCTGTGCCCTTTTTCCCTCTCTGTACCACCCCCCCTTGCTCTCTCCCGCTGCTGCATCCCCTGCGGCACCGCCCCCCTGATTCCCAATTCGCCACCCCGCTCCCGCCTCCCAGCTGCTCCTCACTCCCTCTGCCCCTCCTATGGAGGCCGCGCGGTGGTAGAGGGAGCGACCCTTGACCCTGTAACCAGGTAGGTCGCCTCCTCAGCCACCACACGGTCCTCTTGTGTGGCGCTACCCCTGCCGCCGCACTCGCTGTGCCCCGCTGTCCCCCGGTTCGTACCGGGTGTCCCCCGCATTGGTTTGCATTACTGTTCGTTTATCTCATACTGTTTATTTTTGTTAATTGGCTGTTGCTGTTACTTTGTGCTCATTGTATTGCCTGCCCCGTGTGCCCGTTTTCCTGTGCCCTTTTTCCCTCTCTGTACCACCCGCCCCCCTTGCTTTCTCCCGCTGCTGCATCCCCTACGGCCCCACCCCCTGGTTCCTCATTCGCTGCCCCGCTCCCGGCTCCCAGCTGCTCCTCCCTCCCTCAGCCTCTCATAAGGAGGCCAAGCAGAAGCTGCGCGCAGCGGCCGCGCCACTGGCGGGCCGAAGGAGCGCCAAAGGCAAGCCCGCCTGCGCCCATCCGCGCCTGGACCGCGCCCACCCTCAGAACCCCTGGCCAACGCCGGAGCCAGGGTACCCGACTGAGATATGACACCACCACCATCAACGCACTCAACACCGGACGACCACCCGCCTGCTACCGAGCAACCCCAAAGCGAACCCACGGACCCTTCACCTGCCAAGCCTGCAAATTCACCTGCCTCCCAACCTACACCCCTCCCGCCAAACCCAGCAACAATAACAACAACCACCTCAAGTGCATCCTCCTCAACACCCGCTCCGTCCACAAACATGCGGTCGAACTCTGGGACCTCCTCGACACAACAGCGCCGGACATCGCCTTCCTCACGGAAACCTGGATGAACGCCTCCTCGGCCCCTGACTTCGCCATAGCCATCCCAGACGGCTACAAGATTACCCGGAAGACCGCGTCAACCAAACCGGAGGAGGAATCGCCATCATCTACAGGAACACCATCAACGTCACGACCAACGCCGAAGACACACTCTCCACCGCTGAACACCTACACTTCCAGATTCACACCGACCCCAAAACCACACTCAGAGAAACCCTTGTTTACAGACCCCCTGGCCCGCGCACACATTCAGCGAAACCATCGCCGACTTCGTCAGCCCGCATGCACTAACCTCACCAGAATACATCCTCCTAGGGGACCTGAATTTCCACCTAGAGAACAACAATGGCAGCAGCACTACCACCCTGCTCGACTACCTCGCTAACCTCGGACTCAAGCAACTGGTGAACACCCTCACCCACTACGCCGGCCACACGCTGGACCCCATCTTCTCCGCCAGCAACCACGTCTCCTTCAGCCACTCCACCGGACTACACTGGACCGACCACAGCTGCATCCATTTCACCTACAAGAAGACCACAACACACCACCGCACGCTACAGATCCCCCGCAGATGCTGCAGCAAAGTCACAACAGACCAGCTCACCACATCACTGAGCCAGAGCCCACCAGCCGACACCCCCGCCACCAATGACGCAGCTCACAACCTCACACAGTGGATCACCAACTGCGCTGACAACCTCGCTCCGCTGAAGAACCCCCCAGGCAAGACCACCAACAGAAAAACTACATGGTTCACCAACGCCCTGAAAGACTCAAAGAAATCATGCCGCACGCTCGAAAGAACCTGGCACCGCGAACGGACGACAGAAAACATGACAGCCCTCAAGAACGCCACCCGCGAACACCACCAGCTGATCTGCATCACCAAAAGGACAATATTCGAAGAGCGGCTGGACAACAACACCCACAACAGCAAGGAACTCTTCAGCATTGTAAAAGAGCTCTCCAACCCCAACGCCAGCAACAACGACATCACACCATCACAAGACCTCTGCAACTCCCTCGCCACGTTCTTCCACCGCAAGATCGCAGCCTACACAACAGCTTTGACACCCAGACTCCGCCTCCAGTCTCCAAACCAACGACCCCCACCACCACCCTAAGCGACTGGACCCCATCAGCACAGAAGACACCACCCACGTCATGAACACGTTCCACTCCGGCTCCCCCTCCGACCCATGCCCCCACCACATCTACAACAAATCAGACGCCATCATCGCACCCCACCTCCAGAACATCACACACAACTCCTTCGCATCAGCCACCTTCCCAGAGAGCTGGAAGCATGCAGAGATCAACGCCCTTCTGAAAAAACCCACAGCGGACCCTAAGGACCTCAAGAACTTCTGCCCCATCTCTCTTCTTCCCTTCCCGGCTAAAGTCATCGAAAAGACCGTCAACAAACAGCTGACTGCATTCCTCGAGGCAAACAACTCACTCGACCCATCCCAGTCCGGATTTCGAGCCAACCACAGCACCGAGACAGCCCTCATCGCAGCCACCGATGACATCAGGACCCTGATGGACAACGGGGAGACAACCGCCCTCATCCTCCTAGACCTCTCAGCCGCCTTTGACACCGTCTGCCACCGCACCCTAACAACCCGCCTCTACAACACTGGGATCCAAGGAAAAGCACTGGACTGGATCACCTCGTTCCTCTCCAACAGAACCCAGAGAGTCCGCCTCCCGCCGTTCCACTCAGTGGCCACCAAGATCATCTGCGGCGTTCCCCAAGGCTCCTCGCTCAGCCCAACCCTCTTCAATATCTACATGAGCCCCCTCGCCGCCATCGCACGCAAACACAACCTCAACATCATCTCCTATGCCGACGACACCCAGCTGATACTCTCCCTCACCAAAGACCCAACCACCGCCAAAACCAACCTCCAGGAAGGAATGAGGGAAGTCGCGGAATGGATGAAACACAGCCGGTTGAAACTGAACTCAGACAAAATGGAGGTCCTCATCCTCGGACAATCCCCATCCGCCTGGGACGACTCCTGGTGGCCCACTGCGCTCGGCACTGCACCGTCACCCACAGACCATGCACGCAACCTGGGATTCATCCTGGACTCCTCACTCACGATGACCAAACAAGTCAACACCATCTCATCCTCCTGCTTCAACACCCTGCGCATGCTCCGAAAGATCTTCCAGTGGATCCCCACAGAAACCAGAAAGTCGGTCACGCAGGCCCTCGTCACCAGCCGACTGGACTACAGGCACACCCTTTATGCAGGGACCACAGCCAAACTTCAGAAACGACTGCAGCGAATACAGAACGCCTCAGCACGACTCATCCTCGACGTCCCTCGCCACAGCCACACCTGAAAAACCTGCACTGGCTCCCCATTAACAAGAGGATCACGTTCAGGCTCCTCACCCTTGCACACCAAGCACTCCACAACACTGGTCCCGAATACCTCAACAACCGCCTCTCGTTCTACTCTCCCAACCGCCAACTCCGCTCCGCCAGCCTTGCCCTAGCAACTGTCCCACGGATCCGCAGAGCCACCACCGGAGGACGATCATTCTCCTACCTAGCCGCCAAGACATGGAACTCCCTCCCCGCCCACCTACGACTGACCCAGGGCCATCTCACCTTCAGAAAACACCTCAAGACCTGGCTATTCGAGCAGTAGCGGACACCCCCCCCCAGCGCCTTGAGACCCTTGCGGGTGAGTAGCGCGCTCTATAAATGTATTGATTGATTGATTGATTGAATAGTCTTAGATTCTCCGTGTGACAGTCTGATGTGGTGTGAGCAAGTACGTGATGGTGAGGGATATCGAGGGATAATGTTATTATTTGGGGTCGATGATCACTTTCCCCCAGTGCTGCGATGTGGTGGCACTCGATTAGGGTGAACATTTCGCTGTTTGCCAATGTGAAGTCCAGAACTGAGTGGGATCGCCCGTTAGTTCTTGTCCAGGCCGGAGGGGTATCTGTGGATGAGCGACCGTTTATTACTATGTAGCCTACTCTTCTGAGTTGAAGGACTGCGTATTCGCCCAGTTTAAATGGTTTGGGTGGTAATGTTTGTGTGGCAAGATGTGGGGGGACCACTGGGAAGGTGAGGCCTAAGTCTTCACACTGGTCGTAGAAAACGTTGGTGTTGAAATCTCCAGAGATTAGACATGGTATACTGCCGTATGTGCTTAAGATGTTACATAGGATTTCAATCAGGTGGTCCAGTTTGGGTTTTTTCTTGCTAGGGCATGGAGAGATGTAGACATTTAGCAATATTAGCTAGTTCTCTGAAGGGAGATTGTCGGCCAAGATGCCAGTGACCCAGTCAAGATCGAATTTTAGGTGTCCAATGCAGACTGACAATCTAGAGGCCACGTAAATAGACAGCCCGCCACGCTGTCTGCCATACTTGCTCTGCCTTGTAGCTGGCAGTGTAAATTCTAGATACCCTTCGAGTGGGCTGCTTGTTGATAGCCAGGTTTCCTGGAGAAAGATGATGTCGTGTTTTTGGAAGAATCTGATTGTGTCCGGAGATTGCAGATTTGACAAAAGCCCGTTGATGTTCCAGGTGCAGATTGTTAGACTATGTTCCGTGTTATTTCAATTGGTCCTGCTTTGGGAAAGGGCTGCTGGCAGCCATGACCAATCTGCGCTTCTGGTGGTTTGCTGAGCTTCACTGCACTCGTTGTTGGCTACTAAGGAGCGACTTCTGGCTGACTTTAAAATTGAAAAAGGGGTATGGCTTGTGCTGAAAACTGAGGCCTTGCTGGGAGCAAGTATTGATGGATATCGGGGAACTTGGGGCATTGCTATGATTATTCCCCAATTTTTGAATTGATCAGCTTTTGATTGAACCAGTTCCCTTATGGCTTTAGATGCTAATGTTATTAAGGTTGATTCTCCTATGTGGGGGCCAGTGGTGGGTTGGAATTCAATGGCAAGGATGTCTTTTGATTCCAGCTTGCACAGATCTGGGTTTGATTTGAAGAGCCGGACTATGTTCCAGCGGTTTAATATGTCCTGCGGGCCTTGAGAGGTGTACTCTGGTGTTAAAAGTAGTTTAGTTTCGTTAGAGTCTATGGCCAGAGTTTGTATGTTAGCGGGTGTGGACTTGGATAACGTAAGCTTGCCTACTGACGATTGTTCAAAGGTCGATATCCGCTGCTTGAGGGGGGCTTGCTCACCTGCTTGATTAACTGGTGCTGAAGTAAAAACTGTTTTGCTCATGCTTGCCAAAGGAGGTATACTGGGTTGGATTGCTGGGGACTGATGATCCGCTTCTTTGGCGAGTTTAACTGCGCTATGTGAGCCTTGGGTGATAATCGTCGGTTGGAGTAGGAAAGACGATTCGGCGGATGGTAGAAGCTTTGTGGGCAGTGTGGTTCCAACCGGCCTATGACTGTTATTTGCTCCTCATTTGTTTGTAATTGCTTTTTTTCATTAACTCCGGTTTTGTCCTGGAGTATTGAGTTTGGGGAGTGCCTTGAAGCTTGTGGTGACTCCGATTTTATTGAGCATTTTGGTTGTGAAAGTCCTTTTTGGGGTGTTCGGGGCTGGGCTGCTTTCGTCTGACTGGAGGAGACAGAGGGCACTGTGCTCAATACCTGTGCTGTCGCTGATTTGTTGTTTGTGAAATAATTACATATTGTTTTTTTGGGTGCTTCCATGAGTCTTTTACGGGATTTCTGAAGTCTTTTTTTTCCCGCTTTGATAATCGGTGAGCAGGTGACTGGGGTGATTTGTCATTAGTTATTGAATCAGTGGGAGCGATGGGCACTGATGTTGCTTTGGACGATGGTGATGAAACCAGTGGTGGATTGTCGAGCGTATGCTCGTGAGTAGGACATTTGCCTTGGGGTGGGACCAGTGACGCAGAATGAGGAGGCCTGGACTCTGGGATCCTCTGAATTTCTGTTAATACAGATGACAGAAATTGGGGCAATGAGGATAAGGAGTCAATGATGGGAGAGCAACAGCATACTGATTGGACTAGTTGCACTTGTGATTGGGCCTTGATTATCAGCGAATTAAGCACCTCCATTTTGTGGTCTATTCCTACAGTGTACATGGCAAGAGTATTTAATAAATCTACCTGTTGATCCATTTTGTCTGAGTGATAATTCAGTGCTGACACTGTGGAATGGAGGGTTTGGAGGAGTTGTGACCAGAGCGCATTTAGATGTGGGGAAGAAGGGCTAACAGACAATCTGTTGGGTTCTTTGGTGAAGAAGGATAAGTCCAGGTGAGTGTTGGGCATGGTGCTGTTGCCCCATCCTGTGTTGATCTTTCCTTGACAGCTATTAGCAGTTGGTGATGACGTTGTGGGGTTACTAAGTTGCTTGTTTGCCCTGGTTGCTCCTTGCGGGGTGAGGACTTTAGTTCTAGCTGTTAAGTGAGCGTTAGGTAGTTGGGGCTTGTTTGCTAAAGGGGAAAACTGGCTGGGAGTCCAAACAGAGTGATGGTCTGGCTGGGCCAACTGGCTTCGGATAAAAGAGGAAGGGGAGACAGGGTATGATACATGGGCAGATGCGTGGGCGTGAGCGTTGCTGACTTGGAAGTCAAAAAGGGACTGGTCCAGAGACTGGGAGTGAGCCTGAGGGGATGAGGTGGACGCTGATGCTTCTTTTTTTGGGGGGTCAGTACTTGTTGGTAAGCCTGGGAGCGATGAACTCAGACCTTTATCGCTGGCGCATGCGTGGAGCATAGGCTGAACCAGTCTTTGATGCTGGAGCGGGACTGAGAGTAAGGGCGAAGCTGTTGCGGCAGGAGGCCGAGGTATATCAAGTGAGGTTGATCTTAGCTTCGAGGAGGATACGGAGCTTCTAAAATAGTCCCTCAGAGACATTTTTTTCAATGACGAAACTGGAGGGGCTGGAAATCTCAAGTGTGTCTTTGCGGGTTTGATTTTCCTTGGGCACAGGGGCTCCACCCGCTCTGCTTATTGTTTGATGGACGGGGGAAAGCTGGACTTGGAATGTGGATTGGGAGGGTTGGGATTTGAATGAAATATCCGGAACTATGTCTGTAGCTGTTTCTGTAGCAGTACCCTGTTGCAACTGTAAATCGTTTGATTTTGCCAGGTCATTAAATGACAATTGCTCTGCTGCTATTTTGTTTGAGGCCTTCTTTTTAATATCTTTTTTTGAAGGATTAGATGGATCTTTCCTAGTTTTCCCGGATCTCCATGCTGGGGGACGTCGGGGTAAGGATTAAAGATGATCCTCGCTCGCCCCTACTAACCCAGCTGCTCTCTGCTTAAGATGATCTGTGCGCCAGAAGTTATCTCCCAGGGGGGACGTGGCTCAGTTATACCGCACGGGGGGCAAACAGTTGATTAATTTCCTTTGCTGGTTATAATGAATTGGTAGCTGCTCAGGTACAGCGATGTTTGGTACTTTTGCTTGATTTAATTTGGTTAGACGGAGTTTTAGACGGTGTTTTAGGAGCCCTTGTTGAGAAGCATCGGTTAGTTGATGCTGATTTAACTCGCGAGCGTACTCGAGCGTACTCTTAAGGTTGGAATTTAAGGCTGACCAGGTGAATGGTGGGTGGTAGGTGGTTGGGTGAGTACTCCTTAGGGGTTGATGTAGATTGTGTCTTGGTCAGCTTGAAGTGCAGCGGGCGCATAGAATACTTGAAAGCCCGTGCGGGGCCAACGTTGACTCAGACGCCACGCCACGCCAGCACCACAGCTGGGCACGGCAGGATTCACCAGGGTCCTTGCTGTTGCTGAGGAGATTCTCACCGGTGCACCCACTACCCCTCCCAATGCTGTTAGGAGGGCCGTGAAATGTTGTGGAGGCTCTGCTGGGAGGCTACCACAATTGGGCAGTTCTAGCAGCACTGCCTGCCGCGCCTCGCACAGCTCCTGGCACAGTTCCTGGGCTCTTGAGCTTGCTGATTGGGACTTGTAACTGTGACTTATGGCAGGGGGGGTTCCTTTGATTCCAAGCTCCTTGCGCCCTAGCGATGGGGGTATCGTGTATGTCTTATGGCTTGCGGCTTAGTTCCTGCTGCTGTGAGTGCTTATAGCTTATACTCGAGCAGCCCCTGCTGCTGAGGGTGCCTCCTTCCGTTGGGGGGACTCGCGGCTCCAGCTGTGAATAAGCACTCACCCGCTTTGGGATGGTCCCGCAGGAGAGAACAGCAGCTCCAGCCGCCATCGGTAGACTCTTCCTCCGCTCTTCCCCCGCACTTCCCCTTGTTGGGCAATCCCGCGGGGCGGATTCGCAGCTCCTAGTTAGTTCGCTTGCCGGGGCTCACATTTTTCGGCTTGGCTTGGCGGCGGCTTCGGTGCAATTCCGGTGTCTCGGTCCGCACGCAGGAAGGGGGGCCCGCAAACTGCGACTCCAATCCCCCACCCACACTCGGCAGCAGCAGCAGCAGGAGAAGGACACATGGCAGCGGCAGTGGCAGCTGGCAGTCGAGAGCTGTCACCACCTCGAGAAACGAGCAAAACGTGGACCGGATCACTGCACTGTGAGTGAATCGGAAGACTGTGTTTCGGGACCTCGACACCACAGTGAGTAGGATACAACACTGGTGCAAGCGCCTTAGCCCAATCTTCTGCAAAATGCAGGGTCTGCTCTTTTGGCACTGTATGCGCGAAAGCAGGCAGGATCACCTCCTCACCTTGTGGAGCAGCTAAGACAAAGGGTGGGGGCCAGTTGACCTCCGCCAACAAAATATCATAGGTAGTAGTTAGATTTTCCCAAAATACCCCTTTTATGGTACTTGCTATGTCACCTTCAATTATAAGGACAATTTCATAAAGTCTTTCAGGGGGGGCCACTCTAGTGTCAGCCGTCTCAACTACAACAAAGGTGTCAGTCGCTGTCACCTTCAGTAGTGGACACTACGCCTCTCTAATTATGGTAATCTCCCCCGTGCTGTCCAACAGTGTCAGCCCCCATGTCAGATTCTGAAGCTGTGTTCTCACTATCTGTGCCATATCTCGCTGTTACTGCAGCAACTTTCTTCTTCTGAAAGTGAGGCCTTTGACGTGGTGACTCGTCCAGCTTGCCTTTTCCGTCAGCCTTGTGAGGCTGCTCACAGCTTTGTTGGGCACCTTGTCCTCTGCTGCCGCCTCCTCCTCCACCGGTGGGTGATACCGATGTTTCCTGCAAAGAGCGAGGAGAACATTGTTCAGGAACCTGAAATCTATCAGGTGACTTAATCGTAGCGCAGTCGCGCAACTCATATGTACGCTCAGTAGAGGCAGGTGTAGTTGCTGTTTCCCCTGTTTTTTATTCTTACTCCAATTTTGTTTCGGAACTTTTCAGGTGCTCATCTTTACCAGATGACACCTGCTGAGTTTGCTGCTGTGTTTGTTTTTTAGCAAAAGTCTTAATAGCCAAACTATTACGGCCAACGGTCTTATAAGCCTCCGTAATAATTTTCGGTAACTGACGGGGTTTCTCAGCCTTGGGAATATCGTGCAAAGCATTACACACATGAAACTTTACAGCATCTCCCTTGACATTAGCAAGGATCGCGAACCATGTCAAACGCTCCCACGAGTCGCATTCCCAACTCTACAGCCACCTCCGGTCCTTGTTCATCCTGAACGCGCTTAATGACGTAGGGCAGAACAGCCATTGGCTGTGTGCCGAAGCACTTAGTATAGACCGCCGCAAAAATCACACCCTAAGTGGTACAGTCATTTACGTCCAGAACTAAGTCTTTCTTCAAACTAATAGTAAGGATCCTGTGCTTCGCCACAGGAGAGGTATTCGGGAACACTGCCTCCAGTTGGTCAAATTTCTCGGCAAGCCAAAAAGGCATTTCATCCTTATCCTGTGGATGCTTGACCATAATCGCATTAACCATAACGTGACTAAGTTTCAGTCCGTTAGGCCCAACTGGATGCGCCGCACCACCCGGGCCCCACCCAGGAGGTTGTGGGAAATGTAATGAACTAGACCCCTTATTACTGATATAGCAGAGGCATAAAGGGTTCTTAATTCAGGAGCTGTCAACCGTGGCGCATTAGGATGTGGGGTATAAGCAGCTAAAACAGGCCAAGTAGCGCCTGGAATCGACAACGGTCCTTCTCGGACCGCCGTTATAAAGTGTGGGCAGGCGCCATTAAACCAAACGGCATGCTGCCAAGCAGAAATTGGAATTTCCTGTGTCCTATATGGAGCGTACCATGCTGGCACGGCAGTCGGAGTGTAAGAGTGAAATACACCAGTACCAGCATCAACCGCAGGAAACGTGATCCATGAGTAAAACAGCTCAAACGGGTACGCTGCATCAGCAGATACAATAAAAACCACTGTCTGTTCTTCCAAAGAAACTAGGAAATCCTGCAAATGATTTCAAACAGCCAAGCAGCTGTGAAGCACGATTTCAACCGCAGCCATATCGACACAGTGAAACTAAAGTACAAATCAATATAAAAAGGCACAACTGGGTAGTAATTCAATTGAAAACTGTTTTATATAATCAAGCTTGAATAGACCTATATAAAAATAGGTATGTTTTATCTGTCACCACTGTCAACCGGAAACAATAGTGAGGGGGTCGTGGACTGATACAAGCACTACTTAAGAGTCTCACAATAAGACCACTACGTTGGCGGCGTCATGTTGCAAGGATCCTACTCATACACAGAACTGTGCACAGAGACCTAGAACATCAGTGAATTGTGGTGTACCAGAAACTCACCTCAGTACCTAGAATCAATCAATCAATCAATCATTAAATTTGTAAAGCGCGCTACTCACCCGTTAGGTTTCAAGGTGCTGGGGGTGCGGGGTGCTGCTACTGCTCAAAGAGCCAGGTCTTGAGGTGCCTCCTGAAGCTGAGGTGGTCCTGGGTCAGTCGTAGGTGGGTGGGGAGGGAATTCCAGGTCTTTGCTGCCAGGTAGGAGAATGATCTTCCTCCGGTGGTGGTTCTGCGGATCCGTGGGAGGGTGGCGAGAGCGAGGTTGGCTGAGCGGAGCTGGCGGGCGGGGGTGTAGAACGTGAATCGGCTGTTGAGGTATTCCGGGCCCAGGTTGTAGAGTGCTTTGTGTGCGTGGGAGAGCAGTCTGAACGTGATGCTTTTGCTGATGGAGAGCCAGTGGAGATATCTCAGGTGGCTTGAGATGTGGCTGTGGTGGGAGATGTTAAGGATGAGTCGTGTGGAGGCATTTTGTATTCGCTGGAGACGGTTCTGGAGTTTGGTGGTTGTTCCAGCGTAGAGGGCGTTCCCGTAGTCCAGTCGGCTGGTGACGAGGGCCTGGGTGACTGTTCTTCTGGTTTCGGTGGGGATCCATCAGAAGATCTTCCGGAGCATGCGCAGGGTGCTGAAGCATGAGGAAGAGACGGCGTTGACTTGTTTGGTCATTGTGAGCGACGAGTCCAGGATGAAACCCAGGTTGCGTGCGTGGGCTGTGGGTGTCGGTGCGGTGCGGTGCCCAGTGCCGAGGGCCACCAGGAGTTGTCCCATGCTGAGGGGGATTGTCCGAGGATGAGGACCTCAGTCTTGTCCGAGTTGAGTTTGAGGCGGCTGTGCTTCATCCAGTCAGCTACCTCCTTCATTCCTTCCTGGAAGTTTGATTTGGCAATGGCTGGGTCCTTGGTAAGGGAGAGTATCAGCTGGGTGTCGTTGGCGTAGGAGATGATGTTGATGTTGTGTTTTCTTGCGATGGTGGCGAGGGGGCTCATGTAGATGTTGAAGAGTGTTGGGCTGAGAGAGGATCCTTGGGGTACGCCGCAGATGATTTCGGTTGCCGAGGATCGGAAGTGGGGGAGACTCTCTGGGTTCTCCCGGTGAGGAACGAGGTGATCCATTCCAGAGCCTTCCCCTGGATGCCCGTGTTCTTGAGGCGGTGTACTAGGGTGCGGTGGCATACGGTGTTGAAGGCTGCAGAGAGGTCCAGGAGGATGAGGGCGGCTGTTTCTCCGTTGTCGAGCATGGTCCTGATGTCGTCAGTGGCTGCGATGAGGGCGGTCTCGGTGCTGTGATTTGCTCGGAATCCAGACTGGGAGGGTTTGAGCAGGTTGTTGTCCTCGATGAAGGCGGTCAGTTGTTTTTTGACGGTCTTCTCGATGACTTTGGCCGGGAAGGGGAGAAGCGAGATGGGCCGGAAGTTCTTGAGATCCCTGGGGTCGGCGGTGGTTTTTTTCAGGAGGGCGTTGATCTCAGCATGCTTCCAGCTTTCTGGGAAGGTGGCTGACATGAAGGAGCTGTTAATGACGTTCCGTAGGTGGGGTGCGATGGTGGGGTCGGCCTTGAAGATGTGATGAGGGCATGGGTCTGCGGGGGAGCTGGAGTGGATGGTGTTCATGAGCTGGGTGGTGTCTTCACTGCTGATGGCGGTCCAGGAATTGATGGTGGTGGGGGTCATTGGGCTGGTGTCCGGGGCAGGAGATTGGGGTCCGAAGCTGTCGTGTATGTCTGTGACCTTGCGGTGGAAGAATGTGGTGAGGGTGTTGCAGAGGTCTTGCGAAGGGGTGATGTCGTTGTTGCTGGCGTCAGGGTTCGAAAACTCTTTGATGATGTTGAAGAGTTCCTTGCTGTTGTGGGTGTTGTTGTCTAGTCATTCCTTGAGCGAATTCCTCTTGGTGTTCCGGATCTGCTGGTGGTATTCGCGGGTGGCGGTTTTGAGGGCTGTCATGTTCTCCGATGTCCGTTCCTTGCGCCAGGTCTTTTCGAGGGTGCGGCAGGATTTCTTTGCAGCTTTGAAGGGCGTCTGTGAACCATGATGGTTTTCTGGTGGTGGTCTTGCTGTGGGTGTTTTTTAGTGGGGCGAGGTCGTCGGCGCAGTTGGTGATCCAGTGTGCGAGGTTGAGTGCTGCGATGTTGGCGTCAGGTGTGTTGGTGTCGGCGGGTGGGATCTGGCTCAGTGATGTGGTGAGCTGGTCCACGGTGATTTTCCTCCATCGTCTGTGGGGGATCCGATGCGTGTGGTGGTGAGATGTGGTCCTCTTGAATGTGAAGTGTACGCAGCTGTGGTCGGTCCAGGGCAGTCCTGTGGTGTGGTCGAAAGCGATGAGATTGCTGGCTAAGAAGATGGCGTCAAGGGTGTGGCCGGCGAGGTGAGTGGGGGAGTCCACTAGTTGCTTGAGTTCGAGGCTGGCGAGGTTGTCGAGCAGTGTGGTAGTGGTGTTGTCGTTGTTGTTTTCTAGGTGGAAAGTTCAGGTCTCCGAGGAGAATGTAGTCTGGTGAGGCTAGGGCGTGCGGGCTGATGAGGTCGGTGATGGTTTCGCTGAATTGTGCGCGAGATCCAGGGGTTCTGGCGCTGGGCGCGGTCCAGGCGTGGACGGGCATAGATGGGCTTGCCTTTGGCGTGCCTTAGGTGCGCAAACGGCGCGCCCGCTGCGCATGACCGCTGCGCGTTCTCGTGGACTCCGCCATAAATGGCGAAGAGGGAGGCAGGAGCCGCTGGGAGGAGGGAGCGGGGAGGCAAGTGGGAAGGGGAGAGGGTACAGAAGAGAAAAGGGGTGGGGCCACAGGGGAGCAGCAGCGGGGAGCGGGGGGAGTGAAGAGTGGGAAAAAATGGTCCTGAGGACGGGCGGCGAAGGACAAAAACACAGTCAATAAGCAGTGGCACAGAATAAAAACACAGTCAGAAATAGCAGGCACAGGATAACAATTACAGGGCACAAATACAGTTAAGCACTGGAATATTTATCAGCAGGGGACAGTGGCGAACTCGCGGCAGCAGCGGTGAAGGCTGGGCACATCTGCAGGGAGCCGTGCAGTGCGTGGAGCAACCGGCCTGACCAGGGTCAGAGGTCAAAAACCCCAACCAGCTAGCATCAGTGTCACATTAGCTCTTTGTCCTTTGGCAAAGTAACCAATGATTAGACAACCTAGAACATACAACTTAGGACCATCTCAGGAATGGTGGGAAGTGAGAACACTCTTTCGTTATACTCTCATACCAGTCCACAACAGGAGTAAAGAAAAGACACGGGTAAGGTTAAAATATTTATTTTAACAACGTGATCTCAGGTGCAGTATCTTAGCCAACATAAGCAGACATATGATTAAAAATAATATGGTCAGCATTGTTACAATTCCATAAAATACAAAAGGAGAAATCATATTACAATGATGGGGAAAACAGGTCATATAGCGCCTAGTTTTAACACCCTCCCTATAGAGGAACTATGTATTATAAACTAAAGAAGGTATCTTGGGCTTGTTTGGGGGACCCTATTACCTTTCCACTCAGAAAGAGTCAATCACATCTGGATCAGCATAAGCTCTCTGCATCCCTGGAAATGGGAATCTTCCAAGTGTGTGAAATAATGGCAATTGTGCAATAATAAGGGCACCAGAATTTTAGCTGGCTCACAGCTGCCAAAATGTTGTGTCTAGAAAGTGTTACTCGATCATGTAAAAAAACAGCTACCATGTTTTGATAACCTTGACGGCTTCAGCCTTCACTGTGCAGACTAGGGGCAGGATGAAAGTCTAGATATGTCAAAAACAAAACCCTTTCTCATGTGTAGACCTTCACGAAGGCTAACCTACAAATACAGCTATGCAGTGTCGTGTGCAAAAGCGGCAAAAGGTAAAATGGTGTTTAAACTTTTAATAAACTATGCCAACATAACATGCACGCAAAGCAGGCCTTAGGCCATACTACAGAATGTAATATATACACCCCCCTGCCCTCTATCATATCTTGTGCGGCCACAATTCATCTTCTGGGACATGCTCACCACATTCATTTGTTTAAATATGTCCAAGCAGATGAATTACATAAGTAATCATTAGGCTGTTAAAGTGCTCCCAGCTTCTAGTATATGCTAAAGTCCACAGAGTGGTCCTCCTTACCAACTCTTGTATCCTTGCCAACACATCCTTCAAATTTAATGCATATAGATAGTGGGCCATGGATATAATATCGTAATCCTCATCAAATTAGGTGATAGACACTCACATGCAAATAACATGCACAAACTTCTGTCTATAGTTACTTTAAGCAGTATTCGGATAAGCCGATGTACCGCATAGTGTAATCTTATGCTCCTGCGTGATTCAATACCATTTACAAACACACAGCACAACCATGAAACCCACGCCATGTTAATCCAAGCTGGACACACTTGCAAACATATTGCCTGATATACGGCAGTTCACCCTGTAACGAATTGCGCAGGGGCCAGGGACAGTTACCCTGACCTCCTGGTCAGGGTGACTGCTCTCCCCTTGGGCAGCTCTGTCGTTAAGGCACTGCCCCCAGCACCTTCTAGTGACCCTGGGAGGTGTTTGAGGCACTCCTCCACCCATGGGCTCCTGCCTGTGCCTCACCCCTGGTGGTCCAGTGGAAGGGCCTGCTCTTCTGCTGCTCCGCTCTGTGGCTGTCAGCTTCTTCTGTCTTTTCTGTTTTTGCCTTTCTCTTCAGCTTTTTCTGTCTCCATATTTTTGCCTTTTGCCTTTCTCTTCAGCCTTTTCTGTCTTTTCTCTATTTGCCTCTTTGTCCCACCTTTTTCCCACTGCTGCTGCCCCCATGGTCCCTCCTCCCCAGTGTGTTCTCACCTCCTGTCTCCCAGCAGCTCACCCTACCCCCAACCCCTACTTAATGGTGCCTGCTGTGTGCCAAGGAGAGCAAGACCTGTGACCTCCTGGTCAGGGTAACTGCTTTCCCCTTGCACAGCTCTGTTGTTAAGTCACTGCCCCAGCCCTTCTTGTGACCAATGCAGGTGTTCCTCGTCCCCTCCTGGTGACCCAGGTAGGTGTTTGAGGTCTTCCTCCACCGACAGGCTCCTGCCTGTGCCTCATCCCTGTGGTCCAGTGGAAGAGCCTGCTCTTCAGCTCGTACTTTCTGTGGGTGTCAGCCTCTTCTGTCTTTTCTGTTTTTGCCTATTGCCTTTCTCTTCAGCTTTTTCTGTCTTTGCTGTTTTTGCCTTTCTTCAGCCTTGTCTGTCTTTTTGTCTTTTGCCTCTTTTTTCTAACATCTTTCCCGCCACTGCTGCCCCTCCCCCAGCGTGTTCTCACGACCGCTTCCCGCCTTCCAGCTGCTCACCCTCTCCCGACCCGTACTTAATGCCTTTTGCCCGCTGCTGGTGCCTTAATGGCCTCTCCACCCAACATGTTCCCGCTCCTGCCTCCCAGCTCCTCCTCCTCCCCTCACCCCTACTTAATCGTGCCACTGGTGCACCGAAGGTATGCCAAAGCTAAGCCCTTTCTGGCCCGTCTGAGACCTGACCACAACCAGCGCCAGGGACCCTGGTCCCCCAACCTCCGCCACTATGACCCCAGCAATCTCCACACACTCAGCCCTGGACGCAACAACAGCTGCCAGCTTTCTACGCTGAGCAACTATCAAGGTCCGTTCTCCTGCCGACAATGCTGCCGCACCTTCACCCACCCCAACCTACCGGACACCACCGTACACAAGCCCCTGAGATGCATTCTCCTCAAAGTGCACTCCCTGCACAGAAACGCTGCAGAATTTTCAGAACCCTCACCACCCACAAGCCCGATGTCACCTTCCTCACAGAGACCTGGACCAATGCCAGCTCTGCACCCGACATCGCAACCTCCATCCATGACCGATACAAGATCCTATGGAAAGACCACCCAGAGGAGGCCTCGCCATCGTCCACAAAAACTCCCTCCAACTAACAACCACCACTCGAATGACGCCTTGCCCCTCATGGAACACATTCACTTTCAGATCCAGCCCAACCCCAGAATGACACTCGGCAGAATACTCACATACATACCGCGCAGACCCTGCTCCCCGTTCACCAACGCCATCGCAGGCTACATCACTCCCTAAGCCCTCGCCTCCATGGATTGCTCTCAGCAGCCCTCAACACTGTCTCTCACTGCACATTAGGCACCAGACAACCTGACGCTGGCATCTAGGGAACTGCCTTAGACTGAATTTGATCTTTCCTCTCTGGCAGACCACAAAGAATAAGACTCTCGCCCTTCCTTTCCGAACCTACAGAGATCAGATGTGGAGTACCCCAAGGATCCACCCTCAGCCCCATGTTCCTCAATGTCTACCTGGCCCCCTTGCAACCATCATCAGAAAACACAGAAACATAGTCTCATACGCCGACGACACCCAGCTCATCCTTTCCCTCACCAAGGAACCTGATATCACTAGGCGTAGTTTCCAAGAAGGGATGAAGGACGTCGCAACCTGGATGAGCAGCAGCTGCCTGAAGCTCAACTCGGAGTAAACAGAAGTCCTAACCCTCGGCTCCACCCCCCGCATGGGACAACACCTGGTGGACCCCACCCTCGGAAACCCACCCACCCCTACCTACCATGCTCGCAACCTTGGCATTATACTCAACTCTTCACTCACCATGAACTGCCAGATCAACCCTATGTCCTCCACATGCTCGAACACCCTCCGCCTACTCCACATGCAGAGGGTGCTCCTCCCTCCCTCTCCCCCTCATATGGAGGTCGCGCGGTGGTAAAGGGAGCGACCCTTGACCCTGTCACCAGGTAGGTTGCCCCCTCAGCCACCACACGGTCCTCCTGTGTGACGCTACCCCTGCTGCTGCCACTCGCTGTGCCCCGGTTCGTACTGGGTGTCCCCGCGTCAATTTCATTTATGTTTGTTTTTGTCTTTTGTTTTCCTTTTTGTAACTGTGTGCCCATTGCTATTGCCTTATTTTGTGCCCTTTCCTTCTGTGTCACCCGCCCGTTCCCCCCTCGCTCTCTCCCACCGATGCGTCGCCTGCGGCCCCGCCCCCATGGTTCCCCATTCGCTGCCGCGCTCCCGCCTCCCAGCTGCTCCTCCCTCCCTCCTATGGAGGCCGCGCAGCGGCCGCACCGCCGGCATGCCGAAGGCGCGCAAAAGGCAAGCCCGTCTACGCCCGTCCGCGCCTCGACCGCGCCCAGCGCCAGGACCCCTGGCCCCTGCCGAAGCCAGGAAACCCGACTGAGATACGACACCGCCGCCCTCCACACACTCAACCCCGGCCGACCATCCGCTTGCTACCGAGCCACCCCGAAGCGCACCCACGGACCCTTCACCTGCCAAGCCTGCAAATTCACCTGCCTCCAAACATGCACCGCACCCTCCGGACCAAGCAACGACAACAACCACCTCAAGTGCATCCTACTCAACACCCGCTCCGTCCACAAGCACGCCGTAGAACTCTGGGACCTCCTCGATACAACAGCACCGGATATTGCCTTCCTCACGGAAACCTGGATGAACCCCTCCTCAGCCCCCGACATCACCATAGCCATCCCGGACGGCTACAAGATCACCCGTAAGGACCGCATCAACCAAACCGGAGGAGGAATTGCCATCATCTACAGGAACACCATCAGCGTCACGACCAACACCGAAGACACCCTCACCACCGCCGAACACCTACACTTCCAGATCCACATCGACCCCAAACCACCCTCCGAGGAACCCTCATCTACAGACCCCTGGGCCCGCGCACACACTTCAGCTAAACTATCGCCGACTTCATCAGCCCGCATGCCCTCACCACATCAGAATACATCCTCCTAGGGGACCTGAATTACCACCTGGAGAACAATAACGACAACAACACCACCACCCTGCTAGACAACCTCGCCAACCTCGGACTCAAGCAACTGGTGAACACACCCACGCACTACGCCGACCACACGCTCGACCCCAACTTCTCCCCCAGAAACCACGGCTCCTTCAGCCACTCCACCGGACTACATTGGACCGACCACAGCTGCATCCATTTCACCTTTAAGAAGACTACATCCCACCACCGCCCGCAACAGATCCCCCGCAGAAGCTGGAGCAAAGTCACCACAGACCATCTAACCACATCACTGATCCAGAACCCACCAACCAACACCTCTGACACCAACGACGCAGCCCGCAACCTCGCACAGTGGATCACCAACTGCACCAACGCCCTTGCTCCACTGAAGAACCCCACAGGCAAGACCGGCAACAGGATAACCACATGGTTCACCGACGCCCTCAAAGAATCAAAGAAATCCTGCCGAACTCTCGAGAAAATCTGGTGCCACGAACGAACAATAGAAAACATGACAGCTCTCAAGAACGCCACTCGCAAACACCACCAGCTGATCCGCACCACCAAAAGGACATCGTTCAAAGAGCGGCTGGACAACAACACACACAACAACAAGGAACTCTTCAGCATCGTAAAAGAGCTCTCCAACCCCAGCGCCAGCAACGACATCACACCATCACAAGACCTCTGCAACTCCCTCGCCCAATTTTTCTACCACAAAATCGCTGATATACACGACAGCTTTGGCGCCCAAATTCTGCCGCCACTCACCAAACCAACGCCCCCCACCACCACCCTCAGCGCCTGGACCCCCATCAGCACCGAAGACACCACCCGCGTCATGAACACCATCCACTCTGGCTCTCCCTCAGACCCATGCCCATACCACATCTTCAATAAAGCCGACACCATCATCGCAACCCACCTCCGGAACATCATAAACAACTCCTTCACGTCCGCCACCTTCCCAGAGAGCTGGAAGCACGCAGAGATCAACGCCCTGCTAAAGAAACCCACAGCGGACCCTAAAGACCTCAAGAACTTCCGCCCCATCTCTCTCCTTCCCTTCCCGGCAAAAGTCATCAAGAAGACCGTCAATAAACAGCTGAATAAATTCCTCGAGACAAACAACTCCCTCGACCCATCCCAGTCCAGATTTCGAGCCAGCCACAGCACCGAGACTGCCCTCATCGCAGCCACAGACGACATCAGGACCCTGCTTGACAACGGGGAAACAACCGCTCTCATCCTTCTAGACCTCTCAGCCGCCTTTTATACCGTCTGCCACCGCACCCTTATAACCCGCCTCCACGACACTGAGATCCAAGGAAAAGCCCTGGACTGGATCACCTCGTTCCTCTCCAACAGAATCCAGAGAGTCTGCCTCCCTCCCTTCCGCTCCGCGACCACCGACATCATCTGCGGCGTACCCCAAGGCTCCTCGCTCAGCTCAACCCTCTTCAATATCTACAGGAGCCCCCTCGCCACCATCGCACGCAAACACAACCTCAACATCATCTCCTACGTGGACAACACCCAGCTGATACTCTCCCTCACCAAGGACCCAGCCACCGCCAAAACCAACCTCCAGGAAGGAATGAAAGACGTCGCGGAATGGATGAAGCTCAGTCGTCTGAAACTGAACTCAGACAAGACGGAGGTCCTCATCCTCGGACAATCCCCATCCGCCCCGGGATGACTCCTGGTGGCCCACAGCATTGGGCACCGCACCGACACTCACGGACCACGCACGCAGCCTAGGATTCATCTTGGACTCCTCACTCTTGATGACCAAACAAGTCAACGCCATCTCATCCTCATGCTTCAACACCCTGCGCATGCTCCGAAAAATCTTCTGGTGGATCCCCACTGAAACCAGAAAGACGGTCACCCAGGCCTTCGTCACCAGCTGACTGGACTACGGGAACGCCCTATACGCAGGACCCACAGCCAAACTTCAGAAACGACTTCAGCGCATACAGAACGCCTCCGCACGACTCATCCTCAACATCCCTCGCCACAGCCACATATCTGCCCACCTGAGAGACCTGAAAAAAAGGGATCACGTTCAGGCTCCTCACCCACGCACGCACGCAAAGCGCTCCACGACATGGGCCCCGAATAGCTCAACAACCGCCTCACCTTCTACACTCGGACCCGCCAGCTCCGCTCCGCCAGCCTCGCCCTCGCCACCATCCCACGGATTCACAGAACCACCACCGGAGGAAGATCGTTCTCCTACCTGGCCGCCAAGACTTGGAACTCCCTCCCCGCCCACCTACGTATGACCCAGGACCACCTCACCTTCAGGAAACACCTCAAAACCTGGCTATTCGAGCAGTAGCAGCATCCCCCCCCTTCAGCGCCTAGAGACCCTCACGGGTGAGTAGCATGCTCTATAAATGCATTGATTGATTGATTGATTGATTGACCTTCAAATGGATCCTCCCTGTCTCCAGGAATACAGTCACCCATGCACTCATCACCAGCAGACTGGACTATGGAAATGCGCTCTATGCAGAAATCAACAAAGCACTCCTCTGCAAACTCCAGACAGTCCAGAAAGCCGCAGCCAGACTCGTCCTCGTCATCTAATGACATGACCACATCACCCAACACCTTTGCGACCTTTACTGGATCCCCGTAGAAAAACTAATAACCTTCAAACTGCTCACACATGCATGCAAAGCCCTTCACAACACTGGACCCCAATACCTCAAAGGAAGACTCTTCTTCCATGCCCCCAAGAGGAAGCTCCACTCTGCCGACGTAGCACTGGCCACGGTCCCCCACATCCACAGGGCCAGAACGGGTGGCAGATCCTTCTCCTACATCACGGCCAAGACCTGGAACAAACTCCCCCTCTAAATCATACGAAGCCCAACACGGCACCTATTCAGGAAGGATCTCAAGACTTGGCTCTTCGGATAATCATGGGGCTGCTCGAACCCCCCTCCCTCAGTGCCTTGAGACCTTCACGGGTGAGTAGCATGCTTCAAAACCAGATAGAGATTGATTGAGACCTGTAAACAGCCCAAAGCCTGGGTTCCAGGGGGTGAAAATGGGGCTAGTTAGGGCGGAGTTGAGGAAGGTCATATCCCCACTTACTTCGTCAAAAGGTGCATCACTCTGGGTCACCTATGTGTAACCATTCCTGATCGCAGGTATAGGTGGCGGGAGCAGCTGCTTTCTATTCAAACAGCTCCACTACATCGCTAATAGGCGGAAGCCGACCGGACTCCTTGCGGGAGTGTTGAGGAAATGAAAGGCCCGCCTTGCAGGTTGCTAGTGGGATATGCACTCCTCATGCAAGAGATGATCATGAGGACCACTCTGTGGACTTTAGCACATACGAGGAACTGGCAACAGTTAAACAGCCTAGTGATTACTTATGTAATACATCTGCTTGGACACTTTTAAACAAATGAATGTGGTGTAAACTTCTCAGAAGATTAATTGTGGTCCCACAAGATATGATGCAGTGTAGGGGGATGTGTATACCACATTCCTTTATGTGTGGTGTGGGGTTTTGTACCCTCAGCATAGTATGAGTCATGGGTAGACTTAGGCCCCAGAGGTTGTGTTATGGGAGCTAGTAGCCCCCCTCCACATATACATTTATCTCTTTACACCATTAACATTTCATTACCCTATGAGTAGTGTGTAACTACAAAGTACATCACCCCCTCCATGTCCAGGAAACTGGTATCCCCGAAAGTCTACAGTAAGGATGAGTCTAGTTATTTGAATACATTAATTTGCTCAAAAAATATTGTTAACACCATATGTCAATGCTGCATGTACACCTACAAGGGTTTCACGCTCTCCCACTCATCACATGTCGTAGTTTGCAGTGACAATGCACTTGCATGCCCACATTATAAGTACAAGTATATGTTATTGTAGGAAAGCCATCTCTGTTTGAATTTTTTTAATGTGATATACCTCTTATTAATCCATTCTAAATAGGTGAATGTACTGACATAGATCCAGTATGAGGTAGGATTCACCTGGGATATAAGTAGTCTATATGTAATAACAATAATTGCCTATGTGGCATTTAGAGCTACTTATGCTAGATAGGGGATCCATAAGCCCTGACGAATGCCCCAGACTTGTTAGGCTATATTTTGAGGACAGAAACATGTTGGCAGATCAGAGATGGGTCTGAGTCATTGTCCTCTGCGTACCCACTCGTCTTTGTTTTTAGATATAACAAGGGTCCTCACCAATAAAAGTGAAATACTTTGGAACCAGAAGGTATTGTAGTTGGTCTGGATCCCACCTTGTCCAGTAGTTTTTTTCTAAGAACTCCCTCCTTCCTTAAAGTCTTTGAGGGGGATGAGTCTGCCCTGGTGGCACTGATCTACAGGGGGGAGAGGCTGTGGATGATAAAGCATGACACTATCATGTGTGTGGGGTTTCCTCTTCCATAAAGGATGACTGTCCTAGGCTGAAGTCCAGTGACCTCCAAACGTTAGAGACTGAATTGTTCTTGTAGGATTGAAAACAATCTATCTTCTATCTGTCTTTTCTCTTTCCTTGTGCTGTCATACTCATTTTTTGTGATTACACACATAGATGCAATGAATGAGAACTCTTCCTAGTTACCAAATAATATTAATAGTTTAACATTGTGTTCTATTCTGCTCTCTCAGATATCTGTCACTCTAGCCTGTGAAAGTCTCTCTTTTCTGGTGCAGAAGTCATCTGTTTGTGGCGTTCATGTCTGCAGGTTTCTCTGCTGGTCTGAACGCAAGCACATCCAATGGGCCATTGACATTGAGCACTCCACAGATGGCTCCTACAGGTACAGCTCCAAGACCATGCATATTGTTCCTTGAGCTCACTCACTCATCTACTTATTCATCCATGAAATCAGTCATTTATCAAAAGATCCATTAATTTATCAATCCATCTCCGTATTAACTTATTCATACGTCAACCCACATACCCATTGTAAAGTTGTTTCCTCCACTGAACACTCTGAGTCAGTATAGTAATAAACACAGGTTTATTTTCATACATTTATGCATGTATTGTAAAGCTAAGGACGCCGAGCGTCTAACTGTCCCCAGCTCCGGTCGCCAACTGCCGCTCTTGTCTTTCGCGCCTCTCTCTCCTCGCCTCTGCGCATGCGCGACCTCTCCGCTCTAGTCTAGTGCGTCATCGCGTCATCGCGTATGCGCACCTAGACTAGAGCGCACACCACATATCTCCCTCCTTTAATTGAAAACATAAGCGTGTTCCCCCCTTCCACCAGGTAGGGTGTCCTTCAACTGGGAATAGTCTTGGTGGGCCACCCAGGGGGAGCAGCACCCATCTAATGTCCTTCCATATCAAAGTCTCTATAACGAGAGGGCACAATAACTGCCCTTCCGCTGCGGGTGTGTCTTACCGGCATACTCTCTGACACTTCTGTCTCTCCTCGGGACACCCCGGCTTCTCTCGCATCTGCTCTCTGTTCTGCGTTCACCTGTTCATCACGGCCCTCGGACAACCTGGCTCCCCAGGCTTCCATTTCACTGTCGGCCCTTGCGCCTTCTTCATGATTATCCGTGCCTTGCTCCGAGACGGCTCTGGCCTCCTGGTCATTCCTGCTACTCTCTTCCACCTCAACTTTGGGCCAAACTAATATTTTGTTGACTCTGGCCATGCGGTCTTGCGACCAGACCTTTCCATCACTGAGGAGGGCCGCCCTACCACGCACTTCCTTGACTTGTAGCGGCTGGCTGAACTTACTATCGCCTTTCTTTTGCAGAGTGGGAAGTTTGATCCTAACCCACTCCCCTTTTTCCAATGCCGTGTCCTTTGTGCTTCGTCGCTTGTCATAGTGGGCTGCGTAGATCCTCTGGGCCTTCTCCAGGTTGTGTTGCACCACCGCCGGGGACCACTTGCTGGTGATGGTCTTCTCCCTCCAGGCCACATTGTCCCGGGTGAAGGGATGGCGTCCCCTAAGCACTTGGAACGGACTGTACCCCACCACCGAGGGCGTTATCCGGTAAGCCCACAGCATGTTCATCACTTCCATCTCCCAGTCTTTTCCTTGCGAAATGGCCGCCTGGATGGAGCCCATGAGCACCCTGTTAAACCTCTCGACCTGGCCGTTGCAAGCCGGATGGTACACGGCCGTGTGTTTCACCTCGATCCCATTCCTCTTCATGTATCTTCCCCACTTGTCTGACACAAATTGCGGTCCATTGTCACTAAGAATGGATTTTGGTATTCCTTCTCTGAGGAACACCGAGGTTAGAAACTTGAGGATCGTCTCCGTGTCCATCGACTCTTGTAAGTCTATTTCCGGCCACTTGGAGTATTTGTCAATTATCACGCAAATGTACTTATTCACTCCTCTGCTGTCCAGCACGGGCCCCAGAATGTCAATGGCCACTTCTTCCCACGGGCCTCGTGGGGTGTCGAACTTCCCTAGAGCTGGTCTGAGTGGCCGAAGCACCTTATCCGCGCCCTGGCACTGTTCACACTCCCTCACTTGTCTCTCTATGTGATTATCCATTCCCGGCCACCAATACATCTGTTTGACCAACGCCTTGGTTTTTACGATGCCCAAATGCCCCTCATGGAGCAATTTCAGCAGTCTTGGTATCAGTGTCACTGGGGGCACCACTTTCTCTCCTCTGTACAAGAATATTCCTGAGTCACTCAGGGATAGTTCCTCCCTCATTTCATAAAACCGTCGCACACTTTCCTTGAGCTTCTTCTTGTCCGGCCAGCCCATGGTAAGATGTTTCCTAACTTCCATCTTTTCCTCATCGAGTTCATAAGCTGCTTGCCACTCTTGTGCACTGATTGACGTTTCGTGGTCCTCCATGCTGGCCACCATCTCCTCTGTGTCCTGGGCCTCACCTGGCGCCTCCTCCATTGCTGCCGCCCGGCTGAGGTAATCAGCTACTTTGTTCTGTGTTCCTGGAAGGTATTCCACATCATATGTATAGTCCAGCAACTTTAAGGTCATCTTCGCTATCCTCGGGGTGGCCGTGTCATGACCCGATGACGTCAACACCTTGATGAGTGGCTTGTGATCCGTTTGGAGCCTGAATCTTGTGCCCCATATGTACTGACGAAACTTGCTCAGTGCCCATGTGACCGCCAGCATCTCTTTTTCGATTACGCTGTACCGTTGTTCCGTCGGGGACAGCGCCCTGGATGCAAAACAGATCGTTTCCTTGGCACCATCTTCCCTTTCTTGCGCCAAGACAGCTCCCAGGCCCTTGTCACTTGCGTCAGTTGTCACCACTGTTTTTCCGGTGGGGACATACCCTTGCAGCGGGATGGCGTGGCTGATGCAGTCTTTAATGGACTCAAATTCGGATTGGGCCTCCGCATCCCATTCGAACTTTGCATTGTTCCTGATTAGCTGTCTCATCCGGTGTGTTCTGGTGGCAAAATGTCTGACAAACCGGCTGTAATACTCGGCCATTCCAAGGAATGACCGCACTTCCTCTTTGGTAGTTGGAGCCTTGGCATCTTTTATTGCTTTCACATTTTGTTCCTTCGGCGATATGCCGTGCGTCCCTATCTCGTGCCCCAGGTAGGTCACAGAGCGGGACCCTATTCTACACTTGCTCCATTCCGCCGTCAATCCCCTGCTTTGCAGCACTCCCAGCACTCGGTGTAGCTTCCTGTCGTGTTCGCTTTTGTCGGAGCCCATCACTAATATGTCATCTTGGAAGTATTGCACTCCCGGAATGTCCTTGAACAACCTATGCATAAGTTTCTGGAACACGGCCGCAGCAGATGCCAGGCCGAACGGCATTCTCTTGAATTGATAGCATCCAAAGGGCGTTATGAAGGCTGTGTACTTCCTGCTCGATGGATGCAATTCTATCTGGTAGTACGCAGACGTCAGGTCTATGGTGGAGAAATGGTTGATCCCTTTAGTCTTCGCCAGCATCTCATCTATCCTGGGGAGCGGAAATCTCTCCACTACAAGGCTTTTGTTGAGCTCCCTTAGGTCCACACAGAGCCTGACTTTGCCGTTCGGCTTCTTAACTACCACCAAGGGCGATAGCCATTCCGCACTGTCCACTGGTTCAATGATGTCTTGCTCTTCTAACTTCATTAGTTCTTGGCGCACCGCCTCACTCGTAGACATCGGTATGTTCCGCACTTTATGCACCACTGGCACTGCTCCCTCCTTGATGACCATCTTGTGCACGAATTTGTCCAGTTTTCCAACTGTGCCCTCAAATACTTTGGAGTATGCCACCTTCCAATCCTCCTCCTTCGAGAGGGGCCATTCGTCTGTTAGCAGGATCTGATCTTTCCTCCCAGGATTGAGGATGATACCGAGATCACCTGCATCTCTCCATCCCAGTACCGATGGGCCTTTTTCAGCTACATACAGGGTGCACGTGGCTGACCGTCCTCGGAATTCGAACTCCAAGTCCCTGCACCCAACCAGGGGGATGGTATTCTCGGTATACGAGATGGGTCTGATGTCCGGCGGCTTCAAGTCGGGGCCTATGGCAGGCACGAAGTCCTCTTCCCATATCGACCTTTGTACAATGGTCCAGGGGGATCCAGAATCCACGGCCACGTGTACTTTGACACCCCCTATGAGCATGTCGGTGCGGGGCTTGTCTCTTCGCTTGCCGGACACGTCCAAAACTTGGTCCTCTATGCACAGGACTAGATCATCATCATCCACTTCGTCTTCCTCACTTACGTTGGCCGCTGCTGCATCTATGCACTTAACCATGGACTTCGCCCCTTTCTTTCGGCAGACTTTTTCGAAATGGCCAGTCAGCCCACAGAACGAGCACCTGGCGCGGAACGCGGGACAACGCCGGTCCTGGGCCGCGTGTGCTGCACTACCACATCTGTAGCATGCAAATTTTGATCCCTGGCCAGAGCGAGTCACCTGTTTCCCAGCTCCTCTCATATCTTTCCTCGGGTCCCCGAAGTTACTTTTGGGTTTACTGGATTGTGGTGCCTCCTCAATCTTGTTGACCATCTGTCTTGGGCCACTTTCCCTTTTCGCCGCGTCTGCACCTCTCTTCGACATTTCGGCCTTTTTGACCATCGCCACCACTTCTTTCAGGGTTGTCTCATTCATTGCCCACAGCTTGTCTTGCACCGACCTGCTGGTGGTGTGCATTACAATCTGGTCCTTAATGTACTCATCCTGCAGGTTGCCATACCTACATGTGATTGCTAGACGGCGAAGGGCTGCCACGTAATCATCAATGGACTCTCCCGCCTCCTGTTTCCGCTGCTGGAAGTTATAGCGGTCTATCGATACGCAGACCGCTGGGCGGTAATGGCAGTCCAGGTCATCTAGCGCATTTGCAAACACATCCGTCTCCGCTGCACCCCTCTCTTTGGGCACCAGGTTCTTAAACACTCTCACCCCTTCTGGGCCTAAGTTGTGAAGCAACAGTCTCTTTTTCCTTTCCGGCGTGAACTCACTTTCGCTTTCATCACCCAGGGCCTCAATGTAATTTAGGAAATAATCTTTCCAGTCTTCCCATTTGAGTTGGGGTTCACCTGGTCTCGGTAGGAACGGAACTGGAGCCATCAGGGCCGACGCCTGATTCGCCATTCTTCCCTCCCCTCTGGGTCTTTCTGCCTGGACCCTCCTTTGAGTGGGTTCACTTGACACTCCTGCGCTCCCTGATGTGTCAATTTGGCCCCTTGGACTCCCTGGGGTTGTACTTCTCGCACTGTGCGCAGACTGTGCACTCTCCCCCCTTTCCTCTGGCTCTGGAGAGTCTCCCTTGGTTGCCAGGATGCAGCCTGGGGGCTCCTGAAGTCTAGGGCCACACTGACCTGACTTGTGTGGCTGGTGATCAGCTTATTGCCTAGATGCTGCGCTGCTGCCACGCCCTTTAGCTCTTCTTTGCCGGTGATTAGCCTTGCTGACTCTTGAGGATGGCTGTGGGGGTGTCTGCTGTCGTCCTTGCACCGGGTGGTGTCCAAGTCCCAGCCTCGTCGCCACTGTAAAGTTGTTTCCTCCACTGAACACTCTGAGTCAGTATAGTAATAAACACAGGTTTATTTTCATACATTTATGCATGTATTGTAAAGCTAAGGACGCCGAGCGTCTAACTGTCCCCAGCTCCGGTCGCCAACTGCCGCTCTTGTCTTTCGCGCCTCTCTCTCCTCGCCTCTGCGCATGCGCGACCTCTCCGCTCTAGTCTAGTGCGTCATCGCGTCATCGCGTATGCGCACCTAGACTAGAGCGCACACCACACCCATCCTCACAAACAAACGCTCGGATCAATAAGAATTAGCGATCTTTCATAAAAAAGAAAAAAAAGAAAGCAATACCCATTGACTGTTTCAAGAAGCACCCAGTGCTTGCAGTGTCAAGAGGTTATGACTTATAAAACAAAGTATCGAGGAAGAGTAAACATTACAGATGCCTATCAGGCTAACAAGAAATTATAAGTAGGTTCCTGTAAACCTCTTCTGCAATCAAACTCTTCTGTTAAATTCCCTTCTTACTATTCTGCTTGCCCCCCCCCCCCCCTGGAATCATATGCAGCTGCTCCACTCTCAGTCTTCGTCCAGCTCATATATCTCCCTACAAAATCCGGTAGGAAAAATCTACCTACCTAGCACCAAAACGCTTACAATTTTAGTTACATATGCGTACACAATGGGCTGCATCAGCAGGACGTATTCTGCTGGGAAATGCTGCCCCAGTTTCCATAAATTACAGTGAACTGCAATTTGTGAACACTCATTCTACAACAGAAAGAACCGTAGTGGTCATATTTCCGACTTTCTTTGTGGGTTGAACACTATGTCGTGACATTAAAGCCTTTTCTCTTAATATAGTTGAATTGTAAGCTCCGTGCTATGGCTGTTTTGTGTATCTATTTTTGGATTTAATTGTGGTTTTGTTCAGGCAATAAAGACATACGGAGTAAGAACAAAAAAAAAACACAGCTGACAAACCCATTGCTATCGGATGACGCATGCGGGAAGCCGTGAGCTCGGGCTGCATCAGACAAAGAGGTCTTACAATGAAGAGCCGAAGTGGACCAAAAATGTCACAGACGTCAGTCAAAGGTAATATTCTCGTGAATATTTTTATTCCTGTAAAGGCTGAGGCCCCATGACGCAGGCCAGCTAGAACCTTGGATATCCGTTGCTCAGAGCATAACACGATGAAATGTGTTGTTTTCATTTTGTCAGATGCAATCCAGGGGGCGAAACATCGGCCCATACAGCCTCTGTGGCTCAGCGGGGCCCCCAAAGTGCAGGGGACGTCACATCCATCAGGCGGACCCATTTCTCCCATGTCTAATGAATATCTGTGAGATATGAGAGTAAGGGGCCCCTCTACACATTCTGAAGGGATTGGGAAGCCATATTTTTTACGTTACTCCACTGAATACAACCTATGATCTAATAAGTTTTTTGTTCTTTGTTTTATTTTTGTTATAGAAAGAAAATTAGGAATGTGAAAAGAATACGTCACCTGACGCGAAATATAGAAGTTCAGTATAAAGATTGTAACAAACAAAAAGAGATGATGATAAAAATATTATAAACCATTCAATTATAATGGCAAAAACAGAGTCACAAGCGAGTTAAGTATACGCCAAAAACGTAAAATCAAAAACAATATATCTATCTATGAAATAGATCTACATAGAATAATCCATAAAGTGAGGTAATTAACAATGCATATGAGAGGGTTTATAAACATTTCATACATTTCGATCTAATAGTTTAAAATGCATTGTGTTTACCAATTGTAAACACAGCGCAATTAGAAGGGTAGAGTTTATGATAAATAAAGACTTAGGGGCACCCCTAGGTACGTCTAGAAGTCTGGGGCCACCAGCAGGCCAGCCCGCTCTTCCAACTAGCCTCATCCCTGAATTAGCCACACCTGAAGAAAGTAGTGACTGGGCATTCAAGTGCTTTGCAGATCGCGTTGTCATTTATAGGATCATTTGGACAACTGCCATTTCTGGAGTGGGACGGTGGGTGTTCTTCTGCGACTTGCGTGCCTCTGCACCTTGAGAGAAGAGGATTTATATGCCTCATGGGCAGCCTCCCTTGCAAATCGGCGCTATGTCGCCTTGCTAGCACCATATCCGGTAACTTATCCAGCATATCAGCTCAGGATTTAGGGCGCAATGGCCCTCCCTACACAACCCTAAACCACCATAGGCCGGCCCTGGCTTATCAAGGTGGAGTGACGAATAGCTTTCTTCCGCTATTTGCGGTGGTCTTCTCTCCACTTACTACCTTCAACTCATAGAGAGAGGTAGATGGTACCAACTGGCCAGTAGAATGTTGGTGACAGGGCCCCATGAACATTTATTCATTCAAATCTTTATTTCGGTTAAAAACAAACCATAAAAGATATACATACAAATACAAATATATTCTTTACGGTCCAGGGTGTAAACAATTCAAAATTATCAGTTCCACTTTCCCATAGTCAGTAGATTGCAATTTCGTACTACACAAAGATAATTGCACTATTAAAAAAATAAATAGATAGATACCAGGAGTTATACCAGGAGTTATATCATTAGTTGGTGCAACCGAGAGGCATTTAAAAAAAAACGGTATTTAAAATATACATAGTATATAGGGCATGCATTACTTCTATTCCATGCCTTTACATCACTCCTACATCTCGTAGGCCCATGAGCCCCTCTTCACTGTTACAGTTATAGTCGGCAAATGATTCATTGCCATAGGACATCACAGTTTGAGGCCCCGTCTTCTACGGGCTATTTCCACAGAGAAAAGGTATCGTCTTACACTAAATACAATAACATGACTTGTGTCATGAACATTCTAACTAGGCAAGTCACAGTAAGCAGGCGTGGGATGTCCCCGGACTAAAGGGCACACGCCTTGAGAGATGGGCCATGGCCAAATGGGTATAGAGGCAAAAAAATTATTATTTCATAAAGCATGTTTCTGAAAGGAAAACAGGTCATTAAACCCGCGTGCATGCATGTGTACGCACACACACGCACACCCACACACAAATATATATATCTGTACTTCTATCTATCTATCTCTCTATCTATCTATCTATCTTTCTATCTATCTATCTATCTATCTATCTATCTATCTATCTATCTATCTATCTATCTATCTATCTATCTATCTATCTATCTATCTATCTATCTATCTATATTTCTATCTAAATATACAAGATCCTGATCAAGATTCCTCTCCACTCAGTCGGAAAATCAGGTACGGACCACTTGTAGCTTAGTTCTGAAATCTGTGCTTTATTGTGCAAAAGTTCCACAGCATGATGCGTTTCAAATGGGGTGCCCTGGTCTTGATCACATGACGTGCCTTGGTAGCTCTACCTCTTAAATAGTGACGTGCCTAACCACTCCCCCTGCAGCAGTCAAACTAACATACTTCTAGCAGCCACCTCAGTATTTAGAATTCGTAATTTCTAAGAATACATTCAGAGAATACATTGTTACTGTGGGATGACTAAAGTAGTGAATACAATTTGATTCAATAGTACAATGCCAAGTGGCTAAAAACAGTTACAAAGACTCACTCTTGAAAGAAAATGGAATAACAGTACATAAAACATACATTAAATCACTAATATATATTAGTATTGCTATTACAGAATCCTGTTTAGACTGCAAAGCTGCCGTAGGAAGGAGTGAATACTAAAAATAAAGTGCTGATTAAAGTGCATATCGTCACAGATAAAAAATTAGCTATTAAAATCATCATAGCTAAAACTATAAATCAATACAGGTTGCAGCAGCAAAAGTCCCAAATGTGTAAGTACACTTATTTAGAATCTCAGGCATAAAATGCAGAATGGACTCCTTATACAAAACCTAGTTGGTATAATGGTATGTATCTAGTCGGGGGAAACAATATGTACAACATGGGGCATAAATAGTAGTGCCAAGAAAGTTATCTTAAACCGGATGTTTGGAGATATAAACAGAACTGATAGTGCCAATGTGTAATATAGTAACAGAACCTAAACTGAGGTTCGTGCAAATAAGCAGATACAGTACAACAACGTAGATACTATGTGATAAAACAGGGATAATACATGTGGAGGTCCCATCAAACCGACTAAAACCAAGTAAGAAGCCCCATAAAACCAAGTAAAACCAGAGTGATCAGGTAAAACTAGGTAAAAAAAGGGGTTAATAACAAGGTCACACTAATCGGATAAAAGAACACCATAGGTAAAAAATACTCTGTTGTTTTCACCGTTACATTAATAGATACATATTCAACCAGAGATATGAAGTCTCAGGGGCTGTACACAATAGTGTAGAATAACCTAATATTTATAAAAAATTGTGCATGTCCTTCCCCGTGTTAAGCCCATTTGGCATCTTGGTGTCAAGCATGAGAATATATTCTGTTTCCAATTGGCAAAGCTTCTTTTCCCTGTTGCCTCCTCTGGGTAATCTCCGAACTGCATCAATAATAAAATAATTTAAATATTTCAGGTTGTTGTTGTGCACAAGATTGAAATAACGAGCAACAGGGTAGTTGGGGGTCTGTGTTGACAATAGTACGCAAGTGTTGCAGGATGCGGTTAAATACCTGCAACTTCGTGCTTTCCACATATTTTAGGTGACAGGTACATTCTAATACATAAACCGCAAAATCGGTACGACATGTGTACAAACCCTTGATCTTTATGGGTGTTGGGTCGAATGCATCTGTGTATTCCTGTCTGTTGACCCTAAATTTACAGGCTCGACAGGTTTTACATTTATACAATTTTTACAAAAAACAGGGAGAGGAGGGTCAAAGGGAAGAAAAGATTTAAGACGTATTACAAGTTCACTTCCCCAGTTATATACTATGAAAAACAGAACAGAACTTGTAAGGTCTACCAGCCAAATTAATTTGGCCGAACTAGCATGAAGTATACTATGTTAGTAAGTGCTATAGTCACCTTCTTAATAGAGTGAGAGAGTGTGAGTCATATGTGCGAGAAGAACAGAATACAATCACGAACTGGTCACCAAAATACAGAGCATCTTATTATGGATAACCATCAAACGAACCAAGCGATCAGTCATATCATTTGGTCGTCCACACTGTGAACAGGTCGGTCTTTAGATCATCTAGACCCCATGCCCCACAGTAAGTTGTTAGTACTGGATCGGGTCCACAGTGTGTTGTGAACCATCAATTGTTGGCCAGTTAGTGATGGTTTAGAGTGGTGGAAAAACAGTGCAACATAACAAAAACGTGGTGAGTCTAAAATAGGGTGATGTGTCAAAACTACTCTTTATTAGGAACAAAACACATCCCCTCATTAAAAGAACAGGAACAGTGCAAAAGACAGTATGAAAAAATGAATGACTGACAGGCATTGGATGCGCTGGGGAATGACAATGATGAGACTGTTTGTGAATCCAATACCAGAAGGATTCTAGATGCGATGGAAATCAGACAAGATCTAACGGAGGGTACTGATTTACGCAGTAAATCTACCTTCGTTCCCAAGTTGAACCACGATAATATTGATACTTTTCAAGATATTGTGGGGAACGAATTTTTAGAATTCAGAAGCATTAATTGGTCTGGTAAAATGAAGAAATTCAAGCACAACCTAACGTTGGCCCAGAAGAGAGCTATGCTTGAGCTAGCTGCTGATGACGATATACTCATTAGACAAGCCGACAAGGGCGGGAATATTGTGATTCTAACTAAAGAACAATATATTGGTGAAGCCAAAAGACAATTGAGCTGCCCGAAAACTTACAGATTGTCTTCCCGTATGGAATATAATCAAAGTATCATTTGTATTTGGGATAAATTGAGTGAATGGAAGGACAGGGGACTTTTGGAATGGGAAGAGTATGGCTTCCTAAAAAAAGATAACCCTATACTACCCATCCTTTACTTATTACCCAAAATTCATAAATGCCAAAAAAAAAACCCGGGAAGGCCGATAATCTCATCCAGGGGGAGTGTATTGGAAAATGTCTCACGCTATGTCGACCACTTTCTTAGAGACTCTGTTGTTGCGTTGCCTTCATACGTAAGGGGCACCAAGGATTTTCTTGAAAAATTGATGAATGTAAAATGGGATACCAGGTATTTACTAATCACAATGGATGTCAATTCCCTCTATACCTCTATTGAACACAATCAGGGTATAGAAGCTTGTGTAAGGTTTCTGAAAAACAGAAATATCTGTTATTTAGATCATACTGCCATGATTCTTGATATGAAGCTGTACTGTCTAACCAACAATTTCTTTCTTTTCAATGATGAAATATTTATCCAAATGCACGGAACTGCGATGGGTACTTGTTTTGCCCCAAGTTTTGCTAATTTATTTATGGGGGCATGGGAAATGATTTACGCAAAGACAGTAATTTGACAGAAGAATTTAGAAAAGCAATAGTCTGGCTACGCTAAATAGATGACATTTTTGTCGTCTAGAATCGCACTAAAGAGGAAGCAGTAACCTTCATTAAGAAACTCAATAACAACAAGAGTAACATCTTTCTCACATGTAACATCAGTGATGAAGAAGTAGATTATCTAGACACTAAAGTACAGATCCGCGACAATTGTATCCAAACATCTTTATACAGGAAGAGTACAGCAGGGAACAGTTTACTACATGGCATGAGCAGCCACCCCGATAACCTAAAATGGAGTATTCCATATGGTGAGCTGCTCAGAGCCAAAAGAAATTGTAGCTTGGAGTCAGATTACCTAGGGGAAGAACTAGTGATGTCCAGTCGTTTTAAGGCAAGGGGATATCCTAACTGGGTCATTCAAAAAGCTATCAACAAAGTTAGGCTCATCAAAAGAGAAACCTTGTTCCAAAACACTGACCCTTTTGAAAACACTAAAGAGAAAGAGCCGGTAACACGAATTATCATGAATTACAATGGTAATGCTGATAGTATCCGTAAGATCATTGTAAAAAATTGGAACATTGTAAAGGGAGACCCCGTCATAGGAGCAAGTCTGCCAGAAAGACCGAGCATTACTTACAGACGAGGTAAAACACTGAGAGATCTGTTAGTCCAAAATGATATAAGTAATACCAGAGAAAACAGAGGCATTGATCTCTGTGGTTTTTACCCATGTGGCCACTGTAAGGCCTGTAACAACAGTCAGATGAAGAAGGAATACTGGTGTCCCAGCTCTAACAAATTGATTAAGATCAACCAATTCCTCACATGTACCACTACCTTTGTTATCTATGTTCTCGTCGGCCCATGTAATCTTTTATACGTGGGCAGTACGAAAAACATGACCAAAAAAAGAATATTGGAACATCTTCGAGCCATCAGTAAAAATGACAAACAATATCCGGTGGCTCGTCACTTTGAGACCTATCATTTCTCTGATGCCACCAAGCTATCCTACTTCATTGTAGAACAGGTGACGATAGGGCCAAGAGGTGGCAACAGAATACTCAAATTATGACAACGTGAGTCAAAGTACATTATTAATTTATGTACAAGGTTTCCTAAAGGCCATAATATGGATGAGGAGATGGTCAGACATTTGCAGGATTAATTATTAATATCTGTTGCTCTTTGTGGATGTCTCACTCGTATGACTGTACATTATACCTGTCTCCTCTCTCTTGTTCTCACAGGATGAAGGTGAGGGGTCTTGCCGCAGGCTTGTGACAGGTTGTGCCCTTTTCCTTTCTCTGAGAATCATCCTCCTGTTCATCCATGTATGTAATTTATATATTGTATATATATAATTTTTACAGTCAGTATTGTTAATCTGCCGCACTTTAGTGATGTTGTGAACACACACAAGCACATTCTAATTTTACCTTTATTTACTCACTCGAATCACAAAGGTTTTTTTTTGTAACTAGCTTTGATGTTATGGACTCTGGATCAGTTTGGGCTGACTTTTCCGCCTTTTTCACGTCTGTGAAAGCATTACATGCCCTATTATTACAGTCTCCTCGGTTTTGTATAACACTACTAGCAGCTTGGAGGTGCAGCGCACTAATCAGCGCACAACTAGCATCTAATATGGATGAGAAGGTCGAACTCCATTCTCTCACTATTATGGGCGTAATATGAGTTAAAATTTCACCTCGAAAAGCAAGGGCGCACTAATTAGCGCTATACTTCTGAAAAATTAGATGGGCACAGTTTTCACCACAAGTAGCATCATACACTTGGACGATTCTATTTGCATGCATGTACTTTGACTTGTGGACACTTAATCCATTGTTCCGCCTAAAATTTATTGTTCCGCCTAAAATGATATCATCGTTGGGAGTAATGCAAAATGTATCAGGAGGATGTATCCTTATTGTAACAACTAAACATGTTTGTATTACTTGCTGTGACTTCACATGACCCCTCTAAGATGGCGGATTGTTTTCAGTCCTCTTTTGATGCCCACTAACACGGAAGTGTTTCTGTCCATAAAGCACGATTGAAAGTTGCAAACTTTGTGTGAACAAGCGCTTTGGAAGCGCGAAACGCGTCGCAAGGTTTATGATTGAATAAACCCTTTTTCTCTGGTACACTACCCCTGACTCCTGTGGTGGATTGCTGAGTGGACGTTGGAACGCCGTTCTGTTTGATGATGATGATATATATATATATATATATATATATATATATATATATATATATATATATAAATATTCACACTTCATGTCAAAAACATTTATCAAAAGCTACAAGCTACATGTATAAGTGTAATCTTGCACAATTATGGGACTGCAGTGCAATCTAAATGCAAATGTAACATTGTCCCAGGAGAGCAAATATAGCAAAACATATTGCATAAATGAAAACCTTAATGCTCCAAATTGGATTTAGGCCAATTTGCCATCTTAAGATTTCATCCAGGAGGAGCTGTCTGTTTGGGAGTTCATGTAGATAAATAAGCCCACAGATGTGCCCTCAATACTAGTTTTTCACGTTTGTGTACTCGGTCATTTTAATTTATTTTATTTTATTTATTGAGTTTGATATAGCACTGGCTAGACCCGGAGGTATCAATCAATCAATCAGAACATTTGTAAAGCGCACTACTTACCCATGAGGTTCTCAAGGCGCTGGAGGGGGGATGCTGCTACTGCTCGAATAGCCAGGTCTTGAGGAGTCTCTGAAAGTTAGCAGGTCCTGGGTCTGCCGTAGGAGTGTGTGGAGGGTGTTTCAGGTTTTGGTGGCGAGGTGGGAGAATGATCTGCCGCTCATGGGCACTCTTTGGATGCGGGGGACTGTGGTGAGGGCGAGGTTGGTGGAGCGGAGTTGGCGGTTGGAGGTGTAGAAGCTGAGTCGTCTGTTGAAGTTTGCTGGTCCGGTGTTGTGGAGTGCCTTGTGGGCGTGGGTGAGGAGCTTGAAGGTGATCCTCTTGTTGACAGGGAGCCAGTGCAGGTCTCTCAGTGGGGTGTGATGTGGCTGTGGCGAGGGATCTCGAGGATCAGGCGTGCGGAGGTGTTTTGAATGCGTTGAAGTCGTTTCAGGAGTTTGGCTGAGGCTCCTGTGTAGAGGACGTTTCCGTAGTCCAGCCTGCTGCTGACGAGGGCCTGGTTGACAGTTCTTCTTGTTTCTGTGGGGATCCACCTGTAGATCTTGCGGAGCATGCGGAGGGTGTTGAAGCAGGAGGACGAGACAGCATTGACCTGCTTTGTCATAGAGAGAGTAGCGTTGAGGATGACCCCTAGGTTGCGTGCGTGGTCGGTGGCTGTTGGAGCTGTTCCCAGTGTGGTCGGCCACCAGGAGTTGTCCCAGGCCGAGGGGATGGAGCCGAGGATGAGGACTTCCATCTTGTCCGAGTTTAGCTTCAGGCGGCTGTTCTTCATCCACTTGGCGACAGCTTTCATTCCTTCGTAGAGGTTGGTTTTGGTGGTGAGGGGGTCCTTGGTGAGGGAGAGGATCAGCTGGGTGTTGTCGGCATAGGAGATGATGTTGAGGTTGTGCAGTCGGGCAATGTGGGCGAGCGGTGCCATGTAGGGACAATGTTGGGCTTAGGGATGAGCCTTGGGGTACGACGCAGATGATCTTGGTGTCTTCTGAGCCAAAAGGGGGGGGGGGGCGGAAGCTCTGGGTTCTACCAAAGAGGAAGGAGGTGGTCCAGTCAAGAGCCTTGTCTTGGATCCCAGCGTCATGGAGGTGTGTGCGTAGGGTGCGGCGGCAGATAGGTTCGAAGACAGCTGACAGGTCCAGGAAGGTGAGGGCCGCGGTTTCTCCGTCATCCAGCAGGGCCCTGATATCATCGGTGGCTGCGATGAGGGCTGTTTCGGTGCTGTGGTTGCTGCGGAACCCGGACTGTGACGGGTCCAGGATGCAGCTCTCCTCGAGGTAGGGGGTCAGTTGTCTGTTGACGGTCTTCTCGATGACCTTCGCCGGGAACAGGAGCAGGGACATGGGCCAGAAGTTCTTGAGGTCCTTGGGGTCAGCCTTGGGTTTTTTGAGTAAGGCGTTGGTCTCAGCATGCTTTCAGCTCTCCGGGAAGGTTGCTGTCTCAAACGGGATGTTGATGGCTATCCGGAGATGGGGTGCGATGGTGGTGCTGGCTTTGTTGAAGATGTTGTGTGGGCATGGGTCTGACGGAGATCAGGAGGGGATGGTGCTCATGATTTTGATGGTGTCGACATTGTTTGTGTTGGTCCAGGAGAGCAGGGGGTCGGTGTGAATGGTGGCCATGGGGACAGAGGTCTCAGTGGTTGTTGGGGCAGTCGTGACTTTGAAACTGTCGTGGATGTCTGCGATATTGCGATGGAAGAAGGTGGCAAGGGAGTTGCACAGGTCTTGCAAAGGTGGGATGTGGTTGGTGTTGGAGCTGGGGTTGGAGAGTTCCTTCACAATGTTGAAGAGCTCATTTGCTGTTGTGTGCATTGTTGTCTAGGCTGTCTTGTAGGAGGCCCTTTTGGCGGATCTGATGAGGTGATGGTGTCTGCGGGTGGCGTTCTTGTGGGCTGCGTAGCTGTCAGGTGTCTGTTCACGGTGCCATTTCTTCTCTAGCTTTCGGCAGGTTTGCTTGGAGGCCTGGAGGTCTTCAGTGAACCTGCTGGCTTTCTTGCTGGTGTGTCTGTTGGAGGTTTTCTTGATCCCGGCGAGGGTGTCGGCACAGTCGTCGGTCCATTGTCTGAGGTTGCGGGCGGCGGTGTCGGGGTCGGTGGGGTCGGCGGGTGGGTTCTGGGAGAGGGTGGTGGTTAGCTGGTCTTTGGTGACTTTGCGCCAGCAAAGGGGATCTGTTGGGTGTGGTGTTTGCGTGGTGGGGTTCCGGAAGGTGAAGTGGATGCAGTGATGGTCGGTCCAATGGAGGTATCAAAGCACTTTACGTGAGGAAGAAAAATTGTTTCAGAACATGGTTACAGAGTTACATCAATTACATGAGTACAAAAGCATTGCATAAACATGTGGAAAAAAATAGGCAAGGGGAGAGAAGATTAGGGGTAGAGGGAAGAAATAGGGGAGTTAGACAGAGAATAATGGAGGGAAGAGGAGGGGGAGGGTGTAGGAGGAACAACAGGAGGACGAGGAAAAACAGTGTCCGATGTCTGGCTGGATAGGTGACGACCGAGGGAAGAACTAGAGCTAAACTTCTCTACAGCTGACTTAAGCTTCTTTACAGAGGGTCAATTTTAATACAAATGGAGAGGCATTAAAGGGCAAATTTACAGATCCAACTAAAGGCACAAGTACTTGCACCAGGCAATCATTCATCGACTCAAGAGAGCTAAGAAGGCTTTTAAAAATGCCGCAGACACATTTACTGTGATGAAGGCTCTGGTCTCCTTAAATAATGGATCTAGAATTGGCAAGACATTCCCTAGAGGTTAGTGAAAGCTCAAATCTCAGGGCTTATATAACCTTGGTAGCCCAAGTGGTGTTTTATAGATATTTTTTCTAGCAACAACGCTTTAATGCAAGTGACCCATGCTAGAAACTGAAATCCATAGAAAACAACAGGTTCAGTTCTGGCATGGGTAGCTTTTATTAAGGGAAGTGTGGGATACCCTTCAAATATACTGCTATATCTCATTAAGCCAGCAGATAACCTCAAAACATTAATTCTCATTATATCCCAACGAGGTGCCCAGGAGGATTACAGAATAACACAAGGACATAATAATAGGATTCCACTGCTACTAATTTAGGCCATGTAAACCAAAATTTGGATTTACACTTTTTTGCCAAACCTAAAACCTTTGGTTTATCATTGTTTTTAAGTCATTTTTTTTGACAGTTGATTGACTGATGTGTTGGTATGTTTTGTAAAGCGACCAAATACCATAACACATCAGCGTCTTGGTGCTAGCATCTTTAAGGGAGATGGGAAAAAAAACGAATTGGGAAATAGATAAAAAAAAAATAATAATTGCAAAATACCAGAAACTTATTAGTTGGCCAAGTACGGAAGGTAAGAGAGTCCATTGTTTGGGCACAATATAAGAGCATGGCAGCCTCCACCTCTCGAATGACGAGTCTGAGAGAGGAGGATCAGAGAGAAAGAGTGCAGGGGAATAGAGAGGTAAAGAGGCCAGTGGAAGAGTAGGCACAATGGGAACAACAGAGGACAATGAACAAGGCACTCTGAGCAATTTGGAGCCAGTGGAGTTTAGCTAAATACTGAGAGGCAGAAAAGTGGCATCGGAGACTGTAAACAAAGTGTACAACGATGTTCTGGACAATTTGAAGTTGGGAAAGAAGGTGTTCTGGGAATCCATTGGAGGGAGACTTGCCATAATGAAGGCAAGGGGAGGATAACAACTTGACCTACAGTTTCTCTGCACACTAACGAGCGAAGATAGACAATTCAAAAGGGGAAAGCCATTATCTACCTTGCAGAAAAAGCTAGTCCAGGCAGGTCCTACACTTGAACCCCAGATTCCTATTGTCAAGAACAAGTATAGTCCCTGGAATATTGAGATCATGATTACAAATTCCTTTTGTAGCTCAACACCCTTGAATTGTGCATTCTACACATTTCAGTGAATACACCATTAATATCTTCAGGCAGATGCATGACCCTCTCAGTGGCAATGATATCTGTTTATGTGTAATATATAATCGGGACAAAAATTAAAGCTCTGTTTACTTATTGATTTTTGCTCCCTTATATTACACTTCTCAATCCAATGTAGAGTGTCAGAGCTCTTGAAAAGAATGCAGTAAATAGTAAATATATAAGTACAGAAACTTAGATCATCATGTAGACAGAAGTATAGGAGTTATATTAAGTAGAAGGCAACAGCCATGTATGTAAAAAAGAGGTCAATTCAAATGTGTGCACCATGGATTGCGTATGATCATGTCATCTTTTAGGGTTGTTTCCATTTTTTTGCGGGAGCTCTTTTAGTCCCTGTTTAATTTGAGCAAAAGGCAGATCTTCCTTAAGCTGATAGGGTATAAGTCCCAGATTTAAAGTGTATTCTCTCAGAAGGCATGTTTCAGTATGAGGGATTTCTTGAGCTTTGCTAGATTAAGTTATAGAGTTTTCTTACCTCTTAAGTTTTCAGTTCCACAAGAAAGAGTGAGCGTTGAATTGAGATATGACGAGTGTTCAAGTAAACGGCCCTGTACTTAATACAGGCAGTCTTGAAAGAGATTCTTGACTTCATAGATAGCCAGTCTAATTAGGAGAGAATAGGAGTGATATTGTCAAATTTTGCCTGCAAGGAGTCAGGACACTGAGTGCAATATGGCTTTCGGATTGTGAATTTAGATTTTGGTAGACTAGTAAGCAGTGAGTTACTAAATCAGATTTTGGAGATGACCAAGCTTTCACTAGGGTTTTGATTTTGGTATAAATTGTCTGATGTGTCATAAACGTTTAAGCTGCTAATTTGTGATTTTTGCAGTTGCCTTGAACTATGAGTCCAGGTTGAACAGAGGGTCCGGTAGTACAACAAGAGAGATTTTGTAGAAGTGATTATTTTGGGGAAGATGCCTCTGCCATTTAGGTCCTTAATCCACTCTGTTGGTAATTTATTATTGGTTTTTGGTGAAAGGCTAAAGAACTCCATTTTTAGGTATTTAGTTTCAACTTTCAGGTACTACACATGATGATGAGGTATGTTGTGAAAGATAGGATTTGACCCAACTCAGTACATTGCCATCAAATCCCTTGCATTTGTTACTTGAAGTAGAATTACTTAAAAAACAGAAGACAAGAGGCATTTGGCAAAACAGGAAGAATTTGTTTATTTAAACAGTTACAGGCACTAAATCTAAGTGCTGTCTCCATTTACATTTGGTTGTTGTTCTTCTTATATACAAGATACTATAGGTAATAAAAGGTTTCCAGCGTACCATATGTGGTGTGGAATGTTAGTTGCTGACTTTAGTGTCATAAGTTAATGATCAATGGTTCCTACAGGTGGGTCTCGAGCTTGCGTGGACACAGTGTGGCCAGTGGTGAACATGTCCAGATATCCTGCATGGGCAGTGTGTGATCACTATGTGTTCTATGTCCTGAATGACTATGTGTTCCTAACTCATGTGGCATCTGATTTTATGGTGTTTTTAGGAGTGCGCATAACCCCTCCAGCCATGTGTGCTTTATTGGGGCAATCTCTTCTGACCATTGTAATCTCGCTGCGCCTATCTCTGTTCACGAGTTTCCTGCCCGAGTATTTGTCTGCCAGCTATGAACCCTCTCACCTGTGACCTATCAATCAGCAATTCCTAGGCCTATGTCTCAAGGCCTGCCTAACTGCATATTTGAGAGTTGAGGCTGATGTAGAGCAGAGCTTAATTTGTAAAAAATTAAGTGCCAGTGCCGTTTTCAGAAGGCCACTGCAGGCTGCACCACACACTGCCCCTGTCAGCGCTTCTAATAACAGTACCAACAGTACCTAACCATCGCACCCCTACAAGTTTGACAATTCAGACTATTTAAGGCCACACAAAACTATACTAATGACTTGAAAGGCAGATATTATTCATTTTCAATATGATTTGACTTAATAAACACAGTTGTTGGGCTCATCTAAAAATTAAACTGACAATGCCTTCATGTGGTGGACTGTCACTTAAGCTTGTGCTGACAATTAAGTGCCGGCACTGAGCACCGGTAACTACTGGATCAAATGAAGCACTGATGTAGAGTTCACAATGGGTGAATCTGTTAGGAAAGATGATATTTCATTTCCATCCTTGTATGCCTCATTTTCCATATTAACACGTTCTTGAAAGATGGGAAAAAGGGTACCATGATCTACTGTATCAATTGCAGAAGAGAGGTCTAATAGGATGAAGAGATAGTTTTTCCCTTGATCAAAGAGTTTGAATAGTTGTCCATTATCCAGAGGAGACTTGTCTCACTCAGTACAGTGCCCTGCTATAAAACCTGGTAGTAGGTTCCTAGAAGTTGATTTCTGATAATGTATTTAGTTGTGAGGCTTCAGAATTAATGAAGAGGCAGAATACCGTGCTTTTGTTTTAGCTTGGTTCTCCTTCCACCATTTATTCTTAGCATGGTGAGCAAGGGATTTCTTTTTAGTCAACCCTCGTGTGATCAATGTAGGCTCCTTTTCAATAATTTTCAGAGTTGGCCCCATTTATATAGCAACCTCAGCAAATGAAGAAATGATTCCCCAAGAACCAAAGTTCAAATCACAAGCAGATAGCATTCAGGCAAAAGCAATGACACCTCGTACATTGGCACAATTGACAATTAGTGTGATGTCTGTTAATGAGATACCTAGGGAGTCAAGTTGTATAACGGCGCCCGATAAAGAAGAAGATAACAAGCAAGCAGAGTTCAATGCAACAACTAGTATTAGTGACCATTGGAGCAGCCAATTTAGGCTCTACCCTTAGAAGTCAAAGAAATGCAATTATTCTCACATTTGACATTGTATTCACTGTGTGCCTTAAGTTAAATGCATTAGTGAACTGTATTCATTGTAGAGATTAGATATTTATACAAATGTGCACTACTGTTCAGCTTAAATATGTAATAATATTCTCTAATTCTCACATTATTTATTTATTTTACAGATTTGTAAAGCGCATGGCTGCCCGTAAGCATCCCAGCGCTAGTGATAAAGAAACCAAGTGCGAGGGAAGAGTTACGGGAACAGCCAGGTCTTGAGTGCTTTACGAAATAAGAGTAGGTTGGGCTGGGCTCTGATGTCTGGGGGCAGAGAATTCCATAGCTTGGAAGCATTATATGCAAAGAGTCGACCTCCAGAGCGGGCTTTCTTGATTCTGGGTAAGGATGCCAAGTTGCAGTGTGAAGAACGTAACGTTCTCTTGGTAATATAGGGAGTTATAAGGTTTTTTAAGATGGATGGAGCCTTACCATGAAGAATTGTATGTGTCGTGCATAGTGCCTTAAATTGTATTCTCTTCTGAATAGGCAGCCAATGCAAGGCGTTCAGAGCTGGTTTGGCTGAACAGCGACGGTGGGTACCTGTGAGAAGACGGGCGGCAGTATTTTGTACTGTCTGGAGTTTTGACAGTACTTTTTTAGGGGCCCCCAGATAGAGGGCGTTGCCGAAGTCTAGGCGGGACAACACAAGGCCGTGAATCAAGAGTTTTTGAGATTGTGTTGGGAGTAAAGGCAACATTTTTCTAGCGGTCCGTAGAAGGCCATGGCACACACCGGCCATTTTTCTTGCTTGAGTAAAGAAATTGAGGCCTTCATCCAGCCAGATTCCTAGACTTTTGATTTCCTGTTTCGGATTAGGTGGCGTGCCCATACAGGGAGGCCACAGGGCTTTAGGTTGGTAGAGTGACTGATTGCCTAGGACCATTATCTCTGTCTTGTCATTATTAAGTTTGAGATGTGAGATGTTCATCCATTTAGTTATGTCGCTAAGACAGTTATGGAGGTTGGTGAGGGACTGGTCTGGCTGACTTAGGGAGACTACCAATTGAGTATCGTCAGCGTAAGTTAAAAGCTTGATCCCGAAAGGGGTGACAATTTTCTCAAGGGGGGACATATAAACATTAAAAAGGGTCGGACCCAGGGACGAGCCCTGAGCGACCCCACAGCTGACGGCAGTAGGCCTGGAAGTAAAATTACCATATGCTACCTGGAAGGACCTATCATTAACACCTTCAATGCTCATGACAAGGTCAGCTCGTCATGCACTGCAGCCAAGCTGACCATGTAATTTCAATGGAAATTAGAGTAAAAGTGGGAATTGCCTTAGCACCAAAGGGGTTAAGGAAGGATTCCAACCAGGATAGGGCCGTCCCTACGATTCCAAGATCCCCAAGCCTATGGACCAGTGTAGAATGGTTGACGGTGTCGAAGGCTGCACTCAGGTCCAGGAGGATCACTGCCACTGATCCTCCTGAGTCGATGGTTTTTCTTGCCTCTTCGACAACCGCCAATATCGCAGTTTCTGTGCTCTGGCCGGGCCTAAATCCCGTCTGAGACTGCTCCAGGAGACCATTGGTTTCAAGGTATTCAGAAAGTTGATAATTGACATATTTTTCGGCTATCTTGCTGATGCCTGGGAGCAAGGAGATCGGCCGAAAATTGCCTAGTTCTAATGGGTCCAGGTGCGATTTCTTAATAAGGGCTTTGACAATTGCTTTTTTCCAGCTAGGTGGAACAACGCCCTGGATAAGCGAGATGTTGATCAGATTCGCAAGATAAGGAAGGATGGTAGGTGCAACTAACTTTAGGATGTTAAAGGGTGCGGGATCGGTTGGGGATCCACTTTTAATTGAATGTAGTATTGGGGAGAGAGTATCTATTGTCAAGGGGGTGAAGTGGGACAGTTGATGTGCTGTAGGATAGGGTGTAGAGCTAGGCGGATTAGAAATGGAGAGAGCGTCAGATGTTTGTAACGGAAGAGATGTGAGAATGTTTTTAATCTTTGATTAAAAAAATTCCGCAAGTTCATTGCATCGGTTAGCTGATGGCTATACTGAAGGGGGAGGATCAGGTGCTTTGAGAAGTTTTTTAGCAATTTGAAACGTCTCCCTTGATGAGTTGGTAGATGATTTGATTTTTTCCTCAAAATATTTGGTTTGGGCGATTTTAAGTGCTTTTTTGTAGTTGAGAATGGTCTGTTTAAATTCAATTTTTTTAATAGGGTCGAAGTTTTTTCTCCATTCTCTTTCCGATTTCTTACAGACTTTTTTCAGAAGTCACATTTCCTGGGTGAACCATGGGGAGGTAATTTTACCTCTGGGTTTACAGGTAGATTTTTTAAGTAGGGTTTTGTCCAATGTCTCTCCTATCCATTTCGAGAACTCTGCATCGGCGTGAATAGGGTTGGAGACAAATTTCGGGGGGGGAGCGCTCTAGATTTAACTTCCATTTTTCTGGGTCTAGGGTAGCCCAAGAGCGGGTGGGCTTATTAGGTAGAGAATTAGGGCGTAAGACGTTATGTAGCTGCCAATTCAGTGAAATTAAGAAATGGAAAGACCATGGTATGGGAGTATGATCTAAGATAGTAAGATCATTAATGTTGGAAAAAATAGGATCCAACAGGTGGCCCAGTGAATGGGTCGGTTGTCTACTTTGTAGCCTAAGCTGAAGGGTTTCAAGGTCTGCTATTAGGTCAGAGGCTGGTTTGACTTCCTTTTTATCGAAATGAATGTTGAGATCTCCTAGGATCATGAAAGTAGAATGGATAGCAGCCAATATGCAAGTATGTTCCATGAGAGATTTACTGAACTGGCCCATGGGTCCTGGAGGGCGATAGATAAGAATTCCTGACAAAGATCTACATGGGGAGGCTTGAATAGAGAATAGAACATTTTCACAATCTAGGAGGGGGCTGCCTTGCAATCAGCAGGAAAGATGGTCTTTATAAATTATAGCGATACCCCCTCCCTTCCCTTTGGATCGGTCCACATGTTGAATTAAGAAGCCGGGAGGGAGGGACTTGACGATGTCTGGGTCAGAATCTGGTCCCAACCAGGTTTCTGTTAGAAAAAGAACATCTAACTGGCGATTTTCTAAAGTGTGGTAGATTTCGATTGAATGTTTGGGGAGTGATCTGCAATTAATCAGGGCCATACGCATTAGAATGGAAGAGGAATGTTGAGGCACAGAGGGTGTAAATTTATATGGGCAATGGAGGCAGTGGTTGGAGGAGTTGTCCCCAACTACAGAATGTAAGCAGGGGCCCTTTACATTTCTATTCAAGTGTAGCAGAGCATCCCTTGAGTATCTGTGCGTTAGGTGGATAGCATTATCTATAGTGTCTGGCTCTGAGCTCTGCCTAGCGCGGACGAGCGCAGACGAGCTTGCCTTAAGCGCGCCTTCGGCGCGCCAATGTCGCGCCCGCTGCGCTCGTCCGCTGCGCTTCCGGCAGAAACACATGCTTTATGGGATTGATGAGGGTGTTGAAGGGGGGGCGTGGCCAGCACAAGTAGGCGTGTCTAGTGGCTCAATGAGCTCGAAGGCAAATGGCGGCAAGAAGGAAGCGTTCACCTGTGTCAGCGCTAACTCCGCTGTGCGGGGATGCCTGGGTCTGAGGACTGATGCCCAAAGGATCGGTGAGGGTTTAAAAACACAATATTGCACAGTTTAAAATTTCTAGATCGGCTATTGCTGCTCCCGGCTTCCGCCTCAGGAGGTTGCAGTATCAATACGGCGCTTGTAGTCAGCGCGCGCTTTATACCTAGTGAGGGGGGGGCGTGGCCAGCACAAGTAGGCGTGTCTAGTGGCTCAATGAGCTCGAAGGCAAATGGCGGCAAGAAGGAAGCCTTCACCCGTGTCAGCGCTAACTCCGCTGTGCGGGGATGCCTGGGTCTGAGGACTGATGCCCAAAGGATCAGTGAGGGTTCAAAAACACAATATTACACAGTTTAAAATTTCTAGATCGGCTATTGCTGCTCCCGGCTTCCGTCTCAGGAGGTTGCAGTATCAATACGGCGCTTGTAGTCAGCGCGCGCCTTATACCTAGTGAGGGGGCGCGTGGCCAGCACAAGTAGGCGTGTCTAGTGGCTCAATGAGCTCGAAGGCAAATGGCGGCAAGAAGGAAGCGTTCACCCGTGTCAGCGCTAACTCCGCTGTGCGGGGATGCCTGGGTCTGAGGACTGATGCCCAAAGGATCGGTGAGGGTTTAAAAACACAATATTACACAGTTTAAAATTTCTTGATCGGCTATTGCTGCTCCCGGCTTCCGCCTCAGGAGGTTGCAGTATCAACTTTTTAAATTCACTCTTCAAGTTACATGTGTGGATGTACAACCATGTATTCAACGTGCATATTAAATGCTTAACTAAACTTAGCCTGACAACAAGCCTCAGTTGAAATGCATTTTGGTTTGCAAGCATGTTCTTTCTTTCCTTGCAGGTGAATTATCATGTTTTTCATTGGTCGGATAAAGGCTTATTGTTTGTGTTAGACTGCGATTAGAGAAGCTTGGAGGGTAGAACTTGGCTTTGAATGTGGAGAATCAATGGTCGAAAGAGGCCTTTTGTTCATCATGTACCAGGATGGCAAGATGTTCAAGGTTAAGAGCCGCAATCCCAGTTTGATTAATTGGGAAACTGAAGTGTTGTTCCAGACGTACTTGAGTAATGATTTGATTGGTTCCTGGTGGCGTGAAAGGAGATAAGGACATTTCTGAATCTCCTGTTACTTTTACATTTGTGTTCACATGGTTAGAGTCGGCAGAGATTCCCTTTACAATTCGGGAGGTACAGACCACTCTGCTCGCACTATTTCTTGCAAGTGTAGAGCTTTATGTTAAAAACACATAGGGATACATGTACGACCATTTCATTTTGTGACTTGTGCAAATTGCGATTTTTTTACAACTTGCAATTAGTAAGTTGCAAAATGTAATGTACAACAGTGTCTCAGACACTGTTTGTAATTCCCAAATGAGTTGCAAGGGACCTCCCTCATTAATATTCATGAGGCAGGCCACTACTTGCGACCCATTGAGAATGGCCAGCACTCATAAGGATGGTGGTCTGCTGGGGTCAGCAGACCACCATATCTGTGACAGCTTTTTCAATGAGGCAGATTTTTAAAATGCAGCCTGTTTTCCTTAAAGAAAAAAAATGATGAATTTTAAAAAGAAAAATGAAACTTTTTTTTGCTCTTAAAGAACATTTTCGCTGCCAGTCACAAATGGAAAGGGGTCCCCTGAGGATCCCTTCCTGTTAGCGACTGACTTACCACTTACTTGAAGTAGGCGGTAAACTGTGATTGTTTTGCAACCACTTTCCGGTCCCAAAACAATCATACATCCCCCTACTACTCGCTATTAGGAAGAGATGCCCTTGGTACGCCTCTTCCTAATAGCGACTCGCAAACCCTATTTTGCGAGTGGGTAACAGGTTATCAACCTGCGTCATAAGCTTGATACGTGCCACAGGCCGTTTTAGCTGTCACAAATAGCCTGATTCGCTGTTGTGACTGCTAAAAACGGTCGTACATGGGGCCCTTATTTCCTTTTCCAAGACTTCTACAGAAGTCTGATCATCCTGACACCTTCCACGCTCCCGAACTAGAGACCCTTGATAAGGTGATACCATGGTTGTTTTAATTTGTTTCTTCATTGTTGTGGCTATAACAATTCTGAATTTAATTCTGTTGCGCCTCAACCTACTGAGATATTTCAGAGCACCTATTGTAATGATATATGTATTGATCTTTTTTTAACTTGCATATATATTGGATTGATTGGTGATCCAAATAAAACCCTTTAACTATAACTGGCAATTCCTGGTCCTTATTGTGGAAAAACATTGGCCTCACAATTTTTGTATGTATATTTGATGACTTCTCTCTTTCAATGCTTCACTTCAACTAACAAAGGTCCATATGACTAATGGGGAACAATCATTGACAACTTGACTAAGAGTTTACTTTGTGAGGTCCAGTGCTCTTTCAGATGGTAGTTGTCATATGGCTGGTTATGGAAGCAAAAGAAAATTAGAGTATCCCCTGTAGACACCCTAAACATGCCCAAACCCGGATCTAGTACTAAAAGCATATGCCAGAATTTGGAGAATCAGCAGGGTTCTAATGGTTTGGAAGTGGGTTTAACAGCGGAGTGAGTATTAATAGGATCACCTGGTGTACCGACAGATGCCAGCACTCTCCAAGTTCACGAAGGACCTCAAACCCTGGCTCTTTGTTGGATCGTCGTGAACATCCCGGACCTGCGCCCCCCCACCAGGGACCTGGGGCCCTACCAGGTGAGCAGCTGCGCTTTACAATACCACGATTGATTGATTTTGTGGAGATTGTGCGATGTGATGGAATGATGTTTTAGTTGCGGCATAGGTATGAATGCGCTGAGCAGTTGAATTTATTATCGGGTTGGAATTAGCCTAACATCCCAGGATAGATATGTAAGTGTGGAACACACTGTGTTGTAATTTCTCTGCTATGTTTTTTGGTACTAGTCATGAGTTACCATTGGCTGCGCAATTGAGATAGGTACAAATACTTTTGTGTACTTTACTAATCCGGGTTATTCCCCGCTGGTCGAGGTTTCACTCGAGTGTGTGACTGAGTGGATCAGAAAGTGTCCCTCAGGACCATTTTTAGTGTGATTGACTACTTTGATTGTTTTAGTGGAGAGTCAAAAGTTATTTGTTGAAATTGCTTAGCTTTGTTTGATGTTTACTTAATGGTGAGAAAGGGTGCGCTCACAATATTTATGAAGGATGGTGAACTACTGTGGGGAGTGAGAAATATGTCATAGTGTGCTGTGCTGAGATTGAACTGTTGGATTAGACAATGGCCCTTACTGTAGAGTCTCCCCAAACCTTTTGCCTTCCTCCTCCACTTTTTCTGACCTTGTTTTTGTTGTCTTTCAGACTATGGGCTCTTTACGACTGCTATCTAGTGCTAAAGCGCTCTCGCCTTAAAACATGGTAACATCAGTGCATACCCAATATCCATGTTTAATTTACTTATAAGTTCCTATTAAAGGGTACTACATGTGCCTAGGGCCTGCAAATTAACCCCTCCCATGCTGGTGATGAACCCCAGCCGTCACGCTCCGCAGTGCTCGTGTGCGGATGATGGCTGGGGTTCGTCACGGCCCCGCCCTGTTCTTTTGTTTACCGCACAGGGGGGAAATCGCGGCCGCAGTGAAGGGGTTAAAGGCTACTAGTGGGGCTGCAGCACTGATTGTGCCATCCTCTTAAGTAACACTTTAACCATGTCTCGGGCCAGCCATTGCAGAGCCTGTGTGTGCAGTTTTAAAATGCCATGTCAATCTGGCAAGTTAAACCTCCTGCCACGTCCAAGCCTTCTTTTTAATACATACAAACCACCACTAGGGTAGGCCCTGAGCAGCCCAAAGGCAGGGTGCAGTGTATTAAAAAGTTGTATATGTCCTGGTAGAGAAAACCTCTCACATTTGTTTTTCACTACTGCAAGGCCTATCTCTCCCATAGCATAACATTGGGATTAATTTATTATATTTTATAAGTGTAATTTCCAATTGGGAAGAGAGAAGACCCTTAAGTTTGTGTCTCTGGAATCACAATTTAAAATCACAACTTATTGTGAAGTCAAATTTTAAATTGCATTTCTGAAAATGCCACTTTTAGAAAGTTGACACTTTGTTGCTATAGCCTTTTAGTGTGTGCTGCCTGCCTCTCGTCAATAGTCTGGGGTGGGTGACATCTGAGCTTTGTGTATTCCTCCTAGACAGCAACACCCAATTGGAGCTTAAGTGTGACCTGATGGGGCCATCCTGGCAGGATGGGAGGGAGGAGCTAGACCCAGCCTCACTTACCCCTGAATAGGCAGTTTCCTGTCTGCACAAAAAGGGCTGCATACCTCCCACAAGTGAGTCTGGAGCCAAGGCAGGAAGGGCAGGACATCTGTGTACTTCAAAGGCATCACTTTAAAGTATCTCCCACTTCAAAATCACCACTGGGTATAAGAACTGGACCTCTGACACCATGACTTCAGTACACTTCTGGGCCTGTGAAGAATTTGCCAGAAAGAAGGATTGCTGTGCCGATGAAGGAATGGCACTCTGTCGGACTGCTGCTTGCTGGATTTCTGCCTTGCTCTTCTGCCCTGCTCCCTCCTGTTCCCCTGCCTGGGAGAAGGACTGGTCCTACTTAACTTGAACCCAGAGTGATACCATGGTCTAGCTGGCTGGCCTCCTGATCTGAAGTCTCAGGGACATAAAAGACTTCCAACGTACCTGCTTCTGTACCTGAACTCACCAATCTGTGAGTCTGTCCTGATGCCAAGTGGTGCCACCCCAGTTCTGGACCCTAGGAAGTGAGGCCTAAGGTGCTTGCTTCAGCAAAACCTATGCATTTTCTGTCAAACCGACACATTGGCACATTAGCGCAGTTGCTTGGATCAGAACTAGTACATCACCCCTGCTGCATGGAAGGGACCTGGCGCATCTCTCCTGTTGTGTGGATTGGAACCAGCGCATCGCTCCTGTTCCATGACCAGAGCCGGCACATTGCCCCTGCTGCGTGGATGGGCCAGACCCATCGCCTTCAGACCCATCACTGCACAAGGTCCATACATCTCCGTCCACATCACCCTCAACAACCGAGCTGAATCTCTGCATCACAACTATTTCCTCATTGGAGCCGATGCACTGTCGCTGCTGTGCAGATCAGAACTGGCGCATCACTCCCACTGTATGGATCAAAACCGATGCATTGCTTTGGCTGTCGACCGGCAGCACCTATTTCGACACAGCCAGGATTGAGGTACTTTGTTGCTATAGCCTTTTAGTGTGTGCTGCCTGCCTCTGGTCACTAGTCTGGGGTGGATGACATCTGAGCTTTGTGTAATTCTCCTAGACAGCAACACCCAATTGGAGCTTAAGTGTGACCTGATGGGGCCATTTTGACAGGATGGGAGGGAGGAGCTAGACCCAGTCTCACTTACCCCTGAATAAGCAGTTTCCTGTCTCCACACAAAGGGCTGCATACCTACCAGAAGTGAGTCTGGAGCCAAGGCAGGAAGGGAAGGACATATGTGTACTTCAAAGGCATCACGTTAAAGTATCTCCCACTTCAAAATCACCACTGGGTATAAGAACTGGACCTCTGACACCATGACTTCAGTACACTTTTGGACCTGTGAAGAATTTGCCAGAAATAAAGATTGCTGTGCTGATGAAGGAATGGCACTCTGTCGGACTGCTGCTTGCTGGATTTCTACCTTGCTCTGCTGCCCTGCTCCCTCCTGTTCCCCTGCCTGGGAGAAGGACTGGTCCTACTTAACTTGAACCCAGAGTGATACCATGGTCTAGCTGGCTGGCCTCCTGATCTGAAGTCTCAGGGACATAAAAGACTTCCAACGTACCTGCTTCTGTACCTGAACTCACCAATCTGTGAGTCTGCCCTGATGCCAAGTGGTGCCACCCCAGTTCTGGACCCTAGGAAGTGAGGCCTAAGGTGCTTGCTTCAGCAAAACCTATGCATTTTCTGTCAAACCGACGCATTGGCGCATTAGCGCAGTTGCTTGGATCAGAACTAGTACATCACCTATGGAAGGGACCCGGCGCATCGCTCCTGTTGTGTGGATTGGAACCAGCGCATCGCTCCTGTTGCATGACCAGAGCCGGCACATCGCCCCTGCTGCGTGGATGGGCCAGACCCATCACCTTCTGACCCATCACTGCACAAGGTCCACACATCTCCGTCTACATCACCCTCAACAACCAAGCTGAATCTCTGCATCACAACTATTTCCTCATTGGAGCCGATGCACTGTCGCTGCTGTGCAGATCAGAACTGGCGCATCACTCCCACTGTGTGGATCAAAACCGATGCATTGCTTTGGCTGTCGACCGGCAGCACCTACTTCGACACAGCCAGGATTGAGGTACTTTTGTTCAGACGGTCTAACTAAGTCCCTGTATCTGGCCCATGCTCCATTGCAGTCCACCTGAACTTTGGACTTTGTCCCAGTTCGGTGTGACCAGAGATCCCAGATAAGTGCTTATTGCTTTTAAGCACCATTTTACAGTTTATTCTTTACAAAAACATATCTCAAGTTCTACTTATTGAATTTTTGTCGTTTTGGTATTGTTTCATTTATTGAACTGAGTTACATATTTCTAATCTGCTGTGGAATCTTTCTGTGTGGCGGTTTGACTGTTTTACTGTTTGGAGTGTTGCACAAATGCTTTACACATTGACTCTAAATAAAGCCTGACTGCATGTCTGTCAAGCTATCAGAGGGTTTACAAATGCTAATTTAGGCTTTGCTTGCTTCTTACCCTGACTAGGATTGTGTTTGCTACTTGACTAGTTCTTATACCCCAGTCAACCTACAACCCAATTTCTAACATTGGTGTTCAGTGGTGAGGATAGGACCTATTTTTGTGTGGTGCCATACAGTGATTGGTGTACAATACCATTCCATACAAGAGACCAATTTAATTTTGAAATGTTCTTTTTTTCTCTCCATTGGCCATTTTTCCATACTTGGGACTCTTTTTGTTTCTGTTTCACTAGTGATACCTTACCAGAATGGGAGTAATTCTAGACCTCAATGACCTATCTTTCTATAAGATGAAGGAGCTGAAGGGTTCCTGCAAGGAGAGGGGACTGGTTGTAAAGAAGGGGTCCACAAAACAGGACATTTGAGCACCCTGTACGGTTTTGAGGAAGCAAGCTGGTTAGAAGGTTCAACAGAGGACCAGAAAGTTGATGACGCTGGGGAAGAGTCTAAGGAGGACTACTTTGCAGCCCTAGGGCTAGAGAATATGGAGGCCTGGGTACTCCTGGGCTCAAAACCAGGAGATCAAGATGGTGATGGCCCTGTGAAGGATGCTGAGGAGGGGGAACATTAAGTAGCGGTGATTCCAGAGGAGAGGGGGGAACCAACAGAGAGGGTGTCCCCATCTGGATCATATGCAGGAAGCAGTGCCTTCTCCCAAACCCTGTCTCCATAGGAGTTGCAGGACAGACAGGCTGAGACGGACCTGAGGCTACAGTTTGCCTAACTGGCTGCAGAGGAGACAAGAGCTGAGGTTGCCAAAGCCCTTATGAAGGACAGGAGAGCTGAAGCAGAGATAAAACAGATCTTATTGACTCATGAACTGAGTCTTGAAGAGCTGAACCTGAAGGCCCAACAGCTGTTAGAGTTTAGCAAAAATGTTGGCAGCAAAATTACAGTGCCGAAGGAAGGATCCATATCCACAAGAACTGGGTGCCTGACTTCAAGGAGGGGGTAACTTGAAAGGTGGTTTGAGGCATATGATGTTGCTGTAGAATTGCACATGATCCCTGAAGAGAATTGGGGAGCTGGCATATGGAGGCATAAACCTAGTGATTGTAGGGATGCCCTACTGGCCCTAGAGAAGGGGGACTGGCTGAAGCATCCCACTATAAAGGAAATCCTTGTCAAGAGATATGGATTCACCCCAGAAGAGTGCAGGTTGAGATTTAGAGGCAGTCACAAACTGACTCGCCAATCCTGGGAGGCTTTTTGTGGGCTACTTTTGCAAGGCATCAGAAGGCTATGTAAAGAGTAGTGAGATCAGCACTTATGAGTTACAATTTGGTCACCAGAGAGCGCGTGTTCAGTGTCTGTTTTTCAGAGGAGCCAACACTTACTTGATTGCAGGCTCACTGACCCCAGGGAGTTTGTAAAGGAGTACCAGAAGTCATTGGGAAGGGATCCTATGGAGGGTGGCTCAGGTGACCCCAATCAAAGTGAGGGGGTGGTATGCAGTGACCCAGACTGGTCCTAGTATGATGAGGGGAAAGGGAGTCCCATGTCCCTTCTAGGAGGGGACGTTTTAGTGGGTGAATGCCCAGGGTGCCCTTTTCCAGCCCTAGGGAATAGATTGTTTCCAAAGGGTGCACAGACAGAGACCCCTACACTGTATGAAGAGATCATCCACTGGAGGATGTTCCACACTGTAGGAGAGATGGGTGGGGTGGCGACCACAGACACCCTACCAGTTCTATTTTCTGGGGGTACCACTCCATATCGGAGGGTACAGAGGTACAGATGGAGGGGCAGGAGGTGGAGACAGTCCACAGTGGGAGGACCAGTGGGTCAGGAGTTGCCAGTTCTGAGAACAGAGCACTCCAATACTGACCGTGGTAAGGCCACTTCTGACCTGGGGCTCCATACTCTGTTGCAGGGACAGAGGAATGGGGTCCTGCACCAGGCAGACTATTGCATAGCACAGACAGTGTGTGTCACCCTCAAGGTGGGTGATGGTACACCCCTCGAAGCCCTGGTTTGCAAGGTACATGTTCAGCCTAAGGGTACAGATCCTTGGTTGAAAGACCAGTTTCAGGATATCACCTTTGAACTGGCGGGAGGTAGAGGAAGGGTGCAAAACCCTTGAGGCTATTGCCCCCCACTCTAAGAAACCTTAGAGAACCCTCAGGAGCCCATAGGGAACCCCTTCCCAGCCCGGAGGCTGGAAGAGAAGCTTACCTAATGACCTGTTAAGGGCCTCCACCTGTCAGTGGATAGTCTGAGTCTCGGCTCATGACACTGACAGCTGTCAGTGGCAATTGTTGGTTGTTATCCTTATGAACAGAATTCTCCTTAGGTTGGAGACAGAAGCCTAGGCCAAGGTGCGGAATGGGCCACATCACTTTGTTGGCCATCATGGTACTATCTGCCTACTATTATAATATTACATTAAGTTTAGGTGCTTCACAGATGGGGTCTACAGGTGAGTAGAAGGGTTCCCCTTGTGTCAGTTCAGTGGCCCCAGAGAGTAGAGACAAAGGGATCCAACTGATTCAGAAAGGAGTAGTACTGACAGGTGATAGAACATGGACAGTGGCCCTCTTCTACTTGGGCATTTATTTTGGGAAGTCAATCAAGGTAATGATTAGTCTAACCTGGCTTTAGGCTGGGGAGGGGCCATGTTGTATTTCTGCGGGGCACCCCCAAACCTTTTAACTTCCTCCACTACTTTTTATGGCCTAATTGTTGTTGATTTTCGGACTCGGTGCACTTTACCACTGACAACCAGTGCTAAAGTGCTTGTACTCTTTCCTTAAACCATGGTAGCATTGGCTCATACCCAATTGGCATTTTTAATGTATTTATAAGTCTCTAGTCAAGTGCACTACATGTGCGTAGGACCTGTATATTTGATACTACTAATGGGCCCGCAGCACTGATTTGGCCACCCACTTAAAAAGCCCTTTAAAAATGTCTCAGGCCTGCCATAGAAAATTTTACTTTTCTTGCTTTAGCCATTTGCTGCCTGCTGCCTTTCTCTAATCACTTGTCTCGAATGGATGGCAGCTGGACTTTGTATCCTCCTAGAGAGTCACATCAGTGAGAGCTTAGGTGTAACCTCATAGGCCATCCTTGCTGGATGGGATTGAGGAGCTGCACTCAGCCTCACTTACATCTGAATAGGCTGTGTTCTGTTCCCACATAAAGGGGTGCATACTCTTCATACGCCTGTAGTGAATCTGGAGCCAGAGCAGGGAGGACAGGACATCTGTGCACTTCAGCTGCATCTCTCTGAAGTCTCCCTCACTTCAAAGGCAACAATGGGAATAAGTACAGGACCTTTGATAGTATGCCTTCAGTACACTTCTAAACCTTTGAAGACTCTGCCAGGAAAGACTGCTGTGCTGCTGAAGGATTGCCACTCTACTGGACTTCTGCTTGCTAGACTCCTGCCTTGCTGTGCTGCCATACTGCCTGCTGTTCCCCTGCTTGGGTGAGAAGGACAGGACCGGCATCACATGAACCCAGAGTGATTTCAAGGGCTAGCTAGCTGGCTTCCTGATCTGAAATCTCAGGGACATAAAAGACTTCAGATGTACCTGCTTCTGCATTTAGACTCTGCCATCTGTGAGTCTACCCTGCCAAGTTGTGCCACTCCAGTCCATTGGAAGTGAGGCCTAAGGTGCTTGCTTCAGCAAAACCCTCACATTCTCTCTTAAACCAGCACATTGGCTCTGTTGCGTGGATCAGAACCGGTACATCGCCCCTGCTGCGTGCATCGGAACTGGCACATCGCTCCTGTTGTGTGGATCACAACTGGTACATCGCCCCTGCTGGGTGGACCGGAACTGGCACATTGCTCCTGGTGTATGGATTACAACCAGCACATTGCTTCTGTTGCGTGGCTAGAACCAGCGCATTGCCCCTGTTTTATGGTTCGGCCCCAATGCATCGCCTTTTGAACCACAGCTGCAAAAGGTCTTCACATTTCCATCGACCTCATCCTATGATGACGAATCTCAGCATCACAGATCATCGCTCATCGGAGCTGACGGATCGTTGCTGCTGTGCGGATCAGAACCAGTGCATCACTCCCACTGTGTGGATCGACACTGATTCATCGCTTCAACCTGTATCTTCGACATCGATGCAGCCAAGATCAAGATACTTTTGTTCAGCAGGACTCACTGGGTCCCTGTGTCTGGCCAACGCTCCATCACAGTCAACCTGAACCTTTGACTTTGTCTTAGTCCTGGTCCAATGCGAGCAGATATACCAGGTAAGGGCTTGTTGCTTCTCTGCACCATTTTACAGTTTATTCTTTAAAATTTCACATCTCAAGGTCTACTATTGGATTTGTATTGCTTTGATCTTGTTTTATTTTTTTTAATTGAGTTCTATTTTTCCTACCTGATGAGAAATCTTTTTGTGTGGTGCATTCACTTATTACTGCATGAAGTGTTGCACAAATACTTTACACATTGCCTCTAAGTTAAGCCTGATTTCTCTGTGCCAAGAAACTACAAGGTGAGAACAGGTTAACTTAAGGTTTGCTTCCTATTCTGACTAGAATTGTAGGAGTTATACCCCAGTCAGCCTACAACCCTATTTCTAACAGTTTGTGTTTGTACCATACTTTTATTGGTTGAGTACGTCACAGAGTGGCACACTGCTATTGGTTGTTGATGCCAAACAAGAATTGTAGGTAAAGAGATTATATCCTGGTTTTAAATGAAAAGTTCTACTTGTGATTGTTAATATTATTGCTGAAAAATTAAAATGTTCAAGGCCATTAGAGATCCGATTAGGAGATATGTGAGAGTCCCTATTAGAGGAGGAGCAGAGGCACTGCCAAAAGGCACTGCAAGTCATTATACGGCGAAACATCTGGTGCTCCACAAGTGCATTTGGCTGATTCAGTGGCATAAAACCAATAAATAAGAAGGTGCTTAGTTGTTTCCACGCTATGGCACATTAAATTTGAGAATTATGGAAAATACTTTACACATTGCCTCTAAGTTAAGCCTGATTTCTCTGTGCCAAGAAACTACAAGGTGAGAACAGGTTAACTTAAGGTTTGCTTCCTATTCTGACTAGAATTGTAGGAGTTATACCCCAGTCAGCCTACAACCCTATTTCTAACAGTTTGTGTTTGTACCATTCTTTTATTGGTTGAGTATGTCACAGAGTGGCACACTGCTATTGGTTGTTGATGCCAAACAAGAATTGTAGGTAAAGAGATTATATCCTGGTTTGAAATGAAAAGTTCTACTTGTGATTGTTAATATTATTGCTGAAAAATTAAAATTTTCAAGGCCATAAGAGATCCGATTAGGAGATATGTGAGAGTCCCTATTAGAGGAGGAGCAGAGGCACTGCCAAAAGGCACTGCAAGTCATTATACGGCGAAACATCTGGTGCTCCACAAGTGCATTTGGCTGATTCAGTGGCATAAAATCACTAAATAAGAAGGTGCTTAGTTGTTTGCACGCTAAGGCACATTAAATTTGAGAATTATGGAAAAGTTTAGACCGGTATTGTACACAATGAGGCCACCTCCTAGTCCCGCAGAGTAGGAGGCACCTGACGTCTGTGAGCATGTAGCACATGTGTCAAAGAGACTCAGAAATATCAGGGTGGGGTCAGAAAGGCTGTACATAACTGTGCTGAAGCTAGATGGGATGATTAACAACAAAAATGGAGAGCTGACAAAATTGAGGGAACTAGATAAATCTTGCATTGATGAGTGAGGATCCTCAGAAAGAGAAAAAGAAAAAGGGAAATATAGTAGAGAGTGCAAAGGGATCAGGCAAAAATAATGATAGTGATTCTAGTGATGATTTTCTGGGTGTGTTATTGTCAACCCATCCACCACCTTATAATGTGACCCACCCCTAAGGAATGAGTGGTTTTGTTATTGGTGAAAGCTCGGAAGGAGCCACCGCCCCAGTGAATATGAGTCAGAACATTATGGGAGAGAGTTCACGGATTTGTGTCGCTGTTAACTCTACTGTATCAAATGCCCCAGACACAATGACTGTTCCGGTTACTATTGGTCTCGCAGTTTCTTTGTATAAATCTGAGTCATCAAGAAACACAACACATGCTTGGATGGTTCCTACTGGAGTAATTACGTCAGCTACTGTTTACGGATCAGAAAGGCACGGGAAGAACTCCTTTGGCCCCGATTATGGTGACTTCACCATTTGATCCTCCTGCACTATCATCAATAAATCAGACAGGACTCACCCCTGTAGAGGAACCAACTCAGAAGTGGCAAAATACTCACTTGTCTATTTGGAATTCATGTCAGTGCATTTCAAGTAGTAGTCCGCAGGAAGGGATAGTGCACAATACTTCTGGTGTCCAAAATGGTGTTAATTCACAGTAATTGGATGATTTGATTAGATTTTTTAATGTGTTCCCACGAGAAGCTGAAGGTTCAGGATTAATCAGAGAATTCCAGTCTCCAGGAAGGGAAAATACAGTAGATGTGGTCAAATTGAAATTAGAATTTGAACAGATGATATCAGGAAATCTTGATCTTTCCAGGATAGATACCTATTAATATAATGAACATATTAAATGTGCAATGATGTCATAAGCTTACAGGCTAAGCTCATGATCAACTGTCTGAATTGGCTTGAGTGTATGATGTAAATTTAAGTAGGAACAAATCCTTACAAAAGACGTTAGTGTGCATGTTTTGATGAAAGTGACATCACCATTATGAGAATGTCAGGAATGAAAATGCAAATCAGAGAACTACTAGGTAGTATTCAGAAACTGAGTAAACTAGACATGTTGAAAGGCAGATGGGAGAAGAAGAAAGGCAGAAAGAAAGTGAAGGGAGAGCCACCTCCATCTTTGTTAGTTAGAGAAGATGCTTAATATTTCTCATTGAGAGAAGTGCCTGATGGAGGTGACGTTCACATGCCTTGGAGTTGGAGTGATCTTGCATCATTTACAAATGATTTCCCCAAATTGAGACATAGTCAGTGAAGTGGTACACCCTGGTTGATCGATTTGTAAAGATTTCACAAGTTTTGTGGCTAGATCTGAATAGCCTTTTTAACACTGTGGTACTGACAGATTTGTGGGCCGAATGTAAAGTGGCTATGAAGTGGCCAGAGAAGGAGCCACAGGAAATCCGAAATCTCATGCCCCATCTCCTTTGGTGATGAAAAAGTATCTACAGGTGATTGGCTTTTTTAAAGGGAAGATACTAGCGAAGGACATTGATTGGGTTAAAATTGACAAAACAAATCAAGAGCCTTGAGAAACTGTCCATGATTTTTATTCGATATTGTTGCAAGTGTTTAAACAGCACAGTGAAATGGAAAATCTTGAATCCAATGATATGGGAAACTTTGTGTCTTGGTTTGTGACAGAATTGAGACCTGAGGTTAGCATTATGATTCAACAGCTTTTATATTTGTTTGCAGAATAAGCCATTTGATGAGATCCTGAGGTATTCAAAATATTGCAGTGATGAACTGGAAATGAAATAGAAGCAGTTGAAGGAGAGGTTGTTGTTGGCACAATTTAAAGCAGCCCAGAGAGGAAGAGCAAGGTGTGTATCAGCATGGTATTCCTGTGATGCAAGGCAGAAATGGTTACTCACAACAGGGTAGAGGGCATGGTGTCCCGATTGATCCGACTACTGGAATTGATGTTTCCACATTAAAGAAATCAAATACATGTAATTATTGTGACCAGTTAGGGTATTGTAAAAGGGAATATAGTCTCAACATCGATAGAGAGAAGAAGGAGAATTAGGTCAAAAATTCATGGTTTGTATAGATTCAGTGTAATAACCCCATATAGTCATGAAATGTGCAGAGGCAGAAGGTACAAGGTTCTAATGTACAATAATTTACAATGATGCAAGTTCCTCAAGCCCCAATTCCATAGCCAAATGTAAATGGTCCTAGATCTAATTCTAACCAGGTTCTGGATTTTAGTCAGGATTCATTCTAGAACCAGAATCTGTTTTAGCCATTTCCTGTGTTTGACTTGAGGTTTACGATTGAGATCTGTCACAATGACGGTGCCTGAGGGAGGAGGAAGATTGTGTGCTTGGAGCAGTCTGATATGTAGACGAGAGTGGTCTATTCGTGGAAGGTGAGGTGAGTGGCCACCCTGTATCATTTTTGACCGACACTGGTGCTGCCCTTTCCACTGTCAGAACAGTGGAAATTCCAAACCTACCCCTCTCAGGAAAAAGAATTTAATTTGTAGAAGTTGCAAGCAAACAAATGACAACTCCAGTAACACGAGAAGTGTCTGTTAAAATAGGGTCCTTTAAAGAGGGACATTAGTTTGTGTTGGCGACTCTAGTCCTGTGAATCTTTTAGGGGATGACTTAATGAGTACCTTAAATTTCACATATAGAGGCGTGACTTACCGAGCCAAGATGGTGGACACACCTTGAGTGTGCTCCTGGACCCCTCCACCATCCGCCCGTAATCCTCTTGTCCTGCGGGCCATCCAGCCCTGACATCAAAGCTGTCTTCGCGCGGCACCTCCGGCTGTGTCCATGACTGGGGAAAACCCCGTCTTTCGATGCTCCGCAGCTGGTAGCCAAGGCTCGCACCAAAATGGCGACCTCCTCATATTGAGCTCCGACGCCGGCCACCTCTGACCTGTGCCGCCTGATCCCACCTTAATGCCCAAGGAGGCGGAGAGACCCTCCTAGACTCGGAGAGTCTGGGAAAAACAGCTGCCACCGGGGTGCCAACTGGGTCTCTCTCCCTTCTCGCTCGGCTGTGGTCGCCCGGAGGCGGCCACGGGTGCCTGGTTCTGCCCTGCCGGAGATGAAAGGGCACACCTGGCACAGTGCTGCCCACTTGTTGTGCCTGGGGAGATGAGTATTGCCACACCCTGGCCCCCCAGCGTCCCTGCAGCAGCATTGGCCACCATTTCGGGTGACGGAGGCAATTGGGAGATGGCGATCCGCTTTGCCTGTCGAGAGATGATCCAAGTGAATCAAGGCCCGGCAACTGGTGGACTTACAGATGGATGAGTCCCGGCGTCGATGGGGGTCCGGGGATAGCTGTGTGGGGCCTCCTGCATGGGCGGGTGACCTGCGGGAGAGTGGGGCTGACCCCAGGTGGTGCTGCCTGTCACCTGGCTTGACTGGGTCCCCTCGCACCCTGTGCCTCGCAGCCCTTGTGCCAGCTTTCCTTGGTCCTGGCGGCAACTGAAGGCAGCGCTTTGGGGCTGACTTCGGACTCCTACCTGGGGGAAACCTGGAGGGTGGTGTCAGCTGTGACAATCAAGCGGCAAGGGGCCCGTAGTGGGGACCACTGCCGCCCTCCTGCCACCCCAGCCTGCTGTTCCCTGACCTGAGGTGGTCACAAGGCCTAGCAGTATGGCGATCTCCCGGCATTGCCCCTGACAAACTGAATCTGGTATTACCACCTCCAGAGGCTGAGACTCTGGCACCGGGGGCACTCGGCCACATTCACCAGGCGGCGTGCTGATCCTTGCAACAACCTCCCTTACTGCCCCACCTGATCTGTGTTTGCCCTACCTACGCGGGTCATCGAGTCCGCCTTACAGAGGCCTGGCCATAACTCCTAGATCAGCCTCCCACTGTCCTGCTGTTGATTGAGGTTGGGGCCTGATGAAGTGACATCGGCTGCTACCAGCGAGCTGCGTGAGGCCCCAGGGGACGCCTCCTTCACCGGTCCCCCCGCTGTTGCCCAGCTCGAGTGAAGCCCGGTGGGGCATTTGGACCTTGAGTGCGGGGACCTCGCCGTGGCCCTGGTTCAGAACTCTGTCCCTTTGCCACCGAAGTGCAGTCCTCTTTGGAAGGGTGGAGTTGGCCAAGCACACCGGGCGGCGGTGGGTCTTGATTGGGCCTTCTCCTTCGCTCTGACTACCCCCTGCTATGAAATCCTTCAGGAGAGATCCTCAGGGTTCCCGGCCCAGTAGAGTGGCATCATGGGCAGAGGCAGACCGGCCAAGACGCCTGCCACTCAGGCCAAAATGGACCATTTCATGACTACCGATATGGGGGCAACTGGGGGAACCACTGACAGGGAACCCCCACTGCCTGCGGACCTGTCTACCATCCTACAATCTATCCATTCCTCACAATCCTCTGTGGAGGGCAAGATCGCAGAAGTACGTGTGGACATGACCCTCATCCTGCAGGATCTCCGGAATGACACGGCCCGGATCAGGAGACCGAATTTCCACAGTGGAAGATGATGTCCAGCAACTGAAGAGAGAGGTCCCTAGGCTCCAGTCGCACACCCAGGAACAGCACCAGCAAGCAGTAGATGCAGAAAACAGGCGGTGGAACAAGACCGTACTGTGGATTTCTTGGAGCAGTGGCTGCGATCATGGGTCCCTGAAGGCTCCCTCACCCCCTGTTTTGCAATAGAGCTGGCCCACCATTTCCTTGCTCCTGAACCACTACCAGGAGCAGCTCCCCGATCAGTTATAATGCTGTTACTCAACTTCAAGGCCCGCGACTCCATCTTGGCCGAAGTCTCAAACAACAATGCCTTATTTATGAAAATCATGCAATTATGGTCTTTTCGGATTACACGCGCCAGGTCCAGGGCCAACGCTGCTCGTTCGGCGAAGTCGAACAAAAGCTAGGGGCTCTTAACATCCAGTATAGGCTCCTCTTCTTGCCATGCCTGCGAGTGGTGTTTTCCAACAAAACATTATTCTTTGACACACCTGCAGAGCCTTGGGCTTGGGCAACGGAGGAGCGTCCTCTGTGGATTGGCGACCGGAATCCATTGCCTGTTGATGTGGGCAGTGGGTCCGCCCATAACGAGCCTTCAGCCCCCGGCCTCAGCGCAACCACTCCTGCAGGTGTCGTGGCCAACGGCGGGCCCGCTCGGACTCCCCGTTGGGCCCCTCCCAGCAACCGGCATTGCTTTCTGGAGATTCATTGACTGGGAGGCGGTCCGGCTCCTCTGGCTGCCTGGACCACGGAGGTGTCTCGCCCTGGCCCTCACTGCTGGACTCCCGAACACAGATCTTTCTTGTTGTCCGACGCTTCTAAGGGACCCTGCTTGAACCCGTTTCTACCTCCCGGGCTTGGCTCCGCAGCCAGAAACTGCGCTTTGGCCCACCATTGCCTCTATTCGCTAAGGACTTGATTATGCATAACCTTTCATGAGGAGGGGTCCTCCACGCTTCCCAATTCCCAAGCATTTTAGTTTGTTCTTTGGTAAAATTTGTTTATTGTTGGGGCGACAGATGCTTCCGTTCCCGAAGTGTAGGGTGGGGGTTGGGTTAGGGTGGGGGGACTGTTGTCCCATGTTCTGCTTTCAAGGTGTTTTTATTGTTTCTTCATTTTGCCACACCAGCACTCACATGACGCCTCGTTACCTTCCTGGTGGGACACAATGGCTCCTCTTTGGACACCCAACCAGGCCTATGGGCGACCCAACTCATAGCCGGGCTTCCCTTTGAGACTTTATCCCATCACTGACATCGTCTGCCCCTATACCTGATACACTTCTGCTAGGGACCTCCCTGCGCGTCGTGTCCTGGAATGTCAACGGCTTCTTGGACCATTTTCAGCGCATGGCGGTATTACGCTGCGCGCAACGCCTTGGGGTAGAAGTCCTATTGCTACAAGAGACGCATTTGCTGGGTAATCACTGTCCCTTTTTAACACGATACGGCTACGATAGGGTTTGGCACTCGGGATTCACTCGGGGCTCCCGTGGGGTGGCGATCCTGGTGAAACGTTCCCTTCCTCTCATGACCGCTTGCGTCACCCACGATGCTCAGGGCACCTTTGTGGCCCTGAGTGGCACGCTGAACGGTGGCTCCATCAATCTTGTATCGCCCTATTCTCCCCCTTCAATGTTGACAGCGACCCTAGCCAAATCTGTCGAACTTCTAGCATCCCTGTCCTTAGGTCTCACTTTCCTTGGGGGTGACTTTAATGCTGTTTCCTCCCCTGACTTAGACATGACTGGCCCTCCCTCTCCTGGTAGACTTGCGCAGGCAAGACAACTGACGCCTTCGTCTGAATCATTGGGTTTCTGTGATGCGTGGCATATCGCACTCACACTCCAGGCAGTTCACACATTCTTCGGCAGCTCATCATACACAAGCGCGTACCAACATGTTTTTCGTTCCCTCGACTGATTGTCTCATGATTCAAGACATTTCCATCCTCCCCCGGGGTATCTCCGACCACTCCCCAGTGATGCTTAACAAGGGCTCCCCTACCGCCTCAGTGCGTCAAACATGGAGGCTAAATGCTTGGTTCCTTCAGGACAAGAGTTTCGAAAGGTGATGGAACGGGAACTTAAGCAATATTTTCTGACCAATGAGGGATCAGTACCCTCACCGGGCACTCTGTGGGAGGGTGGCAAGGCCCCAATTAGGGGGGTCACCAAGGGCTAGCTCAAACTCCAGTGGCAGGCACAATTGGAGCAAATTACCTTGCATGAGGCGCAAGCGCTGCATCTTGAACAAACATGCATCCAAACCCCAGACGCCTTAGAGGTGCCCCTTCTTATTCATATTCATTCAGAGATTAGACAACTTTCACTGGACGCGGCCAAGCTCCTCTGGTGCTCATCTGTGGCCAGGGTCTTTGGTTGGGGTGACAAAAATGGCTCACTCCTCCACAAACTAGCCACCTATCCAAGAGCAAACCACATAATCCCTGAAATCATGGATCAGGAAGGTTTGGTGTACTGCTCCCCAGGGGGATGGCCCTTGCCCTTGCCTCATACTATCATCAGTTATAAGCAGCCAGAACTCCAACCCTCTCTCTGGCCGGCCTGTTGGGGGTAGGGACCGTCTGTCTACCCCGCCTGGACCCCATAGCTCAAGAAGATCTGGAGTGCCCCATCATCCAAGAAGAAATTGGGGAGGCAATCACTCTCATCTCCTCTGGCAAGACTCCGGGCCCTGATGGCCTCCCTCAGGAATACTGCGCTCTATATCGCAAAACCCTCCTTCCTCACCTTGCGGGTCTGTTTCTGGAGGCAGCTGAGAAGGGTTCCTTCCCTCCGGAGACGGACATGGCCACCATAATGGTCCTTCCCAAGTCCCAGCCTACCTCATCGCAGTGTGCGGACTACCGTCCCATTTCCGTCATCAATACTGACGTGAAACTGTTTGCCACACTCCTTGCCCAATGGCCCAAACCCCACTTAACCTTGTTGGTTCATCCCGATCAATGCGGGTTCATGCCCTCGTGTGGCACCCGACATTGTCTCCGGAGGCTGCAATTGATCCTGGCCCATTGCCACTTGCTCACCCCGATATCTAGAGCTCCTCCTTGTAGACTTTGAGAAAGCTTTCAACTCGGTGGACTGGGGATTTTTGGAGGATGTCCTCGATAGGATGGGCTTTGGTCCCCGCTTCCGAGGTCTGGTGAGGGTTCTTTATGCCCGTCTGAGGGCTCGTGTCCTGGTGAATGGGGTTCTGTCGGAGCCCTTCCCGGTCTGCAGAGGAACGAGGCAGGGATGTCCTCTTTCCCCCCTACTCTTTGCTCTGGTGATGGAGCCCCTGGCGACTTTGATACGATTGTGCATGCACGTGCAGGGTTGGAAGTGGCCCAACACCAAAACCGATAAGAGCGCTCTTTACGCAGATGATGTACTCATCTATTTAGCGGATCCCGCCTGGTCAGGCCCCCATTGTCTCTACATCCTACAATCCTTTGAACAGGCTTCGGGCCTCCGACTGAACCCCAACAAATCGGTCCTGGTCCCCCTCCACTTGTTCAAAGAATGCTTTGATTGGCAGTCCACCCTACCACTCTGTTTCCAATCGTTTAAGTACTTGGGGATATGAGAGACTCTACTCCCCGAGCTCAGCTGGGCCCTCAATGTTACTCCTCCAATGAAGAGGGCTAAGGCAAACACTGCTCCTGAACCCCATGGGGAGGCTCGCCCTCTTTAAATGATGATTCTTCCCAGGTTCCTCTATGTACTACAAAACACCCCCCCCCTGCTTTCCCGGGAACTGGTTTCGCAAACTGGATACCATGGCCAATAAATTCCTCTGGGGGAAAGGTAGGGCCTGACTGACTCTGAATGTCTGTAGGATACCCTCATTCAATGGGGGCCTAGGGATGACACATTTATATCTATACTATCTGCTGCTCCGGCATTATCGACGACCTACGGACGGATCGCCAAACTTCATTCAGTGTGAGAGATATCGAGAGTGGGTTAAAATACTGCTCATTCTATTTCCCTTCTACCGCGCCATCTACTGGAGACGCTGCATATTATAACTTCAAAGTATTAGCAACGGTTAATGGTGCCTCTGTGATTTACATTTAAAGTGGGACCTACGCCGAGTTCTGACTCAGTAGAGAGTGGACCTTTGAAGTCCCTACCCTGTGGTAGTTGTGGGACCAACATAACGTCCTGCCGAGATAAAGAATGACTATTTTCCTGTATTATTCTCGTGCCATTTAACAGAGACTATAGGATTAATGCTCAGATTATTACTCTGACTACAGATTGTGCCCCCTTGCCACCAAATTGTTGTATGGAAAACAGTGTATTATAAACTCAAGAAAAAGATTGTTATACATGGAAACAATGATTTAATGCGCCCTGACGAAGGAATTTAGGACCAGACGTTCCTTTCCGAAACGCGCGTCGGCGCTTCTTCTGTTTTTGTTCGTATATATATATTACATGTTTTGTGCAGTCTTTATGTTGTGTATTTTTGGATTCATGTGTTGAGGTTGCGGGATTGGCGAGACGGTGTGTCCGGATGAGTTGTATGATTGGTCTGACTGGGTTGGTAGGTTTGATCGCTTTGCTGTCTGGGGGTTTGTGTGTATATATTATAAATATGTGTATATAGAATATTCATTAAAAAAATCACTATCAGGATATTGTGTTGTCATAATGTCCTAATGTATCAGAAAATTGTGTATATAAAAATAGACAATGTTGTTTCAATAACTTTTGTTTGTGGGACAATGTCATTATTCGAATTGATGTAGGTTATATTACCTAACTTTAATCAGATTTCTGTGAGAGGCTTTTGTTCTTGTATCTATACTATCTCGCCACGTGCCTGCTCTCCATACAGGACTGGTTCAATGTGGGATGGTCTGATCCAGCTTACAGGCTTGAACTGGGTGAATTGGGTCTGAACAGGGTCCAGTCTATGCTGTACGGGGAGTCCATCCCGTCCCAGATGCCGGAGGTGATGCGCTCAGCGCTGCTGGCCTGGCGGGCCACACTGCGACACACCAAGTGGACTCATACATTGACCCAGTGCACACCCATGTGGCAGGGGACCTGGCTTAAGGAGGTTTCCTGGCTGCAAGGTTTCCGATCCTGGGACTCTATAGGAATCTCACAATTGGGTGATGTGCGGGTGGGGGATCATATACGCTCCCTCAAAGACCTTCAAACCCGACAATCCCTACACCAGTCGCAGTTCTATAAATACCTACAGCTTCGACATGCTCTTCATGCACAGCTCACAACAGGCACACTGCTCCCTGACCATAGCCCGCCAGAGGCGCAGATTATGCTTGGGTACCTGGGGAAGGGTGGCATCTCCTGCTTCTATTGTATGCTGATCAATAATACCCCTACTTCCCTAGATTGATTGCGTGCTCAATGGGAGGAATGGGTAGGCACGCTGGAGGAAGAAGACTGGTGTGACACCCTTACGGCCCCCAAGACGGTCCCTGCTTCCACCAGGCTGAGCATGGTACAGCTCTACTATTTGCACGCAGCTTACCTCACCCCTGTACGCCTTCATCGAGCAGGATTGAGCCCGACCGCCGCATACACTAGGTGCGATCACAAAGCAGCTGATTTTCTACATATGGTATAGGCCTGTCCTCGCTTGGCGCGGTTCTAGGGGGACATTGAGGGGGAACTCACTGAAATACTGGGGTGGGAAGTCCTGCATGACCCGAATCACACAATCCTGGGCATCACTGTCAGGCTAGATTGGTCCAGAAATGACAAGTTGTTTTTTACTACAGCAATGGTGGTGGCTAAAAGGGACATAGCGGCCTCCTGAAAATGCCCTCACCCCCCCCCCCATGTGTCGGACCCTGGCAAACCGCGGTCGACTGGTGTGCCACGCAAGAAAAATCTATGTATGAAGCACATGGATGTCCTAAGAAGTAACGTAAGATCTAGGGGAAGTGGTTGGGGGAATGGTTTAGTCTCAAAGGGAATGTCTATACGTCTGCTGTTTTATATTCATTCATATTTGTAGAATGGGTCGCGCAGATCATTGATTGTAATCCTGGTCTTCATGGTGTCGTAGTGTATGGCTGGTGTCTTTTTGTCAAATCAATAACAATTTGGTTAGCAAAAAAAAAAAATCACAATTACTGCACTCCGAAAGGTGTGGAGTTTCAGACTGATGATGAAGATTTTGATTTTAAATTGGCAAGTCAAGGGCCAACATTGGATTGTACCCTTTAATGACAAATTATCATTTGCCACTGGATCTCAGAGATATGGTGAAAACTGAAGTCTGAGACTTCTCAGGAAAGGACATAGGTCTCATAAAGGGAGTTGAGCCTACTAATAAGAATGTTAAATCTAATGCTGCATACCCAAGAACTCCTCAGTACAATTTGAGTCCCAATACAAAGCATTATGAAAGAGATAATCCCATCATGGGCCTGCAGATGCCTAGCAGTAAGTAACACATCATGCAGGACCTGAGAAAGAATAATAACACTGATGTTTACTCTTATCCTGTGGTGCTGAATCCAGCTGTGAATTTATTTCAAATTCCATGTGAGTGATTTACTTTAATCGACTTGTGCCAAGCCTTCTTCTCTACACCCTTGCATGAGGACGGTCAATACTTCTTCGCAATTTGGTTCCAAACTGTATTTTGCATAGTGCAAAGTCCCACAGGTGTATACAGAAAGTCCCTTGATGTTAAAACAGATCCTTAAAAATAAGCTAGAGTCCCAAATAATGTCCTGTATCTCTGCTCTGGTGTAATATATAAATAAGTTACTAGATTCTTCAGATACACCGGAAGCATGTAAACAAGACACCATTGCACTGTTGAACCACTTTACTGAGAAAGGACATATAGTGTCCCTCAGTAAGTTGCAGTATTGTCAAAAAGAAGTTCTGTATCTCGAACATCTTATTTAAAAGGAAGCAGGGAAGGTGCAAGAGAGAATCTCAGCGACTATGAAAACGAATCCACCAACCATCCAGAGAGAAGTCAGGATGTTTTTGGGAATGGTAAGCTACTATCGACAGTGCATACCCTACTCTTCCCTAAGTGGCCAAGTCTTTAAAGAGGCTCATTTATGAGGATGTGTTGGATCCGGTACCATGGGATAATAATTGCTTGATTGCCTTCCTAGAGTTGCGAGAAAGTGTCTGTTATGCCCTGGCAGTGGGAATGCTTGATTATAACAATGCTTTTGCTCTTTTCTGAATTGAGAGGGAGGGCTGCACTCTCTCACTGCTTACACAAATGCTCAAAGACCTGTGGCTTTTTTCTGCTATTCTTGACCCTGTACCTGCAGGACTGCCCGGATACCTTAAAGCTGTAGAGGCAGTAGGTGTCAGCATAGAACCGAGTGAAAGTATTGTAATGGGACATTCTCTTACTGTGTTCGACCCGCATTTTGGAGAGATCTTGTTGATGCGTACACACACTCAACATCTCACCAACAGTCTATTGACTAAATATGAGCATATTATACTTGTAGCTGAGAATATTTCCTTGAAGAGATGTGCAACTTTTTCTCCTGGTACACTGTTACCTTTGCCTGAAAAGAAAATTGATAATGGAGAAGTAAAGCATGACTGTCTCGAAGTCACTGAACTATGCACCATGCCAAGACAAGATATACAAGATGATCTCCTGACAGAGTCTTACTTCATACTGTTTCTTGATGGGTCCTGCCTAAGAGATGAAGGGGGGCCCTGAGAGCAGCATATGCAGTTAGTACAGTTACCGGGATAGTGGAAGCCTCCTCGCTTCAAGGGATGTCTTCTGCACAACTGGCTGAATTGATCGCTTGCTGTGTTTCTGCATTGCTGAGAGTGGAATTACTACTGTTAGTCAGTATGGCTTTAGTGTCATTCATGATTTTGGACAGTTATGGTTACAGAGGGGATTCATGACATCATCCAGATCTCCTATCTGGAATGGTGAGTATGCTATGAGATTCTTGGAGGCATTGCAGTTGCTTACCAAGATTGCCGTTGTAAAGTGTTTGGCCCATAGATATGGAGATGACTATGTGACAGTTGGCAACTGATATGCTGATGAGGTTTGTGATATTGTGCTAATGGGGCCCGAACATATAATGGTGAGTATGTAAATGAATCTGAAGATGAGAAGTACAACCTTTTGTAGACAAAAGTTGATACTTGGAAACAGGGGAAAAAGTTGCAGGAAGAAGTGCCAGAGATAGAACAACAGAGTTGTGTCAGAGAGGGTATCTTAAAAGAAAGGACGACATCAGTGGATGGAAGACCTGTATTGCCATATAGCTTGCTATCCCCAAGGGCCAGACATTTTCAGGGTTGCACACATGTTGGGAGGGATGCCATGGTCATACTTTTTGGACAGAACTGGTTTAACTCACCATTCAGAATGATTACTGAGGGATTGTATCACAGATGTGTTTTGTTCCAGCCAATGAATGTAGGGAGAAGAACCACATAGTAAGGACAGGAGGGCCATTGAACTGGATGCAGCTGGACTTCATCGAGATGCCTGTGTTCAATGGGCTGAGATATGTTCCGGTGATTGTGTGTATCTTCTCGCGTTGGGTTGAAGCATACCCAACCAAAGGAAACAATAGCCTCACAGTAGCTAACTTGTTGTAGAGGGGACTGATACACAGGTTCGGTTCCCTGATTTTGCTGGAGTCAGACTGAGCAATTCATTTCATTAATGAGGGCCTAAAAATGTTGTGTGCAGTATTACAAGCGGATGTTCGGTTTGAAAAAACCCATTGTTAATATTTACTCATTTCGTGCCATAGTAGGTTAGCAGTGTGCGGCTAAATGACATTCCATTTGCATTCATGTTATGTAACCCACTGAGTTATCCTTGTTATGCGCAAGCCACAGTTAGCAAGTGTGACTCCATTTTGTATTTCGCAATCCCCATTAGGCTGTGTCTGGACTAGGCCTCATTATTCGTATTGCATGCCTCAGCAGAACACTGTATTCAGCTATTATTTCCTTCCCTGCTCAAAGTTGGATTTTGACTTACTAATGAATAGGCCACTCTGCCCTTGCATTCCTGTCCTTGTGTGTAACTTCGCTCCCACGTTAGGAGATGCTGAGACTCAGCACCGTAGCCTTGAATTGTAGATAACATGTACCCATTTGGCAGGTGGTAGCTCATCCTTCTATGCCTCTTTGTTCATGATTGGCCCAAGCTGGTAACTTTCCATTGTGAGAGTGGTTGGAGGCTTCTCGGGACGAATGCTTACTCATTGCAGACTGTTTTGGGGTCAGTCCCACGGCAGACATCTTAGGGTGTTGGTCAGGATGGACTTCTCTGCAGAGTATTGCTAATAAAGTGTATGTTTGTATTCTCTACTGCCTGGCCAACTCTTCATTCTTGGGAAGACATAGCAGGTGTTTGTAAGAAACCCGGGGGGCCCCTAAGGGCCACTTCCTTCATGGAACAAAGACTGCATTGCAGCTATCAGCCTAAGGTTTCAGGCATAATTGAGCATGTAAATGGAACAATGAAATCCTGGTTTGCCAAAGTGTGTGAGTCAACGTCTCTGAAGTGGATTGATGCTTTGCCTACTGTATTAATGAGTCTACGCAGCATTCTTGATCGCAGGACAGGACTGTCCCCACATGAAATCATCATGAGTCAAGTAATGGGACTGTCAGCAGTGTCTGAAAATGCCCTTTAGAACATTACAGATGACATGATTTTTTACTACTGCAAGGGACTAACTGACATGGTGCTGTCTGTGTCTCATCAGGTTGGAGCTGCTACCACACCGCCGCATCAGGAGCAGTGCCATGACTTCAGTCTTGGTGACTGGGATTTGGTGAAGAAGCACGTTCAGAAAAGGTGTCTGGATCTTTGATGGCATGGACCATTCCAGGTTATCGTAGTAATGAACACTGCTGTTAAGTGTGGAGATCTTCCCAACTGGGTCCATTCTCCAGACACTTGCACAGTGTAGTGTCGCCTTGATGATGTGACAGTGGCTCTCCCAGAAAGGCAGATCGCAACTGAAAGGCAACAGGGTGAGGTGGAACAAGTTATAAAGAATTAGCAAGAACCTGAAGCAGCACATCCTCAGCACGAGTCTTGATGAGTCGACATTTTTATGTTGAGACAAGAGAGTATTGGGCTGTGGCGCTGAGTGCTACGGCAAGCTGAGGGGAGCTAGAGATGGTAGGCCGAGAAGGCAGATACTATCCCAGAGGAAGCTGAGGATGCGGAGGCTTCTGGTCTGTGTGACAGTGAGGATGAAAGATCTGTATTCAGGAGATCAAAAAGAGCTGGGGTACCCTGTCTGAGGTTCTCATCCCCTGAATGGACATACTTTGCAGCAATTTACAGCGAGAGGGGATCTAGTGATTTGGAGGATAACAGTGAGATTCCAATTAAACCTCCTTGAACCTAAGCTCATGACTGAACTGTGCTATGAATTTGCTTTGCTATTGAATGAACTGACACCTTGTCACTGGCATTATCTTTGGACTGAACTTTGATATGTGCTTTTACTAGAAACAATTAAATTAAGATTTTTTAAATAATTAAGATTTCCTAACCTGAGGCTGCGGAAGCATAAAACAAACAATAAGTAATGTGTTTCAAAGCAATGACAGTTTCACTATCAAAATATCAGATTTATAATGAATGGTTTAGCACAGCGTAGCAGCATAAATAGATAGATCGATAACAATCCTTTGTCCCAGTAAACAATAAGGCCCAGTGATAATTCATCAAAACATAAAATCATTTTCCAACAATTTCACATTAACAAGCAGCCGAATAAATATATCTATATATCAACAAACAGGTAAATTCATCTTTTAAAAGCTGGAGATGATGTAAAGCTGCCCGAAACCTGATGTTTAAAAACTTTAAAAGAGGGATAATAAAGTCACGTCTTGGCTTGATATAAAGTTGGCAAAAGGACATAAAATGAAGTGTGCACTGAGTGGACTTAGAATCACAAGGGCACATATCCAGTTTGACATCGCAATAAACTTTGCGGGGATAAGAAAACAAGAGATGTGAAATGCCAAACCTGAATCTAATAAGGTAGAAGAATTTAGTGTGACTGAAATAAAAGGAAAGATAAGGCTCGACCCCTAAAGAACAGACTAAAAGCGAGTGTTCTAAGGCGCTCTTTTTTACCATCTGTAGGTTTTCTCTAGTTGAATATAGGCAAGATCAATGGTCCCTTTTCAGTTTCACTTTCGGAATATTTGCAATGCTAGCTGGATCGTGAAAACAATCCGCCAGCCCCAGGGATTTTAGCTGTTTTTTTATGTAACTGAGCCAGGGTATCTTTATCATGTGATCCAAGTTAAAACAGTCTGAAATAATTGCCCGATTTAAAAGTGGTTCTTCCTTCGCCCAAATGGAGTGCCAAAATAAAATCGGTGCTAATAGGATACAAAAGGACAAAGGATACAAGCCAAGTTCTCTGTGACAGATAGTAGCAGCGAGGCTGTTGGGGACTGTCAACAAGCGTCTCATAAAAATGTTTTTGGCTCTTTGTATACCCACTGGATTACAACAACCCCAAACTCCAGCCCCATACAATATGACGGAACAGGAGCGAGCCTTGTAGATGCTAATAATTGCATTAATCGGTCTTGAACCTAGTTTTTTCATGAATCTAAAAATTGCCTCCAGGTTTTCGTTAAAACATCTTATTCTCATCTCAATTAAATGGTGCCAGGTGCTTTTTTGATCAAACGGGATTCCCAGATAGGAAAAGACAGCTTTCAATTTTTTATAAATCAAGATTTTAAAATGATGGGGGATTTACCCATTACCATAGTGTAACATTTCCCTACATTGGTCTTTAGACCAAGTCCATTCATGAAGTCATTAAACCCTGTCAAAAGCTTCTGCAAACCCACACTAGTTCTAGACATTAAAACATAATCACCTGCGTAAAGTAGTGCCGGGACATTTCTGGTACCTATCTTGGGGGCATCCACGTTCCCATGATTAATATAGCCTTATAGCCCGCCGTAGAGGGCTATACCGGCTATTAAAGGCCCTCTCCAGCGTTGAAGGCCCCGAGCCGAAGGCGAGGGCCTTTAACAAGGGAGAGGGACTTTAATAGCGGTATAGCCCATCTACGAAGGGCTATAAGGCTATTAGAACATTCTGCCACTAGAGGACAGAATGTTCTAACAAAATAAACAAAGCCTTTTGGGAGCGTGAGGGGATTGGAATCCCCTCAGGTTCCCTGAAGCCTTTGTTCACAGCCAGAGCTGTGAACAAAGAAACATTGGAATGTTGGAATCTAGGCTTATACCAGCCATTATAAGCCCAGAGCACTCCATTGTTTTCAATGGAGCTCCCAACATTCCAATGTTCTAATGTAGCTTTCTGAATCATTAATATGTAAACAAAATATAAACGGTGCGAGAATGCAGCATTGGCGAACCCCACAATCCATTTTTTTGGGGGCTGAGAGTTCACCATCTACACCATATCTGACCCTCTCTGTCACATCTTGATGCATTGTGGCAAGAAAGTGGATGATAGATGGTTCAATGCCCATGTTCAACATTTTTTCCCACAATCTCCCTCTCTGTACCCAGTCAAAAGCAGATGTAAGGTCCATGAACAAAAGATAAAGATATCCGGGCTTAGCTATTTTGTACTTGCTTACGACAGGTGCAGAGTAAGACATTGTTTGATGGTTGATAACAAAAAGGAGGACAAAGTTCCTATACAAGGGTGCAAAAGTCACCGGTGTATCAGGGTGCAACCAGTCACCCATGCATTAAAAACAGGGAAGGATAAGGGAAAGATAATCCTAGGTATAAAATACCCCAATATGAGAGGGAAAGACATTCAACATCCTCTGCTGCCCTCACACACCCCGAAGGATGTCATGCTTCATCATTGGGCATTTTGCTCCTCGTAGGGCCAGCGCTGCAATTCCCTACGGGACCCCCGAAGGGTCACTTTGTCGGAGATCTTTTTGAGGAAATGCCGGATGTTGCATGAGGGTGTGTGGGGAAGGGTAAAGGAGGGTAATTCATGTACGTGCAAACGTGATAGTGTGATAAAAATTCCAAGGGTATGATAGCAGCAGTAAGTTTTTCTTGGTAAACCCTTGGCAGTTAAGAATACTGTTTAAAAATGACTGACCCCAAAAGGCCCACTATGCCTGGGTGTCTATAGTCGCGGTCGACATGTTTCGCGCCTCTGTCGCCCGTAGGTCATTGGCGCTTCTTCAGGACCAAACAAAAAACAGTGAAGTGCACGTGAACATAATGTATAAAAGTTAAAATGAGAACCCTCTTATCTCAGCCAGGGCGGGTAAGGAAGCCTGTGTACCCTCTGTGTAAATTCAGCTGCTACACAGAAGCTGCTCCTGGTTGATACCTAGGAAACAAGAAAACAAGAGAAACCACATGTGAGCGTCAGTAACTACTTGATGCATCACGAGGTGCCACTTTTGTGTACACCTATTTTCCTATACCTAGGATTATCTTTCCCTTATCCTTCCCTGTTTTTAATGCATGGGTGACTGGTTGCACCCTGATACACCGGTGACTTTTGCACCCTTGTATAGGAACTTTGTCCTCCTTTTTGTTATCAGACTTGTATTAGGAGCATGGACACTGGACCTTTATTAGCTCCTTGGTCCCCCCTCTTTTTTGTTTAATTGATTATGCACGGCAGTTTGGCCGTGGGACCGATTCTATTCCTCCCCCCCCCCTTTTCCAGCGGGCACACGAGATTGGTCTTTGGGGTCAGTGGGAGCTGACTTGTAACTATGCTCAGAAAATTTGGGCCTAGTTAATTCCTGGTCAATTAATTCTTTGCAATTAAATAAACATTAGGACGCATATCACAGTCCCCCACCCCCTTTTAGGCAACCTGGGCGTATCCTTTAAGCCCCTCTATATGGCCCATGCATCCACGTCGGGATGGTTTTTTTGTAGGGAACATCTACACAGGCCATTTATATACGAGGTGTGGTCCGGTAATGATATTAGGACCTGGTTTACACGGTGATGTCCAAGAAATTGAAGGGTGCCAAAATACCGGAGGAACTGCTTGATTCCTGATAGCTGTTTTGAGACACTACCGGTACTGACACCTTCCTTTTCATTCAAGCCAGTGCGCGTGAGCGAGGGAAGAGTGTGTACAATTGATGCACATGCGCCTCTTCGCCGCAATGCTGCACATGCGCATTGAGATACTTCCTATTCAGACATCACCGGAAAGAGTCTCCGCCTCTCCCCTTGCCCGACTTGTTGATTTAAAATCCCGCGTTTCGCCGTTTTTAATTTACTTACGGCGAGCGTCTGGACAGGGGTAGGTGCACTAGAGGCAGCACCCGTATATCTTTGTAAGTACCATTTCGTTCCAGTCACTTGATGGTTGCCATCATTTTCACCTAACTCCATTGGTGCATTTACATTTTTATTTATGTGCCTGGCCTGTGTCTATTGTTTCCACAGCCCGACTATACGCGGGCGTCCATTCTCTTGACCATTGGAGGAGTGCTTTTACTAGTGCTTGGTAAGCATGGTGATGGTGTTCCACCTATTTTCACATTTTGGTAATTCTACCATATTTCAACATTGGCAGGCTCCTGCCTCATAGTTGTTACACGTTTAACCACTTCCATGTAGCCGAGTCTAGGTGCCTTATTTTAACTTTTTTAATAATATAAGCGTTAATTGAGCTAATTGCTATTTGTACTAACGGCCCCCACCTCATGGTGGACCTTTCCCGTGTGCCTGCGCAATTTTTCTGTGAAAATAGGTGTACACAAAAGTGGCACCTCGTGATGCATCAAGTAGTTACTGACGCTCACATGTGGTTTCTCTTGTTTTCTTGTTTCCTAGGTATCAACCAGGAGCAGCTTCTGTGTAGCAGCTGAATTTACACAGAGGGTACACAGGCTTCCTTACCCGCCCTGGCTGAGATAAGAGGGTTCTCATTTTAACTGTTATACATTATGTTCACGTGCACTTCACTGTTTTTTGTTTGGTCCTGAAGAAGCGCCAATGACCTACGGGCGACAGAGGCGCGAAACATGTCGACCGCGACTATAGACACCCAGGCATAGTGGGCCTTTTGGGGTCAGTCATTTTTAAACAGTATTCTTAACTGCCAAGGGTTTACCAAGAAAAACTTACTGCTGCTATCATACCCTTGGAATTTTTATCACACTATCACGTTTGCACGTACATGAATTACCCTCCTTTACCCTTCCCCACACACCCTCATGCAACATCCGGCATTTCCTCAAAAAGATCTCCGACAAAGTGACCCTTCGGGGGTCCTGTAGGGAATTGCAGCGCCGGCCCTACGAGGAGCAAAATGCCCAATGATGAAGCATGACATCCTTCGGGGTGTGTGAGGGCAGCAGAGGATGTTGAATGTCTTTCCCTCTCATATTGGGGTATTTTATACCTAGGATTATCTTTCCCTTATCCTTCCCTGTTTTTAATGCATGGGTGACTGGTTGCACCCTGATACACCGGTGACTTTTGCACCCTTGTATAGGAACTTTGTCCTCCTTTTTGTTATCAGACTTGTATTAGGAGCATGGACACTGGACCTTTATTAGCTCCTTGGTCCCCCCTCTTTTTTGTTTAATTGATTATGCACGGCAGTTTGGCCGTGGGACCGATTCTATTCCTCCCCCCCCCCCCTTTTCCAGCGGGCACACGAGATTGGTCTTTGGAGTCAGTGGGAGCTGACTTGTAACTATGCTCAGAAAATTTGGGCCTAGTTAATTCCTGGTCAATTAATTCTTTGCAATTAAATAAACATTAGGACGCATATCACAGTCCCCCACCCCCTTTTAGGCAACCTGGGCGTATCCTTTAAGCCCCTCTATATGGCCCATGCATCCACGTCGGGATGTTTTTTTTGTAGGGAACATCTACACAGGCCATTTATATACGAGGAGTGGTCCGGTAATGATATTAGGACCTGGTTTACACGGTGATGTGCTGAGACAATAGCCCGCTCCATGCTGGGCATAAACGAGTTGCACAGCTGTATACACTTAGTGTTCCAAATGATTCACTTTCACCATAGTTTTCACATTTGTAATCCATTTTATTTCCAAATTTTATCCAAAGTTCATTGTCACGCCAGGGATACGAAATTCATAAATACTTCTGCATTTTGAATACATCATGATTGCCAATCCAGGCTTAAACATGAGCACGTGATGAGTTTCGAATCCTCCAAATTATGTAAGCATTACATCAACCCAATGCATTTCGCTTTACGCTTTATCAGGGGTATCTATGGTAAAAAATTCACATGTTTCCATTATTGTTATTGTTACACTTACAACATGTATTGACATTGTAGTTTGAATCTCCTCCCCACACCATAATCGCTAAACAGTTATTCACTCCACTAATACTTTCTAACTCGCACCATATTCCGTGTTTGTTTTCTAAAACCTTATGGACATAACAAAACTACCCTTTAAAGTGCATCCTCTGAAATAATCTTGAACTGCAACCTAAATAGTCAAAAAACCCTTTCTCAAACTTCCCCCTAATTAAAACCCGTGCTTGGCTGTAATCCCGATGCTACATAAAGACACACAAACTTTAACTCTCTCCTGCTCACATTCCTACCCGACAAGCTCTTTCGCGTGTTCTATTTACACTCGTACCTGATGTCAACCTGCTCCATGACTCGTGCCGTATTAACCTTCCTATTACCCGTCCACCTTCCAACTGCCCTTTTTAAAGCTGCGTGACCCACCCACCTACGAAACCTAAATGCATTATCCACGTGTCAAGCTAACTCCTCCCTTTAAACTGTGCTCACCCGTTCATAACCCACCCCAAACAAACAACTACGCCCTCCACATTAAATAAACCGTAAATGTTGCCCACATCTTTCTAAGTGAATATCCATATCGCAAACATGATTTTTAAAGTTATTTGACAATGTCTCTTTAAAGTTTCCACACGTGATTTTAAAATGATCCTTAACATTAACTCGGTGAATGATCCTCGGCGTGACCTTTATATGCTCCTTCGTGCGTTTGCAAGTTTATCTACGGGGTGCTGCCAGGTTGGAACAGATTATTGTGCGAAACATCAAACATAAGTCTGAAGCTCTCCCTCTTTTGACTAGTGTAAGTTTTTGGTTCTATTTATCCGGGTTTAGCGTGCATGCACTCGAGTGTGCTCTGCTCCTTTTGCACACTTGTACTATCCATGCTGAGACAATAGCCCGCTCCGTGCTGGGCATAAACGAGTTGCACAGCTGTATACACTTAGTGTTCCAAATGATTCACTTTCACCATAGTTTTCACATTTGTAATCCATTTTATTTCCAAATTTTATCCAAAGTTCATTGTCACGCCAGGGATACGAAATTCATAAATACTTCTGCATTTTGAATACATCATGATTGCCAATCCAGGCTTAAACATGAGCACGTGATGAGTTTCGAATCCTCCAAATTATGTAAGCATTACATCAACCCAATGCATTTCGCTTTACGCTTCATCAGGGGTATCTATGGTAAAAAATTCACATGTTTCCATTATTGTTATTGTTACACTTACAACATGTATTGACATTGTAGTTTGAATCTCCTCCCCACACCATAATCGCTAAACAGTTATTCACTCCACTAATACTTTCTAACTCGCACCATATTCCGTGTTTGTTTTCTAAAACCTTATGGACATAACAAAACTACCCTTTAAAGTGCATCCTCTGAAATAATCTTGAACTGCAACCTAAATAGTCAAAAAACCCTTTCTCAAACTTCCCCCTAATTAAAACCCGTGCTTGGCTGTAATCCCGATGCTACATAAAGACACACAAACTTTAACTCTCTCCTGCTCACATTCCTACCCGACAAGCTCTTTCGCGTGTTCTATTTACACTCGTACCTGATGTCAACCTGCTCCATGACTCGTGCCGTATTAACCTTCCTATTACCCGTCCACCTTCCAACTGCCCTTTTTAAAGCTGCGTGACCCACCCACCTACGAAACCTAAATGCATTATCCACGTGTCAAGCTAACTCCTCCCTTTAAACTGTGCTCACCCATTCATAACCCACCCCAAACAAACAACTACGCCCTCCACATTAAATAAACCGTAAATGTTGCCCACATCTTTCTAAGTGAATATCCATATCGCAAACATGATTTTTAAAGTTATTTGACAATGTCTCTTTAAAGTTTCCACACGTGATTTTAAAATGATCCTTAACATTAACTCGGTGAATGATCCTCGGCGTGACCTTTATATGCTCCTTCGTGCGTTTGCAAGTTTATCTACGGGGTGCTGCCAGGTTGGAACAGATTATTGTGCGAAACATCAAACATAAGTCTGAAGCACTCCCTCTTTTGACTAGTGTAAGTTTTTGGTTCTATTTATCCGGTTTAGCGTGCATGCACTCGAGTGTGCTCTGCTCCTTTTGCACACTTGTACTATCCATGCTGAGACAATAGCCCGCTCCGTGCTGGGCATAAACGAGTTGCACAGCTGTATACACTTAGTGTTCCAAATGATTCACTTTCACCATAGTTTTCACATTTGTAATCCATTTTATTTCCAAATTTTATCCAAAGTTCATTGTCACGCCAGGGATACGAAATTCATAAATACTTCTGCATTTTGAATACATCATGATTGCCAATCCAGGCTTAAACATGAGCACGTGATGAGTTTCGAATCCTCCAAATTATGTAAGCATTACATCAACCCAATGCATTTCGCTTTACGCTTCATCAGGGGTATCTATGGTAAAAAATTCACATGTTTCCATTATTGTTATTGTTACACTTACAACATGTATTGACATTGTAGTTTGAATCTCCTCCCCACACCATAATCGCTAAACAGTTATTCACTCCACTAATACTTTCTAACTCGCACCATATTCCGTGTTTGTTTTCTAAAACCTTATGGACATAACAAAACTACCCTTTAAAGTGCATCCTCTGAAATAATCTTGAACTGCAACCTAAATAGTCAAAAAACCCTTTCTCAAACTTCCCCCTAATTAAAACCCGTGCTTGGCTGTAATCCCGATGCTACATGAAGGGGTGGGTTATGAATGGGTGAGCAAAGTTTAAAGGGAGGAGTTAGCTTGACACGTGGATAATGCATTTAGGTTTCGTAGGTGGGTGGGTCACGCAGCTTTAAAAAGGGCAGTTGGAAGGTGGACGGGTAATAGGAAGGTTAATACGGCACGAGTCATGGAGCAGGTTGACATCAGGTACGAGTGTAAATAGAAAACGCGAAAGAGCTTGTCGGGTAGGAATGTGAGCAGGAGAGAGTTAAAGTTTGTGTGTCTTTATGTAGCATCGGGATTACAGCCAAGCACGGGTTTTAATTAGGGGGAAGTTTGAGAAAGGGTTTTTTGACTATTTAGGTTGCAGTTCAAGATTATTTCAGAGGATGCACTTTAAAGGGTAGTTTTGTTATGTCCATAAGGTTTTAGAAAACAAACACGGAATATGGTGCGAGTTAGAAAGTATTAGTGGAGTGAATAACTGTTTAGCGATTATGGTGTGGGGAGGAGATTCAAACTACAATGTCAATACATGTTGTAAGTGTAACAATAACAATAATGGAAACATGTGAATTTTTTACCATAGATACCCCTGATGAAGCGTAAAGCGAAATGCATTGGGTTGATGTAATGCTTACATAATTTGGAGGATTCGAAACTCATCACGTGCTCATGTTTAAGCCTGGATTGGCAATCATGATGTATTCAAAATGCAGAAGTATTTATGAATTTCGTATCCCTGGCGTGACAATGAACTTTGGATAAAATTTGGAAATAAAATGGATTACAAATGTGAAAACTATGGTGAAAGTGAATCATTTGGAACACTAAGTGTATACAGCTGTGCAACTCGTTTATGCCCAGCACGGAGCGGGCTATTGTCTCAGCACGGATAGTACAAGTGTGCAAAAGGAGCAGAGCACACTCGAGTGCATGCACGCTAAACCGGATAAATAGAACCAAAAACTTACACTAGTCAAAAGAGGGAGTGCTTCAGACTTATGTTTGATGTTTCGCACAATAATCTGTTCCAACCTGGCAGCACCCCGTAGATAAACTTGCAAACGCACGAAGGAGCATATAAAGGTCACGCCGAGGATCATTCACCGAGTTAATGTTAAGGATCATTTTAAAATCACGTGTGGAAACTTTAAAGAGACATTGTCAAATAACTTTAAAAATCATGTTTGCGATATGGATATTCACTTAGAAAGATGTGGGCAACATTTACGGTTTATTTAATGTGGAGGGCGTAGTTGTTTGTTTGGGGTGGGTTATGAATGGGTGAGCACAGTTTAAAGGGAGGAGTTAGCTTGACACGTGGATAATGCATTTAGGTTTCGTAGGTGGGTGGGTCACGCAGCTTTAAAAAGGGCAGTTGGAAGGTGGACGGGTAATAGGAAGGTTAATACGGCACGAGTCATGGAGCAGGTTGACATCAGGTACGAGTGTAAATAGAACACGCGAAAGAGCTTGTCGGGTAGGAATGTGAGCAGGAGAGAGTTCAAGTTTGTGTGTCTTTATGTAGCATCGGGATTACAGCCAAGCACGGGTTTTAATTAGGGGGAAGTTTGAGAAAGGGTTTTTTGACTATTTAGGTTGCAGTTCAAGATTATTTCAGAGGATGCACTTTAAAGGGTAGTTTTGTTATGTCCATAAGGTTTTAGAAAACAAACACGGAATATGGTGCGAGTTAGAAAGTATTAGTGGAGTGAATAACTGTTTAGCGATTATGGTGTGGGGAGGAGATTCAAACTACAATGTCAATACATGTTGTAAGTGTAACAATAACAATAATGGAAACATGTGAATTTTTTACCATAGATACCCCTGATGAAGCGTAAAGCGAAATGCATTGGGTTGATGTAATGCTTACATAATTTGGAGGATTCGAAACTCATCACGTGCTCATGTTTAAGCCTCGATTGGCAATCATGATGTATTCAAAATGCAGAAGTATTTATGAATTTCGTATCCCTGGCGTGACAATGAACTTTGGATAAAATTTGGAAATAAAATGGATTACAAATGTGAAAACTATGGTGAAAGTGAATCATTTGGAACACTAAGTGTATACAGCTGTGCAACTCGTTTATGCCCAGCACGGAGCGGGCTATTGTCTCAGCATGGATAGTACAAGTGTGCAAAAGGAGCAGAGCACACTCGAGTGCATGCACGCTAAACCGGATAAATAGAACCAAAAACTTACACTAGTCAAAAGAGGGAGTGCTTCAGACTTATGGTTGATGTTTCGCACAATAATCTGTTCCAACCTGGAAGCACCCCGTAGATAAACTTGCAAACGCACGAAGGAGCATATAAAGGTCACGCCGAGGATCATTCACCGAGTTAATGTTAAGGATCATTTTAAAATCACGTGTGGAAACTTTAAAGAGACATTGTCAAATAACTTTAAAAATCATGTTTGCGATATGGATATTCACTTAGAAAGATGTGGGCAACATTTACGGTTTATTTAATGTGGAGGGCGTAGTTGTTTGTTTGGGGTGGGTTATGAATGGGTGAGCACAGTTTAAAGGGAGGAGTTAGCTTGACACGTGGATAATGCATTTAGGTTTCGTAGGTGGGTGGGTCACGCAGCTTTAAAAAGGGCAGTTGGAAGGTGGACGGGTAATAGGAAGGTTAATACGGCACGAGTCATGGAGCAGGTTGACATCAGGTACGAGTGTAAATAGAACACGCGAAAGAGCTTGTCGGGTAGGAATGTGAGCAGGAGAGAGTTAAAGTTTGTGTGTCTTTATGTAGCATCGGGATTACAGCCAAGCACGGGTTTTAATTAGGGGGAAGTTTGAGAAAGGGTTTTTTGACTATTTAGGTTGCAGTTCAAGATTATTTCAGAGGATGCACTTTAAAGGGTAGTTTTGTTATGTCCATAAGGTTTTAGAAAACAAACACGGAATATGGTGCGAGTTAGAAAGTATTAGTGGAGTGAATAACTGTTTAGCGATTATGGTGTGGGGAGGAGATTCAAACTACAATGTCAATACATGTTGTAAGTGTAACAATAACAATAATGGAAACATGTGAATTTTTTACCATAGATACCCCTGATGAAGCGTAAAGCGAAATGCATTGGGTTGATGTAATGCTTACATAATTTGGAGGATTCGAAACTCATCACGTGCTCATGTTTAAGCCTGGATTGGCAATCATGATGTATTCAAAATGCAGAAGTATTTATGAATTTCGTATCCCTGGCGTGACAATGAACTTTGGATAAAATTTGGAAATAAAATGGATTACAAATGTGAAAACTATGGTGAAAGTGAATCATTTGGAACACTAAGTGTATACAGCTGTGCAACTCGTTTATGCCCAGCACGGAGCGGGCTATTGTCTCAGCATGGATAGTACAAGTGTGCAAAAGGAGCAGAGCACACTCGAGTGCATGCACGCTAAACCGGATAAATAGAACCAAAAACTTACACTAGTCAAAAGAGGGAGTGCTTCAGACTTATGTTTGATGTTTTACACGGTGATGTCCAAGAAATTGAAGGGTGCCAAAATACCGGAGGAACTGCTTGATTCCTGATAGCTGTTTTGAGACACTACCGGTACTGACACCTTCCTTTTCATTCAAGCCAGTGCGCATGAGCGCGGGAAGAGTGTGTACAATTGATGCGCATGCGCCTCTTCGCCGCAATGCTGCACATGCGCATTGAGATACTTCCTATTCAGACATCACCGGAAAGAGTCTCCGCCTCTCCCCTTGCCCGACTTGTTGATTTAAAATCCCGCGTTTCGCAGTTTTTAATTTACTTACGGCGAGCGTCTGGACAGGGGTAGGTGCACTAGAGGCAGCACCCGTATATCTTTGTAAGTACCATTTCGTTCCAGTCACTTGATGGTTGCCATCATTTTCACCTAACTCCATTGGTGCATTTACATTTTTATTTATGTGCCTGGCCTGTGTCTATTGTTTCCACAGCCCGACTATACGCGGGCGTCCATTCTCTTGACCATTGGAGGAGTGCTTTTACTAGTGCTTGGTAAGCATGGTGATGGTGTTCCACCTATTTTCACATTTTGGTAATTCTACCATATTTCAACATTGGCAGGCTCCTGCCTCATAGTTGTTACACGTTTAACCACTTCCATGTAGCCGAGTCTAGGTGCCTTATTTTAACTTTTTTAATAATATAAGCGTTAATTGAGCTAATTGCTATTTGTACTAACGGCCCCCGCCTCATGGTGGACCTTTCCCGTGTGCCTGCTCAATTTTTCAGTGAAAATAGGTGTACACAAAAGTGGCACCTCGTGATGCATCAAGTAGTTACTGACGCTCACATGTGGTTTCTCTTGTTTTCTTGTTTCCTAGGTATCAACCAGGAGCAGCTTCTGTGTAGCAGCTGAATTTACACAGAGGGTACACAGGCTTCCTTACCCGCCCTGGCTGAGATAAGAGGGTTCTCATTTTAACTTTTATACATTATGTTCACGTGCACTTCACTGTTTTTTGTTTGGTCCTGAAGAAGCGCCAATGACCTACGGGCGACAGAGGCGCGAAACATATCGACCGCGACTATAGACACCCAGGCATAGTGGGCCTTTTGGGGTCAGTCATTTTTAAACAGTATTCTTAACTGCCAAGGCTTTACCAAGAAAAACTTACTGCTGCTATCATACCCTTGGAATTTTTATTACACTATCACGTTTGCACGTACATGAATTACCCTCCTTTACCCTTCCCCACACACCCTCATGCAACATCCGGCATTTCCTCAAAAAGATCTCCGACAAAGTGACCCTTCGGGGGTCCCGTAGGGAATTGCAGCGCCGGCCCTACGAGGAGCAAAATGCCCAATGATGAAGCATGACATCCTTCGGGGTGTGTGAGGGCAGCAGAGGATGTTGAATGTCTTTCCCTCTCATATTGGGGTATTTTATACCTAGGATTATCTTTCCCTTATCCTTCCCTGTTTTTAATGCATGGGTGACTGGTTGCACCCTGATACACCGGTGACTTTTGCACCCTTGTATAGGAACTTTGTCCTCCTTTTTGTTATCAGACTTGTATTAGGAGCATGGACACTGGACCTTTATTAGCTCCTTGGTCCCCCCTCTTTTTTGTTTAATTGATTATGCACGGCAGTTTGGCCGTGGGACCGATTCTATTCCTCCCCCCCCCCCTTTTCCAGCGGGCACACGGGATTGGTCTTTGGGGTCAGTGGGAGCTGACTTGTAACTATGCTCAGAAAATTTGGGCCTAGTTAATTCCTGGTCAATTAATTCTTTGCAATTAAATAAACATTAGGACGCATATCACAGTCCCCCACCCCCTTTTAGGCAACCTGGGCGTATCCTTTAAGCCCCTCTATATGGCCCATGCATCCACGTCGGGATGTTTTTTTTGTAGGGAACATCTACACAGGCCATTTATATACGAGGTGTGGTCCGGTAATGATATTAGGACCTGGTTTACACGGTGATGTCCAAGAAATTGAAGGGTGCAAAAATACCGGAGGAACTGCTTGATTCCTGATAGCTGTTTTGAGACACTACCGGTACTGACACCTTCCTATTCATTCAAGCCAGTGCGCATGAGCGAGGGAAGAGTGTGTACAATTGATGCGCATGCGCCTCTTCGCCGCAATGCTGCACATGCGCATTGAGATACTTCCTATTCAGACATCACCGGAAAGAGTCTCCGCCTCTCCCCTTGCCCGACTTGTTGATTTAAAATCCCGCGTTTCGCCGTTTTTAATTTACTTACGGCGAGCGTCTGGACAGGGGTAGGTGCACTAGAGGCAGCACCCGTATATCTTTGTAAGTACCATTTCGTTCCAGTCACTTGATGGTTGCCATCATTTTCACCTAACTCCATTGGTGCATTTACATTTTTATTTATGTGCCTGGCCTGTGTCTATTGTTTCCACAGCCCGACTATACGCGGGCGTCCATTCTCTTGACCATTGGAGGAGTGCTTTTACTAGTGCTTGGTAAGCATGGTGATGGTGTTCCACCTATTTTCACATTTTGGTAATTCTACCATATTTCAACATTGGCAGGCTCCTGCCTCATAGTTGTTACACGTTTAACCACTTCCATGTAGCTGAGTCTAGGTGCCTTATTTTAACTTTTTTAATAATATAAGCGTTAATTGAGCTAATTGCTATTTGTACTAACGGCCCCCGCCTCATGGTGGACCTTTCCCGTGTGCCTGCGCAATTTTTCTGTGAAAATAGGTGTACACAAAAGTGGCACCTCGTGATGCATCAAGTAGTTACTGACGCTCACATGTGGTTTCTCTTGTTTTCTTGTTTCCTAGGTATCAACCAGGAGCAGCTTCTGTGTAGCAGCTGAATTTACACAGAGGGTACACAGGCTTCCTTACCCGCCCTGGCTGAGATAAGAGGGTTCTCATTTTAACTTTTATACATTATGTTCACGTGCACTTCACTGTTTTTTGTTTGGTCCTGAAGAAGCGCCAATGACCTACGGGCGACAGAGGCGCGAAACATGTCGACCGCGACTATAGACACCCAGGCATAGTGGGCCTTTTGGGGTCAGTCATCATTTTTAAACAGTATTCTTAACTGCCAAGGGTTTACCAAGAAAAACTTACTGCTGCTATCATACCCTTGGAATTTTTATCACACTATCACGTTTGCACGTACATGAATTACCCTCCTTTACCCTTCCCCACACACCCTCATGCAACATCCGGCATTTCCTCAAAAAGATCTCCGACAAAGTGACCCTTCGGGGGTCCCGTAGGGAATTGCAGCGCCGGCCCTACGAGGAGCAAAATGCCCAATGATGAAGCATGACATCCTTCGGGGTGTGTGAGGGCAGCAGAGGATGTTGAATGTCTTTCCCTCTCATATTGGGGTATTTTATACCTAGGATTATCTTTCCCTTATCCTTCCCTGTTTTTAATGCATGGGTGACTGGTTGCACCCTGATACACCGGTGACTTTTGCACCCTTGTATAGGAACTTTGTCCTCCTTTTTGTTATCAGACTTGTATTAGGAGCATGGACACTGGACCTTTATTAGCTCCTTGGTCCCCCCTCTTTTTTGTTTAATTGATTATGCACGGCAGTTTGGCCGTGGGACCGATTCTAATCCTCCCCCCCCCCCTTTTCCAGCGGGCACACGAGATTGGTCTTTGGGGTCAGTGGGAGCTGACTTGTAACTATGCTCAGAAAATTTGGGCCTAGTTAATTCCTGGTCAATTAATTCTTTGCAATTAAATAAACATTAGGACGCATATCACAGTCCCCCACCCCCTTTTAGGCAACCTGGGCGTATCCTTTAAGCCCCTCTATATGGCCCATGCATCCACGTCGGGATGGTTTTTTTGTAGGGAACATCTACACAGGCCATTTATATACGAGGTGTGGTCCGGTAATGATATTAGGACCTGGTTTACACGGTGATGTCCAAGAAATTGAAGGGTGCCAAAATACCGGAGGAACTGCTTGATTCCTGATAGCTGTTTTGAGACACTACGGTACTGACACCTTCCTTTTCATTCAAGCCAGTGCGCATGAGCGAGGGAAGAGTGTGTACAATTGATGCACATGCGCCTCTTCGCCGCAATGCTGCACATGCGCATTGAGATACTTCCTATTCAGACATCACCGGAAAGAGTCTCCGCCTCTCCCCTTGCCCGACTTGTTGATTTAAAATCCCGCGTTTCGCCGTTTTTAATTTACTTACGGCGAGCGTCAGGACAGGGGTAGGTGCACTAGAGGCAGCACCCGTATATCTTTGTAAGTACCATTTCGTTCCAGTCACTTGATGGTTGCCATCATTTTCACCTAACTCCATTGGTGCATTTACATTTTTATTTATGTGCCTGGCCTGTGTCTATTGTTTCCACAGCCCGACTATACGCGGGCGTCCATTCTCTTGACCATTGGAGGAGTGCTTTTACTAGTGCTTGGTAAGCATGGTGATGGTGTTCCACCTATTTTCACATTTTGGTAATTCTACCATATTTCAACATTGGCAGGCTCCTGCCTCATAGTTGTTACACGTTTAACCACTTCCATGTAGCCGAGTCTAGGTGCCTTATTTTAACTTTTTTAATAATATAAGCGTTAATTGAGCTAACTGCTATTTGTACTAACGGCCCCCGCCTCATGGTGGACCTTTCCCGTGTGCCTGCGCAATTTTTCTGTGAAAATAGGTGTACACAAAAGTGGCACCTCGTGATGCATCAAGTAGTTACTGACGCTCACATGTGGTTTCTCTTGTTTTCTTGTTTCCTAGGTATCAACCAGGAGCAGCTTCTGTGTAGCAGCTGAATTTACACAGAGGGTACACAGGCTTCCTTACCCGCCCTGGCTGAGATAAGAGGGTTCTCATTTTAACTTTTATACATTATGTTCACGTGCACTTCACTGTTTTTTGTTTGGTCCTGAAGAAGCGCCAATGACCTACGGGCGACAGAGGCGTGAAACATGTCGACCGCGACTATAGACACCCAGGCATAGTGGGCCTTTTGGGGTCAGTCATCATTTTTAAACAGTATTCTTAACTGCCAAGGGTTTGCCAAGAAAAACTTACTGCTGCTATCATACCCTTGGAATTTTTATCACACTATCACGTTTGCACGTACATGAATTACCCTCCTTTACCCTTCCCCACACACCCTCATGCAACATCCGGCATTTCCTCAAAAAGATCTCCGACAAAGTGACCCTTCGGGGGTCCCGTAGGGAATTGCAGCGCCGGCCCTACGAGGAGCAAAATGCCCAATGATGAAGCATGACATCCTTCGGGGTGTGTGAGGGCAGCAGAGGATGTTGAATGTCTTTCCCTCTCATATTGGGGTATTTTATACCTAGGATTATCTTTCCCTTATCCTTCCCTGTTTTTAATGCATGGGTGACTGGTTGCACCCTGATACACCGGTGACTTTTGCACCCTTGTATAGGAACTTTGTCCTCCTTTTTGTTATCAGACTTGTATTAGGAGCATGGACACTGGACCTTTATTAGCTCCTTGGTCCCCCCTCTTTTTTGTTTAATTGATTATGCACGGCAGTTTGGCCGTGGGACCGATTCTATTCCTCCCCCCCCCCCTTTTCCAGCGGGCACAGGAGATTGGTCTTTGGGGTCAGTGGGAGCTGACTTGTAACTATGCTCAGAAAATTTGGGCCTAGTTAATTCCTGGTCAATTAATTCTTTGCAATTAAATAAACATTAGGACGCATATCACAGTCCCCCACCTCCTTTTAGGCAACCTGGGCGTATCCTTTAAGCCCCTCTATATGGCCCATGCATCCACGTCGGGATGGTTTTTTTGTAGGGAACATCTACACAGGCCATTTATATACGAGGTGTGGTCCGGTAATGATATTAGGACCTGGTTTACACGGTGATGTCCAAGAAATTGAAGGGTGCCAAAATACCGGAGGAACTGCTTGATTCCTGATAGCTGTTTTGAGACACTACCGGTACTGACACCTTCCTTTTCATTCAAGCCAGTGCGCATGAGCGAGGGAAGAGTGTGTACAATTGATGCGCATGCGCCTCTTCGCCGCAATGCTGCACATGCGCATTGAGATACTTCCTATTCAGACATCACCGGAAAGAGTCTCCGCCTCTCCCCTTGCCCGACTTGTTGATTTAAAATCCCGCGTTTCGCCGTTTTTAATTTACTTACGGCGAGCGTCTGGACAGGGGTAGGTGCACTAGAGGCAGCACCCGTATATCTTTGTAAGTACCATTTCGTTCCAGTCACTTGATGGTTGCCATCATTTTCACCTAACTCCATTGGTGCATTTACATTTTTATTTATGTGCCTGGCCTGTGTCTATTGTTTCCACAGCCCGACTATACGCGGGCGTCCATTCTCTTGACCATTGGAGGAGTGCTTTTACTAGTGCTTGGTAAGCATGGTGATGGTGTTCCACCTATTTTCACATTTTGGTAATTCTACCATATTTCAACATTGGCAGGCTCCTGCCTCATAGTTGTTACACGTTTAACCACTTCCATGTAGCTGAGTCTAGGTGCCTTATTTTAACTTTTTTAATAATATAAGCGTTAATTGAGCTAATTGCTATTTGTACTAACGGCCCCCGCCTCATGGTGGACCTTTCCCGTGTGCCTGCGCAATTTTTCTGTGAAAATAGGTGTACACAAAAGTGGCACCTCGTGATGCATCAAGTAGTTACTGACGCTCACATGTGGTTTCTCTTGTTTTCTTGTTTCCTAGGTATCAACCAGGAGCAGCTTCTGTGTAGCAGCTGAATTTACACAGAGGGTACACAGGCTTCCTTACCCGCCCTGGCTGAGATAAGAGGGTTCTCATTTTAACTTTTATACATTATGTTCACGTGCACTTCACTGTTTTTTGTTTGGTCCTGAAGAAGCGCCAATGACCTACGGGCGACAGAGGCGCGAAACATGTCGGCCGCGACTATAGACACCCAGGCATAGTGGGCCTTTTGGGGTCAGTCATTTTTAAACAGTATTCTTAACTGCCAAGGGTTTACCAAGAAAAACTTACTGCTGCTATCATACCCTTGGAATTTTTATCACACTATCACGTTTGCACGTACATGAATTACCCTCCTTTACCCTTCCCCACACACCCTCATGCAACATCCGGCATTTCCTCAAAAAGATCTCCGACAAAGTGACCCTTCGGGGGTCCCGTAGGGAATTGCAGCGCCGGCCCTACGAGGAGCAAAATGCCCAATGATGAAGCATGACATCCTTCGGGGTGTGTGAGGGCAGCAGAGGATGTTGAATGTCTTTCCCTCTCATATTGGGGTATTTTATACCTAGGATTATCTTTCCCTTATCCTTCCCTGTTTTTAATGCATGGGTGACTGGTTGCACCCTGATACACCGGTGACTTTTGCACCCTTGTATGGGAACTTTGTCCTCCTTTTTGTTATCAGACTTGTATTAGGAGCATGGACACTGGACCTTTATTAGCTCCTTGGTCCCCCCTCTTTTTTGTTTAATTGTTTGATGGTTCCCAGACCCCTCCTGAACCCATATTGTATGTCCGAGATTTTCTCACTATGGGCTACCCAGGCCTCCAACCGCTATAATATGACCGTGCCCATTAAATTACATGTACAATCCATTAATCAGATGGGCCGATAACATTTTGGGTCAGACCTATTCCTTTTCTTGAAAATAGGCACTATTATCATGGATTTCCATGCTTCAGGAGGACCCTGGGATGCTATACAACCTAGAATGTTAGTCAACAGAGGGAGCCATAAAGCAGGATTAGCTAAAAACAGATCTGCTAGGATATCTCAGGGCCAGGGGCTTTGTTCTTCCCTGTTTGGTTTAAAGCTCTTTCAACCTCGTCAATCGTTGGATGAGCCAGCTCTAATGCCCTATAATTTAAATTAGTGTACTGCTCGCTATTAGTATAGACTGTACAGACAGGAAAAATGTTTCACCCACTCTTCAGGCAAAATTGTAACAACTGTGCTGCTATTGGGGGTACTCTTGAAAAAGCCTGAGTTAACAGTTTTCCAAAAGTGTCTAGGGTCTTTACTTTGACAAGCTACATGCAGTTGTTCCCAAGCTTCTTTTCTTATATCTAATTTATGTCTCCCCAGCGCATGTTTATATTCAAATTGTAGTTGTTTTAGCAACAAATTATTACTCTCAAGGTTTTTTCCCAGTGCCTTAAAAAGTTTATTGTGGCACTGTGAGCAGTCACTGTTAAACCACTTGATTTGCCTCCGAGGTCTTATTCTATGATCACTAGATAGGGCAGCATTAATGGTCTCAGTTATTGCAGCAAAGGCTTTTAACATAGATGGTGGGTTTACACTGCCTTCCAGCCAGTATAAAACGTGGCTCATATTGGTGGTCAAGATCTGTTGTAGGATGGATTCTGGGTTACGGTGGATCACTTACGCAAAAACCCTTGTTTTTATCATAGGTTATGGGGCATAATTTTGTTGTCCCAGAAGGGTCCCCAGTTTGAATCTCTAAATAGAGGGATAATGAATAATGATCACTAAAACAAACTTTAGAGATAGAAAAGGTCACAGATTGAGGTTTAAAATATTCAGAAAGGGTGATGAAATCAATTAAAGTCCCATGGCCTCTGCCCATGAATGAGACTAAATCCGCGCCTTCCGATTGAAAAAGATCAGCTGTGAGAAAAAGAGAACATTTTAAAAGTAGTGAGTTAAAAATATTTCCACATGGATTGTGATGACAGTGGCAGCCACTGTCCCTGGCCCCATCTAATAAACAACATGCAGACTGCTTTGATAAGGGGAGTAATTTACAATTGAAATCATCCCCCAAAGACTGATGAAATCCGTATTTGTCTCCAGTATATGTCTGCATATTTAGTTCTCTAGATCTTCAGTAATAGCAGTATTTTTCGTGTTAAAATCATTGTGATAGAAATTAACAACCATCAATGTCACAGTCTTTCTAAAGAGAATGTTAATAATTTGAAAGTATGGTGAATGGAGCTGGATCTTACCTATTCTGCCGGACAGACTTGTTGCTACCAGAGTTAATAAACCACCCTAAGAATGACCACTTAGAGCTACATCTGCTGAGGTATATATGAAAACATAACCATTAATGTGAGCAGTCTTTCTCAACCAGGTTGTTGTAAACATACAATACTGTAGCCATTTATAAATTCGAGCCATTGTTTACATTTCAATTTGTTAGACAGGCCAACAATATTCCAAAAAAAGGCTACCATAGACAGTTGTACCATTATGACTATAAGATGTTTGCTTGATGCTTAAATGGGATGTTGTCTCACAAACGCCCTGGGGTTTCATAGCCTATTAGATTGGGCCTGCTCGCCTGGTGAGACGATATTAGGTTCTATCAAAGCTATTATCTGTGTATCAAAAAAATAGGGCTGCCTACATGTGGCAGGACTGTCTGCCTTAATCTTTCCAGACCACCAATGCTACCTTTAACAAAGCTCTGTTCTAAATCACGCTTAGTATGCCAATTAGATCCATGCACCACAAAGTGTTGTCAGTCTACATAATCAAGGCGAAAAAAGTGATTAAAAGTTGGAATGGCAAAATTATAAAAGGCATTGTCACTTGTACAAAGTGGACTCTGTGCTGGGACTACATTTGACTTGTAAAAATAGCCTAAGGGTAGCGCCTCAATGGGGTCACTAAATTGTTGCACCAGGAAAGCCTGTCCATTAGGAATTGAACTAATGACCTGTTTTGAAAATTTACAACACAGTCGCCCAAGTCCATTTTGGGTTGTGAGCCCACCCACGAGACCCGTTCAACATTATTTATATGCTGAGAGAAATCTTCACTGTTCAGCCAATCCATGGCTTTCACTAGCCAGTGTACAGTTTTATTCTTTAACTGCGTCAAGTCTTCCTCCTTGTTAGATGGCAACAATAGCACATTTTTAGGACTATAACCAGCGGGGTAGCTTTAGGCGGGAGATGGGGAGTTTTATGAGGTTTCCTTGATTTGAAGTGGCGACTGTCAACAGGATTAGGTGCTCCAACCTCTTTTAACCCATTTAAGGTGGATGACATGCCTTCAGCCGAGACAGGTGCATTTATTTTCTGGGGCTGAGAGGAGCAGGTTAGAGTGTTGGTATCTGTGAGAAGTTAGCCTGGTATATGATGTCCACTATTCTAGTGGGCACCTTGCACCAGATTAAACAACCCTTATTGATGGTGGTTGTAAAGTCAACCTTATAGACAAGCTATCCTAGTGGTAGCATGGACCAGCAGTCTTAGGCTAAAACTTCAGAGAGCATGTGAAGCCAGCTGTTTTACCATATATAATCCCTTGAATACCAAATGAAAGGACACCACACAAGGTATATATCAAATATATATGTATTTATTTCTAACACAACCCCTCTGCACTCTTTATGAGGTCAGAGTATGAGATACGTTACAAGTTACTCATTAAGCATACCATAAGTTGCACAAATACAATTCTGCCCTAGGGGCCTCACGAACCATATACTAAGTAAGTATTATAAGAACCAATTCAGGAGTAGTGAATAGGCCTAGGGCCTGGGGAATCCCTAGGGCTACACTACAGAACCAAAGGTTAGGAAGTAGGAGACCCACGGGAGACTAATGCAGTGTGGGAACACAGTCGCGAGTTACCATTGACTTACAATGGAGAACGAAGAAGTCACAAAGTTAATGATTAAGGACACTACCGGGTGGACTACGGTAAAACCCCTTTTAACTAGGACACTTGAAGAGTCAATACCCACGGGAGCACCGGAGTACTCGAGTTACTTCACCCAGGGAAGCCGGGTGCATATGTGTCTTTTCGTGTCGGGTTTCGTCGATGCTTACAATGGAGACCTGCAAAAGAAGTGCTGCAGGCGGCCGAAGGAAGAGTGTCTGGGTGGATCCAAGGGTGGATCGAAGAACTGAAGAACCTGAAAGCAGAGGGGACAGAGTCTGGGTCACTAGCCAGTGACAAGGAAGATACCAGGATGGAACCAGGTGATGTCATGATGCAAACAGGTGAAGCGGTGAAGCTTGTCTCTGCAGACACGAGGACCAGGAGGCATCGATGATGACCAGGAGCTGGATTCTAGCTGTCCCACAAAAGGTCTAGTTGACTGAGGTATCGGTATCCGGATTGGATCCAACAAGCCTTGGACACTGCAACCCGCGCCCGAAGTGTAGATTGGCTTCAGGGCAGACCAGCAAGGTCCGAGGAGCTTCTCCTTTGCAGGGAAGCTGGAGCATGCGTGGAGCACCTAAGAAAGCAAGACGATTTCAAAGGTTTGCCTTCAGGGGGCTCACTAGCCAACGGGCTAGCAACTGGGAAGACAGATTGAGCTGAAATGCAGGAACAGGTCCCACGTGGCACTCATGGAGTGAGGGGGGCTGAGCTTCAGTGCACATGGTGCTCGGGTCTGGGGCTTCTTGTACCCGAATGCACAACTGCGAGTTACCTCAGGAGTCGATGCAGTTAGCAATTTGCAGGATGTCCAGGGAGTCTGGTCCCACGTATCTCGTGTCCGCCACGGGTCTCAGATTTGCTGTGGATGTGGGTTGGAGTCCAAGAAGTTCGGAAGTCCAGTCCTGAGTAGCTGAGTCTTCGGGTTACGTCGGGAGCATCGACAAAGCAAACTGGCAAGTTACAGGTGGTGCCTGTTTGAACAGGGAGGTCACTCCTTGACCACTAGGGAGATGTCTTCCATCTTCTAGTCGATATAGAAAGTCAAAGGTCCAAGAGTTTTGTTTCAGAGTTTCATTACAGGATAATCTAATGTCTCTAGACACAGCTCCTATCTTTATACTAATCTAAGGGGCTGGATTACCTGCTAGGTCCCTCCTATGGGTGGACCTGGGAAGGGGGTGGTTACACTCCTTTCCCTTTGTCCAGTTTCGTGCCAGAGCGGGGCTGGAGTGCCCCAGCAACTGGTTTGAAGTGGGCTATGCATGAAGCACCTTGTGTGACCCACCCCAGGCAGTGTCTGGAAAAGCATCTTTCCATTCAACCCACCCTGCCCCAAAACACTACAGGCTGTCTGGGGAGGTGCTGGCACCTCCCTCGACAGGAAACCTATTGTCCAAGTCTCCCTTGCTGGAGTTTCGTCCAGCTGCAGGAGGTCAGACTCATGTCTGTGGCAGCAGCATCCATTTTGTGATGCTGTGGCTCTGTTTAACTTTAACCGGGTAAAGCAGTAACTTACATGCCTTTTCCCTCTAGAAGGGTGGAATGCTACATGTGTCCCTGTAGGCCTGAGCCACTTTGTTATTAATTAAAGGTGTCTGTCTGACTTGCCCAAGTTATTGGGGCTCACAGTAGAGGACATAGCCATGTCCACATCACAGACAAGAACAGTTTGAGTTGGTATTCTGACTAGGCCAAAATCCATCTCAGTACCCAGGGTTAACCCCACTATAGCCTTGTGTTGAGAACAACCACTATTAACTGTACTAGGGGTTGCAGGTGCCTTAGGGGCAATAGTGGTTGGAGCTGTCTCCTTTTTGGTGCAATCACTGGTCCAGTGAGTATTAACCTTACAATTTTTGCACCAGGGTTTCTTTGGGCCTTCCTTTTTATTAGATTGTTGGGAACCCGCACCATTAGAAGCTTTTTGGGGACCTTGTGAAGACTTCTGGTATTTTGTTTTCTCCCCACCCTTTTGGTCTTGCTACTTCTGATCACCACCTTGGTTCTGGACCTTCTGCCTCACCCTGTTCTGACCCATTTGTCTGCCTTCTTTCCTAATTCTTGCGGAGAGGTTAGATCAGAGTCAATCAGGTGTTGGTGCAACAACTGGTTCTGACAACTATTAAGAATTTGTTCTCTCATAATCAAATTATACAATCCTGTATAGTCTTTGACCTTACTGCCCAGTAACCAGCCTTCCAGAGCCTTAGTGGCACAATCTACAAAGGCAGTCCAGTCCTGAGTCTGTGTCCTCTCGGTGTCTCTGAAAAGCAACCTATTCGGCTCAGTGGTTAAGCCAAACCCATCTATCAGAGCACTCTTCAGGACAGTGTAGTTGTTAGCATCCTCATCACTAACTGTGAGTAGCTTGTCTCTACCTTTTTCTGAAAAGGAGGGCCATAAGATTGCTGCCCACTGACTTTGGGGTACCTGCTGAACTTTGCAGGTCCTCTCCAAAGCAGTTATCCACTTGTGGATGTCATCCCCACTCTGGTAGGAAGGGACACTCTTACTTAGGTTTCTATGGTCATTTGACCTTTCCCTATCTCTAGGGATGTTGCTGCCACCAGTGGAATCTAATCCACTCAACTTTTGCTCTCTAGCAAGAGCCAGGGTCTCTTTTGCAAGGGCAATTTCTTGCCTCTTGATCCTAAGATTTACTTCCCTCATCCTAGCTTTATGTTCTCCTCTCTGAGGGGAAGTCATCCTCCTCATAGCTGAGGTATCTGACCCTATTGAGTCATCAGAGTGGTGGGAGTCACTGGAAAGTGATCTCCTCCTTCTGTGCTCAGTGTTAAGCCCACTTGGGGGGCTGGTTTGGATCCTCTCCCCTCCAGTCCCATGTAGCATTAGGTTGACCTGGTTCAGTTCTCCAACATGAAGCTTGTCTCTGCAGCCACGAGGACCAGGAGGCATCAACGACAACCAGGAGCTGGATTCAAGCTGTCCCACAAAGTATCTAGTTGACCGCGGTGTCGGTATCCGGATTGGATCCAACAAGCCTTGGCAACCGCAACCCATGAAGGAAGTGAAGATTGGCTTCAGGTCAGACCAGCACGGTCTGAAGAGCTTCTTCTTTGCAGGGAAGCTGGAGCAAGCCTAGAGAAACCAGGAAAGCAAGAAGATTTCAAAGGTTCGCCTTCAGGGGGCTCACTAGACAACGGGCTAGCAACTGGGAAGACATGTCGAGCTGAAATGCAGGAGCGGGCCCCACGCGGCACTCGTGGAGTGAGGGGGGCTTAGCTTCAGTGCAAATGGTGTTTGGGTCTGGGACTTCTCGTACCCCAATTCACAACTGCGAGTTACCTCAGGAGTCAATGCAGTTAGCAATTTTCAGGATGTCCAGGGAGTCTGTTCCCATGTATCTCGTGTCGACCACAGGTCTCAGCTTTGCTGTGGTTGTGGGTCAGAGTCCAAGAAGTCTGGAAGTCCAGTCCTGAGTAGCTGAGTCTTAGGGATCCATCGGGAGTATCGACAGAGAAAACTGGCAAGTTACTGGTGGTGCCTGTTTGAACAGGGTGGTCACTCCTTGACCACAAAGGAGATGTCTTCCGTCTTCAAGTCGATATAGAAAGTCGAAGGTCCAAGAGTTTCATTTCAGAGGTTCGTTCCAGGATAATCTAATGTCTCAAGACACAGCTCCTATCTTTATACTAATCTAAAGGGCTGGATTACCTGCTAGGTCCCTCATATGGGGGGACCTGGGAAGGGGTGGTTACACCCCTTTCCCTTTGTCCAGTTTTGCGCCAGAGTGGGGCTGGAGTGCCCCAGCAACTGGTTTGAACGGGGCTATGCATGGAGCACCTTGTGTGCCACAGGCAGTGTCTGGAAAAGCATATTTCCATTCAATCCACCCTGCCCCAATACACTACAGGCTGTCTGGGGAAGTGCTGGCACCTCCCTCGACAGGAAAGCTATTGTCCAAGCCTCCCTTGCTGGAGTTTTCTCCAGCGGCATGAGGTCAGACTCGTGTCTGTGGCAGCAGCATCCATTTTGTGATGCTGAGGCTCAGTTTAACTTTAACCGGGAAAAGCAGTAACTTACATGTCTTTTCCCTCTAGAAGGGTGGAATGCTACCCCCGCCGCCAGAATTGGCGGGGGGTAGTATTCCAAAGTGTTTGACACCTTACACAACATGTTTTGATAAAGCCAAACCAAAGTTAGCATTCACCGCGAGGATTATAATGCACATTTAAGAATATATGGTTTGGCTATATCATAAAACAGCTATAAGGATATGGTTCCGAAAGCTGCAGAAGGGCTCAGCTCATGCTAGAGCACCCTCTCACATAAAACCAAGCACTTTGCCTCCAGGATTGTTAAGGCCTGCCATAGGAGGGACTTATAGGTTACTATGTGTCTATATATAAGGTAGACATAGATATACTATATCTAAGTAAGGGGTGATTACACCACCTTACCCAAGCTGAGTGATCAGCCTGTGGTGTCAGTTTGGATGGCCAGCCAGGGGTGGCATAATACATGCTGCAGCCCCTGGTAGGCCTTGGGTGCACCTATGCCCTGGGTACCTATTGTACACTATACAGGGGCTCACAAAGGTGACCCAATACTCAATCTGGTATGTACCTAAAGTACATGGTATCAATGTAGAGAGAGAACAGCTGGGCTGTGGGTCTGATTAGCAGGCCCACAGCCACACTAAAGTCGAAAAACCAGTAAATCACAGCAAAAAGTGGGGGTGACTATAGGAAGCAGACCCTACTCTCCTACAGTATCTATGACAGGGCAACGATCTGGCCGCTGGTCCGAAAGTGAAGGAGCTAAACTCCTGATGGGCAGTATAGTGTGCCGTGGGAGCAAGGGATCAGAATCTGGCGCATTATTTGTCCCAGAGGTTAAATTAGATAAACGTGAGCCAATTAAAATGTTCAGTGATGTATCGATGCTGTTCAAAATGCTTAAAAATGGATCCAAGAGATTTCACTACTGATTGGAGGGAGCTTACTAGTTGTGCATTCAACAGTAAACCACCATAAACTCCATTAGCTTTTGAGCCTACATTAGCATCCAAGTCTAGGACAATTATGCTTTTCTTCACAGTGGGTGCCAATACTTTAATCTGAGTTATTGGTGGCTGTGTCTCTTTCTTTGACTTGCTACAGGCCTTGGCCTTTTTTGTAGGGGGTGGACGTAAGGAATCTAAAAAACAGCCTTGCTGATTGACATTAGTGTTAGTTAAAGTGTTGGGGTCTTCCAAAACATTCGGTGCTGTAGCCCCTGGGACTGAATCAGAGCTTCTCAATCATTCACTCTCTGTTGGGCTCCCCGGCTCCACCAATGTGCTATTGTGTAATGCCAGTTTTGTGGCCCCTAATCTCTCTTCCACACATTCAATCTCACTATTGATGGCCCCCATAGCAGTTGTCCAACAACTGGTAATTGTAGAAGTTAGTGGACGTATCTTGGTGGTGGGAATAGTTAATTTGTGTTTCCACATCCTCTTACCTTGGATTTCAAATTGTCCGCCAAAAGGAAAAGTTGTAACAACACGCCAAGAAACAGGGCCCAGCTGGGCTGTTTATATGTGCCTCCAGGCGCGACAGAATCACAATGGCGCCTCCTGACGCAACGCTTTGTGGGGGATGGAGCCCCCCCGGGCAAAGTATGGCGTTCCTGGTGTGGGATGGAATCCCAGGAGCAAAGTGTGGCGTGCGGTGAGTACAGAATGGGCATAAAGGTGTTATTTAGAAGAAGATGGAGTACGTTTAGGCAAGACTCAGAAAGACTTTGGAAATCCACTTATCGTACTATTTGTGGACTTTGCTTTACCATTTGCACAAGTAAAGACATATTGAAGAAATCTGCTTGCTGCAATTTTCTGCACAACTGTCTGATTTAAGTGAAGTCATGGATTATGATAACACTAAAGAAGGTATATTAATAGCTGTAATTATAGGACTAATCTTTTTCCTTCTAGGGTTATATTAATTCACACATCCCAATTCAGTTGAGATTAGATCTAGGACTGCCCCATGAACCCACATTTTTACTGATAGTAGCTTGCATGCATTTGATGTCAAGACACTATATGTAGATTCATCAAGAGGAGATTTCTTCTCAAATGTTTATTTTAAGTTGCTTTATGAATATATAGACACTATTGATGCTGATACGTCTATATGCAATTACCTGCATCAGCTATATAAGCGATTACCTATCCTAATATTCTTCTTACAATTGGTATAATATATACCCTTTTAATGAGTCTTTTATATGGAAAGGGTAATTTCCATTATTTTTTTTCAAATGAGATTTAGTGCTTTCTGAAGTTCCCATGTTTAAGCATTTAAGCATTTAAATTGTCATCGTGTAGAACAACTAGATGATTCAGTATGGGGATCACAAGTTAGAACAAAAAGAAAAAGCAGCAGTAGTGATGAAATGGTTGGAGATATAGTTGGTGTATTGATTCCTTCTGTAGGAGTAGCTTTGAATGATTTTAAGATGCAAAGGTTGTCCACTATTGTTGATAAGGTAGCTGCTAGTACCACAAATTCATTGTCAGCTGTGGCAATGAAATGATATCTGTAAAGGGTATGGTGATGCAGAATCGCCTTGTGTTGCGTGGAGGAGGGCGGACTGTCAAGTGCCCTGGTTAGGCCTAGAGGGAAACACTGTCATTTTACATACACACAGGTTTTTTCCTAAGTTGCCTTCACTCTCACACAATGACTTTTGACATACATCTATCTATGACAGTGCTGATTAGTTTCCATGAACTATACTTGCTTACAAAATCAACTTTGCAAGAACACTATTATGTTACCTTGAACATCACATACAAGGTCTCTACATACATTGTGCAAATGCGACTGTTTGATTTCGTTAATGTGGCGACATATATCAATAGCACATAAACAATGGTGTCCTGACTAGAATCTCGGCCCAGGGCAAGGATGCTTTCTGTTATAAATGAACAAGCCACATGCTGACTTCTCAGCCCAGCTGCTTGCTTATTCCTCGGCGTGGGATGTCCAACTCGTGACCACAACAGGAACCTACATTCTTTTACTCCAGGTAATGGGGTTGGATCATCCAGTGAGGAATTTCTGTTAGGGATCGTGGTAACAGATCCAAAAACCTTTCGCTCACTCACTCATGCTCTCTTTTTCTCAGAGAAATATACAAGGAATACACAGTGGGGTGTTTTTAATATCTATTGAGCCAAAGTGATTACTGTATACAATAAATATGTGCTAAAAGATCAACAGACAGAAGCAGATGAAAGTGATTAGCAATATCAGAACAGTATACAGAATGAAAATTTCCACTGCCTTGCTAAGACAATATATATATATATACTGCAATGATCAACAGAAATGTAAAAAATATATATATCGATATCTGGTGACCGCAGTGGATCTGCAAACCCTCCAGAGCATGAGCTTTATTCTGATTGGCTGCCAACACTCCAAATCAGGAAGTGTTGGCAGACATCTTGTGACTCGGTTGATCCAAGTCACAAGAAAAAGGTAAAACGTTTATAAATATCAAGAAAAGGGTGCAGGGTAGAAACAACCTGATCCTGTAGGCCTGCTCTGTGGGTCCCACAGGGACTCCCAGGGCACCTTTCTGACAGAAAATGTAAAAAAAAGAAGCACACTCTCTCGCGCTTTGTTTCTTTAAGCCCCTGTGTGGGCCAGGACCCAGTGGCAGTACCACATTAACATGTGGGGCCCAAGCGGGCCACCACTGCACCGGGGACTGCCAGCATCCTGGGCAATAGCCATAAATTGCTGGGGGCACCCAGCCCCCCACAGCCACGGGGACCTCCATATCCCTGAGGCTTCTTGTTTTTTAAAAAGTGGGGGCTCTTGCCCCCCCCACACAGCCCCGGTTACCGCCACCTCCCTGGGGCTTCTTTTTTTTTAAATTAATGGCATAGGGGGCTCATGCTCACCCCCACTGCCCCAGGGACCGCCACCTCCCTGGGGCATTGCTGGTATTATGTTTGTGGGGGCCTCACGGGCCAACCCAAGCGTCAGGGACTGCCACATCCCTAGGGCTTCAATAATTCAAAAATTAAGTGTGGGGGGCTCCTGCCCACCCACACTGCCCCTGGGACCACCACCTCCCCGAGGCATTCAATAAATAACATACGGGCCCGTTGCTGACCCCCGGCCCTGTGGTCCACCACCTGCACTGGGCTTTAAATTTTTATTGAGGGGGGGACGAATCCCCCCCTCTTGGAGCCCTCTATGGCCCTGGAGACCACCATCCCCCAGGGCCGGCTCCAGCAATGTCCCAAGGTGCCCACCCCCAGGAGATTCCAGTTTGCTATGGCAGGTTGGGAGCACAGCTCCCGCACTGTCATAGCAAACACTGCTTTGCTTCATGAAAGCGAGAGCAGGAAACCTGCTTTTGCTTCCATGAAGCAAAGCAGAATGCTTTTTGGCAAAGGGGGCTATATGTCAGCAGCTCCCTTTGCCCAAAAGCAATGCTGGCTCCGGCAGGAGGCGGGGAACCGGCAGGTACTGTGGGGGCATTGTGGCTCCCCCTGTCATCCACATCGTGAGGCCATACCCTGGGGAATGGGTTCCGCCCAAAAGTGGCCTGAGGAGAGGGGCCGCGCGTCTCCCCTCCAAAGATTTATTTTAGAAGGCAGGGCAGGCCCTGGGGAATGGGGTCCCCGGGGAAAAACTGGCCCAGGGATGGGGGGCCGCAGGCCCCCTTCCTTAAAGAAAAAGAAAGAACGAATGGCTGGGCCCGAGGGGATGGGGTCCTTGGGGCTTAAATCCGCCTGGGGAGGGGGGCCGCATGGCCTCCTCCCTTAAAAATAAAATAAAAAGGAAAGGCCTAGTTTCAGGGGATGGGGTCCCCGGGGCTAAAATTGGCCTAGTTTTATTTTAAAAAAAAAAGAAGAATGGGTCAGGCCCCGAGGGATGGAGTCACCGGGGCCCAAAGGGACAAGAGAAGGTGGGGCCACAAAGCCCCCATTTCTCTTAAAAAACAAAAAAAACATACCAAGAAACCAGCAACTTGCCAGAGGCCCTGCCCCCTCCCTGCACCACTCTGCAAACGCGCCTCCTTGCACTTTTTAGGTTGGGGGATGAAGTTCCGTTCATTGGTGAGGGTCCTTAGGGGCAAGTAACCCACCAGGTGCCTCCAGAAAGCCCCACCCAGTGGGATTGCTGAGAGATGGTCTGAGACCATGCCCCTTTTTTTCAAGACTCTGCAAACAGGCCTCTTGGCACACTGGTGGTGAGGCGATGAGGTTCCCTTATGTCCTGAGCACTTCAGGACTAAAGTGGATTTCATCCCCCAAGCAGCACTGCACCAGGAGGCGCGTTTGCAGAGTAGTGTTAAAAGGGGGTACTCTCAGCAATCCAGCTGTATGGGCTTATTGGAGGTAACAGGAGTGTAGTTGGCCCCCCAGGGACCTTCAGGAGGCAAGGGGACTTCATTCTCCAACCAAGAGCACACCAAGAAGCTTGTTTGCAGAGTCGTGGAGAAAGGAGGTGTGGCATGTGTCCATCTCTCAGCAATCCCACTGTGTGGGGCTTACTGAAGGTAACAGGTAGGCCCCTAAGGACCCCCAGTAGCAAAGGGGACTTCAATCCCTATCCAAGACCGCGCCATGGAGTGCGTCTGAAGAGAAGTGGGCAAAGGGTGCATGGCCTGCTATGAGAATTTAGCAATCCTTCTGTGTGGGACTTACTGGAGATAGACAGAGGGGTAGTTCCCCCCCAAGGATTAAGCATGGGCAGATTTCACGGATCCACGATCCGCGAATTTTGCGGATTTGCGTATTGTTGATCCGCAAAATCCGCGGATTTGCGCATTTGCGGATTGCGCTCGTGAAAGTCAAGGATGCAAAGGCCTCTATCCAGCATCACAGCTGATTTTCGACTGTAGATTTGGGAAGAAAGCACACCTGCCCAGCCTCGACAATGCTCACGATTGTTTTTGGGCTGATTTATGCATCACTGAATTTGAGCTTCAACTGTCCATCATAGTGGGTAAATGGCGGGAAGACGGTTCACACCGCAAGTGTGTGGGCGGGGCCAAACGGGCGGGGCTTCCATGCGAGCACACATGCCTCTGGTGTGTATAAAAGGTTAGAGACCGATCAGAGCAGCAGATGAAGAAAAAGAAGCTCCTGGTCATAGGAACAGCCAGGGGATTGCGCTCGTGAAAGTCAAGGATGCAAAGGCCTCTATCCAGCATCACAGCTGATTTTCGAAGGTAGATTTGGGAAGAAAGCACACCTGCCCAGCCTCGACAATGCTCACGATTGTTTTTGGGATGATTTATGCATCACTGAATTTGAGCTTCAACTGTCCATCATAGTGGGTAAATGGCGGGAAGAGGGTGCACACCGCAAGTGTGTGAGCGGGATCAAACGTGCGGGGATTCCATGCGAGTCCATGCCTCTTAAGTGTATAAAAGGTCAGAGACCGATCAGGAAGCACTAATAGATAAAATAAAGCAGGTGCTCAAGCACCTGCTTTATTTTATCTATTAGTGCTTCCTGTTGAAGCTAACTTAGCTGACTTAGTAACTATTTTAGGATGGCGCTGGCAGCTTGCCAGCGCCATCCTAAAATAGTTACAACTTCAAGCTTGAAGGCTTGAACTTTTGCCCCCCGAATCCGCCGCTCGCGTATTCGCGGATTTTCGGTAAATTCGCGGGAGTTCGCGGATTGCGGATTTACCGAAAATCCGCGAAATCCGCGAGCGGAGCGGATTTGACGCTCATACTTACCAAGGATGTCCTTGGGGGCCACTACCCTTCCTGTTACCTCCAGTAAGTCCCATGCAGTAGGATTGCTAAGAGGTCTTCAAAGGCCACGACCCCCTTAGTCCACCACTCTACAAACGTGCCTTCTGGCACACTACTGGTTGGGAGTGGAAGTCCATTTTACTTCTGAGGGACTTTGGGGGCCAAGTAACCCTCCTGTAAGTCCTACACAGCAGAATTCCTGAGTGCTGGTCAGAGGCCCAGACCTCTTTCTGCAGCAGTCTGCAAACGCCACTACTACATTAAAAATTAGCATTTAAAAAACCTTAGAAATTCACAGAAAAAAAGATAGGTTTCAGGGACGTTATAGTTAGAAATTATCATTTAAAAACACGTAGAAATTCACTAAAAAAACATAGCTTTCAAGGACGTTATAGTTAGAAATTAGCATTTAAAAACCTTAGAAATTCACTGAAAAAAACACAGGTTTCAGGAACGTTGTAGTTAGTTGGAGATTTCACCTATATATTGTATACAGGAATAACTTTGACTCAATAAATATTGAAACTCCCCACTGTGTATTCCTTGTATATTTCTCTGAGAAAAAGAGAGCACGAGTGGCTGAGCGAAAGGGTTTAAAATCTCATACCACGATCCCTGGGAGAGCTGAGTTGTCATGTTCTATAGTTTCCAAAACAGTGTGCTACCCATCTAGGCTTAGGGGAGCATCTAGTGGCACTCTGGGCTTGCTGGTCCTAAGGACAACATATCCTGCGGGGTGCACGGAATCAGTCTGGCACCATCCCTACATTTATGATGCCCACCAAACGTGCAGTTCCTACTAGGAAGTGGAGAACTACACAACTGGAGTCAGCAAGATGCTGAAGGTTCAGCTTTGCTGTACCTACATACCTGACAAAAGTGAGGAGGTGACTAAATACATTAAGAACATTACAGATCTAAAGGGAGATTTAATGGAGATAGAAGCTTCAGGTGCTTGGGAAGCAATTTGAAATGGATTTGCTGCAGTAGGCAATTGGATTGGAAACCTAGGGAGTGGAATATTTGGTTCCTTTCTGAAACCCCTTGTGATAACGGCCCTTTGTGAAATGTATTTGATATACTCTTTAAGGGTTACCAATGTATGAAAGGGAAAAGCGAGATACACAAAAGGAGGAGAATAAGAAGAAAAGGAAATGGTGTGGAACTAGAGGGGAGTCAGTGCAGATTTTATGATGAAATTAAATACCTGGAAAACTCTAGATGAAAAATTTTGACAACCTCAGATAAGATTCATATTTTGTTTGTGATGCCTGACATCACCATCAGAGGGAGGAGTGAAGCAGCACAATTTAGGCTCCATTCTTATACGTCACAGAAATTCAATTATATACTTGCATTTGACATTATATTCACTGTGTGCCTTCACTTCATTAATGTTTTGTGAAACATTTAAATGCATTATTCAACTATAATCATTGAAGAGATTAGAAATGTATACACATGTGCACTAATATTCAGTGCGAACATACAGTCATGTACTATTACTCATGTTTTACATTTATTCTTTCAGTTGCATGTGTGGATGTACAATCATGTATTTGAAATGCATATTAAATGCTTAACTGAACTTAGCCTGTCTACAGGCCTCAGTTGAAATGCATTGTCCTCTACCAGCATGTTCTTTCTTTCCTTGCAGGGGAATTATCATGATTTTCATTAGTTAGAGAAAGATCTTGGCAGTGAACATAGAGATTCAATGGTCAAAAGAGGCCTTCTATTCATCATGTACCAGGATGGCAACATGTTCAAGGACAAGAGCCGCAGTCCCAGTTCAATGCGTTAGAAAACTGAAGCAATGTTGCAGATGCCCTTGAGTAATGATTGTATTGGTTCCTGGTGATGTGAAAGGAGATAAGGATGTCTCCGAATCGCTTGTTAATTTGAAATTGGTGTTCACACAGCCAGAGTCACCAGGAATTTCATTTAGACTTCGAGAGGTTTCTTTATGGAACACCTGTTTGCTTTATTTTTTTTCTTTGTGGCTATCACAATTCAGTATCTCATTCTAATGCACCTCAACCCACTGAGACATTTCAGTTCACCTATTGTAATGATATACTTATTGAACGTATTCTTAGCTTGCACATTTCCAAATAAACCCCTTTAACTATAATTGGCAATTCCTCGTCCTTATGGTGGCCTCACATCGGCTTCACGTATTTTAAATGTTTTGTTGATTACATCTCTCTTTTACATCAACTAGCAAAGGTCCCTACAACTAATGGGAAAACATCTTTTACAATTTGACTAGGAGATTATGTTGTAAGGAAAAGCACTATTTCACCATCCTCAGGGAAACACTTAATCAAAAGAGACATTTTTCCTCCTTTTTAAGTCAAGTACCTGTGAATAATGTATGGAAATAGGCTCACCTTTGGCACAAGTCTATGCCTTGGATTATGCACATGCAGTCTGCTGACAGAAAAGAACCCTCTGATCTTTGTTGTACCCATGTATTTTCATGTCTTTTAGCATAGTCCTGTCATCTATACCATAATTTACATACATTGTTCCATCCACAGGACAATAATGATTCTAAACAGGTGACTTTTTACCTAGTATCTTGCTCCTGTCTCTTCGACACTAGGCTCTCCGTACTGTATCAAAATCCCTGTACCTGATCTACATAAACATGTCCTCAGGCACAGTATAATTATTCTGTATAAGGGTCACCACTTTTTTCATCCTTGGCAAACAGCCAGATGAGCATGTTCGCATTTGTTTGGAGAAACATTCATGATTGTTTCCAAAACATTTATGGTTGTTTTCAAAACATATCGATTCTAGAAGAAGCCCTGGAGTGACCACTTCAGTATAAAAGACCCTTATTCCCTCCTACAAATTAGAGGAGAATTTCTTCCAAGCTGAAAAGGGTCCTGCATGCTGAATCTTGGACACACAGTGGTCTGACATCCCTTGCGGGCTACAATCCTCGAAGCAGAGATGGGATCATTCATTCTCAACCAGGGGTCTGGTTCTTTCCTGGGGGTTTCTTGGCTACATACATACATATACGCACACAGATCTAGGCTAGGTACATTTAGGCAAATACTTAGGGCGCGCATTTTAGGAATATGCAAGTGCTACTGTTTTTATCTGAACTGCTTATGTTCATCTTATTAGCACTATGGTAGAAGTGTATCTACTATTCACTATATTGGTACTAGCAATCTCTTTTGTATGCCTCTGTCTCCTCATTGTTGCAGTACATATATTTTACACAAGGCTGTCGCTAGACTAATAAATACTTATTGAAACATCCTAATCGCCATCCTGTGTATTTTCTGAGAGTAAGCAAGTATGAGTGTCTGAGTGAAATGTGCTATATTGTTTTCCACGATCCCTGAGGAATCAGGGTTGTCATGTTCAGTGGTTGCCAGAAGCTGCCTACACCACTGTGGAATACAGGGGGGTGGTAGTGGCACTGTAGGGCTAGCTGGTCTAACGGCTGACATATCCTGTGGGGGTGTCTGGAAGCAGTTACAACAACACAGCCCTCAGTTTAGGTCATCCAAAATACGCAGGTCCTTGGGGACTCCTAGGACCTACAGGACATGGCGCCGCCAACGTTGCTTTGGTTCTTATATTAACAGTAAAAATCTGGTAGTTCAGTTGTGCTTTCTCAGAAAGCCCTACTCACACCTTTTCAGAGACGTCTGGAGTGGGAAGGGAATCCTTCTCAGCTGAGCAGATATACCCTGTGTATTAGCTGATGGTTTAAACAAGCTTGTAAGAATAAAAGTTCTCACATTGTGCAAAACCCTTATTAGTTACTAGAACTTTGGTTATTCACCTGAGAATGACTGAGTCCACAAGTAGTGGTTAAGGTTAAGTCGAAGTTGTAAATGTTCTCAACATTACAGAGAACTGCAGAAATTCAGTAACAATAAAATTGTTAGAACACAGCTTACCCGTAACAGGTGACTGTGTTACCTTCTTGATTGAGGCACACAAGGTGTTTGGATCAGAGGTATTCTAATCTTGGGTTCATTTCCCACTGGCAGATCCTAAGAACAAATATTTACTCACATATAATGTATTTGAGAAACCGGAAGAATACATTCCTTAGGAAGACATTGTAGTCCTGTTAACTTACCAGCAACATAAAAACTGGTTTAAAGGTGCCCTCCCACACACAACATCCGTTGTGAGACTTGGTCCGCTCAGCATTGAAGGAGCGACCTGGCCGTACTTAGCGACAGACACTCCACATCCAGAGATAGATACACTACTAGTGGATGAAGTACGTACAATATACAAATACATAGTCAGGCTATACAGACACATTGTCCAGTTTGTCATACGAACATTAACAGTCCAACCTGCCAGAAAAGCTCCAGTTGGTCCAAATCAGACCACACCTACAATTAACTCACAGATACCAAAATCACTAACAGGGACAATTCTATCCAAATAGAAGCAAATTCCATTCTGGATAGCACAAAAAATTGCACAGCTCGAAGCAGTATTTCCCTATACGGGTCAGCAGGAAAAATATAAAATGCTAAAAATGTGTTTGCCAATGGGGATGGTTCCCTCAATTAAAGATTGTACCACTTAGGCAACAATCTTTGCTGCTGTATACATTAGAATACACGCTACCCCTTCCATAGCAGTCGTTCCAGAAGTGTTGAAACAGATACATAATGAATACCGGTCAGGACCTGCCCTGGACTTGGGGATAAAACTGATGGGTAATGTTGCCCAAGTCTCTGCAATAATGCTGAGCAACATAAAGGGGGAGGCAGCAGCAGTGGCCATACACAGCCACCTGAGGGAAATACCAGCTAGAAATAAGGGGCGAGAAGAACCAAAAGTTATAGAAGGAAAACTCGAAGCAAGCGCCCGCTTCTTCTAAAGTTCTAAAAATAACTATTCGGAAAAAAATTCATGATCAAGGGCTGGGTCTCACCAAATGGGAGTCCTCTAAAAAGAGGTATAACCTTAGGAATCGTGATAACATTAGGAAACATGACACGTATCAGGACACTGATACCAGTTCCTTTCGTTCCCTTCAGGGTTCATCCAAAAACTTGGAGAGGAAAGGGTGATCAAAACAAAAGCAAGAAGATCGACCGAAGACAAAAAGGGAAAAACATTGAAATTCAGATCATAATATCAAACAGGAAGAGCAACCCAAAACGAAACCTCAATTCCAAAAGAACAAAGTAGCTGGCTTAAAAATTAGACATGCCCAAGTTACTGAGGACTCGGCTACTGAATTGAGAATGGGCTCTGATGATTCTAGATAGTGCGGCAGAAGTAACAATAGCTCTCCAGGGTATAAAGCAGGAATATCGACGGGATAATATCGACTAGCATAAATATCGAGGTAAGAATATCGACTGTAAAAAATATCGTTGTAGTAAATATCGTTGTTGTAAATATCGTTTTTGTAGAATGACAAAAATATCGTCAAAATAAAATATCGTTGAATAGAATATCGTTTAGAGAAATATCGTTGAATATAATATCGACAAAATAATTGAATGTGTAATATAAGTGTAGAAAAATTTGTTTTATGTTTAAATATTATTAATTAAATGTTTATTTTTATTATTATAGGGATAAAAATGTAATTTTTTTTTAATATTAGTAAATATTTTAGGAGCGGGTTATTGGTATTATAGGGGATAAGGGTGGGTAGTAATTTAAAAAAGTAGTGTAAATAATATGTACATAATGGTAAAAAATTAGAAAAATTTAAAATAAAATTTTTTTCAATGGCGAAATTTTAAATTTAATTTAAATTACTGAATTATTGATTGAATTGTTTTTTTTAAAGATTTAGTAGCGGGTTGTTGGTGATATAGGGGATAAGGGTGGGTAGTATATTAAAATATGTTTAATAAAATTTAAATTAAATTAAAATAAATTATAAATTGAAATACGAAAATTTATTTAATTTATTTGAAATTGAATGTATTATATAATAATTTGGTAATTAAGTGTTATTTTTTTATATAGTGTTTAATAAAAAAAAGTATAAATAATACGAAATTAGAAATTTCAATATTTAAATTTCAAAATTGAAATTTTAAATTTAAAATTTTTAATTTCAATTTTGAAATTTGAAATTTTACATTTATTTTTTAAATTATATTATTATAAGTCAAGTGTGTAATATTTTATGTTTGTGTATTTGTTATAATATATGCTAAGAATGAGTCAAAATACAAATATACAAAGTTTGGGTTACATTTTTAAAAATTTTAAAACTTTTTTAAAATTGTTAAAAAATTTAGATTTTTGAAATTTTAAATTTTGGTTAAAAAATTTGGTATTGTTATGTTCAAAATAAAATATTGTGTGATTGTAATTTAATAGTCTATTTTGTAGTATAATAGATAAGAGTGGTTATTAATATATATAGTGATGTTTATGTGTTATAATATCACAAATATTATTGTTTCCTGTCCAGCACTTTACCTGACTTATGTAGGATTGGAGTTAGAATAATTCTTTATTATGGTTTCTTGTCCAGCACTTTACCTGACTTATGTAGGATTGGAGTTAAAATTGTGATTTATTTTTGCTTACTGTTAAGTATTTTCTATGTGTTATGTTTTATATTTTATATTTTATAAAAAAAGAAATTAATTTTTTTTTTATATTTTACAATTATTATGATATATAATTTTGCTATATTTTTTTAATAATAAACAAATATGATTCTTTTGTACATTTTTACATATATATCACAAGTGTCAACATTTATTAAGTACAATGGTAATATAGTTTTGGACACTTTTTTTATTCATACTTTTCAGTTGTTGATGCAAACATGTTCATATTTTTTAATACACTTTTTTCAAATATTTGTTTACATTCTACATTGCAATTTTTATCATATATACATTGTTATATTACATTAATTAGTATATTAAAGTTTAAATTTTTAAATTAAAATTTAATATGTTAATTAATTTACATGTAATTGTATTTTTCTACAGTATGTACATAAAATTGTGTTCAGTGTTATACATATAAAAAAAATTAACAATCAAAAACATATTTTTAATATACTATAATTATTTAATATATAATTATATAAAAAATATTATTGTATATTTTACATTAATCAAAAGGTTCTTTACAAACAATAATACATTTATTACAATACATGGAAAAAATAATGCTATTCATCTCTATTTTTGTTTAAATTATGGGGATTTAGTCCTATTTTAGTTTTTATTGTGTTGCCATTTTAATTTTTGAACTTCACTTTTTTGTCTATCTACATCGTTGTTTGGGTCAATTCAGAAAACGGAACCTCGCGGTTGGGAGCTGCTTCGTATTGGTGAATGTAAGTTTATTTTACATTATTTTTAACTACATTTTAAGACATTATAGAGCTAGTTGTATTGTGTAAGTGTTGGTATGTGTTGTACTTTACAGTTTATGTGAAAAATACGTGTTATTTAAGGTCTCTATTGATAACGTACTTTGTAAGATAATTATTATGAAATTAAGGTTTATGTATTGTGTAAATGAATTAATTTAGGTGTTTTCCTATGTTTTATATGTTATGTTTAGGCTTAGTGGCTTTCGTATTTATTGTGGGTGAGTTTTGTTTGTATTTATTTACAGGTGTTCGTTTTGGTGAGCTGAGGGATTTTATCGCGTAATTTTGGTTAAATACAGCTAAATGTTTAACTACATTTCTTGATTTTTCGGGGTTTTGGAGCGTTTTTATCGTCATTATTTTTCTCGTTTTTTATGGTTCCGTTCTCGAGAGGATTGCTACGTGGGACCCTTATAAAACAGTTGTTTTTTTCCATTTTGTGGGGATTTTTTTAAACCATGTGGATTTATTTATGTTCTATTCGTCTTGAAACCATCTTTTTGGAACACATTCTACAGCTGCACAACACTTAAGTTATTATTATATTTTAGATTGGGGTGGATTGAGCTATATTGTGCAATTTTGTTTAATGTCGTTTTATTATGTCTTGTAATAATAGATTACATTTATTTTTACATGACATAATATAACTACATTAAATAAAAAGGTTTGTTTTATTTATTGTTTGAAATGTTTTTATGTGTTGCTTGTTAAAGGATAGATTTTGCTATTAGTTCTAAGTATTCAATACCTTCAATACTTGGGTACATTCTGACTTTTTGCTGTAGGTATTCGTACATATTTAATGTTTGTTTACTTAGTTTAGGGCCGATTTTAGATAGAGATTGCTCTATTCTTAGTTCTTGGTAGCTTTGCTCTTTTTTGATGCTTTGGATTAGTTTATGAAGTGTGGGTTGTGTTCTTCCTATTGTGGCTTGGAAGGCATTATGCCATCCTTCGACCGCGTTGTTGGTTTTGGCTTTCTGTGCCATAGTACTAGCATACACATTCCACCATGGAATTTGGAATTTAGATTGTCTGCGGTGGCCCGAACGATGTAATCTTCCCACCCAGGTATCTTCAAAATAGTCTAAGAAGGGAGTTAATTTTGTCTCATTGGTGCGGTAGAAAGGGCTGTCAAGTAGTAAATTGTAATAGTTAGCAACTTCTGTTGTTGGTACAAATGCCAATGCTATTAACTTTTTAATCTGATAAGCAAAGTTACTGTTTGTTGAATATTCAATGCTTAAAGTAGATTTTTGTAAGTGCCTCCATATACTTTGGTTGTAGTGATAATAACACCCTTGTATTGATGTGTGAGGATATATTTTAAGTATAGCTTGAATCATGGCTATTTTAAAGTCTATTATTATTCTTTGTGGATAGTAATTATCAGTAAATTCTTTGATAGTTGTTAAAATTTCTACGTAGGTAGCATTTGTTTTATTTGGCAGCAGTGTATAAATTAAAGGGATATTTGTTTCTTAGTACTCACCATGGATGGTGTAAAGTTGATAGAAATGTTTGGGACATACTTTAAAAGTTCCGTCCATCATCCAGGTTTCACACGATTTTAGTTTTTGCAAATTGCTATTTGTTGCAAAAAGTAAAATTCTTTTATCATGACTGTGGTTATCATACATTAAGAATTTATCTTCATTGTGTGTAATAGTATATTCAGGATAAATTATAATGTCTTGAAAAGTTTTAGGTGCTGGTGGAGTTGGATCAGAAGCTCGTTTTGTTTTTGCAATTAATCTTTTCAAGTTGGGTATTGAAGGTAACTGTCCTGTGACATGTTCTGGCACCTTGCTTAAAACATTTTTCAAAATAGTGGTGCTTGTTTCTTGTGAGCCTGTACTAGCTTCTCTCAATGTCTCTAGTGCTTCTCTTACTTCGACTTCTGTTACATTGGGTGGGTGGTTATGCTCATGTACATTTACAACATTGTTATCAACAGTCTGTGCTCTACCATAGCATGCAGTTGAGTAATATTTACTACATTTCCAATAAGTTTTATTCCCTTTGATTCTTTCTTGGGTGTAGGTGTAACCCATGTAGCTCAGCATTATTTTCCCTTTTTGAGAAGTAATAAAAGTAGCTCCTGTTGCCATGTCTAAGGTAGATCTGTGAAGACATATATATTTTTTTTAGTAAAAGTGATAAACATTTCTTGACATGTGTACGTTAAAAGGAAAAAGTGCAAAAACTTACTTCCAATGTTGTTTTCCTGCTAATTATATGTTTTCTGTTCTTATATGTAGATTTTCACTCTTTAATGTTCTGTTGTTGTGGTAAAGAATAATACAAAAAAATGATTTTGTTTTATAGTTGTTTGTTTTTACTTTCTGATTATTAATAGACACAGTGGGTATACTTACTTAATGTAGTAGAAGATGTTGTTAGTTTAGTTGTAGATTGGTGGATGAATTTTCTATATTCTGTAAAAGAAAGTTAAATTGTGTTATTTATTGTATTAGGATCTATTAGTAGGTAATAACATATCAAGTCTTTAGCAAGTTTACTTTGTGACTTTTTAAATTTATTTAAAAGCTTTCTAAGTACACATGGATAAGGCAGTTCATAATTTCATTTAATTATTATCTTGTGGTAGTTGTTGATAGGATGTTGTAGTTATATTTAAACAAATAAAAAGACCATCTTTTTAGTTTAGGGAGTTTAGCTAGTTATCGACAGGTTTGTATGATAAATGAAATGGGACTTCACTTACTTGATTTTTAGTATGCTGTGTTGTAGTCGTTGTAGTAGGTGTGTATTCTCTTGTTTTCAGCAAAGTAACCGTTTTCATCCAAGTTTGGCCAAAAAATGGTAAATTAAGTTAAGTCTGTAATTGTCTTTATAGTAGTGAGTTAATTAATTGTTATATTTGATTGGTTCAATTACATATATTTTAAATTCATTGGCTGAGAACATTAGTTTGAATTTGAAAGCCGTTAATTTGTAAAGAGTTTGTAGCATCAATAATTGTTTTCGATTTTAATTACAAAATGTATTATATGTGTTTTATTTTAATGGTAAATATTTATTACAATGTTAAAATTAGTGAAATGTTATTTAAAGTAATCCGATAAGAGTGTATGATAGTGTTTGGTAATGTTTATATTGGTTTACCACCTTTACAACTTAACTTTTACAACGCTAAAACCATTACAACGTATGTATTTACAACGCATGTTTTTACAACGTAGGTACCTTTACAACGCATACCATCACAACGTAAGTATTTGTAAGTATATAATTATATTTAAAATGTAATATGTTTGGTTTTTTTTAAGGGGTATATTTGGGTTCAGGGTCAGTTTAGCGTTTTTGGGTGAAGGGGTATTTTTAGGGTTCAGGGTTAGTTTTTATTTTTTGGGTAAAGGGGTATTTTTGGTGTTCAGGGTCAGTTTTTAGTTTTTGGGTAAAGGGGTATTTTTAGTGTTCAGGGTCAGTTTTCAGTTTTTGGGTAAAGGGGTATTTTTAGGGTTCAGGGTCAGTTTTCAGTTTTTGGGTAAAGGGGTATTTTTAGGGTTCAGGGTCAGTTTTATGTTTTTGGGTAAAGGGGTATTTTTAGGCTTCAGGGTCAGTTTTCAGTTTTTGGGTAAAGGGGTATTTTTAGGGTTCAGGGTCAGTTTTCAGTTTTTGGGTAAAGGGCTATTTTTAGGCTTCAGGGTCAGTTTTCTGTTTTTGGGTAAAGGGGTATTTTTAGGGTTCAGGGTCAGTTTTCAGTTTTTGGGTAAAGGGCTATTTTTAGGCTTCAGGGTCAGTTTTATGTTTTTGGGTAAAGGGGTATTTTTAGTGTTCAGGGTCAGTTTTCTGTTTTTGGGTAAAGGGGTATTTTTAGGGTTCAGGGTCAGTTTTCAGTTTTTGGGTAAAGGGGTATTTTTAGGGTTCAGGGTCAGTTTTTAGTTTTTGGGTAAAGGGGTATTTTTAGTGTTCAGGGTCAGTTTTCAGTTTTTGGGTAAAGGGGTATTTTTAGGGTTCAGGGTCAGTTTTCAGTTTTTGGGTAAAGGGGTATTTTTAGGGTTCAGGGTCAGTTTTCAGTTTTTGGGTAAAGGGGTATTTTTAGGGTTCAGGGTCAGTTTTCAGTTTTTGGGTAAAGGGGTATTTTTAGGGTTCAGGGTCAGTTTTGAGTTTTTGGGGTACAGGGGTACAGGATAGAAAAAAATAAAATTATATATAAATTAAAAAAAAATTAAATGAAAGGAATTTATATTAATTTAATTTACAATTTATTTTTTTCAATTAATTTATATTAACAAAATTAATATATACTTACCAATACTTACGTTGTAATGGTATGCGATGTAAAGGTACCTGCGTTGTAAAAACATGCGTTGTAAATTCATGCGTTGTATTAGTATTTGTGTTGTAAAAATTTCGTTGCAAAGGTATGCGTTGTAAAAGTATGCGTTGTAACGTCATACATCCTTTATATTACTAATGTATCTTTTTAATATTATATATAAATAAAACATACATAGTGTATATACATATATGTTAGAAAAGCTTATTTTGATTTTTAATTATTATGAAAAAGTGAATAATAGAAAGGTAATGTGTATATAAGGTTATAAAGAAAATGACGATATTTTTTGTATATTAATATAAGTAGAAAGGTAGTCGATATTTGTGTAGTCGATATTAGTGTAGAAGGTAATGTTATTTTAAAGATAGTCGATAATGTAGTAGTCGATATTTATGTAGTCGATATAATTGTTAACGATATTAGAGTAGTCGATCAAAAAATATCGATATTTGTGTAATTTCTTGTTTAAGTATATGGTGACGATATTTTTGTAGACGATGTATTTGTGGCGATATTTTTGTAGGTCGATGTTTTAGTAATCGATATTTCATCATGGAACCCTCTCCAGAACCTGAAGGATTTGCTGGTGACAGCAGTATTGAATGTACACATCACAGTGGAAACAGCTGATACAAGAGTTAGTGTCCTACATAGACCATATGAAATTACACTCCAAATAGAGGAGGACAACTCCATAAAGGGTAAAGGTCTCTTTTGGTAGAACTTAACATATGGGTATGACATGATACTAGCATAAAAAGATTGGCTGCCTGAGTTTGTGAAGGATTGTCCAAACGGGCAAAGCATCATTTTGCCTGCTTTCTTCTACCTCGTTCCAGAATCTTTCAAACATTCATACGCGCAGTAGGAGCACTACGGCTAGCTTCAACATTATATCGCAACCATGTAGGGTGGGACGTGGGGTCTACTCACCATGAAATACCATGAAAATCTACTCCAAATCAACAGAGACTATACCCTATTAAAAATTATGCAAAAAGACAGGTCAAAGAAATCTTAAACCAACTTGAATGCCAAGGTGTAATTGCGACTTGCACCTCCCCAATGAATAATCCTTTGTATCCAGTAATGAAACCTGACAACTCATAATGTAAAGTTTGGGATTACCGACATTTTAACACATGCACACGAACATTTGCAGTTCAAAATGCACACCGTGCTGCAATAATTAATAACATTGGAGGAAGAAATACAAATCAACAGAAGATATTTCGAATGGATTTTTCTACCAAAATATAGCTACAGAAAAAAGATATTTGACAGCATTCTCTGCCCAAGGCACTTAGCAAACTTTTTGTTGTTTGCCTCAGTGGTAAAAGAACAGCCCGGGGCTATTCTCAGCAAGAGTGTCAGAATTATTACAAATGTGATGAGGAGGCAGTGTCCTTTGTAGATGATATCTATCTGACAGATGATGAATTACTTGAACACTTAAGCAGGGTGAACGGGAAACATCCTTTACAACAAAACGTTTACAACGCAGTGCTTTTACAACGCAGGTTTTACAACGAAAACCATTACAACGCATTGCACTGGGGGGCGCTCTAGGATAGGGAATAGTTTTAATTTACTATCCAACACCTTCCCTACTATCCACGGGGACTGGAGTTGGAATAGTAAATTAAACTATTCACTATCCAGCACCCCAAAGCGCTATGCGTTGTAACAGCATGCGTTGTAAAAACTGCGTTGTAACAGCATGCGTGGTAAAAGCATGCGTTGTAATGTCATACATCCGGGTGAACAACATAATTGTGGGGTTTGCCAAGTTGGGCTACAATTTAATTTAAAAAGATCTAAAATTGCCCATCTCAATATCCTGTTTTTGGGATATGAGCTCTCAAATGAAGTCAAGAGCCTGGCAACTAATGTTTTAGAAAAGTGTGTGCTGCTCCAACCTCCAAAGAGGATTTCTAAATTTTGGTAGAACATATATTCAGATTATGCAGAAAGATTAAAACCTTTGTACAATTTAATCAGACAGAATTTCACACCACATCAGTGGACACAGCAACACACAGATACTCTCTGTTCAGTTCAGGCTGATAGCATCAAAACATTTGCACACACGTGTGAATGCCACCAACTTGGTAATCCGGGTGGTCCGGGTTTATCAGGATATACATATATCACTTTTAATGAAGGTGAGAAAGTCCCAATTTTACACAAGTCACATTTATACATGAATGCTGAAATCAGAATTGCGGCAGCTGAAAAAATATTGACCACAGTACAGACTGCTGTAGTTGGAGAAAGAGCACTAGCAAAGGGGAAACGCATAATTGTTGTAACCTGGTCCCAAATTTAAAAGCTGTTACCAAAGCAAGTATTCCAGCTGCGAAAGCACTGCATCCGTGATGGATAAAATGGGGAAATTCTCTCATGGCAAAAGATGTAGATTACGAACACAATTCTATATTAAAAACACAAGCATTCTTGCAGTACAAACAGGAATGCCCTCTCCCGAATGAGATCTTGCCTTTATAGAAATAAAAATACATCATTTATACTGATGGTTTTGCTCAGCCTGCCGATAGAAGGTAAACTACAGTATAGCACAACGTGTGCTATAGTGAATGGACGTATGGGGACAGTAAGTTCCATTCCAGCAATATGACTACGCAATCTCTAGGAGATTGTACAGCACAGTTGGCAGAGCTGAAAGCCCTGATCCTAGCACTACAATATACGGATCAGAAATTCCCCACACTGATAGTGTGTGATTTGTTTTACTGTGTGCAGTCCTATATTGAATATCTTCATTACTGGGGCCAGAATGGGTTTAGAGATTCCAAGGGATGCACAATTAAGCATAAATTAATATGGGACAAGTGGCAAAGCTGAAAGCATGCCTGCCATGGGCTCAAGTTATTCACACCTTGAGTCATCAGTGTGTTGACATACACATTGAAGGAAATTCACTGGCTGATAAAGCCACCAAGGCGACAGTGCTAACTGCTGCTGTTGCTGCAATCACACGTTCTAGCACGAGGATAGAGGGAGACATACTGGTAGCTGTCAACACCTCAAAGACCATCTCTGCCATACCAAAAGGCTTTCCACTCAAATATTCTTATAAATTAGATGCGCAAAACACACCGTATGCTCAAATTCCAGGAATGGGGGATAGAATGACACCACACATGGATTGCGGATTAGGTTTAATTCTAGCTGCACACGAGGGTCTGGGCTCGGCACACGCAGAAATCACTACCACAATTTCATTACTGAAGCGGTGATTCTGGTGGCCAAGTTTGTCTAGATAAATCAAGGCTTATGTCTTAAAGTGTGACATCTGCCAACAGATGAAAGGTTCCACCGTAACACAGCCACCACAAACACCATTACTTATTTCTGACAGACCTCTTGCATGTGTCTATTTGGATACTGCACCCCTTAAATTCAGACGGGGCTTACAAGTACATCTTGGTGGCAGTTGATTCATGCTCTAGATTTCCATGGGTATGGCCTCAGTGCTCGGCTGATGCTCGATCTGTTATAAGGTATTTGCGAGTCTTTATCAGTACATACACAAATGGCACATTATATTCCGACCGTGACCCTGCTTTTAGCTCTCAAGCATACAAGGAAACTATGGAAAGTATGGGCATGGCCTTGTGGTACTCCTGCCACTACAATCCCGAGGGAAATTAGGAGGTGGAGAGGAAAAACTGGGATCTAAAGCAATCCTTAACAGCAAGGGTATTGGGTGCGGGTGGTAGTTGGGTCAATCACCTATCTGGGGTCCAGAGGGCACTAAACAATACGCCAGGAAAATCCTTGGGAGGACGTACCCCCTATAAGATCCTGTTTGGCACAAGAATGTGGGTACCTGACCTCGATTGTGCCAGCACAGTGGCGGATGTGAAACCATTTGAATTGAATGATTGTTTGGCTGTTTTACAGGAACTCAATGAATTCCAGGCATTGCAAAGCAAGGTCAAAGTAAAACGCACCGCCACTGGGGAAGTGGAATCGGTATCAGCAAGACCTATCCGGATCCCAAAGATTGGGGACCTGGTCAGAGAAAAGATCATAAACAAAGAAGAGTTTGGTCCATCCTACAGAACCTGTACCTGTCCTGGCGGTTCAAGGAACAAGAACAGTACTTCTTCCGCCTGTCGCCATTTAAAAAAAGCAAAAATATTTGTCTCCATTGATCTGATCAAACAACACTATGTGGCCGATTCTCAACAGTAGGTACAAAAGGGGGTGGTGAAAAAGGGGGTGGTGGAAAAGGGGGTGGAGGTGGTGATGGACGGAGCATCTGAATCAATCAAACACTCACACCCAGTCAAAAGATCTGGGTTTAATCCATCACCGTTCTTTAGCCCACTCTGCCACCCCAGTTCAGACATTGCTATATGCAAATCAGTCTGACCCTGTGCCTCATGGGAACAGTCCTGCCCGAACTGCCAAGCCATGTCTTCCCTGGACAGGAAACAAGCTTCCGAGGACCGGTTTCTGGCATTCCAGCCGTCTTCAGCCCGGCTTGCTTGAATCCAGTGGCAAAGTGAGCAAGGGACTCACGTCTGAGCATACCCTGCCACACTTATGGCGGCCAAAAGCGGTACAAAAGGGGGTGGTGATGGATGGATCATCTGAATCAATCAAACACTCACACCCAGTCAAAAGATCTGAGTTTAATCCATCACTGTTCTTTAGCCCACTCTGCCACCCCAGTTCAGACATGGCTATATGCAAATCAGTCTGACCCTGCGCCTCATGGGAACAGTCCAGCCCGAACTGCCAAGCCATGTCTTCCCTGGACCGGAAACAAGCTTCCCAGGACCGGCTTCTGGCATTCCAGCCATCTTCAGCCCGGCTTGCTTGAATCCAGTGGCAAAGTGAGCAAGGGACTCACGTCTGAGCATACCCTGTCACACTTATGGCGGCCAAAAGCGGTACAAAAGGGGGTGGTGATGGACGGAGCATCTGAATCAATCAAACACTCACACCCAGTCAAAAGATCTGGGTTTAATCCATCACCGTTCTTTAGCCCACTCTGCCACCCCAGTTCAGACATGGCTATATGCAAATCAGTCTGACCCTGTGCCTCATGGGAACAGTCCAGCCCGAACTGCCAAGCCATGTCTTCCCTGGACCGGAAACAAGCTACCGAGGACCGGTTTCTGGCATTCCAGCCGTCTTCAGCCCTTTGTACCAATTCTCAAATCTCCTCTCGCTACTATACAGGAGGTTCAGATTGTAAAACTAATAACGTTTCAAGACCCCTCTACGGAAAATGCTGGAGTAGACTATAGCAGAGCACAAATGACACCTGTTGAAAATGAACAAATCCAAATGAAACGGAAACGCAACTTGCAATTCCACCCAATAATGAAGTTTACATCAATGTTTCTTCACAAGAAGGAACTGACAGTTCTACAAACACTGCTGAGCTCCCAAAGATAGAACGAACTGCATCAGGCTACTTCATCAACTTCGAGACTTTTTGTCAGATCCAAGTGAACTTGAGCAAACGCCACCCACTTCCAAGAAAAAAAAATGACGACAATTCTATCTCTGGCTGAAAAAGACTTGCTTTGTGCCACCTTGGCTGCAGCTCTGGTTTGCATTAGGGATCCTGTTTCTATTAATTTGGATTGGTATAAAAAACTGTCTTTTTCCTAATACTGAATGGACATTACCTCTGCAGTACAACCTGTGAACCTGGTCCTGAAACCACATACATCATCACACCATGAACAAAATGACTTGTCCCGAGCACACATTACAGCAGTTCCAGTACCAGATGGTATAGTCTGGGATAGGGTTTCATATGATGTATTTGGTCCTACTGTACATTTGAAAATTCCACACTTGTTCAAAATTTCAATGAATGATTTAATTACCCTGAGTACACTCTCTGATGATTGGGACAATGAGACTGTAAATACTATGCTCTCAGATTTAGATAAATCTGCTACATTTTCCAATAGGGAATTGTATGAAGAAACACCTGACTTCAACAGTGTGTATTGTTACCAGCATATGGTCTTCACTTTTTGCACAGAGCTAGTGTTCCACACGGATGTATGACATTACAATGCATGCTTTTACCACGCATGCCTTTACAACGCTGTTTTTACAACGCATGCCTTTACAACGCATAGTGCTTTGGGGCGCTGGATAGTGAATAGTTTAATTTACTATTCCAACTCCAGTCCCCGTGGATAGTAGGGAAGGTGTTGTATAGTAAATTAAACCTATTCCCTATCCTAGAGCGCCCCCCAGAGCAATGCGTTATAATGGTTTGCGTTGTAAAAGTTGCGTCGTAAAGGCACTGCGTGGTAAAAGTTGCGTTGTAAAGGATGTTTCCCGTTCCACACAGTGTCAACACTTACCATCAATGGGAACATTGCTCGACACCACCAAAAGGTAGTTCTGCCACAATCACACACAAATGTGCATACCTTTCAAGGTTCAATACACCAGACTCAATGTCATACTACTATAAGCTAGTACAGACAAATCCAACTGCAAAGAAAATGATGCTGACAAACACCAAGCACATATATTCAGCACCTTTTATCTCCCAAATGTCTATACAAGGTTTTAACTATTGGAGGGACACAATAGACACACAATCAACCTGGGGGATAAAAGATTGGCAAGTTCAGGGAACAGAAGCTTTACTTAGAGCTTGCCTCATGCCAGTACAGATAATATTCCTGAACAGAACATTGCAACAGACTACCTGCTACATGTTTGCAAAAATTAAAGACCAGACAACACCACACATCCCCTCACCCATACCTATTGAAGGTATATCAACTGATACACTGACAAGTGAGGAAGTGCTGGGTGCAATGATACAGAATGGTACATACAATTCCTCAACTCCCAATTGGAAGGGTTGGTTGGTTTGGTCTATCAACACAAATAGGTGTCAGTCAAGATTCAAGGGTCCCACCAGAGAGTTTAGTATCCATAGGCCTGACCCACGCTATGAACACACAGACGACCCAGGGGTAATGACTTCTTATAGTGTTGGGAAGTTGTGCCTAGAGTTGGAGTCCTCAACACTATAACAGGTGAAACATCACTTGCCCTTTTATCTGACAACATGGATCGAAGGGTTTTCTTGCTAGGGCCCCAAGAAACTGGTAGAAAACGCTTCTTATGTGGCATCTACAAAAATCTCCCAACAGGATGCTGCTGAGATATTTTGTGAGATTGATAGGATTAACCTAGAAAATGCCTTGGCTGTGGTAGACAATAGTAGGACCACACTCTCTTCGCGTATTTATTCACTGGGCAACATTGTGTCCTCAGCAATAGACATTATGGAACAAGATGTGTCTATTTTACAACATGGGCAATCTCAGTTGCGCTCCATTTTGCTTTTGAGCTGGATGCTACAATCACTGCATTCTGGCCACATGCCATGGTGATACATTAAAGGCTCCAATCTGTTTTCTGCACTTATAATCTGGCCAGCAGACAGTTGACCATGGCACGCATAGATGCAAAGTACACCATGCTGCTCAATGAAAGATTGGAGGAGTTACCTTTTACAGTAGCAGAGTATTTATCTATGAAATAGTTAATTCATGGCTATAGCACACTCCCAATCACAACATTCCAGTTCCAATATTGCCGTAGACCCATCCAAGCAGGCCAGTATGAAGCATTGGATGAAGGGTACCTACAGGAAACCTGGGAGTTACCTTATAGATATAGGTGCAGAAATAAGGACACTGAATTTTTCTTAAGTGGTACAGACTGCAGGAAGGCTTTGAGTGGGTCTTTAGTGTGCAAATATGTGTCGCTTCCCGGAGCATGTAATGCGTCGAGGGTCAACTTATCTTGTTACTTGAAAGGCTCCCAAGCTGCAGTGATTCATCCAGTTTTCGAGTTACTTTGAAATGGAGTTATTTAATGCTGATTGAACAAGGCTGCTGCGGCATGGCGCAAGGCATCGCATATCTAGTCACAGTAAACTTCAGGGTTGTTTGTTGTAAGCAAGTATTGTTTCCCCTGACTCACACAGTTAGGGAGGCACCACTGTGGCATTCATTGAATGTTTCCAGTATACGGTTTGATTCATTGAGTGGACTGAAAGCCATTGTTTCAACAAAATGTGGCCTTAACTTCAGCCCGAGAGACTTTTGATCGGGTTGCAAGGTCTTCAGCAGAGATACGGGCCCTGGTCCATAGGAAATTTCCGATCCATTTCAGGGAAATGGTTCATCGTATCTTTAACATGCCTGATACGAGTTGGATTATACACTTATTTAACCCCTTCGATGCTGATGACGGAGCGGTTCCGTCATCAGCATCAGTTGGGCTGTGCTGATGATGGAACCACTCCGTCATCAGTACAGCCCTGGGGGGGAGCGCTGGCGCTCCCCTCCTGGGGCATCGATCGCGCACAGCGTCGCGATCGTGCACCAGGAATGCCCCACTAGACACCAGGGATTGTTTTTTGGCGATTTTAAACTGTGCAGGAAGCGACCCCTTGGGCAAGGGTCGCTTCCTTTTGGGGCCAAATCATTTTTCAGACTTTTCTGCCCCCCCTTTTTTTGGCCGATCTGCACCTGGGGGGGGGGCAGAAAAGCCCACTAGACACCAGGGATTAGATTGTAATTGTAAAGGAAGCGACCCCTTGGGGAAGGGTCGCTTCCTCGTGGCCCGTATTTTTTTTTAGACTTTTCTGGGGGCAGATCGGCCGTTTTGTGGGCCGCATCTGGACCCAGGGGGGGCAGAAAAGCCCACTAGACACCAGGGATTTAATTATATTTATAAAGGAAGCGACCCCTTGGGCAAGTGTCGCTTCCTTAGGGGTACAAAATATTTTTCAGACTTTTCTGACCCCCCTGGGGCAGATCAGCTGTTTTTTGGCCTATCTGCACCCAGGGGGGGGGGGGGGCAGAAAAGCCCACTAGACACCAGGGATTTGATTATAATTATAAAGGAAGCGACCCCTTGGGGAAGGGTCGCTTCCTAGTGGCCCATAATTTTTTTTAGACTTGTCTGCTCCCCCTGGGGGCAGATCAGCCATTTTCTGTGTCGCATCTGGACCCAGGGGGGGCAGAAAAGCCCACTGGACACCAGGGATTTTATTATATTTATAAAGGAAGCAACCCCTTGGGCAAGGGTCGCTTCCAGGGGGCATTATAAATATTGTAGACTCCAGGTTTTTTTTTTTTATAGGGAGCGACCCCTTGGCCAAGGGTTGCTTCCTCGGGCTCATTTGTTTTCAAAAGTATGTTCTGCCGTGTCTTTATTTGGCCTCTCTGCCTTCCGTAGGGTTGCTTCCAGGGGGCCCACGTTTATAATGATTTATATTCTGCCCCCCTTGGGGACAGACACCCCATTTGTGACATACCCTGTGACATAGCCTGTTGTAATGTGTGTTGTTTTTGTTTCTTCTAATGTGTATTGTTTTTTTTTCTCTTTAGATTGTTGCAGTATGCGGTTCCGTTACTGGTGGTTCTGTTGTTCTGCTGTTTCTGTAGTTGCATGTGTTTGGTAAGAGACCTCTTTTTTGTTCAATTGTAATGTAATTGTTTATTTTGCAAAGTGTGTAGTAATACGAGTATGTTTTGGTTTCTGTTTTTTGTGATTGTAAAACATGTTTTGCATTTGTTTTTGATGTGTCTTTCTGTAGATGTAAGTTTTCTTTTTCTTCTTTCTAGTGGGATATCGTTGCCTATTTGCTGTGTCTTTGCAGAGTAGGTGCTGGTGAATGTAGTTGTCTCTTGTAAGTGAATAGTATATTTTTTCTAAATATAGATATTTGTGATAAAGCCATACATGTTTTATCTTACTTTGCACAGTGTTGGGGTTGTTGAGTTGTTTGTGCAGACTCCTTTATTTGTAAGGATAATGGCTAGCCGCCGGAGTACTGCTCAGCAAGTTGTTGGAATGCTTTTTGATTCTTCCTCTGACCATGGTCCAGAGACTGACTCTGATTCTGAGCCAGAGGTGGGAGGTGAAGATTCAGGTAGTGAGTTTTCTCTACACATGGCTTCATCTGATGATGAAGACACTCTGAGTGCTGATGAAGCTACTTTTGGTGTGGATGAAGTGCCTGTGGTTGCGGAGGACATTGCTGTGCCAATAGTGCAGCAAGAGACATCTGGGCTGCAGCCTGGGGCTGCTCGACTTCCAGTTGTTGTAGTGAGACAAGAGGCAGCTGGGCGGCAGCCTGCGGCTGCAAGACTTGACGTTGAAAGTTCTGACCTCTGGGTTGCACCAGGCATGGTGCAGCCAGCATTGCCTGAATTTACTGGTGTTCCAGGGTGTAGGGTGAACACTGAAAACATTTTGCCTATTGATTTTTTTAAGTTGTTTATGGATGATGTGTATTTGGCAGAGATTGTAAAGCAGACTAATTTGTATGCTGACATTTTTTTGAGGGTGAACAGTGCCAGCCTTAAGCCCCACGCTAGAGCTACCCGGTGGACTCCCACAAATTTGGAGGAGATGAAAAAGTTTTGGGTTGAACTTTTTTGATGGGCTTGCTTAGGAAACCATCAATGGCTTCATATTGGTCTACTAGTCCCTTGATGGCAACAGCTATATTTTCGGCAGTCATGAGTCGTGATAGGTATTTGCTTCTGCTTCAGATGATGCATTTTGTTGATAATAGTCTTGCTTTGCCACAAGATCACCCTGATTGTGACCGTCTTTTCAAGATTCGGCCTGTCATTGATCATTTTGTTGATCGATTTCCTGAGATCTTTTATCCTGGGAAAGAAATTGCAGTGGATGAGTCTTTGCTGTTGTTCAAGGGCCGCTTGGTATTTCGGCAATACATTCCTAGTAAGAGGGCACGCTATGGAATTAAGCTTTATATGCTGTGTGACAGTGAGACTGGATATGTCTCTAATTTCAGGGTGTACACTGGTAAGGAATACAGGATTAATCCCCTTGGTTGTCCGTCGACTTTTGGAGTGACTGAGAAAATTGTGTGGGAACTTGGTCGTGGATTCTTTAACAAAGGCCATCATTTGTATGTCGATAACTTCTACACTGGTGTGCGGTTGTTCAGGGAATTGGCCAAAGTGGACACTGTTGCTTGTGGCACAATTCGCTCAAACCGTAAAGGTTTCCCAAAAGAACTTGTTTGTCGAAAGCTTGCTCGGGAACAGTGCAGTGCAGTGCATTGCATTGTGAGGAGCTTCTAGCTGTGAAGTTTTCAGACAGGAGAGATGTCTACATGTTGACTACAATACATGATGAAAGCACTGAACTGGTGACTGTTTGGGGTCAGGTTGCAGAAGCGCGCAAACCTGTGTGCATAATGCACTGCAGTAAGTACATGGGTGGTGTTGACAGAGTAGATCAGAGGTTGCAACCATATGCTGCTCTTCGTAAGGCTTACATTTGGTACAAGAAGTTGGCTATCCATCTTTTCTACTTGGCAACCTTTAATGCTTTTGTTGTGTTCCAGAAATCTTGTCCCCAGTCAAAGATGACTTTTGTAAAGTTTCAGGAGTCTGTAATAGGCAGCCTTGTTTTAGTGGAACAGGCAAGTGTTCCTAGAGTTGGAGTGGTGGAGGATGTTGCCAGATTGAAAGATCGCCATTTTCCTGATCAAATTCCTCCTACAACTTCAAAAGACTTTCCCAGTCGGAGATGTAGAGTCTGTTGGCGAAGAGGTTTGCGGAAGGAGGTTCGCATGTACTGCCCCGACTGCCCTTCAAACCCCGGGCTGTGTGTATCTGCTTGTTTTAGATTGCACCACACGCAAAAGATTTTTTGGGAGCATCCATGAGTGGTAAAGTGAACTGGTTGGTCTTTATTCTTTAAAACTTATTGTTCAGTTTCCAAGTTGGCATTTGTGTAGTCTTTTTAGATTTAGTTGTTGAGTTAGTAGATTTGTATCAATTTGCAATTTGTTTTTGTTTCTCTTTTATTTAAAAAAAAAACTAAAGTATGATGTTGGTTTGCGTGTAGGGTCCATTAACTGACGGTGTGCATGGTTTGGCGCTTGGCTGCCAGTGTCTGTGGACTGGTGCTTGTCTGGCGGTGTCTGTGGACTGGTGCTTGGCTGGCAGTGTGCGTGGTCTGGTCTTTGGTTGGCGGTGTGCGTGCTCTTGCGCTTGCCTGGTGTCGTGTTTGGATTTGTCCTTGGCTGGTGGTGTGCGTGGAGTGGTGCTTGGCTGGTGGTGTGTGTGGAGTGGCGCTTGGCTGGTGGTGTGCGTGGAGTGATACTTGGCTGTCTGCACGGAGTGGTGCTTGGCTGGCGGTGTGTGTGGAGTGGTGCTTGGCTAGATGGTGTGCGTGGAGTGGTACTTGGCTGTCTGTGCACGGAGTGGTGCTTGGCTGGCGGTGTGCGTGGGGTGGCGCTTGTCTGGATGGTGTGTGTGGAGTGGTACTTCGCTGTCTGTGCACGGAGTGGTGCTTGGCTGGTGTTGTGTTTGTGGAGTGGCGCTTGGCTGGTGGTGTGTGTGGAGTGGCGCTTGGCTGGTGGTGTGCGTGGAGTGGTACTTGGCTGTCTGTGCACCGAGTGGTCATTGGCTGGCGGTGTGTGTGGAGTGGCGCTTGGCTGGATGGTGTGCGTGGAGTGGTACTTGGCTGTCTGTGCACGGAGTGGTGCTTGGCTAGTGTTGTGTGTGGAGTGGCGCTTGGCTGGTGGTGTGCGTGGAGTGGTACTTGGCTGTCTGTGCACGGAGTGGTGTTTGGCTGGCGGTGTATGTGGAGTGGCGCTTGGCTTGCGGTGTGCATGGAGTGATGCTTGGCTGGTGGTGTTTGTGGAGTGGTACTTGGCTGTCGGTGTGCGCTGAGTGGTGTTTGGCTGACGGTGTGCATGGTCTGGTGCTTGGATGGTGGTGTGCGTGGAGTGGCGCTTGGCTGGCGGTGTGTGTGTGGAGTGGCGCTTGGCTGGATGGTGTGCGTGGAGTGGTACTTGGCTGTCTGTACATGGTCTGGTGCTTGGATGGTGGTGTGGGTGGACTGGCGCTTGGCTTGCGGTGTGTGAGTAGTTACTTTCTGTTGGTCACTACACACACTGCTAGTTGAGTGACACTCCACGCAGTCCATCATTTTGTGTAGTTGCAGTGTCAGAAATGTGGGCGTGTGAAAGTGATGGGCCCTTGAATGGCGCTGTCTGGCGGTGTGAATGTTTTGTATGTGTCACACGTATGAAAGGTGTATGAATGGCCTGTAAAGAGGTTGGTGCCTTGACGTGGCTTTACAGCTCACGAGCTGTGAGTCAGTGGTTCACTTTATCATACTTTCAATTATACGCAGTGTATTTAATTTTTGTGAAATTACTTGCGAATACAATTGTATGTACTGACTCATCACTCACCCTCGTGCCAAATCCAACCAGTATGTGTGTGTGCTTGCGGATTAGATGGCTGTGCAGTAATATTTGTCTTTTTTCTCTTTCTGCAGTAGGGTGTACCTTGTCCCTTATTGTGATTGTTGTAATGTGTTGCTTTTCCTTCCAGATGGTGTCAATGGTCTGGTTTGTATCAGGTGTGAAAGGTGCGTGAATGGCCTGTAAAATGGTTGGTGCCTTGTCGTGGCTTTACAGCTCACGAGTTGCGAGTCACTGGTTCGGTTTTTATGCATTTATTTATTGACAGAGCATTTCATTTTTTTTTAAATATCTTGTTAACAAAATTTTATGTACTGAACCATCACTCGCCCTTGTGCCAAATCCAACCTGTATGTGTGTGTCTTTGAGGAATAGATAGCCGTGCTTGAATGTTTGACTTTTGAGTAGCTCTGTTAAGGTGTACATTATAGCTATAAATAACTTACTAAATTTAGATATTATTGTTAAACCATGGGAGTATATGGTCGTGTCTTTCTGGTGAATTCTATTGTTGTTTTTTATCCTCAATCTCCTGCAAACTTGAAATTGTCTGTCACAATTTCCTTGCAATATTGTCCCAAGAATCGCACACTCTCAAATTGAAAACTTTATTCATTCAAAAAAATTTGGTTTTGCAAGGGGGTTCCCATGAGTTTTTGGCCCGGGGATTGGCAGGCATCTTTGGAAACTACCAAACCCAAACAGTTCTGAAAACTAGACACCCGGGGGAGTCCAGGGAGGTATGGCATGCGTGGGTCCCCCAATGTTTTCCTACCCAGAAATCCCTGCAAACCTTAAATTTAGGTTTAAAAAAAACACTTTTCCATACATTTTTGGGTCCTACCACCCAGCTTTCCCTTGATCTCCCGAGTAAAATGATACCTCGCTTGTGTGGGTGGGCCAAAGGCCTGTGACTAAGGTGGGGTGTCACCATTGTCAAAACCACCATCTTTTGCAAAAGGGGTTACCTGGGTTTTTGGCCCCGTGCTAGAAGGCCATCTAGGGAAACCTACCAAACCCACACATTTCTGAAAAGTAGACACCCGGGGGCTTCCAAGGAGGTATGGCTTGCATGGATCCTCCAACGTTCCTTTAAACAGAATCCCTTGCAAACCTCAATTTTAGCTGAAAAAAACAGTTTTTTCACACTTTTTAGTGTGGGAAAGCGTGGCATCACTGGGCTCACACAAATTACCTCCCACCCAGCGTTACCCCAGGTCTCCCGATAAAAATGGTACCTCACTTGCGTGGGTAGGCATAGTGGCTGCAACAGGAAAAGGCCCAATTTATACGGTGGAGACTTAAAAATTACCTTTAGCAAAACTATCTTATTTTTTGAGGGGGTCACCTGAGCTTTTGGCCCGGGGCTTGGCAGGCATCTTTGGAAACTACCAAACCCAAACAGTTCTGAAAACTAGACACCCATGGGAGTCCAGGGAGGTATGGCATACGTGGGTCCCCCAATGTTTTCCTACCCAGAAATCCCTGCAAACCTTAAATTTAGGTTAAAAAACCCACTTTTCCGTACATTTTTGGGTGGGATCTCCCTGCCGGCACAAATGTCCTACCACCCAGCGTTCCCCTTGATCTCCCGAGTAAAATAATACCTCACTTGTGTGGGTGGGCCAAAGGCCTGTGACTAAGGTGGGGTACTTAATTTGTTAAACCTAAATACTACATTTTTAAAAAATTCATTTTTAGCCTGTTCTGCTTTGGGGCACCCACACAAGTGAGGTATCATTTTACTCTGGAGAACAAGGTGAACGCTGGGTGGTAAGACATTTTTGCTGGCACGGAGATCCCACGCAAAAAAGTTTGGAAAAGTGATTTTTTTACCTAATTTTAAGGTTTGCAAGGAATTCTGGGTAGGAAAACATTGGGGACCCACGCATGCCATACCTCCCTGGACTCCCCCGGGTGTCTAGTTTTCAGAACTGTTTGGGTTTGGTCTTTTCCAAAGATGGCCGCTGAGCCCCGGGCCAAAAACTCAGGTGCCCCCCCCAAAAAATCAAGGTAGTTTTGCTATAGGGTATTTTAAATTCACCACCATACGATTTGGACCTTTTCCTGTTGCAGCCACTATGCCTACCCATGCAAGTGAGGGACCATTTGTTTCGGGAGACCTTGGGGAACGCTGGGTGGATGGAAATTTGTTGATCCACGCAGATTCCGGAACTTTCCACCACAGAAACGTGAGGAAAATGCATTTTTTTCATAATGTTTTAGCTTTGGAAGGGATTCTGGGTAACAGAACCTGATGGTAGGCAGTCGAGTCACCCCATCCTGAATTTCCCTGGGTGTCTAGTTTTGAAAAATGTATAGGTTTGCTAGGTTTCCCTAAGTGCCGGCAGAGTTAGGGTTTAAAAACTAAAGGTAGTCTCTTTGCCCAAAAAGGGCACGATTTCACTGCGAAATTGAGATGCGACCACGTTGCGTTTTGCGCTGTTTCCTGTCGGAGCCACTTGGCAGACCCAGGCAAGTGAGGTACCATTTTTTTCGGGAGACGCGGAGGAACGCTGGGTGGGTGGAAATTTGTTGATCCACGCAGATTCCAGAACTTTCCACCACAGAAATGTGAAGAAAGTGCGTTTTTTTGTCAATTTCTAAGTTTTAAACTGGATTCTAGGTAACAGAACCTGGTGGTAGTCAGTCGAGTCACCCCATCCTAAATTCCGCTGGGTGTCTAGTTTTCAAAAATGTATAGGTTTGCTAGGTTTCCCTAGGTGCCGGCAGAGCTAGGGTTCAAAAACTAAAGGTAGTCTCTTTGCCCAAAAAGGGCACAAATTCACTGCGAAATTGAGGTGCGACCATGTTGCGTTTTGCGCTGTTTCCTGTCGCAGCCACTTGGCAGACCCAGGCAAGTGAGGTACCATTTTTTTGGGGAGACGCGGGGGAACCCTGGGTGGGTAGAAATTTGTTGATCCATGCAGATTCCAGAACTTTCCACCACAGAAATGTGAAGAAAGTGCGTTTTTTTGTCAATTTCTTAGTTTTAAACGGGATTCTAGGTAACAGAACCTGGTGGTAGTCAGTCGAGTCACCCCATCCTGAATTTCCCTGGGTGTCTAGTTTTCAAAAATGTATAGGTTTGCTAGGTTTCCCTAGGTGGCGGCAGAGCTAGGGTTCAAAAACAAAAGGTAGTCTCTTTGCCCAAAAAGGGCACAAATTCACTGCGAAATTGAGGTGCGGCCACGTTGCGTTTTGCGCTGTTTCCTGTCGGAGCCACTTGGCAGACCCAGGCAAGTGAGGTACCATTTTTTTTGGGAGACCAGGGGAAACGCTGGGTGGGTGGAAATTTGTTGATCTACACAGATTCTAGAACTTTCCACCACAGAAATGTGAGGAAAATTCATTTTTTTGTCGATTTCTAAGCTTTGCAAAGGATTCCGGGTAACAGAACCTGGTTGTAGGCAGTCGAGTCACCCCATCCTGAATTCCTCTGGATGTCTAGTTTTCAAAAATGTATAGGTTTGCTAGGTTTCCCTAGGTGCCGGCAGATCTAGGGTTCAAAAACAAAAGGTAGTCTCTTTGCCCAAAAAGGGCACGATTTCACTGCAAAATTGAGGTGCGACCGCGTTGCGTTTTGCGCTGTTTCCTGTCGCAGGCACAAGGCCGACCCACATAAGTGAGGTACCGTTTTTTATCGGGAGACTTAGGGTAATTCAGATTTGTAAACTGTTATTACCAATTGAGTTTTCATGCATTTCTCCCTTCCCAATGATAGACATTGTGTAAAAAAAATCTTTTAAAAAAATGACCAATAATTCTCATGCTAGTATGAGTATTCCCAATTTTGAAAATGTGCAATTATATACTGTTTCTAAACTCTATAATTTGTACCCAATTCAGAAATAGATAGGTGTCTTTCATACAGATTTTTCCATGTATACATTTTCCAAGAAAAAGTGCTCTATACCCAGTAACTAAAAAAATACCATTGCAAGTTGCTGCTCAGTTTTTGGATCTGGGTTTGTCGGGTTCTTGGTGAAACTACAAGTCCTATATATCCCCACAACCAGGAAGGTCTAACAGATGTAACGGTATATTGCTTTCCAAGAGCTGTCCAAATTACAAGAAGTTATAGGTGAAAATGTTGCGAGAAAAGGCTGTTTTTTTCAACAAATTTTAAATCGTTCCAATATTTAACTGTTAGTTTCTATTAAGAAACCTTCATGGATTTAGACAAATGACCCCTTTCTGAATTCAGGATTTTGTCTACGTTTCGAAAATGTATAGCTTTCCAGGATCCATTATTGCTTTCAAACTCATTTCTACCATTAACTGGAAGGAGGTGGAAAGTTCTAAAAATAGCAAAAATAGGCTATGTCCCAGAAAAATGCCAACACTGTGTGAAAAATGTTGGTTCTCTGACAAAAGACTGTCATTCCCTAAAAGCTGAGAAAATGGAGATTTCAGCCCCACAAACCTTTTTTAGATACCAATTTCAGGGAAAAACCCAGAGGCTTCAATTAGCAGCCCGTTTTTCCCATTTTTCTGAAAAAAACAAAAATTTCACTATATTTTGGTTAATTTCTGGGACCCCTCCAAGGGAATCCACAAACCCTGGGCACCTTTAGAATCCACATGATGTTGGAAGAAAAGGACGCAAATTTGGCATGGATACCTTATGTGGTCAAAAAGTTACAGGGGCCTAAGCGCGCACTACCCCAAATCGCCAAAAAAAGGCTTAGCACCGGAGGGGAAAAGGCCTATCAGCGATGGGGTTAAGCGCTTAGCCACCTTCCAGACCATTTTCGGAGTAATTCCAGCTTTCATTCACCCCGTACCTGGAAGCATTTTTGAAGGACTTCCTTTGGTCCTGCTGTCAGTAGCTGGCATCCGATTTTAATCCTATTGCTTCGCAATGGATGTCTCAATACCTCACAAAATGGAGAGAACACTGTTGGAATGACGTTGTTGTGAGCGTATGGTGTTCTACCTGTCTACGCCTCGGCTTTGAGAGCCGAGTGAGCATTGGTTCCTGTGTTTTAGACTGTCTGGCTAGACTGTGTTCTGCCTATGTTCCGTTGCCTCTTCTGTGGATTTGGCTGGTATATGGTCAAAATATCGAGTCCAAAATATCGAGTAACACAAATATCGACTCTAAAATATAGAATGGACAAAATATTGAATGGACAGAATATAGACATCAAAAATATAGTTTTTAAGGTAAGTAATGTAATATCGATTTAAAAAATATAGAAAGTCAAAATATCGAAGTACATAATATAGGTTATTAAAAATATTGAATTTTTAATAATATTGAATTTGTTTAAGTGTTTTGTATGTTAGTATATGTGTGAAAAGTGTATATTTTTTTGTAATTTATTTTAAGTAATTAATTTTAAGTTATTTAATTTGTGTGTAATTTAATTCTGTAGCGGGTTGTGGGTTTATAGGGGAATAGGGAGGGAAGTAATTTAATTATAATTAATTAAAGTTAAGTTATTTAATTTATTGGTATTTTTTAAAATAAATTGTTCATTAATTTTTAATTGGTAAATAATTAATTCTTAATTGATAATTAATTTTTATTAATTGATAATTATGTGAATAATATTAATTTATTTTCTGTAGCGGGTTGTGGGTTTATAGGGGTGTGAGGAGGAGCTCGCCTTTAACCCCATGCTCAGCCCCTACCGGAGTCTTCACAGGGAACAGCTCGGCTCGGTCTATAAAGGGTTAACTAACCCGGAGACCTCTTCTCTGCAGGACAGCCAATGGGAGGTGAGCGGGTCCTTTAGGAGGGCGGAGCAGACAAGCAGCGAGGAGAACCCGGAAGACGTCACGAACGCAGAGGAGAACACGTGGAATCGGGACCCAGGAAACCTGCCACGGGAGGAGACAGGACCAGCGGAGGACCAACCCAGGAGCAGTGCCGACCGGGAGGACAATGAGGACGAGCCTACCACGGGCGAAGAAGAAGTGTTGACGGAGGATTGGTGGACACCCCCGGAGGACGCCTGTATGCCGCCGTAACTCTGGAGAGTTACGGCATACGCGGTATGTGAATCGGGCTAGGGGGCGGGGGTGGGAATTGACCACAGTGGGAGGACGGATATCGGGGCCTCGGGTCTTGTTTTTTTTCTCTTCTTCTTTCTCCTTTTTCCTTGCCTGTAAGTGTTTTAGGAGGGAAGCGGGCGTATGGTGATCACCCGGTTTAAACAACCTTCAGTAATTCCTGTAAACAAACATGGGCAATTCTAAAGTATCAGCCCTGCAACTTTTTTCTGAATTCACCTAATTTCATATAGCATGTTCTCCTATGCTGGCAATGTTTGTAACGTGGGGAACTCCCGAGTACCCTAAGTAGAAGTTTGTGTCCTGAAGTAAGGAACGAGCTAACAGACGGGTCAACTGATTTGTGGAAGGGTATGCTCAGATGTGAGTCCCTTGCTCACTGCACCATCAGGATTCAAGCAAGCCGGGCCGAAGACGGCTGTAATGCCAGAAACCGGTCCCCGGAAGCTTGTTTCCTTTCCAGTAAAGAATTGGCTTGGTAGTTTGGTCTGCCCTGTTCCCATGATGCACTGGGCCAGGGTCAGACTAATTTGCATGTAGCCAGGTTCTGAGCTGGGATGGTGCAGTGAGCTAAAAAACGGTGATGGATCAAGCCCTGATCTTTTGACTGGGTAGGAGCGTTCTGCTTAATTCAGATACTCTGTCCATCACCACCCCCATTATGAATCGTTTTGGCCACCACAAGTGTGGAAGGGTATGCTCAGATGTGAGTCCCTTGCTCACTGCACCATCAGGATTCAAGCAAGCCGGGCCGATGACGGCTGTAATGCCAGAAACCGGTCCCCGGAAGCTTGTTTCCTTTCCAGTAAAGAATTGGCTTGGTAGTTTGGTCTGCCCTGTTCCCATGATGCACTGGGCCAGGGTCAGACTAATTTGCATGTAGCCAGGTTCTGAGCTGGGATGGTGCAGTGAGCTAAAAAACAGTGATGGATCAAGCCCTGATCTTTTGACTGGGTAGGAGTGTTCTGCCAAATTCAGATACTCTGTCCATCACCACCCCCTTTATGAATCGTTTTGGCCACCACAAGTGTGGAAGGGTATGCTCAGATGTGAGTCCCTTGCTCACTGCACCATCAGGATTCAAGCAAGCCGGGCCGAAGATGGCTGTAATGCCAGAAACCGGTCCCCGGAAGCTTGTTTCCTTTCCAGTAAAGAATTGGCTTGGTAGTTTGGTCTGCCCTGTTCCCATGATGCACTGGGCCAGGGTCAGACTAATTTGCATGTAGCCAGGTTCTGAGCTGGGATGGTGCAGTGAGCTAAAAAACGGTGATGGATCAAGCCTTGATCTTTTGACTGGGTAGGAGTGTTCTGCTTAATTCAGATTCTCTGTCCATCACCACCCCCCCTTTATGAATCGATTTGTGATTAGCAACCTTTACTTTATTTATCAGCACTGCCATTTTGACTCCTGGGCACGTGGTGAGCTCTTCCCTGGTGATGGTATTTCACTACTAAAACAACCAGTGAAAAATACATTTACTGCCTCTGTCTCTTCTCTTTGCACGCTACCCGGGGTCTGTCAACACCACCCGCCGAGAGAAGAGGAGACCCCAACAGAGGAAGATCATCAACAACCCGAACTCAACCTCCCAAGGACCATTTGTGTTATTTTTCTTTGTGCACCAACCTTGAATAAAATACGCCAAAATAGATCCACGCATAAGACCTCCTAGCTTCTTTTTCCGCCCGTCCCTCTCACAAGGGGAATAGGGTGGGAAGTAATTTAATTATAATTAATTAAATATGTTAATTTATTGGTATTTATTTTGAATAAATTAATAATTAATGTTTAATTGGTAATGAATTAATTCTTAATTGATAATTCATTTTTAATAATTGATAATTATGTGAATAATAATAATGTATTTTCTGTAGCGGGTTGTGGGCTTATAGGGGAATAGGGTGGGAAGTAATTTAATTATAATTAATTAAATATGTAAATTTATTTATTGGTATTTATTTTGAATAAATTGCTAATTATTTTTTAATTGGTAATTAATTAATTCTTAATTGATAATTAATTTTTATTTTTTATTTATTTATTTATTTAGCAATTTGTATAGCGCCTGGTGACCCGAGGGCATCCCCGCGCTGTTAATATTGAGTCCTGCTGAGGGGGTAAGAGGTGGAGGGTTTATTTAGGGAACAGAAGGGTTTTAAGTTTTTTCCTGAATGTCAGGTGGTTGAGTTCCAGTCTGAGGGAGCGTGGGAGAGAGTTCCAACCGGTGGACGCATTGACAGAGAAGCGTCGGCCTCCAGTGCGTGTTCTTTTGAATTTAGGGATGTTGGCCAGGTGCTCGTTCTCCGACCGTAGGGCCCTTGGTGCAGTGTAGGGGGTGACCAGACCCCTAAGGATCGCAGGTCCCGATCCGTTGATTAGTTTATGGGCCATGCACATGGCCTTAAACTCCACCCTTTGGCGGACTGGCAGCCAGTGCAGCGCCTTGATGGCTGGTTTGGCGGATACTCTAGGAGGTACGCTCATAATTAGGCGGGCTGCAGCATTCTGGGTTCTTTGCAGTCTCGCTAAGGTGGCTTCCGGCGCACCTAGGTAGACCAAGTTGCTGTAGTCCAGCCGTGACAATATGAGGCCCTGTACTATTAGTTTCCTAGACACGGGCGGTAGGAGGGGGAGAATTTTGCGAACAGTTCGCAGAAGACCCAGACAGGTTCCGGCGGTTTTGGCCGCTTGGGTCTTCATTGAGAGAGCGGGTTCTAGCCAGACTCCGAGGGTCTTGATTTCGTGTTTCGGGGTGGGGATTTCCCCGAACACGTCTGGCCATATTGCCGGGGGGATGGTCGCCCATTGTTTGCCCATGAGCATCACCTCGGTTTTGGAACCGTTGAGTTTTAATGACGATTCACACATCCACCCGTGAATTTCGGTAAGACAGTTTGGTAATTTGTCTGGGTGGTCGTCAAGTTGGGAGAGGGAGACGACCAATTGTGTGTCGTCGGCGTAGCTCACGATTTTTATCCCGTATGGTGTTACCACATCTTCCAAGGGGGCCATGTACACATTAAAGAGTGTGGGGCTCAGGGAGGAGCCCTGAGGAACCCCGCTGGAGAGTGGGAGTGTGGCCGAGTGGGATTCGCCGTCCCAAACCTGGAACGTGCGTTCAGTGAGAAAGGACTCTATCCATTTGAGTGCCGTCCCGGTGAGCCCTGCTTCAGTCAGTCGGTGAAGAAGAATACGGTGATTGACCGTGTCAAAGGCGGCACTCAGATCCAGGAGGATCACTGCCACTGATCCCCCTGAGTCTAGAATGCGCCTTGCTTCCTCGATGACGGCAAGCAGGGCGGTGTCTGTGCCGTGTCCCGGACGGAACCCAGTTTGGGATTGCCGCAGGATGTTATTAGTCTCGAGAAATCTGGAGAGTTGACTATTCACCAGTTTCTCGGTGATCTTGCTAATCCCCGAGAGGAGTGATATGGGCCGGTAGTTTGCCATATCAGTAGGGTCGAGCTGAGGTTTTTTAAGAAGTGCCTTCACCACTGCCCTTTTCCAGCTGTGGGGGACTGATCCTTGAGCAAGTGAGCAGTTGATAAGCTCCGTGATTGTAGGGGTGATAGCGGGGGCCACGTTTTTGAGGAATCTCAGAGGTGCAGGGTCTAAAGGAGATCCACTTTTTATTTTATTCAATGCCGTTTCCACCTCGTTGGGCGTTGTCGGCTTGAATGTCTCGAGTTGGGGACGTAATCCCGTCTCATTGGGGGGTTGAATAGTGTTTCTGCGGGAAGGGGAGCTGGGGGGAGGGAGGGATGTGAGGATGCGGGCAATTTTGTTGTTGAAGTATGAGGCTAGGTCATTACTTCTATCTACCTGAGGGGTGGTGGGCGAGGAAGCGATGGGAACTTTCAGAAGCTCCTTCACAATGAGATAAGATTCCCTAGAGGAATTGGATGATTCCTTTATCCGGGTGTCATAGTGAGAGGCTTTGGAGCGCTTGATTGCGGTTTTATAGGTTTTGACTGAGGAATGGTATGCCTCTTTGCTGGCGTTGTGCCAGTCTTTTCTCCAAAGCCGTTCAGCTCTTTTACAGTTTTTGCGGAGCTGGCGGAGTTCTGGGGTGTACCACGGAGCAGAGCCGATGTTGTTGGTCTTATCTTCGCGCATTCTGAGTGGGAGCACAGAGTCAAGGGAGGTCGTGATCCAATTTCTGAAGTTGCTATCGGCGTTGTCCGGGATATTGCCGAGAGTAGGGGTGGTAGATGTCAGGGTGTTGGCCCATTCTTCAATCGGTAGTTTGGACCAGGTCCTGCCTTTAGTGAAGGAGGGGGGTTTCTGAGGTTTCTTGAGGGGTCCTGGGAGTTGGAATATGACCAAGAAGTGGTCCGTCCAGGGAAGGGGAATGGAGTCTATTTCTTGCATCGCGGGGGTGCTGGTGAACACTGGGTCCAGCAGGTGGCCTTTGATGTGAGTGGCTCCTGAGTTAATGAGACGGAGGTCCGAGGCCGCTAGTTCGGAGATCAGGTCGACTACTCCAGAGTCTGCCGTGTCTTCAAAGTGGATGTTCAAGTCTCCCACTAAGATGAAATTCGAGGCGGAGTGAGCCTGTGTTGCTACCATGTCTAGGAGGGCATTGGAAAAAGGGCCGGGGTGGCCGGGGGGGCGGTAGATTAGAATCCCTGAGAGGGAGTTCGTAGGGTCAAGTTTAATTAAGAATTGAAGACTTTCCGAGTCTGGGATTTGTGCATCGCTAACGTTGCAGGTGAAGGAGTCACGGTAAATAATGGCGATGCCTCCCCCTCTGCCAAGTGGTCGAGGGAGGGACTGGATGAGGAATCCCTGAGGTGTGGCTGACACTGTGTCCGAGTCAGAGTGTGGGGTGAGCCACGTTTCCGTTAGGAAGAGAATGTCAATCTCACAGTCTTCTATAAGGTGGTGGATTTGTGTCGCATGTTTAGGGAGAGAGCGACAGTTAAGTGAAGCAAGTTTGAGGGTTGAATGCTTCAGTACTCGTGTCGGGATTTGAAGCTGAGCAGGCTGGCAGTTCGTGCAGCTGACAAAGGGTCCATCCATGTCATGTATATATCTGCATGAGGAGGCGAGGGAAGGCCTGAGGCTTAAAAGGTCACGGCGGGAATATGTGGTTTTGGCGGAGGCTCTGGCAGCCAGGGGATCTGGCCCTAGGCCCGGTCGTGCGCGGACGGGCGCAGACGGGCTTGCCTTAGGCGCGCCTTCGGCGCGCAAACGGCGCTCCCGCTGCGCTCGTCCGCTGCGCTGGGGGGGTCGACACATTTGTGCTGGAAGTTAGTGGGCGTGGCCTCGCAGGGGGCGTGGCTTCGCCTTTGGCGTGCTCTCGGTAATGGTGATTCCCCGAGGCTGATGAGCTGGATTAGCGCGTGTCAGCAGCGCTTCCAGTAGGTAAGGCAGAGCGTTTGTATGCTTAAAAAGAACAGTGAATACAAGTTATTTAAGTGACAGTTTTAAAATCGAGCAAATTACAAACACCTCCGGCTTCCGCCTCAGAGGCTATCAAGTGACTGGGGATCGGTGCGCTAGGAGAGCGTTTATAGGCTGGGTCGGTGGGCGTGGCCTCGCAGGGGGCGTGGCTTCGCCTTTGGCGTGCTCTCGGTAATGGTGATTCCCCGAGGCTGATGAGCTGGATTAGCGCGTGTCAGCAGCGCTTCCAGTAGGTAAGGCAGAGCGTTTGTATGCTTAAAAAGAACAGTGAATACAAGTTATTTAAGTGACAGTTTTAAAATCGAGCAAATTACAAACACCTCCGGCTTCCGCCTCAGAGGCTATCAAGTGACTGGGGATCGGTGCGCTAGGAGAGCGTTTATAGGCTGGGTCGGTGGGCGTGGCCTCGCAGGGGGCGTGGCTTCGCCTTTGGCGTGCTCTCGGTAATGGTGATTCCCCGAGGCTGATGAGCTGGATTAGCGCGTGTCAGCAGCGCTTCCAGTAGGTAAGGCAGAGCGTTTGTATGCTTAAAAAGAACAGTGAATACAAGTTATTTAAGTGACAGTTTTAAAATCGAGCAAATTACAAACACCTCCGGCTTCCGCCTCAGAGGCTATCAAGTGACTATTAACTGATTAATTGATAATTATATGAATAATATTAATTTATTTTCTGAAGCGGGTTGTGGGTTTATAGGGGAATAAGGTGGGAAGTAATTTAATTATAATTCATTAAATATGTTAATTTATCTATTGGTATTTATTTTGAATACATTGCTAATTAATTTTTAATTGGTAATTAATTAATTCTTAATTGGTAATGAATTTTTATTAATTGATTAACTGATAATTATGTGAATGATATTAATTTATTTTCAATAGAGTGGGAATAGTAAAATGTACCCCTACGCTATCCAACGCTTTCCCTACTGTTGCACTCTCTGGAGTGGGAATAGTAATTTTTACCCCTCCGCTATCCAACGCCTTCCCTATTGAGGCACTCTCTAGAGTGGGAATAGTAATTTTTACCCCTACACTATCCAACGCTTTCCCTACTGTTGCACTCTCTGGAGTTGGAATAGTAATTTTTACCCCTACCCTATCCAATGCTTTCCCTACTGTTGCACTTCCAGGAGTGGGAATAGTAATTTTCACACTCCCGCTATCCTACGGTAATAATATTGTGTGTTTTTTTATTAATATTATGTTAAATTAATCATTTAATAATTTTAAGGTAATTTAAGTATTTTTAAGTATATTTTAGCTATGTATTTTTAATATGTTTTTTAATTTTACATTATTTTTAAGAAATTAGATATTTTTACAAAGAATATATGATATTTTGGATTCGATATTTTAGTACTTACCTGTTTGTAGATAGGAATTCGACATTTTGTCTGTCGATATTTTGGCATCGATATTTTGGGTAGTCTATATTTTGTCCCTCGATATTTAGTCAGTGATCCGAGTTAGCTGCGTGTGGGACCTGTGCCTGACACTTCCATCGGTTGCACCACCTGACACAGAAGTGCTCCTGGAGCCCTTACAGACCCACGTGTACTGTTGTCCACAGCGTATTCCCATGTTGATGACAGCATTTCTAGAGCCTCCAATGGATGTTTCAGCTCCTGTTGGAAGGGAAATAGGCTCTGTTCCAGATACACAGGCATCGAGTTCAGGCGTGCAGGCATCTAATTCTTCCTTGACGGTGGCTTTGGGAACTAGAGATGTCGATCTTTGCTCACTCGATATGATACTGGGAGATCTGGAGGGATTACCAACTGCGGATACAATGTTCAGCGACATTGAGTCTTCAGCACAGGATTCATAAACAATTTGGCCTCTCCTGTGCTGATAACTGTTTGGTAACTTTTTAAACATTAGCAAATTTTGAAGGTCAAAAAATGACTTTGTTTAAAAAAAAAAAATCCTCCTCTGCTTGTACTGAGCATACATGCTTTGAAGGTGTAATAATAACCACACATACAAGTTTAGAGGACCTTTTGAACACTTTTAGGGAAAGAATGACTTTACTTTTATGGAGTTTTTTTAGGCTTTTAGAGTGCTTTTAGTATGTTTTATTGTCAATGATTGTTTATGCCTTTTTAATAACGTTATCATTATCATTACCTAGCTGACCCTGTTGACCTTTCAATGAGGAGTGGGTGTCATGTCTTTTAAGACAGTCCTGTCAAGTATACCATATTTTACATACATTGTCCCATCCACACAATAAGAATTTTAAAATGGTGACCTTTTACCTAGTAGCTTGCTCCTGCCTCTTCGACACCAGGCTCTCGGTATTGTATCATAATCCCAGTACCTGACGTACATAAACATGTCCTCAGGCACGGTATAATTAATCTGTGTACGGGTCACCTCTTTTTTCATCCTTGGCCAACAGCCAGCTGTGCATGATCGCATTTGTTTGGAAAAACATTCATGATTGTTTCTAAAACATATATGGTTGTTTTCAAAATATATTGATTCTAGAAGAAGCTCTGGAGTGACCATTTGAGTATAAAAGACCCTCACTCCCCCCTAAAAGTAGTGGAGAATTCCGTCCAAGCTGAAACGGGGTCCTGCATGCTGAATCTTCGACATGCAACAGTCTGACATTCCTTGCGGGCTGTCATCCTCGAAGCGGAGACGGGTCATTCATTCTCAACCATCAGGCAGGGGGGCTGGTTCTTCCCTGGCAGTTTCTTGGCTACATACATACATATATGCATATACATGCTACACATACAGATCTAGGCTAGGTACATTTAGGCAATTTACTTAGGGCGCATGTTTTAGGAATATGCAAGTGCTACTGTTTTTATCTGAACAACTTAAGTTCATCTTATTAGCACTATAGTAAAACTGTATCTCCTATTCACTATATTGGTACAAGCAATCTCTTGTGTATGCTTCTGTCTCCTGATTGTCGTAGCACATATGTTTTACACAAGGGTGTCGCTGGACTAATAAATACTTATTGAAACGTCCTAATTGCCATGCTGGGTATTTTTTTAGAGTAAGCAAGCACGAGTTTCTGAGCGAAATGTACTGTTCTGTTTACCACGATCCCTGAGGAATCAGGGTTGTCATGTTCAGTTGTTGCAAGAAGCTGCCTACACCACTGTATAATACTGGGGTGTATTAGTGGCACTGTAGATGTAGCTAGTCTAATGGCTGACATATCCTGTGGGGATGTCTGGAAGCAGTCGAGACACCAACCCCTCAGTTTAGGTCATCCAAAAAGTGCAGGTCCTGGGGGACGCCTAGGAACTACACAACAGGATGTTTAATATTTGTAGTCTATTTTGTACTCCAGCATATTGGTATATCTTGTGAAGTATATACTACACCCTCATTTTTTCAGTGTTGTAAGACAAACCTCGCAGTATAGTGAACCTGCATGGGTAAGATGAATCAGGCTATGTACACGAAGAGGATGTAATGTAGTGTTCTGATTAAAACCGAAAAATGAAATTTTTTGCATGCCTTTAACAGTAGTGTATTAGGAAATGAAATACAATTGCAAGGTTTTTTTTCATCTAAAACATAATCGTGCTATATAACAAGTTACCTTGTTTGCAGCTGCCACTGTCCAAATGAAAATGATACGAGAAATTGAACATGTTATAACACTTACACAATGACATGGAATTGTGCAATAATATGCATTTACACAACATTGTTAGAAGTTCATAATTTCAAATTGTTTGCTTTTGGTCTTGGTCAGGCTAATCCCTCAAAGTTGTGTTTCCAAAAAGGGTCTCCCCTTTAGTGAGTTAGGAAGATATGAGTAAGTGCTTTGAGTGGATCAGGAAAGACTCATTTAAAAGGGATATCTCTGCCAAGTCCCTCTCAACCCCAAAACAGCTGTTGCTTCTTCTCTCAAGGAACTTGTTTAGCTCTTCAACAGTTGTTGTTCACAAATCCTCTGATCCATTGATAGGAAAGGACAAGGAGTAGAGACCTTTTTTTTCAAAGAGCTTATTTAGGGAACTGTGGTTAACAGGGTGAGGGGCATGAGTGTCAGTGGGCAGTCAGACAACTCCTGTGAAGGGTTACAATGGGCACCCATGCTGTGAAAGGTAAGTGGTGGTGACTTGAATGAATGTGTATTATTAGGCAATTATGGCCCTAGATCATCTCATCAATCATCAGCTGGATTCTAGCTATTAAATGGCACCACTCTGAACCTCAGGTCTAGGCTCTTTGTCTTGCTGAGAGCTTCAAACTTGTCTTAGTTCCCGCAGAAATGGAAATTGCTTCCAGATCTGGATTCCCTATTCCCTTATTTGACCACAGGAAACTTTTAGCAGTGATGGCTAAAATACTTTTAAAGTGTTTGTGCTTTGGCAGTTGGTTAAAAATTGAACAGTATCTGTAAAGTTTTTTATTGATGTTGTGATTCAGCAGTCTTGACAGGTAGTCATACTCACTTAGGATATGTCTGTTCACCGAATTTCCAATCATTCTAGAATTCGGTGGCTGGAAATTTGATCCAGTCACAGAATAGCCTTTTCTGCATTCACTAAGGGCCATATGTAGGTAAATATATTTTACCGATTCCTAAATACCGAATTTTACCGAATCCGTATTCCAGAATCGGTAAATGAGATGTAGGAAAAAATTAGGTGACATTTACCGATTCGGAAAAAATCAGTAAATTTGTTCCGATTCGGTATTTACCGAATCGGTAAATATCGAATCGGTGATTCAAAATACAAGCAATTGAGGATTCAACCAATCATGTGCATCCACCCCACCCCACAACCAGGAAGTGGCCACACCCATGTAGATACAGACAATCAGAACCTTCTGGAGAGCTGGGAGCAACTGAGCCACTGGCTGAACATTGCTGAGCAGAACTGCAGGATGGCATCCCATGAATCAGAGAGGGAAGGAGCAGACAGAAAAAGGAAGATGAAGTTCAGTGCGAGTGAGCTTCAGGTGCTTGTGGAGGAGGTGGTGAAACACCACAACCAGCTTTTTGGCAAACAGTCCCTGCAGGTAGCAGAGGCTGTTAAAAGGAAGACCTGGCTGGCAATCCAGGCAAAGGTGAATGCCATTGGGGTGAGCCCACGTGATATAGATGACCTCAAAAAAAGGTGGTATGATCTTTGGATCATTACCAAGAAGAAGCTAGCTGCACAAAGGAAAGAGGCCAGTGTCACAGGGGGAGGAAGGAGCATGTCACCTGCCCTCACTGACCTGGAGCCCGAGAGTGTGTCTGGGATCGGGGATGCAGACAGCTCAGACAGAGCTGCCACAAACAAGGTAAGAAGCATGCACAGCAATTCCCCCCCTTCCCTATCCCCCTTCCCCAATGTGGCTGAGTGACTCACACTCCAGTACAGGTTTTGGTATACACCAGCAATGTATTATGGGAGATGTAGTCAGTGAAACACCCATCATGACAGTCATCACACTAAACAACAAGGCATGCCACACGCATCAGTCAGAAGCAGTAGAGGACATTGAGATAGTGTGACAGGATTGTAATTTAATACTGATATGCAGGGTTGCAGGACCACTGAGCTAATGTCCATATCTGTCCACATTAGAGTCATCGCGCAGGACTGCGCAGGAGAAGGAGGGAAGGGCACCCTGTAAGGGAAGCACTGAGGATGCCAGCACGGATGTATGACATTACAACGCATGCTTTTACCATGCATGCCTTTACAACGCAGTTTTTACAACGCATGCCATTACAACGTATAGCGCTTTGGGGTGCTGGATAGTGAATAGTTTAATTTACTATTCCAACTCCAGTCCCCGTGGATAGTAGGGAAGGTGTTGGATAGTAAATTAAATCTATTCCCTATCCTAGAGCGCCCCCCAGCGCAATGCGTTGTAATGGTTTGCGTTGTAAAAGTTGCGATGTAAAAGCACTGCGTGGTAAAAGTTGCATTGTAAAGGATGTTTCCCTGCCAGCACAAGTGCAGGTCACCGCACTCAACCACCACCGGCACCGACACCACAGGCAGCTGCACCACCAGAGCCAGCCACAACAGCGGAGCCAGCATCGACACTGCTGATTGAATCACCACCACAGCAGGCCACACAAGAACTGTAGGCATCACCAGCTCATCATCACCTGTAGTGGTAAGACCCAGGAGGCATGCTGTAGCCACTCTTCATGTCATGGAGTCGTCCTCTGAGGACACAAGGGAGGGTGATACCCCAACTGCTCCACTGGAGGAAACCAATGCTGGGCTGCAGTCCACCTCCGAGGGTGTGCACACAGGTGCAAGACGCCGCAGGGCCCGGGAGCGCAGCACAACTCGGCAGGGTGATGGGGTCTTCGGAGGGCTGGAGGCCAGTATGGTCAAAGTGCAGCGCCTGCAGGGGAAGACCATACAATCAGTGCAAAGACAAATGCGGCACTTAAACCAAAACATAGGCAATATTGAAAGGGGCATCAGCTCTATGGCGGAGGGCATCAAGGAGATGGCAGAGGGAATGCGGGACATGTCCCAGTCCTCAATGATACTCTGTGACAAACTGGACGAGGACAGGGCAAGAAGGCGCAGGGAGAGGCAGTACTTGGAGCAGCACACCAAGTCGGTGAACCGTCTGGCAACTGCCACTTCCCTGCTCTGCAGGCGCTCCGTGGCAATGCAGGAGGGGCTTTGCACTGCTGCACTGATGTCACCAGGGGGATGGGGAAGGTGAAAACCACACTGGAATTGCTGCTAACCACCCAGTCAGCCAACGCTGGTGCACTAGTTGTGGGGGAGAGTGACAAGACCACCAGCAGGAGCAGCATTACCCCCCCTGTCCCAGACACACAGAGAAGCAGCAGGCGGCATGCTGCGGGTGCTGGCTCAGCAGACGGTGAGGAAGGGCAGCTGCAGGCATCCAGCACTGTTGTGCGTGGGTGCAGACGTTAATGCTGCCCTCACCTTTATGTACATATTTAGGGTGAAGTAACTTATGACTACCTATTAAGGTTGTAAGCATTTGGATTGGCATGGTGCGCCATTTGTTCTTTGTCGTAGTGGCAAGTTATTAAACTACGTCATGAACATGCAAAGCCTGGTTGTGTCTCCTTACTTACTTAGAAATAGTTGTGGGTGATCTCTCCCCGTCTCTGTCTCCCATCTGTTGCTGGCACCACTCCTGCTGTGTTGGGCTCAGGCTGTGCATCTTCATCATCATTGTCCTCAATATCTGTTATTTCTACCGCTGTTCCGTTCCTAGTGGCAAGGTTGTGCAGCATTGCGCAGGTTGCAATTATTTTACAGATGAGGGGTGAGTACAGATGTGCGCCTCCGCTTTTGTGGAGGCAGCGGAACCTAATTCTTAACAGCCCAAATGTGCGCTCCACGACATTGCGTGTAGATCTGTGTGCCACGTTGTATCGCCTCTCACTCTCGGTTGATGGGTTCAGGTAGGGTGTCAGGATGAACGAGCGGACGGCATATGCTCTATCGCCTATCTGGAAAAGAGAGAGCCGTTAGTCACATGCACAACAACACCTACATCTGCAGTATCTATCAGGGTGTGTCACAGTGTTTTACCTAGCAGGTATCCTTCTCCAAATTCCCCCACTGTCAGGCGTTTGTATATCCCACTGTTCTGGAAGATGTAGGAGTTGTGGGTGCTTCCTGGGAATTTGGCCACGATGTCTGTGATTATGTTGGCAGCATCACAGATTACCTGCACATTTATTGAGTGTGTGGACTTTCTGTTCCTGTAGATGTTCTCTGTGGCTGCAGGTGGGCAGATTGAGATGTGTGTGTCATCAATGAAGCCGATCACTTGTGGGAACTGTGCCATTTGGAAAAATTCAGTCTTTGTCTTCAGCAGTTCCGCATGTGTGTCAGGGAAGCTGATGTAATGATGCATTCTCCGCATCATGGCCTCCAGGAACTTCCTGAAGAAACGGGACAGGCAGCTCTGGGACACCCCACCTACCGCAGCTATCGCCCCCTGGTAACTGCCAGATGCAAGCAGGTGTAGGCTACAGAGCACCTGCACATGTGGTGGTATGGCGTGTGCCAATGGTGTTGGGTGCTCCAGGAGTGGGTGCAGGTCCCTTATCAAGTCCAGGATGGTGTGGGGGTGTAGCCTGTACCTTTCATAGATCTCTGCCTCAGTAAGTTGGAAGAGTGTGATCCACTGTCTGTAGACTTGCTCCTCCCGTCTCCAGTGCCTCTCTCCTGCTGCCTGTTGCCGTAGCAGCTTTCCTATCACATAGAATGCCTCCATTCTGGTCACACTGTTGTATTTTGGGGCCTGTTTTATGGCCTGCACCTGGTTACCACCTGCTTTCAATCTATGGTAATTACCGACTCCTAAATACCGAATTTCATGAAATTCGGTATTTTCGAAATTACCTACATCTCTATTCTCATTTTTACCGCTTCTTATTTACCGATTCGGTAAATGAGGATTCGCTAAATACTGATTGGGTAATTTAGAAATCGCTAATGATGAATCGGTATTTACCGATTCATATTTACCGAATCCTTACTTTTGGCCTCCTACATCTCAAATGCCTAAATACCGGTCAGTAACGGCAATTTTACCAAGTTTCGGCCGTTACCGACCGGTATTTAGCTACCTACATATGGCCCTAAGTCTTTTGGAAAAATGTCGTAATAGTTTATGAGCTGGGTGTTCAGGTGTGCTCCCTCCCCTGAACTAAATGACAACTATCACTCTAACAGTTGAGCAAGTGTAGGCTATCTTAGTTTGAAGTCACGAGGGTGCACAAAATAATGGTGTTAACTTTCTGTAAAATTCCCGTTGACATATATGTTATTAAGTTCACAACAGAGATAGGTTTCGCTCAATAGTCAACGAACCAATAAAACCACAATTGCTAGACGCAATTTCAGTTTACTTTCATTTGTTGTTTTTCTTTCTCTTCTGATATGATTGCCAATTCAAAGTCACACGTTCATTTAAACAGTCAGCGCAAGAAGTTGGGTGCATTCTAGTTATCTTCCTTGAGTTAGATACTTTCTTAGCAGGAAAATGAAATAGGAGGAGCTTACATTGTGCACTCCTAGGAACCTTAGTTGTTTGCCTCAATCCAAGGTGCCATTAATCTTCTCTGAGTTCACTGACTATGTTTGTCAACTGTTTTTTCTGGTAAGTAAGCCATTTGAACATTGTGAACATTTGAAAGGACTTTGTAAAGTATCATCAAAGGTTTTCTTCATAACACAAGGGAATTATTTTGCTTACTACAAAATGTGATAACAGACATCATAATTCTTATGTAGGCGTCTCAAAGATCCACCTCGCCACTCTTTGTATTTGTGCTACTACATACGTGAACTCAAAATCCAGAACTCACAGTCCTCCTTCGCTGACTAGGAATCTAAGTTTACGTTGGGCTACTCGGTGTCGAAAACTGTGAAAGTGTCACAAATTTTGCCAAAGAAACTCACCCCAGGACTGATAAGGTGATAGACCTTCAAAAAAAGAAGCAACTATGCAACTATTTAGGGCTATCATTTCTCAACTTATTTTGCCATCTACAATGATGACTAAATGTTGTATATCAGGAGCCCTAAAGTGACAAATGTATCAATGTGTCATTCTAGATTGGAATGTCTGGTTGTCATGACAGACAGTTTAGACTGGGTCTGCAAGGCAAAGCACACAATTTCTACTAGTTGACCTATAATATTTATATTTTCCCAAAGGCATTCTTTTCAGTGAATGCCATCTTTCACAAATATGAATATATCACCTGCATATTATGATGTAAGATGCATCGTGGTATTTATATGAAAACCCTTATCCCAGAGTCGTGAAGTTTTGGCCACAGGTTCAACCGGCAGATCAAATATCAAGGGAGAGAGGCCTCCACTGTCAAGTTACCCTCTCTATCCTGTATTAATCAATCGATCAGTATTTGTTAAGTGTGACAACATACTCGTGAGGGTCTCAAGGCGCTTGGGGATGGGACCTGCAGGTCTGACTAGGCGCTGAGATTCAGCCAAAGAGCCAGGTCTTGAGATTCTTCCTGAACTGGGTCAGCAACGAGGATAGTTTGAAGTGAAGAGGCAGGGTGTTTCAGGTTCTGGCGGCAAGGTAGGAAAAGGATATTCCTCTGGTTCTGGTCTTGCAGATCAGAGGGGCGGTGGCAGGGCCAGTTGGACAGTTGGGCAGAGCGAAGGTGTCTGGTGGGTGAGGGAAATGAGAGGTGGTAGTTCAGGTCTGCTGGTCCTGAGTCGAAGAGAGCTTTGTATGCGTGGGTGAGGAGCTTGAAGGTCACTCTTTAGTTAACTGAGAGCAAATGGCGTTATCACAGGTGTTTAGAGATATGGCTGCGGTGGGGGATGTTGAGGACCAGTCTGGCTGCAGCATTCTGAACATTTTGTAGTTTCCTGAAGAGTTTCTGGGTGACACCTGTGTAGAATGCGTTGCCATGGTTAAGTCTGCTGCTGATGAGTGCGTGGGCGACCGTGTTTCTAGCCTGAGTGGGGATTCATCTGAAGGTCTTTTGAAGCAGGCAAAGTATGTGGAAGCATGATGAGGAGACAGTGTTGATCTGACAGTTCATAGCGAGGATTCCAGTATGATGCTGAGGTTTTGTGAGTGGTCTGTGAGTGTGGGGGGGTTCCTAACATGGCAGGTCACCAGGAGTCTTCCCAAGCGGAGATGTTGGGCCCGCTGGATGAGGTCTTCGGTCTTGTGCGAGTTGAGCTTGAGGCAGTTGTCTCTCATCAACGTGGTGGTGGCCTTCATCTCGTTGTGGAAGTTGTTTCTGGTGAATGTGGGCTCATTGGTGGAGAAGAGGATCAGCTGGGTGCCGCTGGCATGGGAGACGATGTTGAGTCTGTGGTTGCTAACTATGGCTGTTAGAAGGGCCATGTAGACATTGAAGATGGTAGGGCTCCGCTGCTGATCTTTGTGGGTTCTGAGAGTAATGGTGGTTGTCTGACTCACTGTGTTCTACTGGTGAGGAAGGAATGGATCCAGTCCAGGGTATTGTCATGGATGCCAGCGAATGGAGTCTCGTGCTTAGGGTACAGTGGGAGAAGGTGTCGAAGGCAGCAGAGAGGTCCAGGGGGATGAGAGCTTCTGTTTCTTTCTGGTCAAGGAGGGAGCAGATGTCATCAGTGGGGGCAAGGAGGGCAGTCTCAGTGCTGTGGTTGCTTTGGAAGCTGGATTGAGAGGAGTCCAGGACGTGGTTGGCTTTAATAAACTCAGAGAGTTGAACGTTGATGGCCTTCTTGATGACATTGGCTGGGAAGGGGAGCAGGGAGATGGGAGATGGGTCTGAAATTCTTGTAGTCTATTGGGTCGGTGGATGGTTTCTTTTAGCAAGGGGTTGAGATCAGTGTTTTCCAGGTGGCGGTATCAATGGAGCAGGTGATGGTGTGGTGTAGTTCTGGTCATTGGGGTTGTCCAGGTGGAAGTTAAGTAAGTAGGATGTAATCAGTAGATACGTGTCAGGACTCACGGGAGGTTTCCTCCCTGTAATGCAGTTCTGGTCACCATCTCCTCTTCACAAGATTCCAAAAAGCCTGTTAATTTCTTAAATTGGAGTGCATGTTGGCATCATAGGAATTCCAAGATGGCTGCCAACATGCACATACTGAGACAGCATTCTGCTGTCAGCGGTCTAGTCTTTTAAGCCTCTGAATAGCTGGTGAAGGGTGCTCCAACATTCTACTGCGCACTTCACTTAAGAGATTAGAAGAAGAGCATCAGAAATTCCTGTGTCAAGTTAGCTAGCTAGTCATTGGTACCCTTGTATTCCCTTCCGATTAAAGGTTAGTACATTTAAACAATTTATTTATTTATTGTAGAAGAAATTCTCTGTCTCCTAATATAAAAGTCACAGTATAAGGTTATTGTCTTGTCTCCGGTTAAATGTTACATTGGCAGTTTCATTTCCAAGAAAAACCTCATGTCGAGCTTATTTCTTTCCACTTCAGTCAAGAGTTACAGTTCAGTCAGATGTGGATGCAATGTTTGTCTGACAGGAAACAATTAAAATACCTCTTCAAGTTTAAGAAAGCTGAAAGGCCTGAAAAATAACACAGAGATATTCTTTTTCCTCTGTTTTCAAAAGCCACCAGTTAATTAGTTGACAAGCTATGAAATTTATTAGACACAGATGTGACCTCTCTTCACAGGTCCTGTCTGGTGAATTCATTTAAGCTAAAAATGAAGGTGTCCTCTGCATTTAAACTAAATGAAGACCCTGAATTTAGAAGCAAATATTCACTTCTAAACTTCCCCAATTAATAAAAAGCTGGACGATAAAATAATTAAGGCATAGTAATATTTCTCAAGGACAACTATTACCAAGAATCAAAAAGAAGGAGCATTTAAAAGGCAATAATTGCAGTGAATTATATTTGAGCTAAAGAACTCCATAATTTGAAACATTTATTTTCTGCAAGTAAGAAGATTAAAGAAACAACAAGGCAGAACAGAACCCCCCAGTATAATTTCTCACTTATCTCTCTTCATAGTAAGTGACATGGAATAAGGGAAGGCAGAGAAATCTGTTGAATAATAATAAATGCACACATTAACACTTACCTTATTTCCTCTCTGGTAGAAGGGCTCTGAAAGAATCCAGTGTTGAGCAATACTAGAAATACAAGAAGAGAGTAAAGTGAAGACTTCTCATTTATGCAAAGTTAATTAAAAAGTGAGAAGTAGAAGAGGATCGGAAATGTTGACAGACCTGTAAGAAGCAGAAGAAGCCGAAGAAGAGAACAACACAGAGCAGGCAGATCCTGGGAGAAGTCTCTTCTCTGTCCATTCCCCTTTCCCCCCTTAGAACTTACCTGTGACAGAACTAGAAAACCTAGCAGGGAGAGTTCTGGGCTCTTGCGTTATTCTGCTCCTGTGTAGATTTACAAGTACCTTGTCCTGACAATACGAAATCCTAGGTTGCAGTGAAGTCAATGATGGAGTCAGCAATGGTGGGTGGGGGCCAGGAGGTCTGTAGATGAGGGTGTCACGCAGGGTGGTGTTAGAGTTGGTCTGGACCTAGAAGTGGAGATTTTCCTTGGTTGTCGTTGGGTTGTCCGAGTGAGTGGTCAGGCGGAGGAAATTCTTGTGGACAATGGCAATGCATCCTCCTGGTTGGTTGGTGCAATCCTTGTGGGTTACCTTGTAGCCATCAGGGATGGTGATGTCCAGGCCCTAGCTGGGGTCTGTCCAGGTTTCCGTAAGGTAGGTGATGTCAGGGGGGACAGAGTTGAGGAGGTCCCCGATTTCCGTTGTGTGTTTGTGAAGGGAGTGTGTGTTGAGGAGGATTTAACTGAGCTGGTCGTGTGCGCTGTGGGTCAGCTGGGCAGTGGAAGGAGCAGGAGTGCGTAGGTGGGAGAGGGCACAGCTGCAGTTTTGGCAGAAGAAAGTTTCTTGGGTGTCCTTCGGTGTGGTGGCAGGCAGCATGGCATCCAGTGTTGAGGGCAAGGAGGGCTGGTGTTGTATCAGTGGAAGGTCTGAGGACCAGGGTCCATTGCGCTGGGCGTTGTCCAGGCGTGGTCCAGGCATGGATGGTAACAGATGGGCTTGCATTTGACGCACCAGCAGCACTGCCGTGCAGCAGCTGCCATTAGGTAGTGTGAGGGGTGGGCTGGACGGCTGAGAGTTGGGAAGCAGGAAATGCAGTGCTGGAAGGGGGTGGGGCCACAGGGGTCAAGCAGGGGCACCGCTCAGAAGTCAGAGCGTGAAATAGTGAAAAAAAGTATGCAAAAGGGGGAAAAGAGAAAAAGAAACAAGAGTGCAAATAAGGCAGACGGAAAAAGAGTCAGAAAGCAAAAGGACAGAAGGCAGAGCACAGCAAAGCAAAGATGCTCCCCACTAGTTTACCAGGGATGAGGTGCATGCGAGAGCTTGTGGGTGGAGGTGTGCGTCGAACATCAACCTACAAGGGTCAGTGGACCTGCAGGGGCAGCAGCTACCAGGCAGAGCTGCGCATGGAGGGAAGCAGTTCACTGACAAGGTCAGTGAAATTTTTCCTTTCCTGGTGCAGCGGCTGCCATTAAGTAATGTGAGGGGGAGGGCTGGACAGCTGGGAGGTGGGAAACTCCTCTGATATTAACTTTTTGAGAGCTCTTTTTGAATCTTCTATAACCTGGCTATCCTTTAAGTTGTTCCCCATTTCATCTGAAACTCTGAGTGGTCTATCCGCAGGTACAGTGGGCTGTATGTTTGCAGCTCATGAATGTATGTCTTGCCCTGAAAAAGTTGGATTTGCCCAGCGTATGATTGATCTGAATGTTATCTCAGGGTGCAGCACCCGCGCACAGATCACAAAACCTATCACTGCACACCGATATTGAATTCCAGCCACCATGCAGCCAGTATGTGGACGGATCCTCTTATGGAAGGGGACCTAACCGATGCGCTCTGTTGTGCCCATCTTCTTCCCATTGGCTAATGAATACACACCTGAGTAGACATCAGAACTGTTTTTTTCTTACAAACATGACAACATCATTAGAGGAAGTAATCATAATCTTTAAGTTATAGTAGATGCGATACCCAAAATCAACAACTAATAAGATTCATGAACACCATGTCATGTCATGAGGAATCCTCCATTCGTTACAAGAGTCAAAATCAGCCGCGGTCGGTAGTGGGAGTACCTGCCGGGTGGTGACATGGGGAGGGGCAGGGTGGGGGGTAGTAATCTATGGATTACGGATGTTTTGTGGTGCGTAAACATATAAATACATTTTAAAAAATCATTGTGTGCACTGCATCCCCAATTGAGATGCAGTGCGTGCAACGAAATTCGTTTTATTTAGTTATATGTTTACTTACCTGTAAACATCAGTAATCCATAGATTACTACCCCCCTACCCTGCCCCTCACCCTCCCCACATCACCGCCCAGCAGGTACTCCCACCACCGACTGCAGCTGGTCAAAACTCATCAACATATCTGTCCAGGGTGCAGGAACACAAGGGACACTCTAGCAAGACTCTGACACTCGAAAACCCAACTGTGGTGGCTCAATTAATTATTTACCCTACTCTTGGAAACTTATGTGAAAATATGAGACCAGCCCCAAGTAACTTTTGCAACAAACAGTTCCCACTTATACGAAGAATGGAATGTTTTTATAATCTTTGATGTATTTTGAAAAATACCGCAGGTAGGAATACAATGAATACGTTTGATTTGCACACCCAGTTTCTTTCCTTTTTCGTTGAATTTATAAAGAAAATACGACTTGCTAAATTCATGAGGTTCAATTACTTTAATTTATGATGTACTTCAATTCAATTCAATATCCTTTATTCGGTTTCCAGAATCAAAGAAAACCATAAAAGTTCATCAAAACACAATGGTAACAATATAGATATAAAACATCATGATAGTAAATAAAAATTATGCTAAAACAGTATATAATACAATAAAAATTTCAATACAAATTTACCACAGTTAGGTTTTCTTGGAGTGGGACTAAATTCATTAAAAGAGTTACAGGACAAGGTAAAGTTTAGCTAAGATTTGCTCTGTGCCTAAGGCAAAATTTAAGGAAACTGGCAAAGTTTTTTGTATATTACTCATCTTCCAGAAACTGAAGGGCTAAGAAAGCAGGGCGGCAAGTGCGTAGACCCATCTTTTTTAGGATTGGCATTATCCATATTTTTCTAGGCTCAGCATAAAATTTGCAAAACAAAACAATATGTATCATAGACTGGGGGGAAACATCATCACAAGGACATACCGGGAGACTCTTAGACCAGTCATTAACGTAAGGAAATGACACCAGTCTGTGAAAAATATTGAGCCTAAGGCGGGTCAACAGCAGTTTCCCGAAGTTGCTCATCTTGAATGTCAAGTACAGCTGAATGCCAAGTGAGGTCTGCATAGTTAAAATATGCTGCACTGAGCTTTTTCCAACCTATGTACTTAGTCTTAGGTCTTCCAAGTGGGACATACAGATTCTTTTTAAAGAGCTTCTTGACATTTCAGAGATGGTCAATGGAGATAGATAATATTTCTCCAGGCCCCGGTCATAGAGAAAGCTTTTTATATAAACATGCCAACTGATTTTATGCCTATTTTCTAATAGTAGACAGTCATGGAGAAGGTTTCGAGATAATTCACTTTTTTGGGAGGTCCAAACCCGGTGCCATAAAAGAATCGGTTGAAGTTTGATGGTGTCCGAAATATATACCATACCCAATTCTACGTGACAGCAGTAGGCCGAGGAACTCTTCGGTAATGCTAACAGGTATCTCAGAAAACTGTTCTCGATTTTCTGGAGAGCATCAACCTTCCTGTGCCCCCAAACCCCTGCTCCGTAACAGGTTACGCTCATGCATTTGGCTTGGAATATTTTAATCAATTCAGGAGCTGACCTTTTGCCCAACCTTTGCGCAAAAGCAATCAGGGCAGTTGTCGCCCTAAGAAACATTAATTTCCTTGCCTCAATCGCCTGTTTCCATGAGGCCTTGTTGTCTAATAAAATCCCCAGGTATGGATAAGTGGGCGTTCTTTCCAGCTTTGTTTTGTCGATGAAAATGTCCATTGTTTTCTTGGAACCCATACCTGAATACATGGCAAACATTTTTTTATTGTTAATTTTAAGATCCAGCCCCTTCATAAACTTTCGGTATCTTTCTACACTACCCTGGAGCTCCAAGGGGGTTCTAGCGAAGATCACAGCATTGTCGGCATAGAGAAGTGCCGGTATTGGGCGGGGTCCGATGCAAGGCAGGTCCCGGCTCCCCTCCAGCATAGCCCCCTCCAGCCCGTTCGTATAGAGGGTAAAATGGAAGGGAGCCAGGACACAACCCTGCCTGACCCCCCACTCCAAACGACGCAGTGAGTTTACCATTGAGCCCGAACCTTACTCTAGCTGTTGTGTCAGAATAAAGTTCACGAAGAAAGTTGACCAATGGCAAGTCAGCTCCTATTTCCAAGGGAATCGCCCAAAGTTTCAATGGCTCACACAGTTGAAAGCGGCTGTGAGATCGACATATGCCATATATAATTGACCTCTTTTTGCACCAACATATTTCCCCATTATGAGGGACAAATTAAGTGCTTGTTCCACTGTTCCAAATCCCTCTCTGAAACCGTACTGTAAATCGGAAAGTATGTTGCCATTTTCTGCCCAAAGTTGAAGTCTTTGCAGAAGGATTTGACCCACCACCTTGCCAGTGGAATCAAGGAGTGAAATAGGACGATAGCATGAGTGGTTATTGCAATCATCTTTTTTTAAAATGGGGACAACAATTGAGGCTGATCATGAGTCAATTAACCCTACTACACAATCAGCTTCTAATACTTTGGTCAAGATTGGGGACCATAATTCCAGATTATGTTTGAAAAGATCTCCTGGGACCCCGTCCGGACCTGGTGCTTTCCCACCCTTACTCGCTAATAAAGCGTGTTCGACTTCCTGTAAGGTGAACGTGATAGGGATTGGAAAAGTCACCTGTGGTGGACAAGGTACCAGCCCATCAGGTTCAAATGAATCAATACGATCACTTGAATCTAGACCAAAGATCTCGGAGTAATGCTTGATCCATGCAGTTGCTTCAACAGCAACGTCTAACATAGGACGTTCACTTTCGCCCAATAAGAAAGGAGCTTTTTACAACTTTCCAAAAACTGGTGCTATCATTCGTTGCACAGCTTTTGTGCAGTTCCTCCCAGAGGTCGTTTTTCAATTCCACTTTACGGGACTTTAGTGCCTTATTGTAAATCTTCCTAAGTCTGATGATTTCCTCCTTGTCTCTGGGTGATTTATGGAGTGCGTTTTTTAGGCTGGTATAGGCTTTTGTACAGGCCTTATTAAACCACCCCCTCGCTATGGTCCCTTTGGCTCCCATTTTCTGGAATAGGGCTTCTTGAACTAGTTTGGTGATGTTAGTAAAGCCAACCAGTATCTCATTATGGGGAGTGTCAAGATTTAAACATTTTTCTATCGATTGCAGTGCTTTCCTCACTATTTTAGATGTTATTGTAGTGGGATCGATTTTCGCCCATTTTAAGGAAAACCCATTTAGTCTGTCCAAGCTTAGCAGTTGTTGCCCCAAATTACTTAGTGCGAAAGGTTTTACGTATTTAGTAGGAATAAGTATTGAAATAGAGTTTGGGAAATGATCGCTTATGGCAGTGTTGACAGTTTCGAAGTCGTAAGAGCTATGTACCAAACTGCTAGCTAACAAAATGTAGTCAATAACACTAGAAAAGCCCCTGCCATTGAATGTTGAGGAAAATGGAACTGGCGGAACCATAAGTTCATTTGCAAACCCCAATTCTAGGGCAAACATGATTTCATTCATGCGAATGCCAATAGTTGTATGATGTACTTAGTAACAACACTCTTACCTTCTACTGTATAAATATATCTTTCTCCTCAAATGTTTAAGATGTTTATCATGATTTATCAGTTGATACAAATTAACTCATATTTGCATAAACTGAGCTGAAAATTAGTAAGGGAGGCGTTTCTGATGTATAATTTTGTGATGCAGGATCCAGCCTCCTCCAACTATACAGGGACCAGTTTAATTGATTTTACATTATGCAGTGGCTCAGCGGGGGGTTTGGGGGGGAGGTCCACCCTGGGCATCACAAGTTTTGCAGCCTTTGGCTCCCCCCCGCTCCTACATGAGTTTCCCGTGGGGGTGCCAAATGCAGAGGATCACTGAAATATTATCGACGGTCACATTATCGACTAGCAATAATATCGTTGAATAAATATCGACTACAAAAATATCGACTTTGTATACTTATTACACAAAATACAAAAATATCGACTACAAAATATCGAGTACTTAGAATATCGAGTACATAAATATCGTCTTATTAAATATCGACTACTAATATATCGTTGTTCATGAAATTACACCTAACACTACCAAAATATCGACTACTAAAATATATAGTACAAAAATATCGTTTCTAAACAAATATCGAGTTATTTTTTGTACCCTTTTATGTCTAAAATAACATATTACTCGTCTATAAAAGTCATTGCTCTATACAAAAAACATTTTACATATAATACCTGCTACTTTTATAACATTACTATTTATCATCATTTCCTATACATTATATTAAATTCGTTATATCATTAGAAAAAGAATCTTTACATGTAACTAAAATTTTCATAATATTTTTATACTTACACATCTATTTTATTTAACAACTAACCTGCTTTAATGCGGAAACCACCACATACCACCATTCTCACATCAACAAACACACCAATTAACTTAAAAAAAATTCAAACTAGCCTATACAATTCTTCCTTTCATCCTACAACCAATCAAATCCAAGCACACAAAATACACATACTATAAAAGGGATAAATCCATTCTACCATTTGCTGCTGCTAACTCTATGGAAAGAAGATGCCAACAGTATGAAGATTTTGTTCCTGAACAAACATCTTTAAAGATCCAGCTCACTAGCTAATCATTCAAGTAAGTTACATTGCATTATTTAAAAATCTAAATTAGTAGTCTACTATTTTACTTATATCTCCTAACTCTTCCACTTATGTAATTTTTATCTCCTCCTACTTTTCTGATAGAAACTACTACAAACAAAATCCTAATACCTGCTCCTATTTCTTCCCCTGCAAAATAAGATAGTAAGTATATATTAATGCTCTGTTCTACAACAACAGCTGTTTTTAAACACTATTTCACAAGATTCATACTTTACTTAAAATATTTTATTCACAGATATTCAGCGATTTTCCGATTTCAACACTACAAATGTATAGAACTACACTAATTAAACATGTAAGTATATATGTTTTTGTTATTAAACAACCAACATTTAAAATGCTAGTTTCTAAACAACATATCTTGCATATTACATCTTCCCTACAGATCCAATAAAAACATCCAACATCAACTATACCAAAAGACAAGACTACCCTTGTAAAAAATGTAAGTATACATCAATTAGTCTAAAACTTCAAAAAAAACAAGAACTATGTTCTTAACACCATGTTATGTATTTTATATTTCCTCTACAGATATTGTGAATACATCATACATCTATTCTACCTACAGCAAAGAAAAGTACATATTTAGAAGTTAGTATACTTTTAAATATTTCCAATTTCCCAACGGTTAAAAATAAATTTTATAATATGTGACATGTATTTATTCTATCTTCTCTACAGATCTAAACTTGACTACCTTGATGTACTCCACCAAATACTACAACTCAACTATTTAAACAAGTAAGTATATGTAATGTTCACATCAAATGTAGTACTAAGCAAATTAAAAAACTGCTTTCTCCTAGGAAAAACGTGTGTTATGTATAAACATTAACTTAGCATTTCTATATTTTCATACCAACAGTAAATAAAGAAATACATACAAGAAAGTCCTTCAAAATACAGTTCTGCATTTGTGATTATTACTTTTAGTAAACGTAAGTATAAATTCAACATTAATTATGTTTGCACCACTAAGTTAAATATATGTTATTTGATTTTGTTTCTTTCTACTCTTTCCTAGAACAAGTAAAACAAAATGACAGAAGGTGCAGAATTTGTAATGTCACAGAAAAATAAATTACTGTTATGTTATATGGGTTATGTTTATAGTCAGAAAAGACAAAGTGGTAGAAAAGTTTTCTGGAAATGTACAAAATATTACTCAAACAAATGTTATGGAAGGGCTACTACAGAGGAAACTAATGTGCTATTTACCAGGGAACACAATCATCCCCCCAATGTCACAGAAATTGAAATAAGAGATGCTTTAGAAAGTATAAAGACTGCTAGCACACAAAGTGATAGACCAACAACACAAATCCTTAAAGAGGAACTGTTAAAAGTCCCAGCCCATGCTTCAGGTCAACTACCCTCTATTTACTCACTAAAACGCACAATTGCATACACTAAAAGATGCACTTCCACAACCCCACCCAACCCTACTACTTTTGAGGAAAATATTATTTCACCAGAAATGTCCATCACACACAATAAAGACAAATTTATCCTTTTTGACAATGAAAGCAGTACAAACAGAATCATAATGTTTGCAACTGCAAGTAATTTAAGAAAAATCCAACAGTGTCCCCAATGGATGATGGATGGAACATTTAAACCATGCCCAAAACCTTTTTATCAACTATATTCCATCCACGGGTTATACCATAACTATAACATCCCTTTCATTTACTGTTTGCTACCAAACAAACAGCAAAACACTTACACAGAAATATTAAATGTTCTCAAAAATGAAATCAATAATTATTTTCCAGAAAAAGTAATTATTGATTTCGAATTAGCTATGATTAATAGCATTTTGAAAATATTTCCCCACACAGCAATACAGGGTTGTTACTATCATTTCAATCAGAGCATATGGAGACATCTCCAAAAATCAACTTTAAGTATTTTGTACTCAACAGATAGCACCTTTGCCTATCAAATTAAAAAATTGATAGCACTGGCCTACGTTCCTGTTACCGATGTAGCGGAACACTATAATTTATTAATTGACAGCACATATTACAAGAGAAATGAAGAGAAACTAACCCCATTACTGGATTATTTCGAAGATACTTGGGTGGGAAGGTTGCACAGATCTGGACATCGACGCCAACCCAAATTCCAAATCCCTTGGTGGAATGTCTATCTTAGTACTTTAAACCAAGAGGCAAAAACCAACAACAGTGTAGAAGGGTGGCATAATGCTTTCCAAGCTACCACAAGCAGAACCAGACCCACATTCCATAACCTACTACAAGCTTTGATAAAAGAACAAAGCTATCAAGAACTAAGAATGGAACAATCATTAACCCAAATTGGTCCAAAACTAAGTAAACAAACTAAACAAATGTTCCGACTACTGCAAAGTCAAGTCACACTATACCCTACAACTAGAGGATTAGAACATCTGTCAATAATAGCTAAAACCCTACTATAAAAATGTCTACAAAATATACTAATATCTTCTTACAATAATGGTACATATAACAATCATAAACATTTCTAAACAATTATAAATAATACATATTTGTTTTACAAACTTATCAAAAAATTGGACAATATTTCTGAACAAATATGCAATATTTATAATTACATCACACATACACATTACATAAAGATCGACATTTCCCACCCAATAAATAGAAATATAAAATTACTTACAATTTTTGTAGATGACAGAGACGTAATGAAGCTAAATACAATCCATACAATCCATTACAAAGTAAGAGAAATCCAATATGGGAAACCATCAAAAACCCGAAAATAATGTTAAAATAAAATAAACGCTCCAGGAAATCCCGAAAACAGTAGTGTGGACACTTTATTATTTAAAGTGATATACACACAACTTTAAAAAAAACGTTGACGCATACCAATGTATCAATCCAATACGAAACCCTCAAAAAACCCGAAAAAAGGTAAAAATGATAAAAATCCGCTCCTGGCAAACACGAAAAATAGGAGATACACGTAAAAATATAACCATAATAAGTCATACATTAGTATCTCCGAAAAAAAACACGCTTCCTTCCATGTAGTTTTCATGCGAGGAACCGGAACCTGTAAAAAAACATACATAACGAAACCCACCCACAAATAGCACATAAAATTTGTAAATACACTCACAATTAACATTAACCATGTAAGAAGACATTTCCTAACAATTCAAATAACACTAGAACTAAAACATACACGACGCATCTATAACGACGACATTACACCTAAACGCTACATAAACAATTCATACATACACTCAAAAACACAACACAGTTCGAATATACCCTCAAACATTACCACTCAGTCATAAATAGTATATAAAATTTACCTTACCTCTCTCCACACGAAGCAACACCCAACCGCGAGCTTCTCCAGTCCTGAATGAAGCGCAATAACCTTACGCGGTAAAAAAGTAGTCCCCTTAAACCAATTTTGAGAAGGTATCATAGAAAATACAATGTTATAGTCTAAAAATATAATACATACACATTGTTATTGTAACAAATTAATACAGTAGACTCATTATAATTTAAACAGTTTAAAAAAATAAATTGTATTTAATATTAATTAATATATAGTAATTAATATATATTAATAATATTAAAAAAGTATGTAACACTTGAAATAATATATCTAAAAAATTTATTTTTGTGTACATTTATAAAAAAAAATGTGTTTCTTTATAACTAAACATGATTAATTGTTTTGTTAATAATTAATAATAATAAATAATATAACTTATTTATTATTATTAATATAAAATTTATAACCATTTACTATATAAATAATTGCCTTAAATAAAGTATTTTTATTTCTCTGAAGGTATGTATTTCTGAAAAGAAAAGATAAATGTTTAAGTGAAATAATTAATAATAATAATAATAAATATATTTGTTATTATTTTTATTAATTAATTATAAATTTGTAATAATAATGTCTAAGTATTATAAAAGTATATAATTGCATAAATAATCTTTTACCAATACCAGATATTATTATTATACATATTATTCCCCTTTACAGTTATAAAGTTGACAACATAATATATTTATATGTATAATTTAAAAACAACATTGTCAGAAATATGTGTAAAAAAATGTCTTAATTAGTATTTCCATATCTTGAGCAAATATAATAATTGTCATGTTACTTTATACAAATGTAAATATTAAAATTAAATATTTAATAATATTAATATATGATATTAACATTATTAAATATAAATGGAAGAAACAGAAAAATAACTGGTATTTTATTTATTTCAATATAAATACTTGTAACAGAAAGTGATTGATAATAAGATTATGTTTTGACATAAAAAATGTTGTGAAAAATTTTTGTGTCACAAATTAAAACATGTACATAAATGATAATGTGTTATTCTACAAATACAACATTTCCAAAAATGTTTATGTTATATTTGATAGTGATTGTATTGTATTACACATGAAAAAATAAAAAAATTGTAATAAAGTTTTGTGAAAACATCCATTTTGCATTGTCTTGTAATATAATAACACACTAAATAAATTTATATGCAAATGTGCTGGACACTGACCAATTAATAATTGCTATTCCTACTCCAGTCAAAGTATTATCAGAGAAGTTCCTGGACACTGACCAATTATTATTTCATATTCCTACTCAAGTGAAAATAATATTTGGAAAGGTGCTGAAAACTGACCATGTATAAATTAGAATAGCTACTTTAGTATAATGTTATTGTGTACAAATTGTCAAATATTTATATATATTGTATAAATATTATAAACATATTTTTTTAGTATATTTTTTGCTGAGTAGTTCAAAAAATTATTATTACCATTAAAAATAGCAACTATTAGTCACTCAAAAATTTCAAATATTTGTAATATTTAGAATTTTTTTTTCTCACACTTCATATACCCAAACAGACCCTGAACCCTAAAAATACCCCTTTACCCTAAAACTAAAAAGTGTCCATGAACTCAAAAATATACTCCTATACCCAAGAACTGGAAACTGACCCTGAACCCTAAATATACCCCTTTACCCAAAAACTAAAAACTGACCCTGAACCAAAAAAAATCTCCTTTAGCCAAAAACTGAAAACTGACCCTGAACCCTAAAAAATACACCTTTACCCAAAAACGGAAAACTGACCCTGAACCCAAAAAATTCTCCTTTACCCAAAAACTGAAAACTGACCCAGAACCCTAAAAAATACCCCTTTATCCAAAAACCCAAAACTGACCCTGAACCCTAAAAATACCCCTTTAGCCAAAAACTAAAAACTGACCCTGAACCCTAAAAATACCCCTTTACCCAAGAACTGAAAACTGACCCTGAACCCAAAAATATACCCCTTTACTTAAAAACTGAAAACTGACCCTGACCCATTAAATATACCCCTTTACCCAAAAACTGAAAACTGACCCTGAACCTAAAAATATACCCCTTTACCCACAAACTTAAAACTGACCCTGAAGCGTAAATAAACCCCTTTACCCAAAAACTGAAAACTAACCCTGAACCTTAAATATACCCCTTTACCCACAAACTGAAAACTGACCCAGAACCCTAAAAATACCCCTTTACCCAAAAACTGCAAACTGACCCAGAACTTTAAATATACCCCTTTACCCACAAACTGAAAACTTACCCTGAACACTAAAAATACCCCTTTACCCAAAAACAGAAAACTGACCCTGAACATGAATTATACCCCTTTCCCCAAAAACTGAAAACTGACCCTGAACCTTACATATACCCCTTTACCCACAAACTGAAAACTGCCCCTGAACCCTAAAAATACACTTTTACCCAAAAACTGAAAACTGACCCTGAACCTTAAATATACCCCGTTACCCACAAACTGAAAACTGACCCTGAACTCTTAAAATACCCCTTTACCCTAAAACTGAAAACTGAGCCTGAAACAAAATAATACCCCTTTACCTAAAGAGAGAAAACTGACCCTGAACACAAAAATTTCCTCCTGTACCCACATGTAAATAATATTATTTAATTAACTATTAATGAATTATTAACTATAAATAATAAGTTAATATATTAGCAAAGTAGCTGTAATTAATTGAATGGAATTATTTATAATATTTCTTCCCAAACAAATATTTAATAATAACAAATTATTAAATAAAAAATTTGTATAAATAATAATTGAATTAACTAATTAATATTAATTAATTACTCATTATTTACTAATGATAAATATGTACAAAATTATATGAATTATTTAAAAAAATAATATTTAATCGTTACCAATTAATTGATAATATAAATTTATAAGAAACATATCATAATAAATTTTTTTTTTTAATTACTCCCCACCCTTATCCCCTATTAACCCAACATCCCGCTCCTAAACATTAAGTACAATTTATACCAATAACAACGATGAAAATATTTTAGCACATTAACTGTAATTAATTTCATTTAATTATTAATGAATTTTTCCCCAATTATGTAACAAAATATAACAACTTTTATATATATAACAATTGCTCTAAATAATGTAATTAACTAATTAATATTAATTATTTACCAATTAATTAGTAATACAAAATTAAAACAAAATTATAATAATTATTTAACTAATTAAGAATATTTATTTTCCAATTAACTAATTAATAATAATTATGTACCAATTAATGACTACTTAAAATTTTATTAGCAATTATATTAATTAAATAACTAAATAATATTATTCAATTTCCAATTAACTAATTAATAATAATTTATTACCAATTAATAACTACTTAAAATTTTATTACCAATTATATTAATTAATTAACTAATTAATAATATTCTATTTCCAATTAACTAATTAATAATAATTAATTACCAATTAATTACTACTTAAAAATGTATTTCCTATTATATTAATTAATTAACTAATTAATATTATTTATTTTCCAATTAACTAATTAATATTATTTAATTACCAATTAATTACTAATTAAAATTTTATAGAAATTTATATAAATTAATTAACTAATTATTATTAATTATTTCCCAATTAATTAAAATATAAAAATATTTACAAACATATATAAATTAATTATTTATTTTAAATTACTCCCCACCCTTATCCCCTATTAACCCAACATCCCGCTCCTAAACATTAACTACAATTTATATTACTATTAAAATTTATTTATATTTTTTACCTTTTTTCAACATAATATCGATATTTTTTCCTTTCACTATTAATCGATATTTTGTCATGTCGATATTTTTGAGTCGATATTTTTGTACTCGATATTTTATTATCATTATTGTAATCGATATTTTAAACAACGATATTTTTGTTATCGATATTTTATCATATTCGATATTTTTAACTCGATATTTTGTCCATTCGATATTGTGGTGTCGATATTATGTCTGTGCACCAAATGGAGAAAATATCGACAGTCCCCGGCTCTTCAGCGCGGCCACGTTGAATATCAAAACTCTATGCATAAATAATATTGGGTAAAATTCCTGGACACCTTCAAAATATGGCAGGCCATTACAGTCCAGTTATAAATCATCTCTCTCCATAGCACACATGATCAAATATATGTGGGTGAAAGAGCTTTGAAGCACAGGGAGCAAAATTATGGAGAGGACTTAGCTCCTGCTTCTCAACAGCAGTTGTTTGTTTTCAGAAGTTTCCTAAACTGACGATAAGCAGGCTTTCAAATAAACTAAAGGTAAGAATGGGAGGTGCTGAAAAATGCTAGCTCCATGTTCAACCTACACACAAGGCTAGTCTTTACGACTCATGTATTCTGAACATATTATAGTTATGTTGTATTTTCTAGTTAGCGGTCTAAAGTGACCTACACAACCTAATGGTTCTTATGATTTTTACATAAAAAAGGAAAACTAGAAATAAATTACTGCATGCCTTGTTCACGTAGTGCTGTAATGACAACTCCCCCTCCCAAAAGACCTAAACATTGAGGCCAAAGACTCAATGGCATAGCAAAGGGGACAGCGGTCCACCCCATGCAGCACAAGTTTTGGGGGCAGTAGCACCTGTGGCCATCACGGGCTGCATTTACAGGAGTCACCAGCACGCCTCCCCCTCCCTCAGCCATGGGCGGCAAATGCAGGGACCGCCATGGGTGGCCAAAGACCTAGCTACGCCGTTGCAAAGACACAAATGTCAATTAAACCTTCCAGCAATTGCACCAACACATTTATTTGAAGCTTTTGGGCTACATAAGATAAAGCAAGCGTCAAGACTCAGGCCCAGATTCACTATGATTTTGCATCAAGGTTGGGTCACTTTTGTGGCACATACCAGATGCTAAATTGTCCTTGGTATTTACTAAACACGCAAAGCCACATTGTATGACTTTGATTATTTTAATAAATACAAATTAACACAATGCGATTCATCGCGCTGCCTTGCACTGCTTTGCATCAGGTAGGCAGTACATGGCTGGAGAATGGGCATTCCTGTACATCCACCTGTGTATTTTGATGCAAACACTGATTTAAAAAGATTTGCAAACATGGGTATGCGCCAAAATGGTACACCTACCAGATAAAGGTGCAATGAGAAGAAATAGCTTTATTTTTACTCCCAGCTTACTCTTTGGGTTGTTTTTGTGCAGGAAGTTATCCCTTTCTGCACAAAAGCAATCCAGCCCTTAACACATGCATCCTTGAACTATGGTGCAAGAATGCCGGCATTGGCACTAGGCAGCACACAGTGTGCCAGAGCAAGGAGAGAGCAAGAATGCTCTATATCTTCATAAATATTGAGCTGTTCTGCTCTCTCCCTTGCTGAGCCGTGTTGCTAGAAATAATAGTGAATGTGCCCCTCAGTTTCTGCCACAGTTTTGGACTCTTTGGTATCTAAAGTAGTTGAAGAGCTGAAGGGGGACGGGCCATCCCGGGAACCCCCGCAACCACTCTGAAGCCGAGATCCCTGGTGGTGGCATAGCAATCTTGAGGCTGCAATATGTTTAGTACGAGTTTCCTCACCACCACACTTTTCATGGAGGTGTAGAAATAAAAGGGGGCATCAAATTATAGCCACCACTGTCGGAATGCCAAAGAACCAACCGCAAGACAGAAGAACATTCCTAATCTGGCAGGCGGTTCAACCACAGGTTTGGCTGTGCAGGAGCAGGGTGATCCTGCTCCTTCACCTCCAAATTCATAATGAGGCCCTTAGTGGTAAAAAGTAGCCTGTAATGCAAACTTTGAAGCCATGGCCTGCTCTTACCTGGAAATGCAGCAGCATATTTTGACATATGTGATGTAAGCAACATAACATGACAGAATAACATGCACAAAGCAAAACAGCAAAAGTAAAACATAACAAGGTATATCACAACAAAAAACGTAAAAAAGCTGCACATCACTACTGCAGTAGAATATAAATATACCACATTGCAATAATGCAGCACAAATACAGCAAATCACCAGCACAATAATATACCACCCGCGAATATGTGCACACGATCTTGTCACACATTACCGCCACCAGAATCCAGTTTTCGTAAACCAGATGTAAAGTTTTTGTTTAGAGCAAACATCAAGGACATGACATCGTGTCAGTCAAAATGTTTTGTGATCCAGCCCTGGGTCTTGTTCACTGAATTCTACCATCAAAGCTTTTGGATCAGAAGATTTTTAATGATGCAATGTCGACGTTAAACCTCGAGGCAAGAGTGTTGTTTCCTGCCTCATGGTGCCCTTGTGAAGTGACTCAAAATGAGCTGTATTATATGACTATCACCGGTGTGCGTTCATGTACTCCGAAGGACTATTTTTATAGTAATAATATTAAATGTTAGTCATGCAAAGCCAAGCAGCAAAATAAATCCCGGGACAAAAATAGACATTGCTGGAATGATCGTCAGGACATGGTTGCTCTTCTGAGCACAGACTGTGCTCTCAATAAAAACTGAAAGTGAAATTCTGTAAAATAAATTGCACATCCTTATCTGATCTGCATCATCACTCCAGTGACCGGTAAAATCAATTAAAGGGATGAGTACGCTCCGCTCCGCGTTTCCAGGAATTCGAAGGACAGACTCGTCTCTAATGTGTTTGGAAATGAACAATTGTGCCTTGAAATTGTAAAATACCACCTGGATCCCTACGACTACTGCCCTTTCCTGCTAAAGGACGAAATGACAAGGTAATTTGGGTGATTAACCACATTGGAGCTGTTTAGGGGAGAGAGCGCAGAACGAGACTAGACTTTAGTGTGCTTTGTATAGAGGATGCCCGCTGTATGTTCTATTTGTTTATGCTACTTATGCTAGATATTTTAAAATAACCTTTTTACTAACAGAATTACAGCAGTTTAAAAATTCATAGTCTATTGCACAAAATAATTGAATATCCCAGCTAAAGAGAATGAGAATTTCTCACATCATAGTTTCATGTTGTGTTATTTTCTGATACGTGAACTCGATTAGTCCAAAGAAACCTTTTTATTTTTACATACATTGGATTATACTCTGCCCTGACAGTGCCACATCCAACCTTGCTCTCATTCATATGACACAACAAAAAGTTTAGAAGACTTCAGAAGTCTTGGCATTGCCCTCTAACATACTGTGAATCATTTTACTCTCCAGAGGACCGTGTCTCATCCGCATATTTTTTAAATACTCTTAATTTTTGGACAGTTTGAGGATGTCACTCAACACGGAGAGGGGGAACTCCCTCAGTTTTATTTAGGGATTTCGCCAGAGACGTGCACAATTAGTCGGAGGTGATGTCTAGCAATGAGATGTTACTTTAGTGACTTGGAATATTCTTTATCTGGATATTTTTGTTGATGTTATGCAGTTTTCTCTATTTCCATCCTGAGTTAAGAGGTATTATTTTGTGTATGTGTTATATTATGTACAACAGTATGGCTATGTGGTTTCACAAAATATGGTGCAACCTGGGGAAAATGAATGTTCTGTGGGGCTCCCTCGCCCAGGTATTCTTCTAAACCTTGGTAGGGTAAAAAACAGCTGAGCGCATCTGTCAGGATTCAAATCTATGATTTACAGGATGCACACAGATATATAACCTAGACCCTTATAGTGGGAGGCGGGTGTGGGGCTTAAAAACTCTCAGTGCTGTTGGAATGAGGAAGTGGGTGTAAACTCGACACTCTGACTCAGGCAACAGACATTCGGCTGCATCAGCCGGGAAAAGAGCGGAAGGGGCTCCTGCACCAGCAACTGGCATTTCAAACTTTCCCTCATCTCATGGCCTCTGCACAAAAACAGAGGAGAACGAGGAGCACGAAGAAGGACAGAGAAAGACGTTACACTCGGTAAGGAGTGCATTAGGCTAAGGGTCTGGGTGGTGAGGGAGGGACCCTCCTAGGTTCGGGTGCGGTTGCTGCTGCCAAGCCCCCTCCTCATGTGCTAATCCAGTCAGCTGTGGGAAGGAGAAAAGAAGTTTGTACTGAACATTGCAGCAGGGAGGTGGGGCCCTCAGAAGAGCAAATGAAAGTGGTATCATTAAAGAGTACTACCCCCAAGATTCTATGAAGCGCCACACTGTACGGGAGTCCGCTAAGGTTTTAAAAAACAGCTAAGGCCAGCAAAAATCAAGTTGTGCAAACTGAGTCCTTGAAGATGCATGATCAGTGGGTAAATAGTATCCCAACTACTAAATTTAGTGGGTTAGAGGAGCTCTCTCTGAATCTAGACCGTGGCACTGAACTTGTGAGCATGAGTGGGGCCTCTGCCAGGCATCAGCCAGAGGGCCTCGCTGTATTGAAGGCTAAATTTCAGCTGCTGCTTCCTTCAAAATCCCCACCTGTGTGGGGGGTACATTCTCTTGGTGGGTTGGATCCTGTGCAAACTTGGGATATTCCTCCACGGGACAGCCAGGGAGCATCATCCCGTAACCCTCCTGGCATGAAATCTAATGTGAAACCGACATACCCCATATTTGATTCGAATGGGTTTTCCAAGGAATCACTTGCCCAGGGAATCAGAGATATGAATGAAGGATTTGGCTGTGTCTGCTCAACTGGCTCTCATCACTAACCATGTGCCCCAGGTGGTGCAAGCTGGGAGCACATCACAGGAAAGTCAACATCTCAAACAATCATCATACATTTGACCGCCCAGGCTTTTAAAGGTGGCCAGAATGCAAAGGATGATTGGGAAGCCTCTAGTAAAACTCAGATAGGAGAGATTCTTCAAACGATTTTGCAAGTGATGCAGGGGCTGAAACGAGTGCAGGAAAAGTCCAACAGGGAACTTCCGACTCAGCTCGAAACAATCATTGATAATATTTGGCAATTAAATCAGAGACACACGCAAGCAGAGCAGTGCATTACTGATCTAGAAGATGCCCAAAAAGCTTTGAACATTTTCAGGTTAAACATCAAAAGGAGAAGCTAGAAGTTCATATGAAGATTGATGAGTTTGAAAATTGATCCAGACACTCAAATTGAGATTTTACAGGTCTCCCTGAGGGGCAGGAGACGGGGCAGGATCCCAAAGAATTTAATTCTGATTTGGTTTAAAAAGTCAGCTCAGGGAAATTTTCCAATATAGAGCAATCATGAGGGCACATCATGTTCCATTTCATCAGCCAATTTATTCCTAGTACCTGTATACCTTTTTGGCCAACCTTGGAGACTTGTGCACAAAAGAATCAATCTTATCAGCTGCTTTTACCCAAATGGGATTTCAGACTCCAGATGGCTTACGTTTTAACATCTTATCAGACATGTCAGCAGTGGCAGTCCTGCACAAGTTTAAGTCAATGCTGGAACTTTTCAAGAAACATGGGGGGGTGATTACAATGGTGGGCGGATCACCACCGCCCGCATGGCAGTGTCGATCTGCCCACTATAAACCACTGTCTGCCACCCCATTCCCCCCGCCATATTACTATGGTGGGGGGGACCCCGGCGAACAGAAAGACCATCCGCCAGTTTTCCACCCGGTCTATGAGTCGACTGGGCGGAAAAGGTTTTAATATGGTGGTGGTGTCTGGTAGACACCGCCATCCATATTAAGATACATGCAGGGATTTGCCTTTCCGTGGCAGCAACGCCGCCATGGAAAGGCATGCAGTCCTAGACATTGAGGGCCCGTAACGGGCCCCCAGATATTTTGGGGGGTGGGGGTGCACATGGCATTTGCATGTAAAACGTGGCAGGCACCTCGCGATGCCTGTCACGTTGTGCATTCAAATGCACAACTTGCATTTTTAACCTTGCAGTGGGTGCTGCTGGTAGCACCGCTCACTGCAATGTTAAAAATACGGGATGCGCCCGCCAGTGTGGCGGGCGCATTGAAATTGCAAATGGCGGACCGCTGCATGCATTGCGGGTGGTCCCATTTCCCAGGGCTATGGCGGGCGGACAAAGTCCGCCCGCCATGCTAATCAGCCCCCAAGTGTCCAGGATGCTGTAGTGCAGCAGCAAAAGTTGAAGGTTCTTATTAAGAGGCAATTTCAGATTTTAGGATTGGTCCAGCAAGCAAATGAAGTATTGTAGCAGCTGCAGTGACATGACAAAGGATGACTGATAAATGCATAAATGTAGCTTCTTAGCAAAATCTCGTTTAGAAGTGAAGATGCACTTTAGCCTGGTTTATCTCATGGTTGCTACCTTTGTAGCAATAATGACTAGGGATCACTGACAAATCTCGAAGGTTAACATATCAACCTACGAAAATATTGCAGCAAGATTATCGAAGTCAAGAATATCGACATCCTATCTACATTATGGTAAGTACAAAAATATAAGAAAATATATATCGTTGACAAAAATATTGTTGTTAAAAATATAGTTTATTTTAAGTTAAAAAAAGAATGTAAAATAAAGAAAATATTACATATAATTAAAATAAACATAATTAAACATATTTAAAAATGTTTAAAAATTATAAATTATATATATATAATGTATAAATACATTTAATATATACATATAATATATAATATATACACCTATTATTATGTATTGATAACTATTTTAATAACTTTATTATTTAATTTTTTGTATATATTATAAATACATCTAGACACATAAAACAATAATATAAATAAAAATAAAATAAATATATATAACAAATAAAAAAATAAAAAATATTTTTAGTCAGTCAGTCATAAATGTATATATAAACTTTATTGTTTAGTTAATTAAAACCATAACAAAGCCAAAAATGGAAGAAAATTGAACATTACAATAAAATCGATAAAATTCTTCGTAGTACATTTTAAAGCACAATATTTAAAACGATGCTGGTAGGAGCTTTATCGGATTGCTCATCGTTAAAATAGTTAATAATACTGAAAATCTTATTTTAAAATTTCAAGAGCTTTCAGACGCTTTTCAAAGGCTATCAAGAACTTTATGAGTTTGCAATTAATTATAGGGTCTGTTGAGTCTAGAGCACCAATAATGGCCGATCTACAGGTGCGTAGACCTTTGGCCCTAAAAATGTTCTTTAAAAAGAGCGTGCGCTCCCGGTTCATCGTTTTACAGTGGCATATAATATGGATTACATTTTCTTTTGTAGTGCCACATAGTCAAAAGGCGTTTGCATCTGAGCGTTTCCAGACAGGTTCGTCAGCCAGAGTTGGTAGTTTGCCGAATCTCACTGCCATCAGCCTTTTTTTTATAAACACAGAATACGTTGATGCTAGGTAGGTAGCCAAGATGAGATTGTTGTAACTGTTAATAACGGTCCAAGAATGGGAGCGGACGGCAAAGATAGCTTTATCCGTAATTAGTGAGTAAAATTTTGCCGCTTTGTTTAGGACCTGTTTAAAGGACGCGAATGGCAGGTTTTTTTCCCACAGGTTTTCAGTGCATGTTTGCTCCAGAGCGCCAGTCAGGTATTTGTTTGCTGCAGAGTATTGTTGGTTTTCTAATTCCTGCCATAACAAGCTTTCCAAGGTGTTATTTGTGGAGTTCGTTTTAATTCTATACCATACTCTAATACTTGTGTAGAGTCTTCCCACTGACTCATTCATCAGGCCAAATTCTAAACGCATCTGGGCGGGTGAAGCTGAGTGTGGAGTTGTAAGACCTTCTTGTAGATTTTTGTGATAAGGCTGTTTAAGGTGATATCATCCTTGCCCTGCATGGCTATACTAGCAGAAGATAGAGTTGGAAGTACTTTGGTTGCCATCACTGTTAGTAGAGGTTTCAGCGACGGGCCTTCCAATTTTTTTGCCAGTGAGCTAAGTGCGAATATTAATGCTCCGGCTCTCTGCTTCATGTATTTTTTTTGGGGCGTTTAGAGGGAGTTTGTCATCAATGTAGTATCCTAGGTATTTAGAGTTTGGTACTCTTTCCAGTGATTTTCCCTCAAGTGAGATGTTAAGTTGCACTGTACGACGGTTGGTTATTGACATCATTTTTGTCTTGGATAGATTCAGAGCAAGGTTATTTACCGTCAAAAATTCAGACATTACTGCCAGTAGTCTGGACAGGCCCACTTTAGTTAGGCTCAGAAGCACAATGTCGTCTGCGTAAGCCAAATGTGTAAGATGAAAATTACCAAGTTTCGGTGCGTGCGCATTGCAGATGTTTAAATTTCCCGAAAGGTCTGAGATAAATAGGTTAAAAAGCTGTGGTGCTAATAAGCAACCCTGTTTTAATCTGATCGATGTGTATACCTTTCTTGATAGGTGTGATCCGTCCCCTAGTTTGATTTGTGTCCAAGTATCGGTGTAGAATAGGAGTAGCCCCCTCAGTATTTTCTCGGGTATGGCCCAAGCTCTCAGCTTCACCCATAATAGCTTGCGATCAACGCTATCGAAGACTGCCTTCAGGTCGATAAAACAGAGGTTCAGGTCCTGTTTCGATCGCTGGCATTTTTCTGCTATCATGGTTATTGTTAATATATTTGACGTGGTTCCGATGCCTGCTCTAAATCCAGTTTGGTTTATTGGGATTATTGCTTTATCATCTGCCCAATTTACCAGGTCTTTTAAAAGGAGAGAGGCAAAATATTTAGCTTCGATGTCCTGGAGTGTTATTAGGCGATAAATTAAAGGGTTAGCTCTGTCTCCTCCTTTATATATTGGGGTGATGATAGAACCTTTCCAGCTTTCTGGAATGCGGTTATAACTTTGAACATCGACAAAAAGTTCTTCGAGATGTGAGCCCCCAAAAGTCTGGTGCTTCCTTAAAGGCAATTTGCGGGATGCCATTCGGGCCTGGCGCTCCATTGCTTTTTCCCATTCTGATGATGGTGATAATCTCATCAGCCGTGTACCAGCCACCTGTGGCTTCAGTAGGAGGAGTTGTCCTTTGTGCCATTGTTGTGCGGTTGGTATGGTAATGTTCTTCGCAACTGTTTAAATACGGTTCCACTGGTCCCAATAGCTGCCCAGGAGCATTCCTTTGGTTTTCTTCAAATTTTGTCGACAAGAAGGTTGACCATACCGTTTCTTGAATATTCGAGGTCAGTACGTTTCGTAGCCTTGTCAGCTGGTTTATTATGTTCCAAAATTTATGTGAATCCTGTAGCTTAGAGCTGGCCAGTAAATTAATCCAGAGCTCGTCGTTCGCCTTCTTTTTCTGCTCCCAAATCCTTTTTTTATATAATTTTCTTTGGACAAGAAAAGTATTCAAGTAGCTCGGGTCGTTCGCTTTTGATTGCAGGTTTTTTTGGCTTCTCCATAGAGCCCTTCTTTGTTCATATAGTGCCAAGGGCAGTTTCTTTGTCGGGGGCTTATTTTTTGCCGCTATTTTAGTTGGGTACATTTTTAACTTTAATTTCGCTAGAAAAAGAGACCAGGCTTGTATCTTATCCATTGTAGCTCTGTACGTCTCTTGCAGAGCGTCCTTTATTATTGAAGTCCATTTCTGTTTTTTCTAACTGTTCCAGTGTATTCGCTTCTGATTAATTGTTCCTAGTTGGCCATCCAGGGAATACACCGGTTGCAGTGTATCTGCAAAAAAGTTAAGTTTCAGGTGTTGCATGCTATGATCGCTCATTGTTGTATATTCAATGTAAAAGGTGAGTACTGGAGGGATCAATGGAAGACTTACTATAGTAAAATCCAATGTAGATTGACTATAAGGACCATAGAACGTTTTCTTTGGTGGGTTGTCTTTCTCTGTCCTACCATTCAGTACTCGCATGCCTAGGTACTCTAGGTCTGTTACTAAGTGAGTAGCTAGGCTGTCCTTTCGGCTCTTTGTTGCGCCTGTTGCCTGCTGGGAGACGTTCCAATGTATGTTCTCTGAGGTTAGTATCTCGTCTTACTCTGGTGTGTAAATGAGATTGGAGTTAAAATCTCCCGTTAGGATAATGTTCCAAGTTGGTTCGGAACTTCGAAGATTTAACATTTCCTTGCATAATAAATCGTTTTTTGTCTTTTTTACTTGAAGATTTGGTTGGGTGTAATAATTGATCAGTATTGTCGTTTTCTGACCGTACTTTTTATGGCTTGAGAATTTAATTATTTGCAAACTTGGATCCGGCGATTGGAGTTGTTCTGTCTTGATTTTAAGTGCAGTAGATACATATACTGATAGGCCTCTGATTGCACTCCCGTAGGTTTTACACTTTTTCGCTGGCACAGTGTAGTGGATATAGCCTGACAGTGCAATTTCTTCCTGCAGCCATGTCTCTTGCAGGGCAATTATGTCGGCGTTGTCCCATTCATCCAAGGCAAGACCGTCGTCCAGCAGTCTTTTTGCGCCCGCTATGTTCCATGAGATAATATGTATGTTATTATTTGCTGCTTTATTTCTTTCGGGGCCGATCGGTCAATTAGACCATTTATTGTTTAGTAAACTGGGAAGCCATTTCCAGGAATCAGTTGTGGTTAACGGTTCCCTTGCTTTAACTGAGTCCGGCTCTTTGCATGTACGTTCTGCCTCGCATCTGCCTTTGGCGGTATGTAATATAGAATAGACTGTTTTTTTCGGGGCAAGGTCCGCCAGTCTCCTTGTGAGTTGTGTGACGCTATTTATCTGTGAAGGAAGCGGGTATCTTGGGGCGATTGGCTGCGATAGTTGAATGCCCCATGCTTGGAATAACTCCGTTTTCCCTAGAATAGATTGCACTATGGCAGTGGATTTCCATGTTGTGATTGTTTGTTCGTGCGTTGTTGCATAAGTGCTGGTTAAAAATTCAACCCGGTCTAAGTCGGCGTTTTGATGGTGCTTAGATCCTTAATTTCTTTCATTAATTTTAAGATGTTGTTCCTGTTTAGGATATCGTGTCTGCCTTGGGTCACGTACTCTGGGGTAAAAATAATTTACCAGCCAACGTTGTCTGCTTTGATGGTATCTGATATTGGCTTTGTTACTGCCGCTTCGCTTGGCCGTGGCGTTTCATTGTTAGTAACGCAGAAGCTCAGCTTTGTCTGGATCAGATTGCGCTGGGTATCAGATGTTGAATTGATGGTATCTGATATCTGCTTCATTGCTGCCTCATCACTTGATCGTGACATTTCGTTGTTGGTAACAACGAAGCTCAGCTTTGTCTGGGTCGAGTTGCGCTGGGTATCTGATGTTGAAATGTGGGGGATTGGCCCGGGGTATTGGGTGGTGCCATGTATTCCCTCTCGGTGGACTATTTCTGTGTTGCTGGCTTTGAAGCAGTGCTTTTCAGCTTCGCTCTCTCTCTCTCCTTCTGTAGTTGGCTAGTAACGCATTCTTGAACAGCTTTATTTCCCTCATGATGTGCTCGTAGTTGAGCATTTTGGGGTTTTAATAATGGTGTTGTGTTGGGCAAGTGCTTCCACCAAGCTGAGTTTATTGGTTCCATGGCTGGCATCGGGTCATTGGGTGACTGCCCATTTAAAGAGCTCTTTGACTGCTCATTGTCCGCTTGGACGATGGTTTTGTTGTTGTCAGTCGCCGGGGGTATTTTGTGTTCTGACACATTTGTTGGCAAGCTGGTCTGTTTTGCGGCGGGATTTTGATCGGATGTTTGCGTCGATTGGCGGTTTTGCTGAGATCCCAGTGAGCTTTGAGGCTTGGGTTCCGCGGTTAGCGACGTTGTGTGTGTAAATTGTCCGTTGGCTCCTGCTGTTGCATCTTTAATAGTGTCCCTTGTGCCTGCCTCTGTCGAATTTTGTATATGTTGGTTTAAAAATATTGGATAAATACTGTGGCATCAGAGCACATCTTCTTCCATTTTTTTGTTTCTTGCTTTTCTTTCTTTTTTCTTTTGTCTTTTTGTTAATCTTTGTTTCGTTTGCTTGGCAGTGGTGGATTCCGTCATTGGTTTTTCAGTTGTGTTATTGCTGATTATATTGATCTCGTGCCTTGATGTCTGTAATTCAAATGCTTTATTCGACAAATAGTCATAAAAGCAAAATCCAATACAAAATAAATCACCAATTATACAAAACTGTTAAAAAAGGGGAAATATCCCTCAAGTATAAAAATCTGTAAAAATTTTAAAGCAACAATGATAAAATTCATATACTCCTCTCATAGGCATGTACCTATATACAAATATTAGAGAATGCAGCATACAATATGCATTTGTTATAGTGCCGCAATCGCTTGAGATCTTAAATATGTACATATATACAAAGATTAGAGAATACAGCATGCAATATTCATAAGTTATAATGCCGCAATCGCTTTAGATCTTATAATCCATGCCCAACCTAAAAATGTAACTATGGCTATAAGAAGTGGTAACCATGTTTCGGTACGAATTAGTCTAAGTGCAACCTCACATTTTTGAGTCCCCAAGGCTTGGCAGATAGGGGCCAACCATGTTCGCCCTGGAACTTTATAGGCAGGACACACAAATAACAAATGGGCCAGAGATTCTAAATTTGCATTGAAAATGGAGCAGGAAGTGTCATCTGCTGTCCCCCAACTTGCAGTGAAAGACTTAACAGGCAATATGCCCACTCCCAGTTGAAACAAGAGCTTTCTGTCATGAGGCTTCGTGATGGTGTCCCAGTGAGATTCAAGCTTTTGTGTTGGTTTAGCCATGAGGAATTGGCCCGACAATGTTGAGGGATCGCTATTCCTGAAAATGTTGGCATCCACCCATCCCCAGTATCTCTCCTTCAGTTGTACTTTCATTGCGGAACAGGGTGTTCTCAGGATTCTCCCAAAGGGCAACCATACCAATGTTTACTAGTATAGATCTAACATTCTGTAACCATTTGATTTTCTTATAGCTGTCAGCTCTTATTAGATCTTTTAGGCCCTAAACATAGGTGTACAATTCAGGGGTTGACCAAATTATCCGCCAGTACAGCAAGGGGCGTCGTCTGGTACTGTCAGCCAATGCATTCCTACCTAGGTCACAGAGCAATGGCTGTGCTGGAGTACTTTGTGGGAGGTTAGTGATTTTCCATAGGAAGCTAGTTTCTGCTGCAGTCAGTTTATAGAGATTTTTAAAACCCCGGAGCTCTGCCCCATATAGTACTGCATTTACAACTTTCATATTATAAATGGTCAGGACTGGACTGACTGGTTTTGTAAAGGATGCATTAAACTCAGCCAGTAGAGTACCAGCCAACTGGCGATGTTTCAGTGTGGTCATGTCCAGTTGCTTCCCCCATCTCATGTCGTCCTGCGTAATGACCCCTAGGTATTTGAAATCTTTTACCTGCTCCAACGGACGTTTATTCAGCATTATCGCTGCTTTAAAGGATGTATGGGGGTTGAATGTCATATATTTTGTTTTGGAAACATTTATCTCTAAACCCCGCAGGTGGTAAAATTCCTCAAAGAGCATTAAGGCTCGCTGAAGGCCGCTCCATGTTTTGGCGATTAACAGCGTATCGTAGGCGGATTGGAGTTTTTACACCCGCCAGTATAGGAACATGCGTTGGAATATCTTCCAAGAATTTTACGATCCCATTATTAAAAATGAAAAACAAAGTTGGGGCCATCAAACAGCCTTGTCTTACCCCCCTTTCCACTCTGAATGGGGAGGGGGGGTGAGCTGGCCCTGGCTTCCCCACCTGATTTTTGCATAAGTGTCCTCATGGAGTCTAGCTATGAGAGATAATAATTCCTGGGGCATCTTCATATCTTGCAATACTCTCCACAATCTATTACGGGAAACAAAGTCAAAAGCTGACTTTAAATCTACATAGGCAGCATACAAGCTGGCTTTTTCCAAAGCCACGGTTTTCCAGGAAAGTAGAGTGAAACTGAAGTATTGGTCAATGGCGCTTGTGCATGACCAAAAACCTGCCTGGAAAGATGATAAGATATCCTGCTCACTAATCCAATCCTGGATTTTGTTTAGCACAAGGCGTCCCATGATCTTTTGTGATGAACCAATTAAACGTATGGGTCTGTAATTCCCAGGCAATTATGTATCCCCCTTTTTGAATATTGGGATTATCTCCGCTCCTTTCCATGACTCTGGTACCGACATGCATTTAGCAATTTCCTTCATTAAAATCAGGTTGTAATGGTTCCATTTAGCTTTATTGGAGAGGAATATATCAGCTGGGATTCCATCAGGGCCTGATGCTTTACCTCCAATCAAGGTGCCCAAAGCGGTATCGACATCAACTTCATTAAAAGCCGATCCATCATAGTAGGTATATGAGAGCTCAGACATTTCCCTATCATCTGTGCTGCAAGCATATTGGGGTTGGAAATGCATTACCTATTGATCTTGGCTTACATGGTTTATCGGCTCTAAAGGACGGCCATCTCTGCCCCATTTTACTACATCCCAGAACAGTTTTTGGTTTTTGTTTTCGCACGCACATTTAATATCCTTCCATCTATTGTCGTCCCAGAGGTTCTTTGCCGTTTCCAGTGCTTTATTATATTTCTGCCTGGCAGACCGGACCTTAATCATGTCACCCTCCTTGATTGCTTTCTCCAAGGAACTCCGGGCCTCCTTGCAATCCTTATTAAACCATTTACTTCCCTTCTTATGGTGATTACACTCATTTTTAATAATTTTATAGAAATAGGTACGAAGGTGTTTAAAGAACTCCGCATGAAATCCTATAACCATCTCAGGTGGTGCCATGTTAGCCAGAAGATCTTCCAGATCTATTTTTGCTTTATCTACATCTAATGAGATCCTATCTAGGACTTCAGGCTTTGCTAGTAAATGTACCCGTTTCAATCGCCTTGTGTCATTTGTAGGAACTAAATCTAGAGTTATCAATTCCCTACAAGAAGGAAAGTATCTTTTTCTACCGCTATCTCAAAAACTGCAGATAATGGATTATGATCGCTCTCGATCTGCTCGATTACCTTCATGTCTTTTAATGTATGCCAAAACTGGCAATTAATCAATACGTAATCAATGCGGCTATGACTGGAGCCATTATTAAAAGTACATACACCATCTCTGTCTGACTGTGTTCTACCATTTGTAGTCCTTAATCCTTTCTCCATGCAGAGAGAATTTATCTGTACTACCGCATCAGTCCATTTTTTTTACTGGGATTAGATCTAATTTCGGGATTCTCCAAAGATCATCTTCAACATTATAAAAATTATAGTACCCGTTTAGAAGGGGTTTGAAAGTCATGTTGAAATCACCCACTAATATTACATCTGTGCCCCTAGAATGTTGATTAAGAAGTGTACATAACAACAACAAGATACCAGAGGGCCTCAAAAGCAATTGATTTGTGGTGTGTGTGAAAACAAGATAACAAATAACTTCTCAGCTGACCTAAAAAGAAGATGTATTTTTTGACACCCTGAGGGATGATCAAACATACCCATCAGTCACCACTCGGAACCGCCCTTCATCATTTGGGTTTCTTCCAGTACCATCTACCCACAGTAAGTTATTCTCAAAAAGAAGAAGATCAAGATGTTGATAGAGCTCTTCGATTGAAAAAACAGGTAGTATGGTATACCACTTCTCAAGATTAGTGAGTGGAACAGTGTGAGGTGACTGATGGAGTGCAGTGCTAAAAGTGAAAAAATAAAATGTAAAGTGTGTATAAAATTGGATGAGGGAGTACAGAACAGGGTTTATTCAGGTGATACTCACTCCGCCAATGTTAAAAAATTTGTTAAGACAGTTTGAAAAATATACTGTCTAGAAATGGAACTAGTTCCATTTCTAGACAGTATATTTTTCAAACTGTCTTAACAAATTTACATTATCTAAAATAATACAAAAAATATTAAATAGTGGAGGGAATACAATTACTATTCCTACTCCAAACAGTGCAACAGTATGGTAAATGTTGGATAGCATAGGTGTTAAAATTACTATTCCCACTCCAGTGAGTGAAACAGTAGGGAAAGTGTTGGATAGCGTAGGGGTAAAAATTACTATTCCCACTCCAGTGACTGCAACAGTAGGGAAAGCGTTGGATAGCGTAGGGGTAAAAATTACTATTTCCACTCCAGTGAGTGCAACATTAGGGAACGTGTTGGATAGCGTAGGGGTAAAAATTACTATTCCCACTCCAGTGGTTGCAACTGTAGGAAAAGTGTTGGAGAGCGTAGGGGTTAAAAATAACATACTTATAAATAAAATATGTTTTTTTAAATAAATAATGTTTAATTATTAAATAACAATACATTAATTATCAATATCAATAAACAATTAATAATACATAATTACCAATGAATAATCATTTAACAATAAATTAATGATAGATACCAATCATTAGTAATTATTGAAAAGTTTTTCTGAACGAGCCGGAACCCTGCAGTCCGACCGAGCGAGTACGATGCAGCTGCATGCTGCCGGATTCGATTTGGTCATGCTCCCATTGGAAGTCAATGGGAGCCAATCGTACGACGCGTACAGGGGCTCCCATTGACTGAATGGGTGAGTCTCGCACAAGGGCCCCCCTACAGTGGGTAGGCATCAGTGCCATCCACACCGTACATGCCTGTGTTGGGGAGGTCCTTGGGTCTCTCCCTGTGCCCGAGTCTTAAGGCTGCGGGTGACAGGGGCTCCAACGCGGACAACCAAAGGCAGCTTGTGCAAACCGGAAACTTCACCTCGATCCGGTTGTCCGATGCGTACATCGCACTTACTCGGTCGTAAAGCGTCTCAATTGCGCGGTGCAAATTGGTATCTGTACGAGTTGATTGGATCGGGTCGGATCCAGAAACGGTATGGTTGGAACACATGCGTACAGTCGCATAGTACTTGCTCGCTCGTACAGGTGTCCGAGTCGGTCGGGAAACACGCGTCTGACTCATACCATTTTCCTGCCGGATCGCATTCGGAGCCCTTCCAACCGTGATCGGAATCGACCACTTAATATAATTATCAATTAATCAATTAATGAAAACGAATTACCAATTAATTAAAATTAATTACCAATTAAAAATTAACAATAAATTAATTCTCAATACCAATAAATAAATAAATATAATTACCTAATTACAAATAAATTACTTTCCACCCTATTCCCCTATAAACCCACTACAGAACTAAAATGCTAAATATAATTAAAAATAATTAATAATTCCTAAAAATTATTAATTAATTTACAATAATTAAATTACTTCCCACCTTATTCCCTTATAAACCCACAACCCGCTACAGTACTAAAACACATTATTTACTTAAAAAAGCATTACTAACTTATAAACATGCTATACATATATTTAAAAACAAGAACAATACTTAACAAAAAATACATAAAATGAAAATGCATAACAAATAATTATAAAATACATAATAAAATAAATAACACTAATATATATATATCTCGATATTGGTAACATCGATTTTTTTGCTATCGATATTACTAACATCGGTATTAACAAAAATATATTTCTTACCTTCAGGTCGATATTCTGGTTGTCGATATTCTTGATTTCGATATTTTGTCCCTATGATATTTGCAACCCGATATTTCTGTATGTCGATATTTAAAAGTCGATATCTAGACTGTGCAACAGCATTATTATTCAGCCATCATCTCAATAGAAGTAATACTTTAAAAAGCCTGTTCAGTGCTATACCTTGAGAGGTAGAAGAGTGGCGGCTGTCACTGGTTAACAGTCACAAGTGCCAAATCAAGGCACAATCAACATGGGCTGGTGAGGGGTAAGGTGGGCAATTCCCCCCGCAGACTAAATGAACAATCCTTTGGACTATGGGGGTTACCAAGTGAAGGGGGGATGCGGAGCACGTACAAAAAAAAAATGGGTAGAAATATGATGGGCAAAAAAGAGGGTAGGCAGCAGGAGTAAATGGATCATGCTGTGATTGGATGGAAGAAGTTTTAGAGAGTGTCTAAAGGGTTTGGTAGTGGTATCTCTTCAACATGGGGACATAGTAGTGGTAGCACTCTTAGTGGAGGTGAATTGTAATTTGGGGAATAGGATGATTAATGCCTACTGAGTTGCAGAAGGTCAGGATCTTTTCTGGCAATGCCAACAGTATTATAAACAAGGGTAAATATGGGAGTTTAATGAGGTGGCTCACATCTTTCTCACCTGAAGTTATGTTTTTTTACAGGACACCCACCTCAAATGTAATACCCCAAAGAATACTCTACGGCCTTCTTTGCATCAGCCCAAGCTGCGGGGAGAGGGGTAGTTATTTATTTGGGATGAGGTATTGATTGGATGTCTGGTTGTTGCTTCGAGATTTTCAAGGTAAATTGTTATGGCTGCAATTTGCAGTATAATGGCTATGTTTCAGTGTAGTCAATTACTATGGCCCTGTTGGTGTTGACGTTGACTCACAAGTCCAGATCTACAATATAGCAGTGGGGGCGTATGTCCCGTTGATCTTGGGAGGAGATTTTAATTACATTCAAGATTTGGCATTGGATACATCCAACAAAGCAAGGAAGCAGCTGAAACCCAAAAACTAAAAAAAAACTTTGATATATTAAAATCAAGTTTTCAGCTTGTGGATCCATGGCATGAGAATAACCCAGACTTTGTGCAATATATATGCTTTTCACATCGATTTAAAACAGCATCTCAATTAAAAAAAATGTTACCTCTGAGACAATAAGTAGGGGGCAGTCTAATACGTGGGCTAATGCTCAGTGGTCTCTATTGCGGTGGAACTAGGATCAGCCAGAAAGAATAGGGCAAGGTGGTAGCTCGATAGTACCCTCTGGCTGATTCACAGTTGGCAGAGATGAGAGTTTTTTCTTATCAATAGAGATACCTTGTCTTTGTTTGCTGTATAGAAAGCTTTACAGGCCACAGTGAGTGGGAGGGTTAACGCATTTAAAGCCAATCAAGTCAGGGAACGTACAGGGTAAATAGTGGGGCTCCAGGTTGCACTAGATCAAATTACAAGAGCAAGCTTGAGGGCTAATGATATAGTGCCCGGTGCTGCACAGTTAGGTTTGGCAAAACAAATTCTTAGGGATTGCTCTATGTTAGAGGAGATAAGCAACTCTAACGCTTTCCAGCAGCAACTATATGAAAAAAATCAGGACATGGACACGTTTTTAGCCTGGTACACAACGAAAAAAACTGAAAAGTGTATGATTAAAATAGTCGAGAATCCTGTTACCAGTGGAGTAACAACAGAAGAAGAGGAAGTCTCTCAAGTATTTCTTTGACATTATAGGGATATATATCAGACAAAGTACACAGTTCCAATGTCCAGTATAGAACAATACTAAGCTTCTATTCAGCTCCCCCAACTGCCACACTCTCTGTCTCAGGCAATGCTGGAGACTACTTTGCCTATTGAAATTTTAGAGGCACTCCAAAGAATGCCCAATGCAAAAGCATGTGGAAATTATGGATTCCCTTTGGAATTCTATAAAACATTTACCAGTGAATTGGTGCCCTTTTTGGTAAAACTTTTCAATTATATTAAAGTGAGGGAGCTTCCATTTCTTTCAAAGGATCAACTATTGTGAGCTTTCTTAAGAAAGCTAAAAATCTAAACAATTTGAATTAATTCATACCTATCAGCTTTTGAAAAAAAGATTATAGAATGGTGATGAAAGTCTGGCCAACTTGAATAATGCCTGCTGCACAGTCATTAATCCATAAAGATCAGTGCAGTTTTGTTGCAGGTTATCTCATGTCGGCTAAAACCCAGTTTTTAACACAGTAAATAGATTATTTCACAACTAACCAGATACAAGTGTCAATAATGAAAACAGTGTAATGTTTGACTGTATTGATACCTGCTTTCTTTATGAAATCATAATGTATGTATGTATGCTCTTTAAAAAAAAAATTAAAAAAAATACCAATTGAACAAAGGTAATGTAATCTGTGCTCACAAATGAGTGGAACACACACAGAAAGCACTATATATATAGTGTTATATTAATTTGTGGCATCCTGAAAATGGTCCACCAGGAAATGTCTCTGCTTATACTTCATGTGCGCTGCAGTGACACTAACCCTTCCTTCCTTGGCTTTATCAATGCTAATTGAGCAGGTGAGGGAAATCATATAGTGTCACTCTCAGGACAGTGTGCACTTACTGCAGTATTGTTTTTGGCGGAAAGAGTCATCCCTCTTGCTGTTAATACCAACCACCTCCAAAAAATGGCCCTAACTAGCTTTAGCCACAGCAGCTTTACCACTGAGTCTCAAATACAAGGTCACTTTTAGATCTTGTTATCTCCCTTTTACTATAAGCCATTAATCACAAATGTTGCCAGATGAAGTGTGAGCCCCTGCCTAACAAGAAGTACAGGGCAATTAGCTCTGGCTGGACACTCTTTGTGATGGTCCTGGGTGGCCCCAGCATTTGTTATGTTATGTAGATTTATAGAGTGCACTATTACACAGGAGTGCTGAGCAGGTGTGAGCTTAGGCACACCTAGACCTAGTGGGACTACTTGAAAAGCAAGGTCTTCAGCTGTTTTCAGAATTCAAGATGTGAGGAGGAGACTCTTATGTGTAGCGGCAGGTGATTCTTTGCTTTGAAGCGATGTAGGACAACACTCAATTGCCAGGTTTTCAGTATGTGTGAGATTTGTGTGAGCGGAGGTGTCTGGAAGGTTTGTGAAAGCAGGTGTTATTGTTGAGATATGTTGGGCCAGTGTTATGTGGTAAACACAACAAGATGATGGACAGAGTGCTGAAACATTCCGAACAGTCATCCCCAGTCCAGAGATCTAAGTTAAATCAATTGTTCTTGTGCTCACCATTCCACCTCAGTTTGGACCCAGCCATACACAAATCAGTATTGACCCTGCTTCCCATGGGAGCAGTCCAGCTCAAACTGCTAGGCCAGGTCCTCCCTTTCCTCAGAAACAAGCATCCTGGGACCAGTTTTGGGGTATCACCCATGTTAGAACTGGGACTTTCTGGTTGGCTGAGCCAATGCCCTAGCTAGGCAAAACCTACCACTCCCGTCAGGGGCAGATGGCTACACACACTGTATAACCTGTGCTCACCCTTGGGTAGCATGGCATTGAGCAGTCAGCGCTTACCACAGAGGCAATGTGTAAGGCACTGGAACAGCACCCACTCCTGATAAATACACTAAACATCACAAAAGAGAATTCACATAGGATTTATGTAAATAATGTTTATTTAACACACACAATAATCAACACAGCATGAACATCATGTATTGTGGGGCATAATTACACTTGGACTTGAACCGGAAACAAGCATCCTGGGACCAGTTTTGAGGTATTAGAATGATGGATTCAACACAGATCTCTTGACTGGGGTGAGCATTTGAAAAGTTTCAACACTCCATCCATTATCTTGCTGTGTTTGTTATTATTCACCCTAAGTGACTAAGGATATGCCCAGATGTGAGTCACTTGCTCGCCGTGCCACTGGATTCAAGCTAGCCTGGCTGATGAGGGGTTATTTCCCAAAACAGGTCCCAGGATGCTTGTCCCCGTTCCAGGGAGGACCTGCCGAGGCAATTCGGTGCTGGACTGTTTTCATGAGGAGCAGGGACAAGACTGATTTGCATATGTCGTGTTCCAAACTGCGGTGGCATGGTGAGCAAAAAGAACAATAGATTTATCTCAGATCTCTTGACTGGGAGTGAGTGTTTGAAAAGTTTCAACACTCCATCCATCATCTTGTTGTGTTTTCTATATTCACCCTAAGTGGCCAAGGGTATGTCCAGTCGCTCTGTCCCTTGCTTGCTGTGTCACTTGATTCAAGCTAGCCTAACTAATGAGGGGTGATACCCTGAAAACGGTTTCAGGATCCCTGTTTCTGGTCCAGGCAGCACCTGGCCTGGCAATTCGGCCTGGATAGTTTTAATGGGGAGCAGGGTCAAGGCTGATTTGATTATGGCTGTGTCCAAACTGGGGTGGCATGGTGAACAAAAGAATGATGGATTTAATCAGATCTCTTGAGTGGGGGTGAGTGTTTAAAATGTTTCAGCACTCCATCCATCATCTTGTTCTGTCTGCCAGTGGTATGTAGTGACTTGAAAGTGTGGGTGGAGAGTTTGAATTGTGCTCGTTTATGAATGGGGAGCCAGTGAAGCTCCTACAGGTGTAGTGTGATGTGAGTGCAGCGTGGGAGGTTGAGAGTGATTCTGGCCAGCAAGTGCTGAATGGTCTACAGCCTTCTGGTGAGTTGTTTGTTGATTGCTGCATAGAGGGTGTCTCCATAGTCCAGTTCACTTGTGGCCAGGGCTTATGCAACAGCTGTCCCAGTGCGGATTTGGAGTCATTTAAAAATCTTCCTCACCAGCTTCTGGGTATGGAAGCATGAGGTGGTGATTCCGTTGACTTGAGCTGTCATGTCAAGGTTGCTGTCAATATTGATTCTGAAACTCTCGGAGTGGGTTGTTGGGGTGGATCTTGATCCTAGCTCTATTTGCCACCAGGTGGAGTCCCATGGTGATGTGCTCTTCCTGGAGATCACAATTTCAGTCTTCGGTGTTCAGCTTTAGACAGTTTGTCTTCATCGAATAGGTGATTTCATTCATGCAGGCATTGAACTTGATCCAGGTACTGGGAGTCTTGTCCATGAGGGAGAGAATGAGTTGTGTGTCATTGGTGTGGGAGAGGTAGTTGATATTGTGAGAGTGGATGATGCTGTCTAGAGAGATCATGTATGTGTTGAAGAGGGTCGGGATCAGGGAGGAACCTTGTGGAACTCCATAGATGCAGATGCGGGCATCCCAGGTGTACAGTGCCAGACTCACTGCCTGGTCCTTTTAGTCAAGAAGGAGCAGATCTTCAGAGTGCATGTTCTTGGATTCCGATGTAGGCATTGAATGAGGATGGGTGGGAAATAGTGTCAAAAGCTGCAGAGAGGTCCAGGAGGATGAGAGTTGCCATGTCTCCTCTGTCCAGACTCATGCGGATGTCATCCATGGCAGTGATGAGGGCAGTTTCTGTGCTGTAGTTGGGTCTGAAACCAAACTGAGTGGTGTTATGGAGTTGGTGGTCATTTCGGTATTAGGAGAGATGTCTGTTGATAATTTTCTTTAAGACCTTGGCTGGTAAAGGTGTCAGGGAGACCAGTCTGTCGTTAATAAGCATTGAAGGGTCCACAGATAATTTCTTCAACAAGGAGATGTGAGTTGATTGTTTTCAAGCATCTGGTAAAGTTGTGGAATAGGTGGAGACATTAAGAATGGGTCTGAGCATGACACTGATGGTTTACAATCCTTTGGATTAGGCGTGGCGGGAACAGGGGTCAAATAGCATCCCTAAGTAGATGGACCTCATGGGGGTGGCAGTTTCTTTTAGGATCATAACAGGCCATGTGGTTAGCATTGGTTCTTTGAATAAGATCGGAAGACATTTGGTGAGATCTGTTGGGTTCAGTTTTGGGGTGAATTTGCTGTAAATGGCAGTGACTTTGTTGCTGAAGAACTGGTAGATATGATGTCCTGCGAGAGAGTGATCAAGCGTGATGTGGCCAATGGTGTTGATGGAGCGGTAATTTCTTCTGGTAATTTCTCAATGCAAAACCCTCATGCTACCTCTATTTACTGCTGAAAAAGGTGTTGGGCCCTTGACACCATGTATTACCTTCAGGAGACTTTAAATAAACATGGACAGTCAAAAATACAATTATTATTTAAGCCAATGAAGAGAGTTGTTGAGTATTTTAAAGGGTTTTATTTTCTAGTCAAAAGTTAAGGTTTTCTCTGACCCTTTATTTATTAGTAAAATATCAATCAGGTTACAGAATTTGGGAAACAGGAAAAAGAGCATTAATACAGAACATATTACAGTCTGCATATAAGCATCACATGTACAAATGAAAATGTGGCGCAAAATGTCAATCAAACTCTTAAGGAGTTTCTATGAAAAATAGTCTTGCAAGGCTAATCAATAATTACATAGTTTGCAAAAATCTCTCATTAAGAGAAATAAATGCATAAGTCAAATAAATCTTTTCAGACCTCATTAATTAGTAAAAGCATTAACTTAACGTTTTAGCATCTAAATCTAAAAAGCCTTTCTATCTGTTGCTGCTCTCTGCATTTCTGTCTGTGTCAAAAAGAGCGAGCAGCCCGCCCTTCACAGACCTCAAAGGAATGTGGCCTGCGGTGCCAAAATATGACGTGCAAGGACTCTCTAGAAAAACATGAGTAAGTGAAACCCTCCCCTCCTGACTCACCTCAGAAGCAATCTTAACTCAAGCTCTCCCGCGACCTTTCTCGTACCTAGCCCATAGAATGTCTGGTCTAATCTGTTCCTTCTCTCAAGAGCTCACACGCCCCCTAAAGCCTAATGAGCCTAGAAGCGGAAATGAGCAAAAAGCCAGCCACGCCTCCAAAGAGGTCATTATTTATACTCTAATTCTTGGCAGACGACACAAAAATGTTGTATCTTCAGTAAAACTTGTACGTGATTGGTCAGCCATGATGGCATGAGGTCTCACTATCCTGACTCATTCTAAATTCCTGACTATACCATTTTTAACAAAAGAAGCATAAATGAGTAAATACATAATATAAGTTTGCAACATTTGCTAGGAAAATTTTTCTATCCTTTCCTCTTCCTTCCTTCCACAGCGCAGTCTGGACGGATATTTTAACATTGGCACAATCACAAGAATGTTCAAAGTTCAAAGTGGCCTTGATTCCTTCTTGTCATGAGGAAAGCTGGCACAGTCTGCGCATGCTCTCTTCTCTTTAATGCAAGTCACAGCCTTGCTGGATTCACACGCAGCCATTTAATGGTAGGCCCAAAAACAAAACAGATACAAAAGAGAATATTAATTTCATGTAAATCAGCCATTATGTTTCCCTCCCTCATACTAATACCCTTATACATGTTTACTTAGTCAAGCTATTAGTTTAAAGCAGCTTCTATGATTGGTTATGTACAACATGCAAAAATGTGCAATGTACAACATAGCATTATTGTGCATTAGTGTAAAATTTAAAAGGGCACACAGTTAATACAGCACACACAGTTAATACAGCGCACACAGCAACATGCTTTAATGTTTTTAGATAGCTTTTCAAGTAAAAAAGCATTTAGCCCCATGTGTAGTGTTTGGCGCATTTGTTAATTCACACACATTATAAAAAGAGGTGTTATAACCTGAAGTATATATATATATATATATTACCTACTGGCGGTCGCCAGTAGGTATATATAGTTAGGATTTTTTCTCTATGGGATTTTTGAAAATTCTATGTCTAATAACTTTGGCGTTTGTGGACGGAATTGGCTGAAATTTTCAGGAAAATGGAACATTTTGTTTCTGAGCAGCCCCTGAAAATTTGGGGGGGGTTCGTCAAGGGGGGGCCGAGAAAAAAGGGGGGTCCCAAAACGTGTTTTTAACATTGAGTTTTCCATAGGGCGGTTGGCCTCACTTTTAGCCCGAACGGCTGAATGGATTTGCACGAAACTTGGCAAAATTGTAGGGACTGGTAGCCCGATGTGCCTTTGCTAGGTCTCAATATATGTGCTCCAGTGGATTTTGAGAAATTAACGTTCAAAAAAAGATATATATCTGTAACAGCGGACCGGGCAGCGCTCCAGTTCGCGTACTTTTCGTGTTACGGAGCTTTGTGAAGCGAAGCTGATTGGTTCTCCGGCGTCTGTAAACATTCCAAACAGTCCGTAGCGGCCGCCATCTTGTCTCTCGGTAGGATCGAGAGACAAGAGGAGGCCAAAGCGAAGGGGCAAATGACCATAAGGGGGCATAGAAGATCCTCCCTGACCCCCTAGGTTTGATGTGGAGGTTTTAAAAGGGCCCCTCGGGGCAAAAAAAAAATAAATAATAATAATCGAACAGCTGAATGGATTTGCACGAAACTTGGCAAAATTGTAGGGACTGGTAGCCCGATGTGCCTTTGCTAGGTCTCAATATATGTGCTCCAGTGGATTTTGAGAAATTAACGTTCAAAAAAAGATATATATCTGTAACAGCGCTCCGCTTCGCGTACTTTTCGCATTACGGAGCTTTGCGAAGCTGATTGGTTCTCCGGCGTCTGTAAACATTCCAAACAGTCCGTAGCGGCCGCCATCTTGTCTCTCGGTAGGATCGAGAGTCAAGAGGAGGCCAAAGCGAAGGGGCAAATGACCATAAGGGGGCATAGTAGATCCTCCTTGACCTCTTAGGTTTGATGTGGAGGTTTTAAAAGGGCCCCCCGCGGGGCAAAAAAAAAAAATAAATAAATAATAATCGAACGGCTGAATGGATTTGCACGCAACTTGGCAAAATTGTAGGGACTGGTAGCCCGATGTGCCTTTGCTAGGTCTCAATATATGTGCTCCAGTGGATTTTGAGAAATTAACGTTCAAAAAAAGATATATATCTGTAACAGCGCTCCGCTTCGCGGAGATAAAATTATCTCCCTATTACCTAGCTGTTGCTAACACCAGTTAGCGACCGCTAGTAGGAGATAGCGACCATCTTGGGCTCCACTTTGCATGTCAGTGATATTTATCACTAATGACATGCAAAGTGGGCATGCCAAGATGTTAGCGACTGGAAACAGTCGCTAACATCGCTATCTCCTATTACCAACTTTTGGAGATATTCGCGCTAAGCGCGAATATCTCCAAAAAGTAACACCTGCCCTGAGCAGTTCTTAGCCATGTTATCCAATGGGAGGTGGATAACATGGCTAAGAGCATTAGCTCGGTAATGCATGAATATCGCTGACTTTTCAGCGATATTAATGCATTGCGGTCGTTTTTCATCGCATTTGCGATAAACCTTGATAATAGCAAGGTTTATCTGCGATAATTTCTGACGATGCTTAGCGGTAAAAAATTCGTTGCTAAGCATCGTTAGGGATAAATATCGCTTAACTTTGGTAATATGCCCGAACGTCTGTTAACGTTCGATTCGAAGGAAATCAGGAAGTGTTGAAAAACATTGTCTGCGCCATCTTGCCTTTTTTCAAATGCCACACTTTTGTCGTGCACGGCAGCCATTTTAGATGCCTTGACCAGACCCACTCTCTGTACGCTGTCGATCCTTAGCATGGCTCCCCACCCTCGCAAGCATCTCCCCCAGGCACTGGTCACCCCCGCTCTCTGTCTTATGCATGGGTAATAAACCTCCCCCCATCTGCGCTGCTCTTCCCTGAGAATCACACCCTGTGCCCGCCCGACACCTCCCTTTCGCCCTATTCACTACCGCACCCTCTGACACTCCTTTTCCTCTGTGTCCAATTGTCCAGGCCGGTCCTAGGCTATCAGCTAGCCCTGCAGATGTAGTTTATGGCCCCAGCTGTAAAGAATCACCCCTCTTCAAAGGAGTTATAGTAGATCAAGGCCCACACCCGATGAGATCCGTCACAGCACACGCGTTCCTACTATCTGAAAACCATCCTGTATTGTGATTGGGGAGGGGACCGAGCCTGAAGCGGAAGATTCCAGGGATGACTCTTTGTACATCAAAGTTTTTACAATTATGTGTCACATTAAAAATATATAGCACTCCAACAAAGTAGTAAGATTATAAAACTTTAATAACTTATAAATATATACAACAAAACAAAAACAGTAAAAACATTTAAACATTTTTAGGGAAAATGAAGGAAGTAGCGGTCGGCTGTGCGAATAGTCCCAACGTAGCACAACGTCCAGATTTCTGGACGGCACCCAGGTGATGTTGCCTGGGTGCCGCACTGATTTCGGTATCCGGCGTGGGGCGTCGCGGGGGGTGGGTCATCAGTAGCGGTCTGTTGTGCGAATAGTTCCAAGGCAGCAGAACGATGGCACCAAGGTGATGTCCAGTAAGTTGCCGCCCTCCGAATAACGGCGTGGGGCGCCCCGGGGGGGGGGGAGGCGGCGTGAACGGGCCTCTCCAGGTGGAGTTTCGTCTGCTGTAGTGGGGCACCCCTTTACCGTTTCAGTTGCCATTCCGTCCGCTTTTGGTCCACTGTGTCAAAAGCCGCAATTCAGCTGAGTTGCGCCCACTCTTGCGGTGCAGCGATAGGCGGCTGTCACAGGACTCTCAAAATGGCGGCAGGCTCTTTCCTTTTTGGGCCTGGTCCACTGAAATGGCCCTGGGACACCTTGGAAATCGCACGCTTGTCTGCTAGGTCTTGGACCCCATTCTCGAAAGCGTCCCCTCCGCCTTGAGGATTCAACAAAAGTTTTGGGGGCCCCCGACTCCTGCAGGCTTCTGGTGGGGAGCGGCTGCCATGATTGCTCGCGGAATGACCACGACGGAGCCACGAGATGGTGGTGCTTTCATGTTGACGCCAGCTTCAGTCTGAAACATCCAGAAACAAGGTGGGGCTTTCATCGTTTGGGGAAAAAAAAAGTTTTCATCCAATGAAAAGTGTTGTTTTTAGGTCATATGATCAAGCCTTCCATCATTAGGAAACCAAAAGTAAAATGAACCAATGAAAAGTTTTATAAACAAGTCACATGACCTGTTATGCGGCATAGGGTATAAAATGCGGAGAAAATACGTTGGCACGTGAGGCGGCGTCAGTAGCGGAACGATGTGCGAATAGGCCGAAGGCAGCACAACGCGCCAAGATCCGGATGGCACCGAGGTGGTGTCTAGTAAGTTGCCGCACTGGTGTGGCCATCCTACAATGCTGAAAGTCGGCGTGGGGCGCCCCGTTGGCCTGTGAGATGGCGTCAGTAGCGGACCGATGTGCGAATGGGGCCAAAGGCAGCGCAACAATATTTTCTGAATAGAAGACACCACAAGGCGCTGAGATGCCAAGATCCGGATGGCACCGAGGTGGTGTCTAGTAAGTTGCCGCACTGGTGTGGCCATCCTACAATGGTAAATGTCGGCGTGGGGCGCCCCGTTGGCCTGTGAGATGGCGTCAGTAGCGGACCGATGTGCGAATGGGGCCAAAGGCAGCGCAACAATATTTTCTGAATAGAAGACACCACTAGGCGCTGAGATGCCAAGATCCGGATGGCACCGAGGTGGTGTCTAGTAAGTTGCCGCACTGGTGTGGCCATCCTACAATGCTGAAAGTCGGCGTGGGGCGCCCCGTTGGCCTGTGAGATGGCGTCAGTAGCGGACCGATGTGCGAATGGGGCCAAAGGCAGCGCAACAATATTTTCTGAATAGAAGACACCACAAGGCGCTGAGATGCCAAGATCCGGATGGCACCGAGGTGGTGTCTAGCAAGTTGCCGCACTGGTGTGGCCATCCTACAATGCTGAAAGTCGGCGTGGGGCGCCCCGTTGGCCTGTGAGGTGGCGTCAGTAGCGGACCGATGTGCGAATGGGGCCAAAGGCAGCGCAACAATATTTTCTGAATAGAAGACACCACAAGGCGCTGAGATTCGGTTAGCACCGAGGTGGTGTCTAGCAAGCTATGCAGCTGAGTTGCGTGCGCACTTGCGGCGAATAGGTCGAAGGCAGCACAACAATGTTTTCTGCATAGGAGACACCACAAGGCGCTGAGATTCGGTTACCACCGAGGTGGTGTCTAGCAAGTTGCTGCACTGGTGTGGCCATCCTACAATACTGCTCCGAATAACGGCGTGGGGTGCCCGAAGGGGGGGGGGAGGCGGCGTGAACGGGCCTTCCCAGGTGGAGGCTCGTCTGCTGTAGTGGGGCGCCCCTTTACCGTTTCAGTTGCCATTCAGCTGAGTTTCGGCCGCTCTTGATGCTACAGCGACAGGCGGCTGCAACAGGACTCTCAAAATGGCGGCCTGTTCTTTGGATTTGGGCCTGGTCCACTAAAATGGCCCTGGGACACCTTAGAACTCGGACGTTTGAATTTTTTTTCCTTTCCTCTACATGCAAAAAAAGGTAAATGCCCGGTACGTTACACGCTTCATCTGCCACGATGTACTCTCCAGAGGAACCGAAAAAAAATATAGTTATGGTAACTATACCATGCATCGTCATATGGAGAGGTGGCACCGATTAATTATAGTGCTGCATAAAAGAGAGATTTGGAGAAGAACCCCCGACCTGCCAGTACATTCATCAAAGAAGTGGCACTGACAGCATCAGAGGCAAGGGAAACGGTCCCAAATATTTAGAAGAAGTTTGGAAAGATTAAAATGACATGTTTAGATTGTGGCAAATTAATTTCATGTGGACAGATGAGTGTTACTCTAATAAATACAGCATATGAACATCATCATAGTCGATGGTTGGTAGAGACATTTTGACTATATCCTGGACCTGCCCGTCCTCGCCCAAAATGGCGCCGGAATAAATGGGACTCGTAACTCCTTGTTGTGTACTTGTTGTAAAACTTTGATATCACGAGATACGTATGCAGTTTTGAAGCACATGGCGGGTGGGGACGAGAATAGATTGAATATTTCGACATCTCTATTGATATTAAGTTGTGATGTGTTATTGATTACTGTACTATTGAAAGTTCGAATTAACGTCACCCATGGTACTTGCCCGCAAATGTATATCTAGATAATTTTATTGTAACTGGCCCTGTCGTATTTTAATTATAAAATGTACGTCCACCGATTCCGCAACCGTTAGACACCTTAGTTCTTGCAACCTAATGGCCCGCCCGTAACGTTCCTCTACAGTGTAAATGTCTCCTCATCATATACGATTACAGTTTTCTCCGTGGCCGGCGCACGTGGTTATAGGCCCGTATTTGTATACTGACATTTTCACAATAAAGGTTTTTAAAAGAAAACATGGTAGTAGTATTTACATTGGTAAAGTTTTTAATAATAGTCACTGTTTTAGAATCAGTAAAAGGCAAGTGAAATAAAGCAGACCAATTACATGAAGGGTAAAAGGTATAATACGCAGGAACGCAGTAAAGATACATGGTCAAGGGCTGTTGTGTTTTCTACTCCTGCAACATAAAGTGATCGATAAGAATCTCATATTCAAGCGTATCGGCGACTAAGACAGCAGGTCGACCCTCTTTTGCTCAACGGCTCCGTCATGGGACGAAGAAACGCCCTTTTTCTCGAAAAAAGAATATATTTTACTTGCAGGACAGTTGTAAATTTTCCGGGAAAGTACATTAGCCTGGAACATTATAACATATATGTTTAAGAAAAAATAATGTTCGGAAGTAATAAAAAGCGTAATTTTTAGGTCATATGACCAAGCCTTTCATCATTAGAATAAGAAAAGTAAAATGAACCAATGAAAAGTTTTATTAACAAGTCACATGACCTGTTATGCTTACGTTACGCGCTGCGCGTCGCGCCCCGGATCACTTTAGGATGCGCTAACGCGGCGCGTCATATGACGCATTACGCGACAACGCAGGTCCAGAATATAGTCGAAATGTCTCCACCAACCAGCGGTCGGAACACAACCCTTTTCAGCAGGCTAAATAGTTCTGTTAAATGACAACAGAAGGGACAGGCAACAAGAACCATCAGTCAAAGAGGGGAGGGCTAGTTCTTCTCTACCGGGTTACGTTGGGGCGCTACCGGAACTGATCGAATTGGTAGTCTACAGTGTTTCTGGATGTTTCAGACTGAAGCTGGGGTTAGCATGAGAGCACCACCATTTCGTAGCTCCGTCGTGGCCATTCCGCGAGCAATCATGGCAGCCGCTCTTTATCGTTATTTTGGGCGGGGTGGGTGGCGGAGTCGAGCTGTATTGCAGCCATCATGGTGTGGAGTTTAGTTCATCTCACTAGTTTCGTATTTGTCATGAGGGGTTGTTCCTAATGTTTCTATTTTAGCGAGGTCAAAAAGAGATCCCATTAGTGGCCTACTGATTTTGCTCGATTCCTTATGTTTTTTTACACGATTTTTCGTTATCTGCAAAGACTAAACAGAGTATTGCGACTCTGTGTTTGTTTGTAAATAGAGAATGAACCAAAGAGAACCAATTCTAAAACAGTAAATGCTTGGATAACAATCAATCAAATGGAGAGAGAAGCAGGCACGACGTATTACAACGGGGGCAAAGGCCTGCGTTAACTACCTTTCACTATCTGCAAAGAGAGAGTACTCCTAATAGAAATGAGTGGGGGGGCAGCATTCAAAGCAGATCAGTGTGCATAAACACGAAAAAGTTTTTACTTACCACGTATTTGACATTCGACAGCTTATGATATTTGCTATTAAAAAAACATTGAAATTCACTGAAAAAACCATAGGTTATAGACCATATATAGTTAGGAATTAGCATTTACAAAACCTTGAAAATTCACTGAAAAAACCATAGGTTATAGACCATATATAGTTAGGAATTAGCATTTACAAAACCTTGAAAATTCACTGAAAAAACCATAGGTTATAGACCATATATAGTTAGGAATTAGCATTTAAAAAACCTTATTTTACTCACACAAAACCATTGAAATTCCATATATAGTTAGTTGCACTAACTATATATCGCGCACCCGCAATCCACTGCTGATGATGTCACATATTACATCATTCATGACATGGTCAGTGACATCACTGATGACATCACTGATGACATCTCAAATGACATCACTGATGACATCTCACTTGACATCAATGATCACATCACTGATGATATCATTCATGTGATAATACAATGCATCTCCTCACACTCTAATATAACCTCCGTTACACCCAGTGTTAAATACAGAGTATAATTTTTGAAACCATTGACACACCAATACTAGTTACTACATACGCACTCACTGATTCCTATGTCTACACACACATTCACTCATACAATCATTCATACATACAATCACTCATCTTTACAAAACTATCATATGCACTCATACACCTATACAGACACTCACACTCTGCCACTCATCCATGGAGTTACTCACACACCTAGTTAGTCCTGAAAAGAATCAATCACACTTCCATTTTCTCATCTATACAGTTAAACACAGAACACCTTACATTTTTGAAACATATACTAACACATACTTACTCTCTTATAGAATCACTGATACAAGTACACATTGATCTGCACAGAGTCACACACCTCCCAGCCAGCCATACACACACTCAGTCTCCCATACAAATACTTGTGCAACCAATCAATAACCCATATAGCTACTTATATAGCTACTGATCAACACATGCAGCAGCTTGCACAACAACAGACATACTGATGCACACTTTCAGACAGTTTAGTCACTAACCCGTGCATTCAGTAAGACGCATTTAATCACTCACTCATACAGTCAATCACGCACCTACTAAAACCTTCATTCAGACACTTATACATCCACTCATTCTTCAATATGTAAAACATATTTAAACTTTACAGAAACACATAATCACTGGATGTTGTCATCAGTGATGTCATCAGTGATGTCACTGACCATGTCATGAATGATGTAATATGTGACATTATCAGCAGTGGATTGCGGGTGCGCGATATATAGTTAGTGCAACTAACTATATATGGAATTTCAATGGTTTTGTGTGAGTAAAATAAGGTTTTTTAAATGCTAATTCCTAACTATATATGGTCTATAACCTATGGTTTTTTCAGTGAATATATATATATATATATATATATATATTACACACGAAAAAGGTTACCCTTGAAGAAGAGCCGCCAAGTAGATAGTTGTTGCACCAGATTTTATTCAGACACTGCAATGCGCTCACACAAAGAAACGTGCTTTGAAGTCCATGGCGCCTTCTGCCAGACGCTTTTCGAGTATCCTCTTAATCATTGGCATTCAGGTGCAGCGATGAATTCAGGCAGGCATGTTGCTTAATATAACGCAGGGACCGCCCGAGTGGGCGTGGCCACAACTGTGGCCTTCTGAGTCCTGTAGTAGCTTGGTTTAGTATTAGTATTTCTCAAGTGAGAAGTGCCCAAAGTCTTGCGTGTTTTTAAAAAATGAAATCCTTTGTAGGTAAAGATCACGTCTCCTGATGCGCATCAGATCCCAGCGTTATATTAAGCAACATGCCTGCCTGAATTCATCGCTGCACCTGAATGCCAATGATTAAGAGGATACTCGAAACGCATCTGGCAGAAGGCGCCATGGACTTCAAAGCACGTTTCTTTGTGCGAGCGCATTGCAGTGTCTGAATAAAATCTGGTGCAACAACCATCTACTTGGCGGCTCTTCTTCAAGGGTAACCTTTTTTGTGTGTGATATATATATATATATATATATATATATATATATATATATATATATATATATATATATATATATATATATATATATATATATATATATATATATATTTCAAATATGCAACAAGCCAAAGTCCTTCAAGACAGGGATAGGGGTGTACATTATAAGGGAACATGAGCTGGGAAAGAGAGAAACACATTCTATTAATCTTCAAAGCTAAAAAGGCCACTTTTCTCTACACTGCAAAAACACTTGTTAATTCAGCACAAGCATATCAGACTGACTAGGCCTCACTTCATGTCTTATGTGCCATGTGTTTTCACTTGCACCAAAATGTGCGTGGCAATTTAAATGCAGTCTGTCTGAAGCACAATAATAAAACAATGCCTGACTGCAGTTGAAATCTACTCCATCAGTGTGGGGAAATCTCTCACAATGTTAAATATATTTTTGATTTTGTTGGTGCTGCCATCGATGCGGTCCATCAGAGTGGCATGTTTGGTGGTCCCGAACCTTTGGTAGTAACGGCTCAGGGCAGATTTGAACGTGCTGCTGTCTGCATTGTGCCATCTCATTCTCCATTTTGCACTTTAGTTGTTTGCAGTGGTGTTCTTCCATGTACCAACTGGCCAGGGGTCTGAATATTGTTGTATTGTGTTTGAGGGAGGCCTGTAGCCATCACAAGATGTCATTCAGTTATTGAAATTCTTGATGGTTTTGTGGAGGCTGTTGCTGTGTTCGGGCTGGTGGGTGTTGAGAGCAGTGTACAGTCCTTGTCAGTGATGCTGTACTAGTTTCAGCAGGCTAGTCTGGCAGATACTGATCTTAACTAGGACATGGTCTGTCCAGGGAACTGGTGTGGGCGCATATCTACAGATGTTGCCAATTGTTTGCAAAAATAGGCCCCAGGAGGTGTCCGAAGATGAGCATAAGACTCATTGGGTGAGGCCCACGATTCCATGGTCTTCAATGAGTGCTCTTGAGTCAATGTCAGAGTGGTCTTCCTGGTGGAAGTTCCGGTCTCCCAGTGGGATGTAATCACCAGGATTGAGGCAGAGGGGTGTGACAAAGTCTATGATGGTGACTGTGAAGTTAGTGCACAGTCCTGGTGGTCTGTAGATGAGAGTGCCACTTAGGTTTACGGTGGCTGTGACATGGAGTTTGAATGACAGGTGTTCCATGTTGGTGTAAGGATTCCTCAATCCTGCCACTAAATGTCACTCACGAGGGCCGTTTGCAAACCTGCCTTTATATCAGTGTAGGACAATATACACATCAACACTTACCATACATAGTTTCACTCTACCTTTTAGTCCAGGTTTCTGTTCCACTTCCCTTATGCATTATGATCCTTGTAGTTCCTTGTGTCTTCAGACCTTACCTAGATCACATTCTGGTGGCGGTTCCCTATTTGTTAGCCTGCTTTTTGCATCATATGGGTACTCTACCACTTTATATTTGCATTCTGAATGCTTCTCTATGTTATCTCAGATCTATACTCTGTTCCAGGTTTTTCTATTCCCTGTTTGTGTCTCCTGTTTCCTCTGGTCTTCCCTTTCTCAGGTCCCAGTTCAGCCTTCTCTTCTTTGGTCAACCCTGATTAAGCTTTTGCACCTGGGTGATTTCCTGCACCTTGTTAAGTCTTTGGGCCTGGGTTTCTGCCTGCACCTGTACCCCTCAATTGAGCATCCACCTCTTTCAGTCTTGTGAGCGCAGAGTATTGTTCTTGCAGCTGACATCTGTTGAGTCTCCTGGTGCTGCGCTGTTGTGTTCCTGCTTCTATTACAGGATTGTTCTTAGCTTCTGTTTTTATTTTTCCCTGTGCCCCTGTTCCTGTTTTTGGCTATTTGTAGTATATGTTTCTGTACCTTTTTTCCTGTATCTCTGTTCCTGTGTTAGCTATCGATCATAGTCAGCTGTCTGCACCCATTTTGATCTGTTCTGTTATACGCAGACTCCTTGCCTTTTATTCTGTGTCCCTGTTTGTCTGCTTATTTCTGTCTTGCCTTGTTTGAGTACGGATCTTTCCTAGACCTGTTTTCGGTATTTCAGCACTGTGTATTCCAGTCCCATTCCTGACACTGATTTCAGTCATACTTTTCATGAGCCCAGTTTCTATTTTGGTGTTCCTTGTTCTGGTCCCTGTTGTTCTGTCTGGATCTTGTTGTATTGTGTTTGTGCTTGTAATTCTGATTGTCTTAGCTTCCAAGGGTCCCAGTTAGACTCCAGGCGTGTGCCTGTGGCACAGAGGACCACCATGCACTCCTTCTTTGAAGGAACTGCTGGGTGTCTCCCAAACTCTGTGAGATTAATCTGTTCCTTGCTTTCGTATGAGATCTTTTCACCTCACAGAGATTTCATTTATGAGGAACAAACAAACTATAATTTGACAGTTTGTCAATCGTTTCGCTGCTTAATCTTCCTGTTGTTATCACTTGTGTTTTCCCTGCAGACTTTTAGTTTCCCATTCACTGCCTGTTCCAAATTGCTTCAGTCCTCGGCTTCAGTCCAACTTCCTCTCCTGCCTTCAGGTATTCTCTTGTTTATATTACACTCAAGTTATCCAGTCATGTCTCAGTCTCAACCAGCTAGTCCCCTGACAAAACACCGTGTTAGTTTACTGACAATTGGTGGAGGATTTGTCCATCGAGATCTGCTGGTGTTCTTCAGGTGGATGATAATTCCGCCTCGGGCTTATGAAGTCTGTCTTGCCCGTCAATCTTGTAGCTGGGGGAAGGGCAACGGGAATGGCTGTGGTGATGTCAGTTACAGATGCAGGATTCAGTCAGTTTACTTGAGAAACAGTAGGTCAGGGGCATTGTCATGCAGCAGGTCTCAGATATCTGTGGCGTGTTTGGTGAGTGAAAGGAAGTGGAGGAGCATGCATGCAAGTGTGGTGTTAGGTACTGTCAGTGCAGTGGGTGTTGGGTGTGGGTATGTGCATGACAACTTTGTCAAAACATAGGAGAACGCTTCCTCAGTGTTTTGTGTGGTGGCAAGAAAGCAGCATGTGGAGCAGCGTCTGAAGTAATGGGTGTAAGGGGGCCCAGTATGATAGAGGTGGGAGCAAGGAGGACCAGGGTTCCTGGTGTGGCTGTGGTCCAAGCTTTCACAGATGTAAATGAAATTAAATGAATGCATTTGATATAGCGCCCAGCTACTCAAGCTAGAGTGTCCTGGCACAAGGAGGCGGGAAGTGGCAGATGCTGAGGAAGGGCTCGTTTTTGAAAATCCAGGTTTTAAGATTCTTTCTAAAAGTTACCTGGTCTGTAGTTGATCTCGGAAATTCTGGTAGGTTGTTCCATATCCGTGCGCCAAGGAGTCCAAAAGATCTTCCCACTATACTTGCTAGGCGTGTTTTGGGAATAAGGGCAAGATGTGCATTTGAAGATTTTAGGGATCTAGTTGGAATATAACGGTTTACGCGCTTATTTAGATAATTGGCTCCTATGCCATAAAAGGCTTTGAAAAAGATCACCATAGCTTTGAAATTGATCCTTTCCTTCATGCGCAGCCAGAGCAAGGACCTCAAGATGGGGGTCATACTAGACCCGGATTTGGGTCTCACATTTGCTCTGTCAGCCGCATTTTGCACCACTTGCAGGTGCTGGACAAGACAGTTGGGCAAACCAAGATGCAAACTGTTGACATAGTTTAGTTTTGATATCACCAAGGCTTGCACCACAATCTTCCTACTATCTAGTGATAGTAGTGGCAGGGAATCTTTCAGCATGCAGAGTGTGCCAAAACAGGCTCCTTTTAAAGTTTGGATCTGTGATCGCATGGAGAGAGCATTGTCAATGACATTGCCCAGATGTTTGACTTTCTCCTTGGCTGAAGGCGGAGGTGACAGGTCCTTTGGCCACCACGTGCTCAAATTATAAGTTTCAGGTTGACCAAAGAACACGTTTTTTTGTTTTATCTGGATTACACTTTAACTGATTTATCTTGAGACAATTAAATACCTTTGTGAGGCACGATCTAATACTTGCTCCGTCAAAGTCAGTTTCTTAATCACAAATGAAAGTCAGTTGAGTGTCATCTGCGTATGAGACAATTTTTGCACCTTCTTCCTCTACAAAAGGTGCAAGGGGTGATAAATATATATTGAATTGCGTGGGACTGAGGATAAAGCCCTGGGGAACACCCACGTTCTTAGCGGATATGGGAGATGAAAAAGGGGGTAGCCAAATGTCCTGTTATCTATGTTCCAAGAAGGAGGACACCCAGGTTAGAGCGGTCCAGACAAATCCAATGTTCAGTAGTCTATCAAGAAGCCTCTCATGTAAACTGTATAAAAGGCTGCCGACAAATCGAGTAGGATCAAAACTGCTTTTTCTCCCTGGTCTAATTTTCCCTTGGTAAATTAAGTCACCTCCAGCTAAGCAGACTCAGTGCTATAGTTGGACCTAAAGCCTGAATCGTGTAGTAGCTTCCGGTCTTCTAGGTGCTTTAGGAGTGCTCTGTTTACATGTTTCTCTAGTGCTTTAGAGAAGGCAGGAAGCAGGAAGATAGGCTTGTAGTTAGCAGGATCCTTATGATCAGCATTTTTCCTTTTTTTTAAAGAGGTAGGATTTTTGCCTGCTTCTAAATGTGCTGTATTATGCCTGAAGAGAGGGATAGATGGAATATCTCTTTAACTATAGGATTGATGGTAGGTGCTAATCAATGCAATATTTTCGCCGGGCAGGGGTCAGTTGATGGGATTGTGTTTGCCATGTCTTACGCATGCCAGCGGAGAGAGCGATGTGTGCATCCTCTGCACAACCATGCTGTAACAGCCATTAAGTAGGTCCTGGCATGGGAGAGGAGTGAAGTCACTTCCTGTGCACATGAATAATTGGAAATCCAATGATGTCACTTCTTGTGCAGATAGATGATGGGAAATCTAGTGATGTTAATTCCTGTGCAGATGGATGATGGGAAATGACTCCTCTTGCTTGACTTCTTGTTTTAAAGACAGTTTTGGTGGCAAACAAGTGATGTCACTTCTTGTGCAGATGGATGATGGAAACCCAGCAATGTCACTTTTTGTGCAGGTGGGTGGTTGGTTTTAAATCCAATGATGGATGACGAAAAATCATGTATAAGAGACGTGTTGAAATTGCATTTATATAGCAATTACTACCCCTTGTGTAGTGATTGCAGGACTGTCTGTCTTTTTGAAAATTCCTTTTGTCTCTTTAATGACAACTTTGGAAGTGCTCTGTCCTTTCTAAAGTTTTCCTTAGTCATTTGGAGATGTGATAGACCCTCTATGTCCCTGATGGCCTACCCAGACTGGGTAACCCAGCCACAATTGTCTCTTTTCAGCCCCTTGTGAAGGTTTTCTAGAATCGGGCATTGGGTATAAAGAAGTGTTTATGAGCACCTGCTTACCCCCATTTACCCTCAGAACAAGTAATTACTGGGAAGACTGTCATACCTATGTCTGCAACAAGAGCTAGCACTTTAGGACTCCGGGCTAGAGCCGGGCTAGAGAAAAATCGAGCATCCTTTGAGAGATAGTTCTTCCTAGGAAGATTGCATCTTCCTCCATAATGACCATGATTGGCCAGCTACAGCAGAATTAACTCCTATTGTTTGTGCCATCTGTGCTATCCATTTTTCTTGCCCCTGTAGTTCCTCTACATTTAAATTGTTGTTTAGTTTAGGGGTCCTGCACTTAAGAGCATTTTAAACTGCAAATCAGGTGCTACCGAGGGAAAACATTGATCTACTATAGAACAGGATAGACATCGAACTGGTTTCACACTGTCAATAACAAAATGAATAACAGAGGGTCCCTGAAATCTCAAAGAGGGAGAAGAGAGCAGGGAAAATACTGCAAGGAAAAAAACAAATCTTCCCCCTAATACTTCAAAATCTAGGTGAATCATCCAGGATAAGATTAAGGTTGTCCCACAGATTTATAATTTAGATTTATTTTCTTAATCAAAACATATATAACTATTCATAAATACATAAAGCTTCCAATATGCATGAAAAGAGTTATTTACATATGAAATAATTGTGAAATAATGACAAATCATTCAAAGCAAAGCCCACCTAAACATAATAATCAAAACATGACATTAAGCAAAAATGATTACACACCAGAGGGCAAAACACAACAAATTAAGACACAGGACAAAGAAGAGACAACACATTGACAACTAACCATGCAGTAATACAATGGTTCTGGATTGGAAGTAACAAATAAATCAGTAGTACAAAAGGCTGACGCACGTTTCGGAACAGGCACACTGAAGTACATAAAATGATCCTTCTTCAGGGTGTAGTGTTTTTTTTACATTCAAATATATTAAGCCATCAGTATGTCATGTGGAGACCACCGGATATGTGGTACAAAAGGGCTCAATAATGGAAAGACATATTAAGTTTCCGACAGTGGAGGCTCAACAGTAAGATGAAGAGTCCGACCGGGACATCCGGGTAAGTAGCTCAAGAGCCACCATATAGTTACACTCGACAGTGGATCACAAGGAGACCAAAAATGCTGGAACATCAACAGGTCCAGGCCAGTCACACGGATAATAAAAGAAGGAGAAGTTCCTTAAAAAAGGTCAAACAATAAATCGACAAGTGGGGTGAATTAAATATGAGTAAGACGCGGGTCCCGGACAACGCGAGTCACGCTCGAGCCGCCTCACAGTAAAGGGTCAGAAAAGAGGTCCGCTGGTTGTGACATCACACTGATCGGCACCTGTATCAGTGCACATTGATCCTTTAACACTGTCAATATCCTGAATAGCCGGACCCATTTACCTAGGCCCTGATTTGTGACAGCATTTGTAAATGCCCCCATTGGTGATCCTTCTTGCCCTCTCACCCGAGTAAATTAAGTTTAGCACCGCTTTTAGATGGGCACCGTTATTTGTTTATTTTTTGTTAATGAATGATAAGGAGGGCAACCATTATGTAAATTGTGTTTGTAGGAGCAATCAGGAGAATATGACCCAGTGTGGACAGTAGATGATTGGCCTTCCTTTGGTAGACCTGTCATTAGGGTTATCATTAAATGAACATAAAGATCTTTTTATATGAAATCTGTTTGTATGATAGAGAATGACTGCCACCCACAAACAGCAGAGTTAACCCACCCTCACTCTTTCTACCCCCTCGTTCACCTCTTTTCAAAGGACTTATCTAAAGTGCACACACATGATATCCCACCAAATTTCATCCCTGGAAAACGTACTTGTTTGCATCAGGTTGACTTCAATCTTCACAATACCTGTTTTACAGAGCAACATATATGATGATGTAAACTCTATTTTATAAGTTGGAGCCCAACCACAGCAATCTGAAAGCCTACAGTGACAAAGAACTGTGTGGATTCTGCTCTCATAATTCCTGAATGAGGAGCTGAATACTGGCAGTTTCATCAATCCTAGTAGCTTTCCTATTGCCTTCCTGGGGATGTTCTAGCCTGCCCTGCTGCCCCTGCTTCTAGCCTTACCAATGTAGTTGTCACAAGCCACCTTAATGCATACTGTCTGCGAGCACCATGAAGCTCTCTTTAAATGCTCATCAGAGACTTGAAGAATACTTTCCATGATCCATCTGAGGTGACTATGCCTGAGCGCACACTCCCTCCCTGTGACCACATTTTGCTTGTTCAACTTTTTGTGATCTTCCTACATTGCCTTTTTTATCACCCACTTGCTTTCCCATGGCATTGCACTGATCACCACATTTGGTGGCCTGGAGACTGCAAGAAGTGCTCCTAACTAAATCCAGGGACTCAAAAAAATACCGTATGACACGTGTGCCTGTCCTTTGTGCCGTGCTTCGAGAACACATCCCAAATCCAGAGCATAACTGTCAAAAATCGATGCGAGACTCAGGGCATCAAACAATCACTCGCACAAAGAAAAGTAAGGGCTGCGGTGGGCACCTAGTCAAGAACTATTCACCAGTTATACATACAAAGATATCATAGTAGCAGTAGGCATACACAGGCCTTTGGAAAACAAGGAAGGAAGATTAGAAGTCATTTGCAGCTGGCTCCGAGAGGTCTTAGCACTTCAGGTCATAGGACTATTAACCCTCACATACAAATTAATACTTCCTGGACAAAACAAGCAGTGTGAAATAAAAGGGCATCAACCGTATTTATTGGTGCTTGGCAACAGTGCATGTTGGGTTCCAACTGTTTCTATCTAGTTCTCACCTGTTTGGCATTCCAGCACTTTTGTTATTTTGTTTCCCTCATATGCAGGCATTTGGTTGTTTTCCTTCCTCTCTGTGTTGTTACAGTTACCATCTGTGGTGGCAGGGGTATTTTATTTAGCTCTACTAGAATCAGCCAACTGGTTTCCTTGTCAAGGTCTAAAGATGAACCCTACTCAATGCTTACCATCCCTTTTGGTTTTCCCGCTGAATCCTGGCTGCTGAGGGAATAATCACAGCTATCACACTCCTTGTGCAAATTATGAATAATTGTTGCATACTTTTTGGGTAACAAGTGACCTGGGGTTATATTATTACACAAAAACCCAAATGTTCTAGTTGCTGTCATTGAAGTCATTGTGATTATCGATTTTCACCACTTTGCCAGAATAGCACCTCTCTTTCTTCCATTCCCCTTTCTCTCCTTGGTAGCATAATCCTAGTATTTCATAGTATAAACGCTGAGAGGTTAATGTGTAGGGGGACGGGTGGCCATCTGCAATCTTGAGAAACTATAACAACTTTGGAGATCTGATAATAGCAGACCCTTGTCTACTTAGGTTCAGTACCATGATCTTCAACCTGCTAGATAAAGAGCAATTGTCGGTGCTGCTAGCCCAGTAGGGCAGTAAGATATCCAACTTTAAATCTACTGTCCAGCCATAGACCAAGGAGATGAATAATGCTCCATGAACAAATAACTTTATTTTTAACTTCAAAGCACCTGAATTTTCCATGAAAGAATCTTTTCCCCAAAAGGATTCCAACCATCATATTGTGTGTTTGTTCCAATTTTCATGAATCTCACTATTAGTGAGCAATCATCACAAACACCATTTTAGAAGGTTCCATTTGTGCTCAACGTCAGCTTGTGATCAGAAACAGTATATACGTATTGTATCATGGGTGCCTATTGTTGCAAATGACCCACAAGTATACCTTCTGGAGTTCTAGAATCTGTGCAAGGGAAATGGTGTTACATGTTCAGCCATGCATCACTCCTGTGGGAGTGGAGAAGGGAAAGAAACCCCCTTTTTTATATAACCCTCACTCACTCTAATAGTAGCATGCTTCGTCTCCTAAAGGTCAGGGTGGGCTCAACCATGTTCCAGGGAGCTCCTATGAAGCTAGTTCAATAGGGGCTGTAAATTTAGAGTTAAACATTTCTCATCCACTCCCAAGGTATCCCTTTATTAACAGAGTGGATAGGAAAGATTAAAACCAATGTTATGTTAGGGGTTTTAAGGATGCAATGGTCAAATGATCCTATATCACCAACATTTTTCAGCTCTATACTAATGGCCTGACAAGGTTCTGGACTTTTGTGAGGGTGGGTTCACAGTCGTATCACTCTACGAATGAGGTATTTAAGGTTTTTATGTGCTGCCTGCATATCTAGAAAAGCATGCACAGGCAGTGCAATACTTGCCACTCCGGGTTGTTCCTGTAAATAAGAATATATATGGCATGAGGATGATTGCCATTGTGTGATTGCTCATAGAGGACACCCAAATCTCTCCTTCCTGCATGCCTTATTCACATGCTTTAAAAGGTGCATAATTCTTTTCACTCATTGGATTCTGTTTCATATTCATAAGCATGCATCTCAACTGGGGTCTCAATGAGGTGATAGTGCATGGCGCCGTAGAGGTGCACCATAGGCGTGTCACACGCCTGGCTCTTCTGTTAACACACTGAAAGCCATGATACTGCTAAACAAAGCGGACACCACCACTAATTAACCACTTACGCTAAAAAAACGCTGATACTGGCTGAGCTCCAGGGATTATCAAAACTCACTGCTAGCCTTTACTTACCTGCTACAAACAGGGGAGAAGAGCCAAGTAGTGCACACAGTGGCTTGGGATCCGTGATGAAGTAAATACCTTGTGTTGTGCTACTAAAATGTTGTTCTTTTCACAGGGCAACTCTGTCTTGATATTCAGTTTTAATTGAAACTGTAGCAAATATGGAATAAAGTATCTAGTTGTAGCCCTCACAGCACCCCCTTGACCTGTCCTTTGCCTCCTATAAGCTCGAGGAAACAAGGACGGCTTGAGAAATCAATATTCAAGCACTTTATGTACTGGTTTATGGGGAATCCCTGTTGTCTCTGAATTGATATTTCTCAGTGGTACTAGTGTGTCTCAGTATTTGGTAAATGTCCTGACACAGAGTTACCCAGTATCACTCTGGCTGAAGCACACACCATTCTCCTGCATTATCCATGCCAATGAGAAGTGAAGAAGACATTTGATACAGAATATACATGACCAGAACTGAGTGCAGTGCAGAATATTCAAAGTGCGGAGAATCTGAGACCATAAAAATAACAAAGCAGCATACAGCAAACTTAGTGATGTGCTTCAAGGGAACTGGTCCTTTGTGCAAATTCTGTGGTGCTGTCCCCAGAAGGTGAGTAATGCAGAGTGACATCTGGAGACCACACAAGACAGACCATGAATCTGGTAATACAGAGTGTTGCTGTTTCTGCCAGTTTTACATAGTTCTTCACACTTCCGTTATTATCATTATTTCTGAAAATGTAGGGTGGGTTTACAATCTAAATAATATGTAAGGTCCCCTTTCCATTTTGACCACACAAAACATTTTATATATTACCAGAATATAAACTTTTTTGTGGAGAAAAGACTCAATTATACATGAGTACAATATATTTTAAAAGTATATGCTGGAATATGGTATGGGGATACAATTCATTTAGGAAAGACAGTTATCAGGTTTAATCAATTCAAAGTGCTGTATATAGCCGCTTTTCTTCTTGAATTTTCAGGGTTTTTTCTTGTGGTATATTTCTTCCATAGAGGTTTGTGATGTATCTCTTTGCCAGTCAGCACATGTTTTTACTTCTCATGGGATTCAGATCCAGGGCTTCTGAAGTCTGTAGAACAAAATGGCACGTCTACAAAATTGAACTGATATTGTAAAAACAATGTGTTCATAGTAGCATGGCTATTCTGTAAAACTTGAACTTTTGACCGAGGAGAGCTGTTTGAGTTTTAAGATTATCTGTCTGTCATCAGCAGAGTTGTAGCATGGAAGATTGAAGAGTTCACCAGCTCAAGAAGAGAGGCTAGGTTAGCATTGACAAGGAAAGGTGTGATAGTTGAGGCTAGGAGTACCACTAAAGAACTGATGAAGCGTGAAGGATTAAATGGCTGCAGGAAGATAATTTGGGGTCTGCGTTTCAGGAAGCATTTTATCTATTTGAGAACTGTGCGCTGTTTCTGTGTGCCATATAGCCTTTGAGCTAGTGCTGATTGTCAATTATATCAAAATGTGGCGGGAGTTTAAGTAGTAGTAGAACAACACCATCATTGTTCCTAGGGTCATTCTATATGGAGATAAGTGCTGGTTCAGTGCTTCTGCTCAGTCAAATTCCTTTCTGTCTGATGATAGATTGTGTTATTTTATTGAAAGCAATACTTGTGCGACACCTGCTTTTTTTACACTTGAAAGACAATGTATCTTATCTGTTGGTCTGTAATTTGCTGCGTCAAAGTTCCTGTTTAATTAAAATGTATAATATCTGAAATTTTCAGATCACATTGGGATTCCCCAATTGATAGGGAGGTGTTGATGATTTATTCAGCCAGTAGAGCAAAATAGAACTCCAATGGAATGGATTTGAAAATATTTGGTAGATAAAACCTCTTTGGAGAAGGCACCATATTTGTGGCTTTAAGTATGTTGTGGTTCCTTTTTATATTAGTGGGTTGAATGAGCACAGCATATTATGAGAGCATGAGGTACTCCAGTTTTAATGGGATGCTCAGTGATCACATTGCTTGATTTTGAGAGGATATAAGTTTCAGGGTTTGTGGTTTCCTTGGTGAAATGGTTTGCGATGATGTCACAGAGTGCTGGAAGACTGATGCGATTATTTGACGATTGTAAAAAATGCCTATTTTGAAATGTTTTGTGTGTAATGGGACTCCTATTCTTTTTGATGAAGTTTCTATCTATATTCTCTTTGGAGCTGCTTATTTTCAACAAGGAGGAGTGTTTTCCTTCAATGTTTCTTGAGGGATATGGTTTCTTTTTTATATAGTTTTATGTTGAAATTGATCCAAACACATCTTGTGCTCGTTTGTAGGTGTTTACCATGTTGAAAGTCCCCGTGAATCACTGGGGAAACTGTTTTACGGACATTTCCAGTTCTAAGTGTAGCTAGGTTAAAAGAGTTTTTGGGAAAAAGTTTACAACATATTTTGTTCATGGTCTGGCAGCTGTGAGTTGTATTAGAGACTGTAGAAGGTTTGATTGCCATGGAAATTATCAGTGGGAAATCAAAAATGTTAGTGAACAAAATTAAGTATAGAGGGGCAAATGTAATGTCAAGGGTGCGGCCAGTCAAATAGATGTGAATTTTGAACTGATATTGTAAAAACAATGTGTTCATAGTAGCATGGCTATTCTGTTAAACTTGAACTTTTGACCGGGGAGAGTGGTTTGAGTTTTAGGATTATCTGTCTGTCATCAGCAGAGTTGTAGCAGGGAAGATTGAAGAGTTCACCAGCTCAAGAAGAGAGGCTAGGTTAGCATTGACAAGGAAAGGTGTGATAGTTGAGGCCAGGAGTACCACTAAAGAACTGATGAAGCGTGAAGGATTAAATGGCTGCAGCAAGATAATTTGGGGTCCGCGTTTCAGGAAGCATTTTATCTATTTGAGAACTGTGCGCTGTTTCTGTGTTCCATATAGCCTTTGAGCTAGTAGCTGATGGTCAATTATATCAAAAGCTGGTGGGAGGTTAAGTAGTAGTAGAACAACACCATCATTGTTCCTAGGGTCATTCTATATGGAGATAAGTGCTGGTTCAGTGCTTCTGCTCAGTCAAATTCCTTTCTGTCTGATGATAGATTGTGTTATTTTATGAAAAGCAATACTTGTGCGACACCTGCTTTTTTTACACTTGAAACACAATTTATCTTATCTTTTGGTCTGTAATTTGCTGCGTCAAAGATCCTGTTTGATTAAAATGTATAATATATGAAATTTTCAGATCACTTTGGGATTCCCCAATTGATAGGGAGGTGTTGATGATTTATTCAGCCAGTAGAGCAAAATAGAACTCAAATGGAATGGATTTGAAAATATTTGGTAGATAAAACTTCTTTTGAGAAGGCACCATATTTGTGGCTTTAAGTAGGTTGTGGTTCCTTTTTATATCATTGGGTTAACTGAGCACAGTATATTATGAGAGCATGAGGTACTCCAGTTTTAATGGGATGCTCAGTGATCACATTGCTTGATTTTGAGAGCATATTAGTTTCAGAGGTTGTGGTTTTCTTAGTGAAATGGTTTGCGATGATGTCACAGAGTGCTGGAAGAGTGACGCAATTCTTTGACGATTGTAAAAAGTATCTAGTTTGAGATGTTTTGTGTGTAGGGGGATTTCTACTTCTTTTTGATGACATTTCTATCTATATTGTCTTTGGAGCTGCTTATTTTCAACAAGGAGGAGTGTTTTCCTTCAATGTTTCTTAAGGGAAATGGTTTCTTTTTGATATAGTTTTATGTTGGAATTGATCCAAACACATCTTGTGCTCGCTTGTAGGTGTTTACCATGTTGAAAGTCCCCGTGAATCACTGGGGAAACTGTTTTACGACATTTCCAGTCCTAAGTGTAGCTAGGTTGAAAGAGTTTTTTGGAAAAAGTTTACAACACATTTTGTTCATGGTCCGGCAGCTGTGAGTTGTATTGGAGACTTTAGAAGGTTTGATTGCCATGGAAATTATCAGTGGTAAATCAAAAATGTTAGTGAACAAGATTAAGTTTAGAGGGGCAAATGTAATGTCACGGGTGCGGCCAGTAAAATGGATGTGAATAATGAACAATTGTGGAAACCAGTGCTACAGTGCTGGAGAGTGGGTGGGAGATTTGATATAGTGCAGTTTGTCAAACAGCTTTTGAGGTTCCCTGGTGTTAGACCTGACATCTGAGGCTTGGTATTCCCCTGAACGTTTTGCCTTCACTCTTTGATTTTTGCTGAACTTGTTTTTGTTGGCATTAGCACTATGCACACTTTACCCCAGCTAAAAAGTGGAAAAATGCTTGTGCTCGCTCCTTAAAACATGGTACAATTGGACTACATCTAATTGGCACATTTAATTTGCTTATAGGTCCACTGTAGCCTGTAATGCAGTTTAAAACTACTGTTTTGACCTGTTAAAATATATGTTTTGCTAGCCTAAACCTTCCTTTTTAAAACGTTTGTGTCACCCCTAAGGTAGGCTCTAGCCACCCCTAGGTCAGCAGTGTGCATGGTATTTAAAAAAGTAGGACATGTATGGTTAGGTTTTACATGTCCAAACAGTGAAAGAGTTCTTACATTGTTCACCTTCAGGACGAGACCCACCATGACCCAGGGAAATATCTGAATGGTGAACATAGCTTTCCCCACTGAGGCAGCTGATAGGCAGCTGATAGGCTTCCAATCTAACCAGAAAAGGGCACCAGTTAGGGACTTACAGCAGTTTATGTCGTACTATGAAGAATGTTAAACTGCACTATGAGTAGCCCCTGACCCAAAAATCAGAATGCAGTGAGCCCCCTAGCCTCAGCCATGAATACAAAATCCCTCCTACCAGAATTATATAGCACGTACGGCACTTTCATAATAATCTGACATGGGGCTATCAGACTGGCACCATAGCACATTAGCATCCTGAAGCACTTTAATGTGTCACTTCAAGCAGGGTTTCACCCTGACATCCACACAGAGGTGCTCCTTTCTGTTGAGCCGTATGTAGAACTCCTCTTAATCAGAACATAGCTACTTGTATACTCTTTAAGCTCACTGCAGAAGCAGGCACTCTTCAGTGGCCTGTTAAGTACTGGTTCTTCTGTGGCTGCCAGTTAGGATGTGCAGATCCCCAATGCATGCCTCCAGGGGGACAACCTCCTGGCATAAACAGAGCTACATGGCACCGTTAACCCCCTGGGTACACTTCAACTCCTTTTGTTCTCCTTAAGTGAAGGCACATAGTTATGCTACTCCTCATCGGAAGAGTGGCTTATCCAATCAACCTGATGGGTTGTATTATATGCACAATACCAATGCAACAAATGTTGCAAATATTTATCATAATAAAATGTATGTATGTGTAATCCTGCTTTAGTACTCATTCCTGACCTTCCAACTGAATGTTACAATCTGTAGTTGCACTATTGCAATGCCTCTAATGAATGTTCTATCTTTATCAGTTATGCATCTGCATCCTTACAGCTAAATTTTACTTTTTGATCCTTTATGATGGAGGACGCTTCATAAAACAGAAAAAACGGCTGTGATTATTCAAGTTTCCTCTTAAGAAATACCAGGTCAAGTAAATGTATTTGTTTACCCTTGTATTTATTTCACAATGTAATCAATAATATTTTCAAAAAGCATATTATGAACTTTCAATGTGTCATGAAAAAGAACATTTCCCAACTTTATCATTGATCAAATATACCCCACTGGAAAGACAGTTTAATCATGATACCATACACAACTGTAACAATGATGATCAATGCCCTCAGGATCGGTTCGATGCACAATAGGGTCCATCTCTCGATAGCCTCAATTTTGTCTGCAATTTTAGCACAGAAGTTTGAGGTGATCAAGTGAGCAAAGGAAAGGGAGGGGACAGCTGGGAAGGAAACCTTGGATACGTAGAACCTACATTAATCACTCCACACATTGTTTAATAAAATAAATATGTTCCCTACACCTTAAGATTTACCAGTAGCAAAACAAAATATTATTTCTGCTCTCTTAATTCCAAGATGAGGAAGAGGCTTTTTCAAAAGGAGTATGTGTGTCCTTATGTCAAGCTAAAAAAAGAAGTAGATGTCATTTAGATGTCAATTGTGTGATGCTATTCACACTCAAACACAGAGTACATCTATATGTGGAAATATATACCCACCAAAAACAAATACTGTGCTTCACAAGAGAAGAACCACACTTCTTGGACTCCACTTGGCCCCCTGTTAATTTTAGTAAAACGACAAAACAAAAGAAACCAAATGTGAAAATCTTCACCAGAGAACAGTTTTTCCAAGCAAAGCTCTTCCTCCAAATAAATGAATTACTTCTGGTAAACTATCCAGATATATTTCATCATACATGAATAAACAAAGGAAATAGTTATTTTTCCAATATTGTTCCAATATGACCTCTTAATCCAGAAAAATAGATTAAGCAATGTTATTTCAAGACAGAGTTTTTAGAAAGCAAAAGCAAACTATTCATCTCTTGATTTAATTAAGCAGTAAGTTCCCTGCCCTCACAGTTTAAGCCAGCCAGCAAATAATTAACTCCTCCAAGATTTATGAGTTCTTATGGTGACTGCCAGACCAATTATAGCTTTATCTGATTTCAAACTGAGGAACTTGGAAATATAAAAGAAAACACTCTGTGGAACTGAAAATAATTAAATACAGCTTTTCAGAAAATCAGCAATGCATTTGGAAGGACTCTGTAGATAAAACTTTACCATAATGTCATGGAGATGGCACCGACTTAGCCTTTCCATATGTATGAAAAGGAATCGATGCAAGCACCCTTGCCACCTCACAAGTACAAGGATGTTCAGGAAGAACAGCAGAACTGCCAGTTAGGATCCAAAGATGGAATAATCTGCCTCATTTCTCAATGGGAAGCTCTTTTTATAGCTCTCCCGGGTATTGTGATTCATTAATTACAAAAGGTTATAAAACAACTTACCACTACAATGATTCATGGAACATGTAGTTGTAACCTTCTTCATCCGAAATTTTGCTTCTGTGAGGCCCTATGAATTCTCTCATAAATGCCAGCATCTTGTGAGCTTATGAAATAATGACAGTAACTTCTGTTCTCCAGTATCTCTTCTGGTAAATCTGCTATTACGGAGATGTTTTGCTTTGTGTCAGCTTCCATGTCCCTTTTACCCCTGATGCTTGTTTTAGTTGTAACAATACAAAAACATGAATATAATGAATGACTGTGAATTTGTGCATCAAAACAATAGACATCAAACCAAGTGGTCATTCCATATACAATAAACATTATCAACAAAGACTTGCATAAAATATTCAGAACCAGTCCAACGACTCAAAACAAGAGGTGCCTAACACAGTTGTCCTCAATGTCGTGATCTTTTTGGAACGAGCTTGGTAATTTCACAGCTATTTGACAAGGTTGGGATTTTCATTTGAGGAGTTTTCCCACTGTCCAAACTGATTTTGATAAAGGAGTCCCTAAGGGTTTATCATCGACGCGTTTTGATCCAGTATGGGTTTAGGGTTCTCCTCAGGACTTTGACTGGTCACTTTCTGTGGACGAATAATATGTAGAATGTATTAACTGTTGCCCACCATCACTCTGATCTACTTGACTTTGTTCCTAAACACAAATAAGTTTACCTTACATCCTCTGAGACTAACAGATGCCATGTGTTATTCGTGAGTTCATTGTTCCTTCTTATCAGCAACCATACAACTTTTATTTACTTTTATTTACTGGCATCCAATCTAAAAAAGGAAGAGAAGAATTCAATGGAACTAGTTTGGAATATGTTGAATTGATTTTTATATTTAGAGGCTAAAAAGGTATCCTTGTGTGGAGCACGTTGGTTGCTACAAGGGAGCGCTGGAAATTGTCTTTTTACCTAATGAACAGGGGAATAGTAATTTGAAGTTTTATCGTGCTGTACGGAACTGTTCTGAAGAGCAGCCTAGCAGGAACACAAGGGAAGCTTCATTTTCTAGCAAATGCGGTTCAATCAAGCACATTGGAGCAAACTTTGTTCATTGTATAGTGCCATATCCTTTCTTGACTTCACTGTGTATGTTTTAATTTCTTTTATGACTTTATTTTATATGCACATGGTCTACTTCTATTGACCAGGCTCTATTGTTACTGACATTTGACTGGATTGCACAAGGAACCTTTTATTAATGGTAACTGCGTCTTGGAAAAAGACGCACTGTAGCATTCTTCAGTAGTTGGCAACATTGTTTATTTTGAATGTCAAGCGATGTGGGGCTATGGGGATTGACTTAGATGTATAGCATTTTGGTTGTGAGCTCCCGGAAAAGAATAAATAAACTAAATGCGAGGTGCGTGTGCCAAGTTTGTTTCCTTAGGCTACAAGGTAGCACTTACTTTTGATTCCTTACAGTTTTTGAGCTCTTGTCTCTTCCGCCATTACTCTATGATGAGTGTAGGTAGGGATGGCCTTGTCCTCTTCAGCTGATATAGCCAGACATGAGCTGTCAAACAATGTATTGGCTTCCCATTGCATTCTGACATATGTGGTTATTTATTTATTGTAATGGAAAGAAATTGGTACATATTTAATTGCATTTTAATAACAGATCTTATGGTTAGCTAGGGAGCTCCTGCTGTTATAGTTCATTGACATCCGACATTTTATTGAGACCCTGGTTAACAATGTTGAATTTTAAAACTATATTCTTCCTTTTTCATCAGCTTCACCTCTGAGTCGCCTTCTCTAGGATTAGGCTGGATGACACTTAGCACTGTCCATCTGAAATATTTTTCTGTGAGCCTTTTGCTAGTAAAGTCACTTACCAGGGGGGCTGAAACCATTTTCGATTTATGCAAGATTTGTTGTTTGATCTCCTGATTGGTTTTTCTGATGTACATTTTTACACTGGGACAGAGTATCACATACATAACATTTTTCGTCCAGCAATTGGAAAACTCAATATGCTTCCATTGGATTTGCAGATGATGCAATTACCACGTTTATGATGCCCTTGAATAGGTTTCAAGTTCCTCTCCGAGATAAGGTCTCCTTTTTTAATTTGTTGGTTGCTGCATGCTAGCACTATTTGTGTGCCTATACTGGCGTTCTTCTTCATTTCAAATAATGGAAGATCGATTTTTTAGTTTTACTACAATTTAAACAGCGGCATTTTGATATTATAATTATGCTTTAAAAATGTATTATTGCTTAATAAATCTGAATCGTAATACTAAAGTTGTTTTTCACTGTTGGAAGACCTATATCTTCCATAGATTAACACTGAGTTACCTTATTACAATTAATAAGTGCTAAAATAATATTGAGAGCAGATAGAGATATGCTGTATATACTCAAATGAGTTGCAATTTAAAATTCTCTTTAATGGTGAAATCAAATTTGAGTTATAGTTTAGAAAATGATGCTTTAGAAAGTTGGCATTTTCTAGTAAAAACAAAATGTGCTTTCTGCAAGAGTACGTGGTCACATAACTGTGAATTTCCCTGTTTGTTGTGCATGGTGTATTGCTTCCAGACAGTGAGATAAAGGAATTCTGGATGCGAGGGGAGCAAGTCATCCTGACAGGATGGCTAGTGAGTAGCTATACCCTGCCCTGGTTACATTTCAAAGGGCTCTGTCTGCAGCACACTCAAAGGAACCTGATTTCTGGCTTGCTTTGCATTTTGTCACCCTAGACAGTTTGGAGCCAGGGTAACAACTGATAAAACCAGCTTTGGGGGTAGGTTAAGGAATTCCCCCACACAAAGGATGGTACCAGGTATAAAATTGAGACCTTCAGAACCGCTCATCAGAACATGACCGGACCTGTAGAAAAGTCAGTAGAAGGACTGCCCTACTGCCAGAAGGACTGCCCTGCTGCTTCAAAGACTGCTTTGCTGTCTGAAAAAGAAAAATGGGACCTGCTTTTCTTGGTCACAGGCTACCCAGAGTGACTACAAAAGTCAGATGGCTGACCTCCTGTGTGTGCTCCAGGGACACAACAAGCTTCCAATGTGCTCCCTGCACCTTCTCAACTGGCCAGCACCAACTTTGCCTGCCAGAACCTGCCTGAGCGCTGCTGGTGGCCTCTGCTGGGGTGAGTCCTGATCTTCAAGAGGTACCCAGAGGTACTGGTGCCTTGGCTGGAATCATTTTGAATTCCTCCTCAAGAAAAAGTATAAATCTGGTGGTTTGGGCTCACTGCAACTCTGAAGGGACCTCTCCTTGCTGAGAATCAACAACCCATTATGACCATTGTGAGATCTGCTCTTCGTGCTGCTAGCAATCATCGTTCACAATCATTTAACGTGAACCTCCAGCGATGACCGGCTCTTGGCACCACACCAACCACCGTTCATGTTGCTGGCCCGACTCTTCACACCGAAAGCCTCCTGTTCGTGGTCCCCTCCAACACAAATCAATAAATCAGAATTTATGAAGCATATCTAATCACCCAATAGGGTATCCAGGTTATGTTCCGGATGTTTATTAGAACATGCCAGGTCTTGCCTACCATTCGGAATTCCGTAAGAGAGGTGATGATCTGAAGTTGTATGGGTAGACTATCCTAGGTCGTTGCTATGATGTGGTTGATAGAGCGTCCTCCACTTCTGCTTCAGTAGATGCGGGGAGTATGGGCAAGTGAGAGGGAGGTGGAGCATAGTCTTCTATACAAGTGGTGGAAGTTCAATCGGTGGTTAATGTAGGCAAGTCCTTGGTTGGGTAGAGCTTTGTGTGCGTGGGTCACACAGAAGAATATTTTCTGTGCAGGGAGCCAGTGGAGTTGCTACCACCCAGCATTCTCACAGATCTCCTAATAACAATGGTACCTCAGTGGCATGGGTGGGGTAAGTACCTGCGACAGGCAAGGGCCCAAAACGTATTGAGGAGACATCAAAATGACCAATCACAAAACAACCTGGTTTTGCAAAGGGAGTTACCTGGGTTTTTGGCCCCGGGCTCAGTGACCATCTTGGGAAACTTACCAAACCCACACATTTATGAAAACTAGACACCCGGGACAGTCCAGCGAGGTATGGCTTGCGTGGGTGCCCCAAAGTTTTCCTACCCAGAATCCCCTGTAACCTCAAATTTAGCCGAAAAAAATAATTTTTTCTCAAATTTCTGTGTGGGAAAGTTCTAGAATCTACGTGGATTCACAAATTTCCTACCATCCAGCATTTCCCCAGGTCTCCTGATGAAAATGGTACCCCACACACGTGGGTGGTTCAAGTGCCCATGACAGGCAAGGGCCCAAAATTTATTGTGGAGACATCCAAATTAACTATCACAAAACAACCGCGTTTTGCAAGGGGGGTTACTTGGGGTTTTGGCCCTGGGCTCAGCGGACATCTTTGGAAACCTACCAAACCCACACATTTCTGAAAACTAGATACCCAGGGGAGTCCCCTTGCCAAATCAGGTTGTTTTGTGAAAGGTCATTTTGTTGTCTCCTCAATATGTTTTGGGACCTTGCCTGTTGCGGGTACTTGACCCACCCACGTGAATGAGCTCCCATTTTTATTGGAAGACCTGGGGAATGCTGGGTGAAAGGTAATTTGTGGATTCACGCAGATTCCAGAACTTTCCCACACAGAAATTTGAGCAAAAAGTGTTTTTTTCATCTAAATTGAAGGTTTGCAGGGGATTCTGGGTAAGAAAACGTTAGGGGACCCACGCAAGCCAAACCTCGTTGGACTCCCCTGGGTGTCTAGTCTTTAGAAATGTATGAGTTTTGTAGGTTTCCCAAGTTGGCGGCGGAGCCCGGGTCAAAAATCCAGGTGACCCCCCCTGGAAAACCAGGTTGTTTTTTGATAGGTCATTTTGAAGTCTCCTCAATACATTTTGGGCCCTTGCCTGTCACGGATACTTGACCCACCCATGCAAGTGAGGTACCAATTTTATTGGGAGACTCGGGGGAATGCTGGGTGGTAGGAAATGTGTGGATCCACGCAGATTCCAGAAATTACCCACATAGAAATTTGGAAAAAGTGTTTTTTTCGGATAAATCCGAGGTTTGCAGGGGATTCTGGGTAGGAAAACGTTGGGGGACCCACGGACGCCATACCTTGATAGACTCCCCCGGGTGTCTAGTTTTCAGAAATATGTGGGTTTGATAGATTTCCCAAGATGGCCACCAAGCCTGGGGCCAAAACCCCAGGTAACTCCCTTTGCAAAACCAGGTTGTTTTGTGATGGGTCATTTTGATGTTTCCTCAATATGTTTTTGACCCTTGCCTATTGCGGGTACTTGAGACATCCACATGACTGAGGTACCATTTTTATCAGGAGACCTGGGGGAATGCTGGGTGGTGGGAAATGTGTGGATCTACACAGATTCCAGAACTTTCCACCACAGAAATGTGAGGAAAATGTGGTTTGTTTTACAAAGTTTGAGGTTTTCTGGGTAACAGAACCTGATGAGAGCCAGACAAGTTACCCCATCCTGGATTCCCCTGGGTGTCTAGTTTTCAAAACTGTATAGGTTCACCTGGTTTCCCTAGGTGCCGGCGGAGCAGGGCTCTAAATCCACAGCTAGGCACATTGTAAAAAAAGGGTTGGTTTTCACTGTGAAATGTGGTGAGTCCACGTTGAGTTTTAGGCCGTTTCCTGTTGCAGGCACTATGCCTAACCACACAAGTAAGGTACCCTTTTTCTCTGAAGACTTTGGGGACTGCGGGGTGAGTGAAATTTTGGGGATCCATGCAGATTCCAGAACTTTCCACCACAGAAATGTGAGGAAAATGCGTCACAAATTGTGAGGTTTGCAAGGGATTCTGGGTAACAGAACCTGGTGAGAGCCAGACAAGTTACCCCAGCCTGGATTCCCCTGGGTGTTTAGTTTTCAAAAATGTACAGGTTTGCCAGGTTTTACTAGGTGCCGGCAGAGCTAGGGTTCAAAACCTACAGCTAAGCACTTTGCAAAAAAGGGGTCAGGTTTCACTTTGAAAATGTGGTGTGCCCACGTTGCGTTTTGGGCCATTTCCAGTTGCGGGCCCTAGGCCTAGCCACACTAGTGAGGTATAGTTTTTTCAGGAGACTTTGGGGAATACGGTGTAGGTGGACGTTTGTGGATCTGCGCAGATTCCAGAACTTTCCATCACAGAAATGTGAGGAAAATTTGTTTTTTTTACAAAGTAACAGAACCGAGTGAGAGCCATACAAGTCACCACATCCTGGATTCCCCTGTGTGTTTAGTTTTAAAAAATGCATAGTTTTCTAGACTTCCTTGGGTGCTAGCTGTGCTAGTACCCAAAATCCAGAGGTAGGCACATTCTGCAAAAAAGTCTGTGTCTAGTGGGCTTTCTGCCACCCTGGGGAGGGCGGAAATCTGGGGCTATTGCCCTGATATGCTCCAAAGGGGGGCATAAAGACAGTCCCTGCCCTGATCTTTGGAAAAATAAAAATCCCAGGTGCCTAGTGGGCTTTCTGCCCCCCACGGCAGGCAGATAAGGGCTATTGCCCCATCTGCCTTCCATTAGGAGCAAGAAACTGTATTAATATTGGGTGGGTTTATTTGCATGCCCATTCTGAGCAGCCCCCACCCCTAAGTATATATTACAAAAAATCCCTGAGGCCTAGTGGGCTTTCTGCCCCCCTGGGGGGCATATCAGGGGCTATTGCTTCCATCTGCTTCCTGGGGGGGCAGAAAGCCTTATTCCTTCTTTGGGGTGGTAGGTTGAGGGCTTTGGCATGCCCATTCTAGGCAGCCCCCACCCCTGTCCTATAAAAAAGAATCCCTGGCATCTAGGGAGCTTTCTGCCCCCCCCCCCTGGGGGGCAGAAAGGCTGTTCCACTCTCCCTGGTGACTAGTGGGTGGATCCCTGCTTGGGGTCACCCTCCTGTGGCGATCCCCAAGCAGGGATCCACTAGGAAAGGGAATCATTGGGAAGGGGAGATTCTACCCTTTCCGACATTTCCTCTCCCAAGTGTTTTAGTGCTCGGGGGCTGAGATAGCCCCGTGAGCACCAAAACATTGAAACTGAAACTAAGTTAGAGTTTTGTTTTCAATGTAATGACGACAGTGAACATGTGCGCGATCGTCATTAGATTGGAAATGAGTAAAGTGCCTCAGGAGTTTGGGTAAGCTCTTCCCCACCTCCTGTGGCCCCAAAAAAAAATTGAAATCCCTCTGCTGTTTGCAGCAGAGGGATTGCGTGCCCCTGTCCTCATGACAGAATGGTTCCGTCATGAGCACAGGAGCACTGGTGCTCATGACGGAACAATTCCGTCATGAGCACGGAAGGGGCTAAGGGGTGTCTGTGCTCTTTACAAATATACCCTATTATGTTATCTTATGTTATTGAGATCTGAAGGGCGTCTGCAAAAGCAGTGTTGTGTGGGATGGACAATATATTAAAAAATATTAAGCTGAGTACGTTGTAGCTTGAGAGCAGCAGACTACCATAAATTCACATTCTGAAATGCTGAATTCCTTGATGTTGGATGCAGCTAGGCCCTTTTGTAGACCAACCGTAGGCCTTTATATGAGGTTGATTTCTGAAGAGGGTTAGGTATCTTTTGGGCATTGTTTCGTGAAACCCTCATCTTTGTCAAGTCATGTTTCAGTGATGATGAGGTCACGTTTGAAGTCTACCAATAGGCCTTGCAGTTTGTGTTCTCTATGCTGTCCTTATGCTGTTTTCTTTAAAGTAAGTTGGCATGTTCTGTAATTGGTTTGCTTGTGCTATGTTCCTTGCTGCCAAAATCAATTAAAGGCTTTTCCTATTGTCATATATGATTAGTCAGTGTGGAACATATTTGATCCTTGCTTGATTATGTATTCCATGGTTTAAGCACAATGGCAGAACCTTTTTGGTATTGGTAGGCAGTGACTTATCTACACCATATTTTTGAGTTTACCCTGATGTTTTGCATACTTTCATAAATGTATTTCTTTTATTGCACGTACAACAATTCCTTCCCTTGACTGAGAAAATGAAAGACCACTGCTGTAGCAAATTACTAAGGAGACTCTCAAATTCTTTTGAGCTTACTCTGCTGTTCATTCATCTTTGCTGCACTTGTACTTATGTGTTCTTTTGAGCTTACTCTGCTGTTCATTCATCTTTGCTGCACTTGTGCTCATGGGATACCTTGCCTTGTTCTACAATAACGGCTTGATTTAGAGTAGAGACGTGCTGAGTTTACAGAGTCCTACTATGCAGAATTCTGTGGAGTCACAAAAAACTCTGCAGTGCTACGCAGTGTTCTGTTTTTGGGTGGTGTTTGTTGGTGTGCACGTTCGCATTGTATTGGGAGCGTGGAGTGCATCAGTGTGCTCTAAAATACATGGGAATGGCACTACGCGGTGCTGAAGTTGCTTGCTTTCTAAAGCATGAGCGAACAGCACCACACGGTCTACATGGGCACTGCCATCTCGTTTTTCTGCTCTCTGTTATGATGCTGGGCCTACATTTTAATCTCTTCTTCATCTTTGTATCCCTCCTCCTTTATTACGTTTCTACCCCTAATTTTAATTTTTTGCAATAGTGTGTCTTTGTGTTTGTGTATTGTACATTTTTGTGTACATTTTTAACTTAGTTTATTTCCCTCTTTCTTTATTTCATTCTACTTTACTTTGCCTTTCTTTTCCTTCTTAGCTAATATTTCACCACCCTGCCAGATAGCAGAGGGGTGACTTCCATGCGGGTGGCGCCGCCGCCCAGGTTTGCAGCCGGGCAATCTTTGGAGAGGAGGAGGTGGTAACACTAGATTTTTTGTGTAAAGCCACCTCCCCTCTATGTTGGCAGCAGGTGGCTGGTAGCGGCGCTGGGGGGCGGTACACTAGTGTGTGCGGTGCACCAATGAGGTTCGGCACACAGCTCAGCAGCTGAGGCTTACAGTCTCAACTAGAAACAGGACCTGTTTGACCTGTTAGGTATTGAGATTCTGGATGCTCATGAGTATTAAATATTTGTTGAGTTTGTGTTCTACAATGCTAAAAATAAAATCAGAATAGCATGCTGGTCACACTCAGAGGTAAGATAAGTTTAGTAAAGTTTACGCTAGTATATTGTTGTGTTATCCAGTTACTAGTCTCTGCTAAGCAGGTGCCGCAACCTAGTCGCATTCATCAGGCGCTCACTGTGGCTGAATAATTAAGAAACCATTTCAGATTGTCAGACTGTTTCTTCTGTCTTTATAATGAATGACTGAACAGCGTGTTCTCTCTGTGACTTTGTTTGTGTAGCTCGTACAGTTCCAAGTGATTTATTAGATTTTACAATGATGATGTGAAGTATGCATCTATGCATTGCAAAAAAGGGAGACTGAGTTGGCTTATCAAGTGTGTTGAGAAACGGGAGTAGAATAAAATCAAAGATAATTCACTGCAATGCATTAGTTCTAAATGTAGTTATCCAGCGCCAATACCAAATTTTGATCAGGGATCAATAATCAATAACATCACAACACAATGGCCTATACACATTCACCTAAAATCCCTGATGCGCTGGGGTCAATTTATATTTTCAAACAATTCTTTCCTTTTTACAGATTCAAATGAGACATATTTTAATAACTCATTCTTTGATATCAACCATCTTTTAATAACTAATTCTTTGATATCAACTTTATTTCTATATGGTCAATGGACCAATGAGTTGAATAGTTGATGGCAATGATTGCTACATAGCTTACCAACCATTTAGTTAATACAAATGATCACAGACTCTCAATAAAATTATTAATTCATGTTTATCTCAAATATAAAGGGTTAATGCTCAGTTGCATTTGGTCACAGATTACAAACACTGAATCACACGAAAGAAGAAATTATATATGAAATATTAACTCATCCAAATTAAACAAGGACTTTATGTAATGAAGGAGTGGATAGAGTGAGACAAAAGTTTCGCAAATATTTATGTCAAACATAATATACCTAACAGAGGGGATAGATGAAGAGACAATAGTTTTGTTAAAGATTGCAGGGATTTGTTAGCATGAGCTGAAAGCCATTTTGTATTTGGCAGCCATTTTAGGTAGCCATGTGCTCGCCATGTGCTGTTTCCCTCTTCAGAGCCTTGCACATGCTCAGAAGGGCCTAGCTAGTAGAATTCACCTGCTCCTCTTGTATAAATGTCAGGCTATTTTTGCTGCTGTATGGAGAAGTAATTCTTCTCCCACTTTGTTGAGCAAGCAGATCTTGCATGCCCATATTAGGCATTTTGCATGCTTACATGAGCCAGGACTGCCCCTTGGTCTTATGCTGACAATGTAACCCTAAGCCTCATACAGTTGCTAAGGGTTCTGTGTGATGTAGTCTCCCTCATCTGAGGTGAATAAATGTATTCTTTTTATATTTCTGCTTCTGTGCCAATTTCTTCTTTGTTGGTTTTAAAGGACCAGGAATCAATAAGACCCCTGAGAAGGTTTCTATTTTCTTCAAATGGCGCTCCAACGTGGACCTCATCAGAGAAGTGGCTATCTAAGGGAGTGATCTTGACAGGAGACAGGACTCTACTGAGGAGGACAGGACAGTATTCTACTAAGGAGGTACTCTGTGCACGGAGATTCTGGAGATTTTCTGTCTCTGCAACCCAGTAGATTTCTAGTCTTCCAGATTTTGATCCTCCACATGATGTTTACCACTCCTGACTGAGAACCTTTTTGGTGTGAGTATTCTAAAAAAGACTGTTAGGTCATTCAGAACTTGGCAGTTAGAATTTGGACACCAAGTGATTGGTAAGGATTGTTTTGATGCAACACTTGCTGTTGGTTTGATGCCTGGGATTGGTAAGGTAGTTTAGTAACGCTTACTGTGGCTTTGGAATTTGTGTTGGCCAACTTGGATTTGTATGGGATTAATATATGAATTGCAATTTGTGTAGGTAGGTAATGAGGAGAATTTTCTCTGTTTTGAATTAATTTGAATGGCACACAGTACAAGAGTACCTTAAGTGCTACTTTGGTTATAATATTTGCCTATGTTGCAATATTTTTGGCATGCCTGTTTCAAGCACACATCGAAGAATGTGTTGCTTTTTGGGGGTACCATAGTGAGATGTGAAATTAATTAGCCGGCTCCCCTAGAGGGAATACCTAAATAGGTTTAGGTATAAAAACATATTTCTTCCTTGGTGACTTATCCCCATGGAATTCAAATACGACCATAAAACAAACAAGGATCCTAATCTAAGCACGTTTAAAAATGGAGATATGCAGAGCGATTTTTTGGTGTTCTGCCAGTCAAAGCTAGTGAATTGAGTGTATTTTGGCTTCTTGAAAATAAAACAGTCTTTTGGGCTGTTTTTTGCAGTCTTTTGGAATACTATTGAGAAGCTCTTCTTGTAAATATGACTTACAACTAGTGTTTACAAATGGTTTGGTTTAAGTAGTCTGTGGGCTGTCCTTTGTTTCTGTCCTAAGTGTTGATCTGTGGGTTAATCATGTGTTTAAATGTCTATGTGGTTCGTGGTTTCACATTAGTGATACTTCTGTCAGTAAATAGCGATTGCGCTCTTTGTGAAAGAATGGCTAGCCTTAAGCGAGCTGTATTGTGTGTTCTGAGTGTATGACCCCCCTTCTGTATATGTCTGGAATGAGCTCAATGTGTTTGTATGTGTTTTCTTGCTGTCCCTTCTGTATATGTCTGGAATGAGCTCAATGTGTTTGTATGTGTTTTCTTGCTGTCATCAGTCTGTTATGCAAAATGTCATTTAATTAATATTAAATAAAAATTAAATAGAAATCCAGAAATGAACCATATGATATGCTAAATAACTACATGTTACTATTAAATTGACAGTGTAAGCAACTATGCACATGTACAAACTGCTAATGCTTAAAAGCTAATATTAGAATTCACATTCAATAGGAATAAAATAGGCCTCAAAAACGAAATTGTGTGTTTTGCAATAAATAAACAATTATAAAATGTTACAGCATTTTCCTAAGACACATGGCAAACACATCATCTGAGTAAATTGGATGTTGCTGAACTAAACACATATTACAGAACATGGATTAAAAATGCCTCAGTTTTAAATAGACTGTCACAATGCTTACATTTTAACACTAAAAAAAGCTTTCCAACAGCTGTGTTTTAACTGTCGCTGAGGGACAGCTGTTGTTTTGATTGTAGGCCACGGAGAGAAAGGGCTGTTGATTCAGCTAGGATTTTGTCAGTGGAAACACGGGATAAAATCCTGCATTTCAGACTGCTGTTTTAAAAAGTTACAAAAATCAGGTTCATTATTTTGGATAAAAGGAAAACATTTAAAGTAAGCAATTCCTATCTTAAAGCCTTTTTACATAAGCATATCCGTGGTTCTGATGTTAAATAGCGGCGCAACATTTTTCATGTTTCAAGTTAGGCTTCTGTGCTTAGACTTATGAATGAATACGTTTAAGTATGATAGGCAAGGAATTAAGCTTGCTTTTCTTATGTGGAATTATCAAAATGATTGGTTTAATTAAAAAAAAAAATTATGGAAAAAAATAATTGCAAAATAAGTGCTTTTTAATATTTATAAAGCTTAATACTCGTACTGTGACCTCCTATCATCACAATTTAATTTAAGTTGTGTTGTACCGCATAATGAGGAAATTTGCATATGAAATATCACTCTGCGTAGGCGTAAAAAACTCATTTTTTAAGGGTATACATGAGATATTTCTAATGTCCCATCTCTGAAATGTGTAGAGAACATTCTGAAGATGACTATTATGCAAAAAAAATATACGATATTCATTTTTAAGTGCCCCAAATGTCAAAGTCGAAATTGGGTAAAATTCCTATAATTTGAAAACAAATTCTGCCATTCAGAGCAGCTTTTAAACTGCCTTAGGCTTCAGTAAATGCATACATTTAGGTATAATGCAAACAGCTGACTTCTATATTGTTAGACAAGTCTACTGCACACTGCTTATCATTGAAAATATGTATAAAACCAGCAGAAGTTATTCTCTTAACTCTAAACTGACAAACAGGGAGATAAGTGCTTTCCAGCTTTCTGTCTCTAGGGTGACATTGAATTGGGTAAGCCATGGAAACCCTTGCACACAGGATAGGACAGCTGGGAAGGGTTAAATGTCAGTTCTATATTTAGAAGCGTAGCATGACTCCCAGAGCAAAGTTTGCTTTGACATTTTGACCTCTGAAACTTTTTGAAAGACGACATGGGAGAGAAGGAGAAGTTTTATTTATTTTTGGCAAAAGGAAACACTTTATGTACTCATATGATAAAAAAAACAATATAATGGTATATGTGAACTTTGAGTGACATAAAGTTTTGCCATATATATATACAGCAATAATGCTTTTAGTCAGAGGATTACTGAACAAAAGCTGATGCAATTAAATTCAGTTTGAATTCATGTGCCCTCATGTTACAGTTATACATTTGCTAAGGGGATTGGGGGTTGGTTATTTATGTTTTAGCCCTCTCAAAAGTCCTATGTACCTCCTATAACTTTGTTTATGCCCAGTTGTTACAAATAGGGGTTGATAGTGTTGGCAGAAGTGAAACCTGTTTCAGGTTTCCTACTGTCAAAATGGGGGAAGGAGGCTGGCTCCTCTACAAATTAAGGCTAGGTAAAATGTATGTTGCTCTCTCTTTCTCTCAATTTTTTTAACTGTCTAAGCTGTCTGTGAAATAGCAATGAGACATTTAATTGGCTATTCAGTAATACTTTTTTAAACATTGTTAGCATTAATAAAATGAATAAGTATATATGTTATGTTACTGGCCATCCTGCTTGATGAAATTATGACAGGATAAATAGTCTAGATTGTTGTTCCCTTATTTGATCTGTAAGGGGAACTAGATGTGGGTAGTTTTTGTTCTAAAAGTCTTAAGGTGATAACACCATTACTGGTTACATCACAGGAAGGTGTTTCATTAATTGGAGGCTGCACCGTTGTACTTAGCATCGCAGCGGCGACTTGTTCGGCAATGGACGGTTGTGGAGACGCTTCGTGCTGCTGTTGGTGTGCTTGGGGGCCCGAGGAGCACTCAAAGGCCCAGAGCGCTGCGGGGCTGTGACTGACGACTCGCCCATCCCCCTTGCAACCGGGGGCTACATTAACCTCTCGCGCCTCTCGCTCTGTGGGAGAAGCTTCGTGCTTCTGTTGGTGTGCTTGGGGGCCCGTGGAGCACTCAAAGGCCCAGAACGCTGCGGGGCTGTGACTGACGACTCGCCCCTCCCCCTTGCAACCCGGGGATACATTAACCTCTCGCGTCTCCCACTCCACGGGAGATGCTTTGTGCTGCTGTTGGTGTGCTTGGGGGCCCATGGAGCACTCAAAGGCCCAGAACGCTGCGGGGCTATGACTGATGACTCGCCCCTCCCCCTACAACCGGAAGTACTCTAAGGGGACTGGCCCCCGCGCCACGCGGGACACGCGCGGGCTTGCGCCGGGCTAAGCCCGGGCAAAGGGCGGGCCATCTGTGGCCATCAGGGGCCAGAAGAGGCTGGGACGGGCCGACCCCCTAAGAACTACTAAATGGGTAAGCGAAAACAACTATGTAATGGGGGTCAAGGGGGCCAAAAAGCTAAAGTCCCGCTAAAATCGGACTCAATTATTTTATATTTAACTTCTGCTGCGGGCGTTATAAGCAGAGAAATTGCCAATGCGGAGAAGGAACTGGGACTGAGCTCCTCGGTAAACCCTGTAGATGAGTCGAGGCAAACTCAGAGATCATACCAGCACAAATAGACCCTTTACAAGGGAATGAGGCAGAAGATACTATAGCGGAAGAAATGAGTGGGGTCATTGCGGCCTCTAAGCTCAATCAAGAAGAGTTACCCGGTTCTAGTGTTTATCGGATTAAGGGTAAACGAAGCACGAAGAAATGTGCAAGAAAGACGAAACAAGCCATTAATCCACACAGCCCCAATGAGGATGCTATCCTAAACAAACTGAGCGACAAGTTAGAGGGAACGTTTAACTCACGCCTAGAGCCCGTCCTAGTGGGTATTGCAAAAGACATTGTGGATACCCTAAACACTTGCATCTCAGGACTTTTAAACAGATGCGACGCAATTGACTCTTTTGTCGAAGAATACCGAGGGAATCATGATTTAGCGATGCATGCCCAGAAAGTACATTAATCTGGATTAGGGTATAAGGAAAGCGATTCCATTCATGTTAGGCCAAGTTCCACCCAGGCTATAGCAACCCCGACCTTAGTCAATAAAGACCCGTGTTTAACTACCACGCCTTTGGGGAACTCACCATCACTACTACCGGCAATTGTAGTTGATAACGGCACTGGGCAAAAGCCAGTAGAAACCCAGCAAAATAGAGTTAAGAAACCCTTATTACCCTGTGAGACCAAGTTGCACCTCTCTCCTGAAGCAGTCCCTTTGGTGGCTGTATTAACAGGAGTACCCCTGCTAGAATTAAACTGCAGTGAGACCACCCAGGAGCTCCTAAGAAAATCTAGGAGCTGGTGTAGACAGTATTCTAGTGGGGAGACAGATATCTCTTCATATATCAGTATGGTCAGAAGGGTAGGATGGGTTGGTTATCGCCCTAAGAGCGTGGTAGGTGATTACATTGTTATAAATTTTAACAAATACAATGTAGCTGATAGTTTATTCTGGGACGGATCTAACTTGCCAAATACTGGCATTAGGCCTCTGCCTCTAGGTTATTTTTACCCATCATCTATTACCCCGATAAACAACAGATCCACTCCTTCATTTCCCCCACCACAGATAAGGTATCCTGCCCCACGGATTGGCGAAACTCCTGCAATATTGCAAAATAATACCCACCCACTACAGATTTCCCAAGTGACTCGGAATATCCAGTCAGGGCTTGAAAGTTCCCAGGGTAGGGGTTTAACCCTGACCTATCGTTTTTCTCCTTTGTCCCATCTGGAGGAGAACGACTGACTAGGAATTATACCAGGAGTGGATGTCACTGATCAGATCCAAGTGCCCCCCTGTAGACTCCTGAGCTGGAATACTGCCGGAATAAAGTCAAAAATCAGGGATGAGAACTGGGTGGGTTTTTTAAAGTCGTTTGATATAATAGCACTTCAAGAAACTTGGGACACATCAAATAGTTTCCTCTTAGATGGTTATAGCCATTTTTGCGTCCCTGCAAAACCTGGTTTGGCGGGTAGAGCTAAGGGCGGTCTATTACTATTGTTTACTCTTAATTTGAATGGCACCCTAAAGCAGCTTGAGTCAAGCTGTGATAACTGTTTGATAGTGGAATTGTCAGTCCCACAAACATCTAAAATTGCTATTTATCAATTTTTTTAATTCACATGAGAGTGATTTTATAAACCAATATTTAGATATTTTGTAGAGGATTTTTTGTCAGTATATAGTTCTAAACAAAACACTTTTGAGGTCATCCTTATGGGTGACTTTAACATCCACCTGTGTGGCCTTCATTGTGTTACTGATGAACAGGAAGGGCCCCCATTCTCGGTGCTTACACATTTTGAACACACCAAGCAAGGGGAGGCCCTTGAGAATCTTCTGATCACTTTGAACCTTTACGAATCTGGGTGTCACGAAGATGGCCCAAGGGCACCCACGTTTAAAGGAAAAGACACGGGTACAGTCATAGATTATATTTTATTGTCACCTTTTGTTTTATCCAGGGTTTTATTGTATAAGGTTGAGGCCTCCGTTTTTAGTGATCATAACCCCGTGATCATAGAGGTGGTCCCAGGGGACCTTCTAGGATTCAAAGAAACACAGGTTACAGGAGTCAGTGACTTGACACCAAAAGACCAGGGGAGAAGACTTAAATGGTCAAAGGTGGTACCGGAAACCTTCCTGCTTGAAGTCCTGACCAAGGTCGAAACAGAGGTCTGGATAATCTGGCAGCAAGCACAAATATATTTGGTGCTTTTGATGCTATCTGTAAACAAATAAACACCAACTTGATGTCCAAAAATAGACCTGGCAGATACAAAGATAAAAGATGTTTTGAAAGTAGCTGTTATAAGGCACACTCCGCCCTGCTGAAAGCTTTGAAAGCAAGTCCCAGAAACAGGGAACAGATAGCAGGTTTAAGAAAATCATACAAGCAGGCTATCCAAGTACGGAAATAACAAATTAAAGAGGATGCCTGGAGTAAACTTCTTTCAGTTGAGGTCTTGCGGGAAAGTGGGAAATTTTGGTCGACCATAAACCAGCCTTTTTTTAAGGGTGAAGAGAACTCCCCATTTGGATTGTAATATTCCAGACGATCAGTGGTTAACCCACTTTGGGAATATTTATGGGCTCCAGATGCCTGAGATCCCCCAATGGCCATTTCCCTTCCACACCCAGTTGTCCCTGTAGTTTTTCAGGCAACGGACGTGGAAAGTGCAATTGAAGAGACTTTGAAAATTAAGGCGCCAGGCCCCGATGGGGTTCCTGCCTATTTGTATAAGAGTGCCCCTAAATTCTGGTCCAAGATCCTGACAAACGTTTTTAAAGCCTAGGATCAAATGGTTTTCCTGATTCTTGGGCCAAATCAATCATTATTCCGGTTTTTAAAAAGGGGCAAAGGGGAGATCCTTCTTGTTACAGGCCTATCTCCCTGATAGACTCGGCAGTTAAGATCCTGGGAAGAGTCATTTTGTATAAATTGACGGACTGGTTGGAGGGGAGAGGGGTTTTTTCAAATGTCCAATACGGTTTTAGATCAAAGAGAAGCACCTTCGACCAGTGCCTTAACCTACAGCTTTTAATAAGTAAATACGCCAAAGAGGGGTCCCTTTATATGGGGTTTTTGGACCTCTCTACAGCTTTTGACCTGGTAAACAGGTCCAAGCTGTGGAAAATGTTATTGGATCTGGGTATTGACCCTCCTCTAGTTACATTTTTAGCAGACCTTCATTGTGGTCTTTTAGCATCAGTTAGGGTTACCCAGGAAGAGAGATGCACTAGTCACTTTAGGTCAGAAAAGGGGGTCAGGCAGGGGTGTATATTGGCCCCTCTTCTCTTTACCTTCTACATTAACGCACTAGAGCCAGCTTTAAGAGAAGCTTCTTTGGATGTGCCGCGCATGGGAGAAACTGTTATCCCTGTTCTCCTTTACGCGGACAATGCCGTCCTTGTAGCTCTCTCTGGGGTAGGATTGAAAAAATTGCTGGATACTTTTGGCAATTTTATGGAGTCCTTGGACTTGAAAATAAATACAAAAAAATATCAGGTTATGATCGTAGGGGAATATAGTAGAAAGAGAAAAGTTAAATCGTTCTTTTGTGGAGGAGAAGAGGTCAAAAGAGTCCCTATCTTTACATACCTAATGGTCCTCTTTGATGAAAGAGGGACCTGGGGCCCCCAACAGAAACATAAAAGTAACGTATTAGCTAGATCCTCCTCAGCCCTCACGGGATTTACAAAACGGCTTGGGGTCAGACCTATGGAGGCAATTTTAAAGGTGTATAAGTCTAAATGCTTAGCAATTGCTACATATGGATCAGCAATTTGGGGTTATACCTCACAAGATAGAATTCAAGTGGTTGAAAATAAATTTTTACGATCTTTATTATCAGTGCCGCAGTCTACCCCTACTCTCTCTCTCCATACAGAATTAGGGTTGGGGTATGTCACAGATTCACTAAAAATCGCCCCCTTGATCTGTTGGCTCAAGACCTGGCTTAACCAGGAAATTTCACTCAACCACTTGATTCTAAAAGATTGCCTCGCCCTGGACGGAGCCAGTAGGATCCCATGGTTGGCGTATATTAAATCAACATTCTCAAAGCTAGGGCGACCTGAACTTTATTCCTCCCCTCAGTGTATAAAGAGAGAGGATGTAAGTCAGATAAAAATTGCTCTGTTAAATCTGTTTACATCAGAGAGGGAGGAGCTTGAAATTAGAAAACCCACTGTAAGAGCGAACTATGTATTAGTAACTTCCCCTGGACTCGAACCCTACCTTAACTTAGTAACGCGACCCTTCCATCGGTACCTGTTAACTAGATTTTGTTTTAATGTAATTCACCTGACTTTGGGGTTTTTCCCAACATGGGGCACCCCAGATAACTCTAACCCCTGTAAATGTGACAATTTCTCAGCACAAGACACTTTATATTTTACTATGTTTTGCAAGTACTACTCAGATATTAGGAAAAAGTATTTGTTGCCTATTTTGAGGGAGGCGGGTTTTATACAGGTTAGGCCTGCCCTTCTTTATTTGCAACTGCTAAGTAGTCCCAGTGTTACATTTCATGTCGCTAGCTTTTTAGTAGCTGGAGTGCGGATCAATAAGAAGAGTATATGTGTCCTGAATATCCCAGTCTGATTTTGAATGAACTAGAGGGTTATTTTATGATCTATCGTATGAATTAATTGCTAGATTGCCCATGGTTTTAGTTGTACCCTGATGAAATTTTAAAATCTTTTTAATGTATAAAGGTTGTTGTTATTTTACATGATTTGATTGTATCTGTGTCTTTTTATGATTTTAAATTATCGTATAAAAGTGTTTTGACTGACTGACTGATAACACCATTATTGTATGTTATTCTCATGCTACATAGTTTTGCAAGGGCATTGCTAGTTTTTATTACCTAGTCTGTGTAAATAAACTGACAGTCCTTATTAGAGCTGATGTTGTATAGTTTGGATCATGAAAAGTAGAACACCTGGAAGATGCCCAGGTGATCCTTAGCAAAAATATTTTGAAGGAAATATTTTATAGATAAGAAACCCTGTTAAATTAGCAGTTTTAGATTTTCCTGTTGCTCCTATAACATGAGAGCATGGTCCTAAGCGTACAATGTAGGTGCTTTTATTAAGAAGAATCATTTTAGAAGTGTCTGCAGTCCTGTACAAGTAGTTTAAAATCTATAAGTAAACGTGTAGAACATTTCCTTTTTTTAGGGTTTTCAGATTAGTACACAGGAATACACCAATGTAAGGATTTAGGGTATGTCTATGTTGTTTTTCTCTTTTCCTCTGAGTTTAATAAATGAACACAGACTTCCTTGGGTGCTCGGGATTGGGTGATATATTCAGTTCACCAAAGAGTTCCTTTTATACTTGCCAAAAGGTCCAGGCTGTTGTTTTTGTTACTCTCACATAGATGAAGTGGTTCTTGGGTGCCTTGCTAATATATGGAGCGCCCTAAGACTAGGATGTATTCTGAGACTATCCTCTCTGTTGATAGACTGTTTCTGTGCCTTGTCTAAAGACCTTTTGTTCTGTCCACCAATAGATATTTGCTGCTTTACAACCATTGCCAGAAGTGCCCGGACATCAGATTCAGCCTGGGGAGTCAGCGTCAGCACCAGTCTAGCTTGAAGCCAGAGTGAAGGTAACCAGCACAGGCATTGCTGGCCACTAGGACCTCAGTGAAGGTGGAAGCCCTGGGATGTTAATGGTGTACCCCTGCCACTGTCCTGGGCTAAAGACGGGGTCACAAACCAGAAAGGAGAAATTGTGGATCACGTTTTTGATGCCCGGCTGAGAGTCATCGACCGACCAGAATGGCGAGGAGGCTTTGCTTGAGGTGACTCCTTTTGAAACAAGGGTTGCTTCAGAGATCCTAGCATCTGGCCTCTGAATCCTGGTCCTAAAGTGAATGCAAGTTTGCTCCTTTGTTTGCTGGTCAAGAGGTGCCTGAGCACGCTGGATGCAAATATGTGGCCCCAATGAATGAGCAGTGCACCAGCAGAGCAATACAGGAGTTAGGAAGGACTTGAGTTCAGGGTACTGGTGCTGTGTCTTTGGTGCCTGTTATATTGAAGTGAAGAATACTGGTGCACTGCCTGAGACACTGGACAGGATCGCTGAGAGCATTTGTCCTGGTGGGTGATTGCCCTATCCTGAAAAAAGAGACTTTTTTCCTTGAAACTGGGCAGTGATTCTTGAGTTGTGAGTTGTGTAGCTCCACCGTGGAAACAACAAGAGCCTGCCTGTGAGGCTCAAATGGACACAGGGAGAAGATTCCCCCTGGCTTGGTTGTACAGCAGCTTCAATTTCCCCAAGGACTTCTTCTTTTTCTTGTTAATAATGTACCCCTTTAGTCATCCGTTTTTGAGGAGGAGCAGCCTTTTGCAGCTCTTCGTCCTAATTCCTTTGGCCCTGTGGGGTCCTCCTGGTCCCAAATATGATTAAGGATCTAGCCCTCATAAAAAGAAAATGTAAAGTCAAGTGAAAAGGTTTTTATTAGATATGTGATTTTTGGCTATACTGAAATTGAAATGAATGGTCACTTAAATGCGGAGGAGCCCTGAAAATATTTACTAGATCATTCTAGGATTTGCTTTTGCTTAGGGTTGTGAAAAATTATAATTCTGTTTGTGATAATGGTCATTACTCTCTCCTGCTATCTGTATGTTAATTATGACCAGATGCTTTTTTCCCTTTGTATTCCTGCTTATACCTTATATGTACCCACTTAATGAAATGTTTAGAATGGAAAATGCCCACCTAGCAATGAATTAGGATATTGATACATTTATGAAAATGAATGTGCAAATATTTTCTATGTTGCTACTGGATCATAGGAATGTCTTTAGCTCATGCTAAAATGACCATCTGTTAAAGATTGCAGCGATTTGTTAGCATGAGCTGAAAACCATGTTGTATTTGGCAGCAATTTTAGGTAGCCATGTGCTCGCCATGTGCTGTTTCCCTCTTCAGAACCATGCACATGCTCAGAAGGGCCTAGCTAGTAGAATGCACCTGCTCCTCTTGTATAACTGTCAGGCTATTTTTGCTGCTGTATGGAGTAGTAATTCTTCTCCCACTTTGTTGAGCAAGCAGATCTTGCATGCCCATATTAGGCATTTTGCATGCTTACATGAGCCAGGACTGACCCTTGGTCTTATGCTGACTATGTAACCCTAAGCATATATAAAGCCCCAGTTTTCTGTACTCCTTAGACTGCCTCATACAGTTGCTAAGGGTTCTGTGTGACGTAGTCTCCCTCATCTGAGGTGAATAAATGTATTTGTTTTATATTTCAGCTTCTGTGCCAATTTCTTCTTTGTTGGTTTAAAAGGAACAGGTATCAGTGAGACCCCTGAGAAGGTTTCTAATTTCTTCAGTTTCATCTAAATAATACATATCTATAAATCATTGACAGAGTGGATAGGCAGAGAGCCAAACGTTTCAGAGACAAAAATACATTAATATTTAGATTCTGAGAACAATTTAGGCTAAATACAAACCTTTTGGTCTGTAGGTAAATCACCTCCTCGGCCTAGGAAATGGTGGGGGTTCCTGAAACAGAATCAGGGAACAAAAGATATAAGGGGAGGAACAGGACAGGTCAGGAACAGCTATGCCTCTCTGCAAACCGACGGACAGCGACGCATCTCCCCTCTTCTCTCCTGTCAGCCTTTTCAAGTCATCTGCGGTACACAGTGCGTCTTGTCTTGCCTCATGACAGAGGCCTCACTCCTTGAAGCTCTCCCTCCCACATTAGCCAATTTTACAGAGATGGCTGCTTCATCCAGCATACTAAAGTAAATGAAAATTAACATTTATTAATTATATGATAATGGAACCGTCACTGTTTACCACCCACCTTGCACTATTCCCCATTAAATGTTACCTAGCACAAGCTTAGTGCAAAAGCGGCATTAATTATTACTTTAAAGCAGGATGCAACATGCAAAAATACTGATGCATATGCAGCCTATTCATGCAATGTCTCAATTTTATTTCAAAGCACAAAAGCTTTAACAATTTTATTTATTTACGGGTTAGTTCAGGCATGCGCAAAGTAGTTCCCTTGTGTTCATGTTGGGTGTACGCTAGTTTTACTACAACTACTTACTGTTAGTACGTATTAAAGGGGTATTCAAGCAGGTTTTATTTTTGAGAACCCTGCTCCATCAGTAGTTTTTGTTAAGGAGATTTGGAAATGGATTTAAGGACAGTCAATAAACTCGAATCAAAACTAGTAGTACTATGGGTGATCTGTTTTAGCAACTGTGTTCGCTTTTCAAAAAACATTTCGTGGAGATTAACTAAACTATTTTTATTTATCTTCTTAATTTCTTTCATTAGTATCCAAGGGCAAGAAAAGGTACAATTCCGAGGGTCCGGGACAAGCTGGTCAGCCGGCACTAACTACCAGCGCCGCTGCCTCTGAGATCCCAGTCAGTCCTTTTATGATTGTTGCAGACTTTTTAGGGTAGAACGGTAGAAAGTAGGGGTATTTAGTCGTGAAGATTCAGATGTATGTTTGTTCAGAAGGATTTCCTTTTCCTGGTTATGCCTAGCTCTAACACAGTTCAGTTTACAAGACAGTGGCCATTGTCATCATGGACCACCACCCCTCATGTAGTGTGCTACAGACCCGCTCATTTATAGTTATACTATACCAGCAGTTTGCAATGACCGTACAGCTATTTTATAAAAAAAAGTATGAGGTCCCACTCCCATTGCATTTGCCATCCAACACCATTTGTCTTTCATTGAACATTATTCCACTTCTGGGTTGTCTAACTTTGTGAACCAACCAATCAAATACCTAGAATAATATTTGGAAGATACTGACGTGCTAACTGAGCTGGAGTGTTGCATTTTTGGTGTATTTGGGGTTACGTATCTTACAAGTATGTGCAATGTTTTATTCTAGCCACACAGAACACCGGTGATGCCGGCTCAAGTGCCGCTGCAGGAGTCAGTTAGAGAGGGAGAAGCGGCAGCAGGGACGGGCACTGGTAAGTCACATATTTCTTGCAATTACTATGCTCAGTAGATATTGCCATGGCATCCCTTGTCATCATAAAAAATGACTGCAAAGTGTAACCCACCCCCTCCGCCTTTATCAGCCACAGCGGTGGTTGAGTTAATATTTATTATGGCCTTTTCTATGTGCAATGCAAAGATTGTTTGGATGAATAAGCAAGGCAGCTCTTCTTCGGTTCTCATGAGGAGCATGATGCTGCTCACCTACTCTGCTTACTTAGTTTATGTACGGTTACCACTATCATTCAAAGCTATGGTTCTTCTCAGGGGAGTTATTTATTTAATTGTATTCTTTTTACATCTTTGACTAACTGTATTTGTTAAGTGAGCCGGGTCTATCCTACCTATCATCATCCTCCCTCCTCGCCCATGGCATTGCCAACTATGACCAATGTGCAGTATGGGGCGATCAATTTGTGACTATAGTGTTGGCTGTGTAATGTGTGTCTGCTTCAGCCAATGAAGCATTTATGATGTTTTAAATGCATAGCAAACTGAACACACACGGTGTGTCGTCCCTTCACCCACTCTGTCACCTCTTAGTACTTCACTACTTTATTTATTTTTCCTAAGTTCTTCCGTCCCAGCCTATAAAATTGGAAAATCCATTCTTGGCATGTGCCTCATTTAGTCATGCGATACCCATGTGAAGCAATTCCAGAACATATATCATGGTTTCCCATAACTGATTAATTTACATTTGCTCAAATGTTTTCCTTTTGAATTGAACCATGACTGAATATGCCAAAGATGATGAATAGATGATCAGTGTAGTGGCCCTCCATTATATGTAAACATATTTCTACCCCACCTGTCTTTTCCCTCAACCCTACAATCTTCAGTAGAGAAAATCAAGTTTCCTTTCCCTGGTTACTGCGCAGCAAATGGATTTGTTGGAAATACGTGGCAGCGGGTGAGACCACAGTGTAAAGTGAGATTAAGTGCATGGTTTCATATCAACTTTGACATGTTGGGGTGCCAGAGAGTGGGCGGGCAGGGCTCATAATCTGGCAAATATCTTGTTCCCCACGGAGCTAATAGGGAGAAACAAATAAATCCCGGCTAGCTGATAAATCTTGGCAGCCTTAGACTGCCTGAAATGCGGACAAATGTTTACTAAGAGCGAGAATACGAGGACGGAGCAGTGGAAGCCGACCAGCTGGAGAAAATTGAGGTGGAAGGAACCTTGACAATGCATTATTCTACCAAGTAATAACGGCAGCCAATACTGACGAGAGGAGAGCGGGGCCACTGCAGCCTTTGCCCCCCTCCTTTGAAAATAGGATAACGTCGGCTGACAACAAAAGATCGTCAAGACCTGAGCAAAGGTGAACTGGGCTGGGCGGGCCTGAACGACAGCAACAACCCAGCGAGTGCGACCAGAGTCCGCCGCCCCTTCCTGCTCGGGACAAAGGAGAGCTGAGTATTACAGTGGGGCTGACACCGACTCCAGCTTTGGAATGGCCTGTTGGGGCCACACCATCCATACAGGACCCAAAGGTAGGAGGGGTGAAGGGCAGAAGCCAAGAGCTGCAGTGCTAGGCACTGCGTGCAGAGTGGGAGCACAGGCTCCTGCAAAGGCGGCCCAGCCAGGTCTGGGTGCGACTTGCAATCGGCCTGGTCCTCTCCCACTCACCTCCCTGCCTGGACCCCAGACCCCATCACAATTTGGCGGCATTGAAGCCTGAATATCCATACATAGCCAGAAAGACAAGATTTTCTCCAGAGTGATCGAACATTGCAAAGTGCAAGTAACATGGAGCAAGTCTGAACAACACAAATGATAACAGCAGAGCGGACAAGAACTCTAACCTGCAATAAAGGCCCATCTGCGAAAGGTGTACCTAGAAGCACGGAAGTAAGAAATATCCTTCCCTTCTGCCACATAGACTGAGGCTCAAGCACTCTATGCGTATTGTGAGGAGTACCCGTTTCCCAACTCTACCATATCATAAGCACAGGCCTAAATGCAAAGCCAAAGCAGAGCAGCGAGTAAATTCCCTATAGAAAGGGATAGGGGAAAGAAAGAGAGAGTAGCGCACAGAACCATTCCACATCCGCTGCATAAGTGGAAAGAAATTACAACAGACACCAGCAGGGGACTGACCCTTCAAAGGCTTGAGGCAGAAAGGTATAGGCATGATCCCTAGAGGAGAGCACTACTGCGGGTAGCCCTTGCGACTAGAAGATGGAGAAATAGCCCCAAGCCGGACCTACAAGGATGGAATACTTGCGATTATAGTGGGCCTGCACCTTCATTAACACTTAATTACATGGGCAGCCGTGCAGTGCATTGGAACACCCCCTTCCCAACATGCAGACTCCTGACTCCACGATTCAAAATATACACCTTGAAGAGATGGGGTGCACTGATGGAAAGCAATTAAAACTGCGCTTTGAGGCTTGAAAATCAACGCGCGGACCGGTGGGGGACTCAAATATGGAAATGGAAGATGGCCATTGTTCGCAATCCCAGCCAGAAGACACTGTCATGCATTCCTTGCTGCCTGCCATGCGGAACTCTCTAGAAAAGTCAAAATGGACTCCATGAGTGTTCCCATGGATTTCATTACGCAACAACTGGAAAAACAAGACGGGCGCATAAGTGAGGCCGAACCACGTCTATCCAACATAGTAGACAACTCTACGCAGAGACCAAATACAACATATGTTACGCCTCCTGCGAACTGTTGCTGCCAAGAATGAGGATTTGGAGGTAAGATCCTGGAAGAGCAACCTCTACATCCTGGGCATTGCAGAATCCACAGCTGTGGGACAAATGGAAGATTACGTGGAGAATATGTTGCTAGCACTCTTTGGTGTCTCAGCACTGTCCAAACAGCTAGTAGTGGAGAGGGCGCACAGGTCACTGGCAGCAAGACCCCCACCAGGCACGCCGTCCCGGCCCATTATAGCTCAGTTGTTAAACTATTGTGACGTGGTGCTCTGACAGGCTAAGTAGCGGCGCCAACTCACCTATGAAGGGAATGAAGTATCTTTCTATCCTGACTTCACCATGGTGGTGCAAGAAGCATGCAACAAATATCTGCCCGTGCAGCGAACGCTGCAGCAAACAAATATTCCCCAAGCCATGCTCTACCTCGCCAAACTACGCATCACAGTACAAGGCAAACACCATACCTTTACCACTCCGCAGCAGGCCCAGGAATACCTGCAAAGTAAGTGAAGGCAATGTACCCAGGTGGTCAGAGAAAACCCCAACTCTAGACCCATGACTCTACTGTCAGAAAATGATAGACATAAGATCTGAGTCCCTCCCAAATATATCAAGAACTCTTCTACTGCCGTTCCGCCGTACTCCAAACCAACTGTGGAATGAGCCACCTCCAGCACGTACTACTTACTGCACCGCAAACCTTGGGAAGAGATGCCTATGCAACAGCTGCCGAAGACATGCTTCACACGCTGAACTCCAAATATACCCCCGCATAGAAAAGCTCCACAGGGAAAACAAACAATCCTGAAGATTCACACAATTGATCTTCTACCCGGGCACCCTTGATTGATCGAGGGAAGATGCCTGGCTCTACGTGGGAATTCCCTATTAAGCAGTTAAGACTGCAAGTGTTTACTGTTTCAACTTCAAGTCCTGCTCTTCTTTTCTTCTCCTACTGTTCTCTACTCCCCTTCTCTCCCTCATCTCTCTCCATTCCTGTTTTCATTACTCTCTTAACTGCTGATCCACCGTTCACATTGGAGGAGGTTCCATGATTTAGAATAGTCCTGCCAGTATACCTTTACTAAAGCAACAAAATGGTAGGGTTCAGCCTTGCTTTTTCTATAGTTGGTTAGCAGGGTGGGATCCGCCAACGGGATTGGGCCATTGGTGTGGGTGGGGGAAGCATGGAAATTGGGAATTGTTCTTGTTCTTATGTTGCACTAGATCATTTCCCCAAGCGAATGGCAAAGCTTTGCTATTGACTGAAAAATTCACACTCATTCAATAGAAGACAACCCATCTGACCTATGAGCCCACCAGACACTGCTGAAAGCCCCCATTACAATCTATTGACAGGGAATGTCAAAGGGTTGGGAGACCCTCGTACACGCAGACACATAATTAGATACCTGGATAGACACAACGTACATATTGCGATGCTGCAAGACACATTTTGACCATTTTAAATCAATTAACCATGCAGCAAGGGAGGCCTCCCACATGTGCTTTGCATCCTATTCTACCTATTTCAGAGGCACTTCCATTCTGATCAAGCGCAATACCCCATACCACCCTGGAGGCTCCATTCAAGACCAACAGGGTCAATATAGCTTAATGTGGGGGAGAAATCAGTAATGCTGGTAAACTGCTAAGGCCCTAATGTAGAGAATGTCCTGTTCTTTGACGGATTATGGGGCAAAAACCTTAGTATAGGATCCATTCATCTCATATGGGGGACTTTTTAATCTAACATTAGACCCTAGTAGAGATTGATCACACAGCAACCCAGGACAGCACAGTAAAGTGAAAGGAGGGAAATACCTGGGAGGAATCATACATGACCACCTAATGATAGATGCATGGTTAACATTGCATCCAACTCACAAAGAGGGCACATTCTATTCTAATGTTCATGCCAGCTGGTTGTGCATTGATTACTGGCTTATATTGAGAGGCCTAAGCACTTGGCTCACCAGTGCGGAACATTTGGCACGCACCTATTTCGACCATTCTGATGCAAGTTTCAAGGAGGAGGTCAGGCAAGAAATGTGAGAATTCTTTGAAAGAAACTTAAACACAGTGCTGAGTATTGTGACCATATGGGAAGCATTTAAGGTAACAATACGGGGGTATGCATTGTGAAACGCAATGGATTCTTGTGCAACAAGGAAGCAGGGACGCTGCAAAAACTAGAACTCAACATTAAAAAAACAGAAACCCAGCTTGGGGACGTCCCAGAGTGGAGCATAAAAGCTAAGCTTTGTACCTTGATGACTGAATATCCAACAAAAGTAGAGCGAAAATGCCTGTTTTGTTCTAAATACCATAGAGTGTGCAGAGCCTTAATGGGAACAATACGGCCACCTCGAATCTCTAAATATATACTAGAAGCGGAGGTCTCTATGGGATGTATGCAGAAAAAAACCTCTGATATTCTTCAGACATTTGCAAATTATTATGTGGACCTCTACTCCACTCGCAGGGAGAGGCCAATGGAGGTACCCACCTATTTGGAAGACACTGCGACGGCATGGGTCAAAGGGGCTCATCGGGAGTTCCTACCTGCTGAAATAGAAGAAGATTAAATATGAACAGCCATAATGTAGATATAATGGTGTAGATACCCAGGCCGTGACTGGTTACCATCCGACTATTACAAATGCTACTTTGGGGTATTGGTCCCTATACTCAGGAAAGTCTATGCAGACGCCACGGAGGCAGGCCTACCACTGCCTACAATGCGTGAAGCCATGATCATCTCACTCCTATAGCTTTGGAAGTCCGCAACTAAGTGCGAATCATACAAGCTGCTATCACTTATAAATTGTGATGCCAAAATATTAGCTAAAATAGTAGCCAATGGACTCCATCTGTTAATGAACAAGCTGGTTCTGCCTGACCAATCTGCCTTTGTTCCGGGATGAGCCACCTCCCGCAAACATATGAACACTGTTTTCACTCAAGTCAAATCTCTTTATTTTGGTTTAACAAACCATAAAAGAAGCGACCATATGGATCATGAATGTCATTTACAATTTAAAGAGCGTTTCGGTAAACAATGTGCAAATAAGAAATAGAAGCGCTCAAGTTCACATTAAAAGGATGCAGCATAATATGAATAAAGCAATATCCACAGAGATCATGACTTGGGTCTCACTAACATAATTAGTCAGCACAACCTATTTTATCTATTCATGCCAGTTAGCCTTATGGGTTGTGCCCTCCTTCGGATCGCCCAAAAGTGGTCTAAAAATTTCGTAGTGACACAGGCGAAAAGAGGTCTGGCATCTGATTTTAGTGTCTGAACGGCGTCTTTAGAGCTTTGGGTCCCTAATTGTCTACACACAGGAGCTAGCCATTTGCTTATTGGCTTTAAATATGCTTTGCAGGCAAAAAGTACATGGTCAATGGATTGAAGTGGACATGGACAAGAAGTGCAGCCCTTAGGATGAGATCTGCAATTCTGCCAGGAGCTAATAAAAGCATTAATTGTTAAGCTGCCGTATCTAAACTGTGTGTACAACTTCCTGTCAGCTGGGACCTTAATATTATCAAAGTAGCTTTCTAGATGACAATTAGGTTTCAGATCAATGAAAGCATATGTTTGGCTGCCAAGAAGGTTTTTCTGAAAGTTGTTCTCATCGACCCAAGCCCAATACAAAAGTTTAACTTGACTTCTTGTGTATGAAGGTGGTTGGCGGATGGCCTGGGTTGACAAGCCAATGTTGGACCGTAAAGCATTTACTTGATTAATCCAGGCAATTTTATTTGCGGTGTCCAATTTTGAGACCTTGCAAAAAGCAGCTGCATACTGTGGCAAATCAGGGGAGTAGGCCAATCTATGCCAAAACAATAGTGAGCAAAGCCTCGCAAGATTGTTGATGAACTTAATACCCAGATCAAGCTTAAGAGGGGAGAAGAGGCATGCTTAACGGAAGGTATATCAGGTTAATAAGGAACTTATTTTCCACAGCTGCAAACTTATTAGAGGATGCTGTGTCCCACAGCTCTGCCCCATAAAGGGCAATAGACACAGCCTTGCAGTTGTACAATTTGAGACCAGGGGCTACAGGCCTGGTGTATGCCAAGCAATGCTCCCTACTCAGTGCCCCAGTGAGCTGAGTGAGTTCCAAGGAGACCTTCTCTAAATGTATATTCCAAGCCATTCCCTCTGATATTCTAATTCCTAAGTAATCAAATTAACTAACCCTCTCCAGTGGGACATTGTCCAGGAGTATATTTCCCTTAAAAGATTTGTGCGGGTTGAACATCATTAGCTTGGTTTTGGAGGTGTTGATAACCATGCCCCTCTCATCACAGAATGCCTTAAAATGGTTTAAAAGTTTTTGGAGACCCATGGGAGTTTTTGAGATCAATAGGGTATCATCAGCAAATATCAGTGTGGCATCAGCTGGTAAAGAACACAAAAGATTTACCACCTGATTGACATCTAGGGAAAAAAGGGTTGGAGCTAGTACGCATCCCTGGCGAACCCCGCGCTGGATCTTAATGGGCTCGATATGTTGTCCCTGGTTTCCCCATATCACCCGGGCATAATTCCCATTGTGTAATCTAACTAATATTTCCAGGATCTCCAAGGGCATTCCCATATCCCTAAGCACATGCCATAATGAGCCTCTGGGCACGGAGTTGAATGCTGTTTTTAAGTCAATGAAGGCAAGGTATAGACTTCATTGCCCAGAACAACAACCTTCCAATATATCATCACTAAGCAAAAAACTTGATCCATTGTGCCGGTCTTCCGCTGAAATCCTGCTTGGAGTGGAGAGAGGATGTCATTCTTGTCCATCCAGTCCTGGATTTTGGCCAGGACAGAACAGCAGAAGACCTTTTGCGCACAATCAATCAAGCTGATCAGGCAGTAGTTGGAAGGCATCGACCTGTCCCCTTTCTTGAAAATGGGTACTTCAGTCCCTTTCCATGAATTGGGATCCTCCCCCCACCGGCTATATCATTGGCTAATTTCATAAAATATGTAGCCCAGTTTTCTCTGTCCTGGAAAAAAAGGTCACCTAAAATACCACCCGGGCCAGGTACAATTGCATCCAGGCAAGATAAAATTTCCTCTCTGGTAAATGAGAGGGTACGCACTGGGTAGCCTATGTCTTGAGACAACTGATTTCCGTCATGTGTTCCCTTGAGAGAATACAGGTCACTGAACTGTTTATACCACTCTAGGGCTGGGATGTTAATGGCCAAAGAGGGTGTTCTTTAGAAGTTGCCCTTCGTCAAGAGGGTTCAAAACTTCCTGCTATCTGGATGACAAATGGCCTTCCCTAGGTCTTCCCATCGCCTCTCTTCCCATCTTCTCTTCGCTTTGGCCTGTACTTGTTTGAATTCCTTCCTGGCATCTCTAATACGGGTGCATCCCTATTTCTAATAGCTATGGACAATCTCCCTCTTGACGCTCTATACTCTCTATTGAACCAAACATTGGAACCCAGCTTTCTGGCCTGTTTTTTTCCAGTTCTAAGGCCGTAGACAACAAAAAAACTGGTCAGGTGGTCAAAGAAGTCTTTGTGTGAGCTACTACAAGAGAATGTTTTGGGAAGTTGTCGGGCTCAACACCTATGGTCTCCAGATGCTTTTCTAGATCATTTGCAATCACCCTACTCTTAGTTTCGTCTGCCATAACAGCAGGCCATTTAAGTTGATGTTTATTATTGGAGGGGATTACCTCCTTGGTGTTTAATGGAATCAATCCAACCTTAGCCCTCTCGCCCCAAATATAATAACCATGTCCTGTACCAAGGGCCATAGAGTGAGATCTACAAGAAGGTAATCAATCCCGCTTGTCCCTTTTGGTCTGCTAAAGGTCATCCCTCCTCCTTTGTCTGAGCTTGTTCTCCCATTTGCGGCTCTTAGCTTAAGTTCAAAGGTGATGGCATTCGGCTGTAATACTGCTTTTGTCCATTTTTTAATGGGGGTGAGCTCCAGAGGTGGTACCATCCATGCTTTGTCCTCCTCCCTCTCATCATGGGGCTTTACCCAATCCAGTGGTTCAAATGTCACATTGAAATCACCACCAACTAGTATGGAGTGACCATCCTGTCTATCCTCTAATAGTTGGTCCAGAGCATGCAAAGTTGGGGAGATACCGCCTATGGTACTTATAGCGTACACATTAAAAATGTCGATGGTTTTGCCATCAACATTCTTTAGCCTTACTCCTAAGATGTCATAGCTGTTAGTATCCACTTCCTTGCAATCGCAATTAAGTGAGGTATTAATTAGGATGAGCAGTCCACCTGATGGCCGGCCATGTTTGGATGAAATGGCTGGTCTATGGAAAGTCATGTACCCAGATATAAATATGGGGGTCAAACTCCATGTTTCCTGAAATAAACAAATCTTGTAAAGCCTGACGAGCTCAAGCCATTGGGGGCAATCTAATTTACCCCTTATGCCCGCCACATTCCATGATGCTATTTTCAACACCCTGCCCAAGGGTGTTGGGAGGCGAATTTGAGGAACCAGTGGGGTATGTGTAGTGTTTGTCTTGATTGTGGGACAGCCATGTGTATCCTGAGTATTAGCCTGTACGTATTCACTTGATACAGATACTAAAGCAATATCTAGAGCCGGCTGTATGTTTCATAGCGTGCTCTCATGCCTTGGGTGGAGACCCGCTAGGTGCATATCAACTAAAAAAATAGTGTGTTCCTGAGATTTACTGGGGATGCACTTAGAGTCATTTGCTGCAAGCAACAAGAGTCAATAATTCTGAGAGAGCAATGAGATAGGTGAGTCCCTGAGAAGCTGGTGTGTGGTATTACATTGTTCTGATGTGTAAGGGATGTTTAGTTTCAGCCTAATCTTTGTAGGAGATGGAGAGTTTGTTCTCAATTCCATATCAACTAAATTCTGTACCAAAATGTTGTTTACTAGAATAAGTTCTAAGGCATCAGTTGGGCTATTTTTAAGTACACATCTTTTTGCCTGAACAATATCCTCCCTTATGATGGATCTACAACCCCTGATATGCTTCAACCAATGGATGGCCTTGTTTTTGAGGGTTTCTTTGTTCTCATGTTTGGAGCTGCTGTTATCCGCTTTAGGAATGTTGGTCATGTATATTTGTTTCGACTTAGGTGCAGAGTAGGCGGAATAAGCTAGTTGAGAGGGTTGGGAAAATGGGGGTACTCTGGGGATCCTCTACTTAATCCTTGCGGAATCTGCTTAAACAATGATCCAGACCCTGCTTGATCCCGTGGTGTTTCCCTTTATATGTCACCCATTTCTTTCCGGGATATTTCATGGGCAATCGCTGGAGTAGCTGATGGACTTCCTTTGGGAACAGGTGGACCTGGCTGGCAGACGGGATACTTAATTAAGACTTTCTGACCAGTTGTCTTCAGGAGAGGTGAAGCAAACCCTGTCCTCAATTTGGCATAATTAAGTGCACTGGGCACTAGTGAGGGGGACTGGGGTCTAATGCATTCCTCTAGTGTATGATACATTTTTGACACTAGGGTGTTAAAGATTCTATGGAACATTTTAAGGCAACAATTTCCCAATGAAGATCTAAATTAGAGGGTACACAATCATTGTCAGCCTCCATGTCGCCCAGTGGTTGGTGCAATATGAGCCCAGGAGCAGGAGTATTAATATGCTCCAGAGCATTGTGTGTATCACTTGTAGCCGGGAGATCATCTAGGAGGGCAAACCGGTTACTCAGGGGAAGGTCGGTTATTGTATCATGGTCAGGGGGGCACACATCTCCCGAAGGTCACGGTGTGTTACAAAGGTGAGCTGCGGGTACGTCTGGTGTTGATGACGGCTTGTTTTTGTTAGACACTTTATCAAACAGAGTTGGAATTTTCCCATACATGACACTTTGTAGCATAGTTGAAGTAGATGCATGGGAGAGCGTCTGTGCTGTTTCAAGGGTAAATGGATCTGTAGTAATAGTGGATGACAGAAGCAACCCCTCGCAGTCTGCGACAATAGTCTCAATGCGGTCTAACACTTGCCTCCCGGGCATCCCTTCATTTTCAATTTCATCCCCAGGGACCTGGGGTTGTTTCTTAGATCTCTTTTTGGATGCACCTATTATCTTTTAAATCAATTAACCATGCAGCAAGGGAGGCCTCCCACATGTGCTTTGCATCCTATTCTACCTATTTCAGAGGCACTTCCATTCTGATCAAGCGCAATACCCCATACCACCCTGGAGGCTCCATTCAAGACCAACAGGGTCAATATAGCTTAATGTGGGGGAGAAATCAGTAATGCTGGTAAACTGCTAAGGCCCTAATGTAGAGAATGTCCTGTTCTTTGACGGATTATGGGGCAAAAACCTTAGTATAGGATCCATTCACCTCATATGGGGGACTTTTTAATCTAACATTAGACCCTAGTAGAGATTGATCACACAGCAACCCAGGACAGCACAGTAAAGTGAAAGGAGGGAAATACCTGGGAGGAATCATACATGACCACCTAATGATAGATGCATGGTTAACATTGCATCCAACTCACAAAGAGGGCACATTCTATTCTAATGTTCATGCCAGCTGGTTGTGCATTGATTACTGGCTTATATTGAGAGGCCTAAGCACCTGGCTCACCAGTGCGGAACATTTGGCACGCACCTATTTCGACCATTCTGATGCAAGTTTCAAGGAGGAGGTCAGGCAAGAAATGTGAGAATTCTTTGAAAGGAATTTAAACACAGTGCTGAGTATTGTGACCATATGGGAAGCATTTAAGGTAACAATACGGGGGTATGCATTGTGAAACGCAATGGATTCTTGTGCAACAAGGAAGCAGGGACGCTGCAAAAACTAGAACTCAACATTAAAGAAACAGAAACCCAGCTTGGGGACGTCCCAGAGTGGAGCATAAAAGCTAAACTTCGTACCTTGATGACTGAATATCCAACAAAAGTAGAGCGAAAATGCCTGTTTTGTTCTAAATACCATAGAGTGTGCAGAGCCTTAATGGGAACAATACGGCCACCTTGAATCTCTAAATATATACTAGAAGCGGAAGTCTCTATGGGATGTATGCAGAAAAAAACCTCTGATATTCTTCAGACATTTGCAAATTATTATGTGGACCTCTACTCCACTCGCAGGGAGAGGCCAATGGAGGTACCCACCTATTTGGAAGACACTGCGACGGCATGGGTCAAAGGGACTCATCGGGAGTTCCTACCTGCTGAAATAGAAGAAGATTAAATATGAACAGCCATAATGTAGATATAATCGTGTAGATACCCAGGCCGTGACTGGTTACCATCCGACTATTACAAATGCTACTTTGGGGTATTGGTCCCTATACTCAGGAAAGTCTATGCAGACACCACGGAGGCAGGCCTACCACTGCCTACAATGCGTGAAGCCATGATCATCTCACTCCTATAGCTTTGGAAGTCAGCAACTAAGTGCGAATCATACAAGCTGCTATCACTTATAAATTGTGATGCCAAAATATTAGCTAAAATAGTAGCCAATGGACTCCATCTGTTAATGAACAAGCTGGTTCTGCCTGACCAATCTGCCTTTGTTCCGGGATGAGCCACCTCCCGCAAACATATGAACACTGTTTTAACTCAAGTCAAATTTCTTTATTTTGGTTTAACAAACCATAAAAGAAGCGACCATATGGATCATGAATGTCATTTACAATTTAAAGAGCGTTTCGGTAAACAATGTGCAAATAAGAAATAGAAGCGCTCAAGTTCACATTAAAAGGATGCAGCATAATATGAATAAAGCAATATCCACAGAGATCATGACTTGGGTCTCACTAACATAATTATGTGGCGAAAGTGCAAGTGCGTTGTTAATATTTATACAACTCAATTTCCAAGTTGATACCTTGCGCATTAAACCCTTAATCAAAACGGCAAAGTGCCAAGACTAATCACAGAAACCTGAATAAAATGCATAAAATAGAATCATAAAACAATTTTAAGAACTTTAAAAAGCAGCTTTACTTAGTCAGGACAATCTTGATTAGTCAGCACAACCTATTTTATCTATTCATGCCAGTTAGCCTTATGGGTTGTGCCCTCCTTCGGATCGCCCAAAAGTGGTCTAAAAATTTCGTAGTGACACAGGCGAAAAGAGGTCTGGCATCTGATTTTAGTGTCTGAACGGCGTCTTTAGAGCTTTGGGTCCCTAATTGTCTACACACAGGAGCTAGCCATTTGCTTCTTGGCTTTAAATATGCTTTGCAGGCAAAAAGTACATGGTCAATGGATTGAAGTGGACATGGACAAGAAGTGCAGCCCTTAGGATGAGATCTGCAATTCTGCCAGGAGCTAATAAAAGCATTAATTGTTAAGCTGCCGTATCTAAACTGTGTGTACAACTTCCTGTCAGCTGGGACCTTAATATTATTAAAGTAGCTTTCTAGATGACAATTAGGTTTCAGATCAATGAAAGCATATGTTTGGCTGCCAAGAAGGTTTTTCTGAAAGTTGTTCTCATCGACCCAAGCCCAATACAAACGTTTAACTTGACTTCTTGTGTATGAAGGTGGTTGGCGGATGGCCTGGGTTGACAAGCCAATGTTGGACCGTAAAGCATTTACTTGATTAATCCAGGCAATTTTATTTGCGGTGTCCAATTTTGAGACCTTGCAAAAAGCAGCTGCATACTGTGGCAAATCAGGGGTGTAGGCCAATCTATGCCAAAACAATAGTGAGCAAAGCCTCGCAAGATTGTTGATGAATACCCAGATCAAGCTTAAGAGGGAGAAGAGGCATGCTTAACGGAAGGTATATCAGGTTAATAAGGAACTTATTTTCCACAGCTGCAAACTTATTAGAGGATGCTGTGTCCCACAGCTCTGCCCCATAAAGGGCAATAGTCACAGCCTTGCAGTTGTACAATTTGAGACCAGGGGCTACAGGCCTGGTGTATGCCAAGCAATGCTCCCTACTCAGTGCCCCAGTGAGCTGAGTGAGTTCCAAGGAGACCTTCTCTAAATGTATATTCCAAGCCATTCCCTCTGATATTCTAATTCCTAAGTAATCAAATTAACTAACCCTCTCCAGTGGGACATTGTCCAGGAGTATATTTCCCTTAAAAGATTTGTGCGGGTTGAACATCATTAGCTTGGTTTTGGAGGTGTTGATAACCATGCCCCTCTCATCACAGAATGCCTTAAAATGGTTTAAAAGTTTTTGGAGACCCATGGGAGTTTTTGAGATCAATAGGGTATCATCAGCAAATATCAGTGTGGCATCAGCTGGTAAAGAACACAAAAGATCTACCACCTGATTGACATCTAGGGAAAAAAGGGTTGGAGCTAGTACGCATCCCTGGCGAACCCCGCGCTGGATCTTAATGGGCTCGATATGTTGTCCCTGGTTTCCCCATATCACCCGGGCATAATTCCCATTGTGTAATCTAACTAATATTTCCAGGATCTCCAAGGGCATTCCCATATCCCTAAGCACCCGCCATAATGAGCCTCTGGGCACGGAGTTGAATGCTGTTTTTAAGTCAATGAAGGCAAGGTATAGACTTCATTGCCCAGAACAACAACCTTCCAATATATCATCACTAAGCAAAAAACTTGATCCATTGTGCCGGTCTTCCGCTGAAATCCTGCTTGGAGTGGAGAGAGGATGTCATTCTTGTCCATCCAGTCCTGGATTTTGGCCAGGACAGAACAGCAGAAGACCTTTTGCGCACAATCAATCAAGCTGATCAGGCAGTAGTTGGAAGGCATCGACCTGTCCCCTTTCTTGAAAATGGGTACTTCAGTCCCTTTCCATGAATTGGGATCCTCCCCCCACCGGCTATATCGTTGGCTAATTTCATAAAATATGTAGCCCAGTTTTCTCTGTCCTGGAAAAAAAGGTCACCTAAAATACCATCCGGGCCAGGTACAATTGCATCCAGGCAAGATAAAATTTCCTCTCTGGTAAATGAGAGGGTACGCACTGGGTAGCCTATGTCTTGAGACAACTGATTTCCGTCATGTGTTCCCTTGAGAGAATACAGGTCACTGAACTGTTTATACCACTCTAGGGCTGGGATGTTAATGGCCAAAGTGGGTGTTCTTTAGAAGTTGCCCTTCGTCAAGAGGGTTCAAAACTTCCTGCTATCTGGATGACAAATGGCCTTCCCTAGGTCTTCCCATCGCCTCTCTTCCCATCTTCTCTTCGCTTTGGCCTGTACTTGTTTGAATTCCTTCCTGGCATCTCTAATACGGGTGCATCCCTATTTCTAATAGCTATGGACAATCTCCCTCGTGACGCTCTATACTCTCTATTGAACCAAACATTGGAACCCAGCTTTCTGGCCTGTTTTTTTCCAGTTCTAAGGCCGTAGACAACAAAAAAACTGGTCAGGTGGTCAAAGAAGTCTTTGTGTGAGCTACTACAAGAGAATGTTTTGGGAAGTTGTCGGGCTCAACACCTATGGTCTCCAGATGCTTTTCTAGATCATTTGCAATCACCCTACTCTTAGTTTCGTCTGCCATAACAGCAGGCCATTTAAGTTGATGTTTATTATTGGAGGGGATTACCTCCTTGGTGTTTAATGGAATCAATCCAACCTTAGCCCTCTCGCCCCAAATATAATAACCATGTCCTGTACCAAGGGCCATAGAGTGAGATCTACAAGAAGGTAATCAATCCCGCTTGTCCCTTTTGGTCTGCTAAAGGTCATCCCTCCTCCTTTGTCTGAGCTTGTTCTCCCATTTGCGGCTCTTAGCTTAAGTTCAAAGGTGATGGCATTCGGCTGTAATGCTGCTTTTGTCCATTTTTTAATGGGGGTGAGCTCCAGAGGTGGTACCATCCATGCTTTGTCCTCCTCCCTCTCATCATGGGGCTTTACCCAATCCAGTGGTTCAAATGTTACATTGAAATCACCACCAACTAGTATGGAGTGACCATCCTGTCTATCCTCTAATAGTTGGTCCAGAGCATGCAAAGTTGGGGAGATACCGCCTATGGTACTTATAGCGTACACATTAAAAATGTCGATGGTTTTGCCATCAACATTCTTTAGCCTTACTCCTAAGATGTCATAGCTGTTAGTATCCACTTCCTTGCAATCGCAATTAAGTGAGGTATTAATTAGGATGAGCAGTCCACCTGATGGCCGGCCATGTTTGGATGAAATGGCTGGTCTATGGAAAGTCATGTACCCAGATATAAATATGGGGGTCAAACTCCATGTTTCCTGAAATAAACAAATCTTGTAAAGCCTGACGAGCTCAAGCCATTGGGGGCAATCTAATTTACCCCTTATGCCCGCCACATTCCATGATGCTATTTTCAACACCCTGCCCAAGGGTGTTGGGAGGCGAATTTGAGGAACCAGTGGGGTATGTGTAGTGTTTGTCTTGATTGTGGGACAGCCATGTGTATCCTGAGTATTAGCCTGTACGTATTCACTTGATACAGATACTAAAGCAATATCTAGAGCCGGCTGTATGTTTCATAGCGTGCTCTCATGCCTTGGGTGGAGACCCGCTAGGTGCATATCAACTAAAAAAATAGTGTGTTCCTGAGATTTACTGGGGATGCACTTAGAGTCATTTGCTGCAAGCAACAAGAGTCAATAATTCTGAGAGAGCAATGAGATAGGTGAGTCCCTGAGAAGCTGGTGTGTGGTATTACATTGTTCTGATGTGTAAGGGATGTTTAGTTTCAGCCTAATCTTTGTAGGAGATGGAGAGTTTGTTCTCAATTCCATATCAACTAAATTCTGTACCAAAATGTTGTTTACTAGAATAAGTTCTAAGGCATCAGTTGGGCTATTTTTAAGTACACATCTTTTTGCCTGAACAATATCCTCCCTTATGATGGATCTACAACCCCTGATATGCTTCAACCAATGGATGGCCTTGTTTTTGAGGGTTTCTTTGTTCTCATGTTTGGAGCTGCTGTTATCCGCTTTAGGAATGTTGGTCATGTATATTTGTTTCGACTTAGGTGCAGAGTAGGCGGAATAAGCTAGTTGAGAGGGTTGGGAAAATGGGGGTACTCTGGGGATCCTCTACTTAATCCTTGCGGAATCTGCTTAAACAATGATCCAGACCCTGCTTGATCCCGTGGTGTTTCCCTTTATATGTCACCCATTTCTTTCCGGGATATTTCATGGGCAATCGCTGGAGTAGCTGATGGACTTCCTTTGGGAACAGGTGGACCTGGCTGGCAGACGGAATACTTAATTAAGACTTTCTGACCAGTTGTCTTCAGGAGAGGTGAAGCAAACCCTGTCCTCAATTTGGCATAATTAAGTGCACTGGGCACTAGTGAGGGGGACTGGGGTCTAATGCATTCCTCTAGTGTATGATACATTTTTGACACTAGGGTGTTAAAGATTCTATGGAACATTTTAAGGCAACAATTTCCCAATGAAGATCTAAATTAGAGGGTACACAATCATTGTCAGCCTCCATGTCGCCCAGTGGTTGGTGCAATATGAGCCCAGGAGCAGGAGTATTAATATGCTCCAGAGCATTGTGTGTATCACTTGTAGCCGGGAGATCATCTAGGAGGGCAAACCGGTTACTCAGGGGAAGGTCGGTTATTGTATCGTGGTCAGGGGGGCACACATCTCCCGAAGGTCACGGTGTGTTACAAAGGTGAGCTGCGGGTACGTCTGGTGTTGATGACGGCTTGTTTTTGTTAGACACTTTATCAAACAGAGTTGGAATTTTCCCATACATGACACTTTGTAGCATAGTTGAAGTAGATGCATGGGAGAGCGTCTGTGCTGTTTCAAGGGTAAATGGATCTGTAGTAATAGTGGATGAAGAAGCAACCCCTCGCAGTCTGCGACAATAGTCTCAATGCGGTCTAACACTTGCCTCCCGGGCATCCCTTCATTTTCAATTTCATCCCCAGGGACCTGGGGTTGTTTCTTAGATCTCTTTTTGGACGCACCTATTATCTTTTAAATCAATTAACCATGCAGCAAGGGAGGCCTCCCACATGTGCTTTGCATCCTATTCTACCTATTTCAGAGGCACTTCCATTCTGATCAAGCGCAATACCCCATACCACCCTGGAGGCTCCATTCAAGACCAACAGGGTCAATATAGCTTAATGTGGGGGAGAAATCAGTAATGCTGGTAAACTGCTAAGGCCCTAATGTAGAGAATGTCCTGTTCTTTGACGGATTATGGGGCAAAAACCTTAGTATAGGATCCATTCACCTCATATGGGGGACTTTTTAATCTAACATTAGACCCTAGTAGAGATTGATCACACAGCAACCCAGGACAGCACAGTAAAGTGAAAGGAGGGAAATACCTGGGAGGAATCATACATGACCACCTAATGATAGATGCATGGTTAACATTGCATCCAACTCACAAAGAGGGCACATTCTATTCTAATGTTCATGCCAGCTGGTTGTGCATTGATTACTGGCTTATATTGAGAGGCCTAAGCACCTGGCTCACCAGTGCGGAACATTTGGCACGCACCTATTTCGACCATTCTGATGCAAGTTTCAAGGAGGAGGTCAGGCAAGAAATGTGAGAATTCTTTGAAAGAAACTTAAACACAGTGCTGAGTATTGTGACCATATGGGAAGCATTTAAGGTAACAATACGGGGGTATGCATTGTGAAACGCAATGGATTCTTGTGCAACAAGGAAGCAGGGACGCTGCAAAAACTAGAAATCAACATTAAAGAAACAGAAACCCAGCTTGGGGACGTCCCAGAGTGGAGCATAAAAGCTAAACTTCGTACCTTGATGACTGAATATCCAACAAAAGTAGAGCGAAAATGCCTGTTTTGTTCTAAATACCATAGAGTGTGCAGAGCCTTAATGGGAACAATACGGCCACCTTGAATCTCTAAATATATACTAGAAGCGGAAGTCTCTATGGGATGTATGCAGAAAAAAACCTCTGATATTCTTCAGACATTTGCAAATTTTTATGTGGACCTCTACTCCACTCGCAGGGAGAGGCCAATGGAGGTACCCACCTATTTGGAAGACACTGCGACGGCATGGGTCAAAGGGACTCATCGGGAGTTCCTACCTGCTGAAATAGAAGAAGATTAAATATGAACAGCCATAATGTAGATATAATCGTGTAGATACCCAGGCCGTGACTGGTTACCATCCGACTATTACAAATGCTACTTTGGGGTATTGGTCCCTATACTCAGGAAAGTCTATGCAGACACCACGGAGGCAGGCCTACCACTGCCTACAATGCGTGAAGCCATGATCATCTTACTCCTATAGCTTTGGAAGTCAGCAACTAAGTGCGAATCATACAAGCTGCTATCACTTATAAATTGTGATGCCAAAATATTAGCTAAAATAGTAGCCAATGGACTCCATCTGTTAATGAACAAGCTGGTTCTGCCTGACCAATCTGCCTTTGTTCCGGGATGAGCCACCTCCCGCAAACATATGAACACTGTTTTAACTCAAGTCAAATTTCTTTATTTTGGTTTAACAAACCATAAAAGAAGCGACCATATGGATCATGAATGTCATTTACAATTTAAAGAGCGTTTCGGTAAACAATGTGCAAATAAGAAATAGAAGCGCTCAAGTTCACATTAAAAGGATGCAGCATAATATGAATAAAGCAATATCCACAGAGATCATGACTTGGGTCTCACTAACATAATTATGTGGCGAAAGTGCAAGTGCGTTGTTAATATTTATACAACTCAATTTCCAAGTTGATACCTTGCGCATTAAACCCTTAATCAAAACGGCAAAGTGCCAAGACTAATCACAGAAACCTGAATAAAATGCATAAAATAGAATCATAAAACAATTTTAAGAACTTTAAAAAGCAGCTTTACTTAGTCAGGACAATCTTGATTAGTCAGCACAACCTATTTTATCTATTCATGCCAGTTAGCCTTATGGGTTGTGCCCTCCTTCGGATCGCCCAAAAGTGGTCTAAAAATGTCGTAGTGACACAGGCGAAAAGAGGTCTGGCATCTGATTTTAGTGTCTGAACGGCGTCTTTAGAGCTTTGGGTCCCTAATTGTCTACACACAGGAGCTAGCCATTTGCTTCTTGGCTTTAAATATGCTTTGCAGGCAAAAAGTACATGGTCAATGGATTGAAGTGGACATGGACAAGAAGTGCAGCCCTTAGGATGAGATCTGCAATTCTGCCAGGAGCTAATAAAAGCATTAATTGTTAAGCTGCCGTATCTAAACTGTGTGTACAACTTCCTGTCAGCTGGGACCTTAATATTATCAAAGTAGCTTTCTAGATGACAATTAGGTTTCAGATCAATGAAAGCATATGTTTGGCTGCCAAGAAGGTTTTTCTGAAAGTTGTTCTCATCGACCCAAGCCCAATACAAACGTTTAACTTGACTTCTTGTGTATGAAGGTGGTTGGCGGATGGCCTGGGTTGACAAGCCAATGTTGGACCGTAAAGCATTTACTTGATTAATCCAGGCAATTTTATTTGCGGTGTCCAATTTTGAGACCTTGCAAAAAGCAGCTGCATACTGTGGCAAATCAGGGGTGTAGGCCAATCTATGCCAAAACAATAGTGAGCAAAGCCTCGCAAGATTGTTGATGAACTTAATACCCAGATCAAGCTTAAGAGGGAGAAGAGGCATGCTTAACGGAAGGTATATCAGGTTAATAAGGAACTTATTTTCCACAGCTGCAAACTTATTAGAGGATGCTGTGTCCCACAGCTCTGCCCCATAAAGGGCAATAGTCACAGCCTTGCAGTTGTACAATTTGAGACCAGGGGCTACAGGCCTGGTGTATGCCAAGCAATGCTCCCTACTCAGTGCCCCAGTGAGCTGAGTGAGTTCCAAGGAGACCTTCTCTAAATGTATATTCCAAGCCATTCCCTCTGATATTCTAATTCCTAAGTAATCAAATTAACTAACCCTCTCCAGTGGGACATTGTCCAGGAGTATATTTCCCTTAAAAGATTTGTGCGGGTTGAACATCATTAGCTTGGTTTTGGAGGTGTTGATAACCATGCCCCTCTCATCACAGAATGCCTTAAAATGGTTTAAAAGTTTTTGGAGACCCATGGGAGTTTTTGAGATCAATAGGGTATCATCAGCAAATATCAGTGTGGCATCAGCTGGTAAAGAACACAAAAGATCTACCACCTGATTGACATCTAGGGAAAAAAGGGTTGGAGCTAGTACGCATCCCTGGCGAACCCCGCGCTGGATCTTAATGGGCTCGATATGTTGTCCCTGGTTTCCCCATATCACCCGGGCATAATTCCCATTGTGTAATCTAACTAATATTTCCAGGATCTCCAAGGGCATTCCCATATCCCTAAGCACCCGCCATAATGAGCCTCTGGGCACGGAGTTGAATGCTGTTTTTAAGTCAATGAAGGCAAGGTATAGACTTCATTGCCCAGAACAACAACCTTCCAATATATCATCACTAAGCAAAAAACTTGATCCATTGTGCCGGTCTTCCGCTGAAATCCTGCTTGGAGTGGAGAGAGGATGTCATTCTTGTCCATCCAGTCCTGGATTTTGGCCAGGACAGAACAGCAGAAGACCTTTTGCGCACAATCAATCAAGCTGATCAAGCAGTAGTTGGAAGGCATCGACCTGTCCCCTTTCTTGAAAATGGGTACTTCAGTCCCTTTCCATGAATTGGGATCCTCCCCCCACCGGCTATATCGTTGGCTAATTTCATAAAATATGTAGCCCAGTTTTCTCTGTCCTGGAAAAAAAGGTCACCTAAAATACCATCCGGGCCAGGTACAATTGCATCCAGGCAAGATAAAATTTCCTCTCTGGTAAATGAGAGGGTACGCACTGGGTAGCCTATGTCTTGAGACAACTGATTTCCGTCATGTGTTCCCTTGAGAGAATACAGGTCACTGAACTGTTTATACCACTCTAGGGCTGGGATGTTAATGGCCAAAGAGGGTGTTCTTTAGAAGTTGCCCTTCGTCAAGAGGGTTCAAAACTTCCGGCTATCTGGATGACAAATGGCCTTCCCTAGGTCTTCCCATCGCCTCTCTTCCCATCTTCTCTTCGCTTTGGCCTGTACTTGTTTGAATTCCTTCCTGGCATCTCTAATACGGGTGCATCCCTATTTCTAATAGCTATGGACAATCTCCCTCTTGACGCTCTATACTCTCTATTGAACCAAACATTGGAACCCAGCTTTCTGGCCTGTTTTTTTCCAGTTCTAAGGCCGTAGACAACAAAAAAACTGGTCAGGTGGTCAAAGAAGTCTTTGTGTGAGCTACTACAAGAGAATGTTTTGGGAAGTTGTCGGGCTCAACACCTATGGTCTCCAGATGCTTTTCTAGATCATTTGCAATCACCCTACTCTTAGTTTCGTCTGCCATAACAGCAGGCCATTTAAGTTGATGTTTATTATTGGAGGGGATTACCTCCTTGGTGTTTAATGGAATCAATCCAACCTTAGCCCTCTCGCCCCAAATATAATAACCATGTCCTGTACCAAGGGCCATAGAGTGAGATCTACAAGAAGGTAATCAATCCCGCTTGTCCCTTTTGGTCTGCTAAAGGTCATCCCTCCTCCTTTGTCTGAGCTTGTTCTCCCATTTGCGGCTCTTAGCTTAAGTTCAAAGGTGATGGCATTCGGCTGTAATGCTGCTTTTGTCCATTTTTTAATGGGGGTGAGCTCCAGAGGTGGTACCATCCATGCTTTGTCCTCCTCCCTCTCATCATGGGGCTTTACCCAATCCAGTGGTTCAAATGTCACATTGAAATCACCACCAACTAGTATGGAGTGACCATCCTGTCTATCCTCTAATAGTTGGTCCAGAGCATGCAAAGTTGGGGAGATACCTCCTCTGGTACTTATAGCGTACACATTAAAAATGTCGATGGTTTTGCCATCAACATTCTTTAGCCTTACTCCTAAGATGTCATAGCTGTTAGTATCCACTTCCTTGCAATCGCAATCAAGTGAGGTATTAATTAGGATGAGCAGTCCACCTGATGGCCGGCCATGTTTGGATGAAATGGCTGGTCTATGGAAAGTCATGTACCCAGATATAAATATGGGGGTCAAACTCCATGTTTCCTGAAATAAACAAATCTTGTAAAGCCTGACGAGCTCAAGCCATTGGGGGCAATCTAATTTACCCCTTATGCCCGCCACATTCCATGATGCTATTTTCAACACCCTGCCCAAGGGTGTTGGGAGGCGAATTTGAGGAACCAGTGGGGTATGTGTAGTGTTTGTCTTGTTTGTGGGACAGCCATGTGTATCCTGAGTATTAGCCTGTACGTATTAACTTGATACAGACACTAAAGCAATATCTAGAGCCGGCTGTATGTTTCATAGCGTGCTCTCATGCCTTGGGTGGAGACCCGCTAGGTGCATATCAACTAAAAAAATAGTGTGTTCCTGAGATTTACTGGGGATGCACTTAGAGTCATTTGCTGCAAGCAACAAGAGTCAATAATTCTGAGAGAGCAATGAAATAGGTGAGTCCCTGAGAAGCTGGTGTGTGGTATTACATTGTTCTGATGTGTAAGGGATGTTTAGTTTCAGCCTAATCTTTGTAGGAGATGGAGAGTTTGTTCTCAATTCCATATCAACTAAATTCTGTACCAAAATGTTGTTTACTAGAATAAGTTCTAAGGCATCAGTTGGGCTATTTTTAAGTACACATCTTTTTGCCTGAACAATATCCTCCCTTATGATGGATCTACAACCCCTGATATGCCTCAACCAATGGATGGCCTTGTTTTTGAGGGTTTCCTTGTTCTCATGTTTGGAGCTGCTGTTATCCGCTTTAGGAATGTTGGTCATGTATATTTGTTTCGACTTAGGTGCAGAGTAGGCGGAATAAGCTAGTTGAGAGGGTTGGGAAAATGGGGGTACTCTGGGGATCCTCTACTTAATCCTTGCGGAATCTGCTTAAACAATGATCCAGACCCTGCTTGATCCCGTGGTGTTTCCCTTTATATGTCACCCATTTCTTTCCGGGATATTTCATGGGCAATCGCTGGAGTAGCTGATGGACTTCCTTTGGGAACAGGTGGACCTGGCTGGCAGACGGGATACTTAATTAAGACTTTCTGACCAGTTGTCTTCAGGAGAGATGAAGCAAACCCTGTCCTCAATTTGGCATAATTAAGTGCACTGGGCACTAGTGAGGGGGACTGGGGTCTAATGCATTCCTCTAGTGTATGATACATTTTTGACACTAGGGTGTTAAAGATTCTATGGAACATTTTAAGGCAACAATTTCCCAATGAAGATCTAAATTAGAGGGTACACAATCATTGTCAGCCTCCATGTCGCCCAGTGGTTGGTGCAATATGAGCCCAGGAGCAGGAGTATTAATATGCTCCAGAGCATTGTGTGTATCACTTGTAGCCGGGAGATCATCTAGGAGGGCAAACCGGTTACTCAGGGGAAGGTCGGTTATTGTATCGTGGTCAGGGGGGCACACATCTCCCGAAGGTCACGGTGTGTTACAAAGGTGAGCTGCGGGTACGTCTGGTGTTGATGACGGCTTGTTTTTGTTAGACACTTTATCAAACAGAGTTGGAATTTTCCCATACATGACACTTTGTAGCATAGTTGAAGTAGATGCATGGGAGAGCGTCTGTGCTGTTTCAAGGGTAAATGGATCTGTAGTAATAGTGGATGACAGAAGCAACCCCTCGCAGTCTGCGACAATAGTCTCAATGCGGTCTAACACTTGCCTCCCGGGCATCCCTTCATTTTCAATTTCATCCCCAGGGACCTGGGGTTGTTTCTTAGATCTCTTTTTGGACGTACCGCCCGCCCCAGCCTTGATCCCCTTTCTTTTCCCCATTTTAAGCCAAGACAACCCCCAATAGGTCCACAGATGAAGTCCATGTGCAATAACGAGTAGAGAGCAGACAAGGCATAAAGAGGCCAGTAAATTAATAATTGTCTGTTACACAGTACCCCAAGATTTCATAGATCGGGACCTCAAGCCAGTGATGACAAGGGGGTGGCCCAGCCCAGCCTCTTCCGGACAATGACTGGCAAGGACGGTCCCGCCTATGACCTGGGCTTAGCCCGTCGCATCCCGCGGGAGTCCGCGTTGGGTTTTGTAGTGCCTCCTCGCGCTTCCAGATGACGAGCGGGTTGCGCAGCGGCTGCTGGCTCTCGAAGTCCTTGCCTCAGTGCCGGCCTCAATAGTAGCTGCAAGGTGGTGGCAAACGTGAGTCCTGCACTGTGGGAGCCTGCGTTGGGTTTTGTAGCGCCTCCTGGCGCTTCCAGATAACGTGCAGGTTACGCAGCGGCTGCTGGCTCTTGAAGTCCTGGCCTCAGTGACGGCCTCAATAGTAGCTGCAAGGTGGTGGCAAAAGTGAGTCCTGCGCTGCGGGAGCCCGCGTTGCGTTTTGTAGAGCCTCCTGGCACTTGAAGATAACGTGCAGGTTGTGCAGCGGCTGCTGTCTCTCAAAGTCCTGACCTCAGTGACGGCCTCAATAGTAGCTGGAAGGTGGTGGCAAAAGTGATTCCCGCACTGCGGGAGCCCGCGTTGGGTTTTGTAGCGCGTCATGGCACTTCCAGATGACTTGCGGGTTGCACAGCCGCTGCTGGCTCTTGAAGTCCTGGCCTCAGTGACGGCCTCAGTAGTAGCTGCAAGGTGGTGGCAAAAGTGAGTCCCCTGTTTTCACTCATACAGGACATAAATCCCGACCTAATGGCCGTGGACGTCTTTCTAGTTGCCAACAAAGCGTTTGACTCACTATAATGGGACTATTTATTCTCCATACTGAAACAAATGGGATTCCATTCCTCCCTTATTTCATGGATCACCCTACTGTACAAGCAACCATGGGTGATGGTGCAGACCAATGGATGCTGCTCCCACCCCATATTGATATGAAGAGGCACCAGACAGGGGTACTCATTGTCTCCCCTGTTGTTTGACCTGGCAGTTGAACCTCTGACTGTGACATTGTGACAGCTCTACGAGGAATTCGTACTGAGATATCCCAACCAAACCTTACTAGGGTCCATGTATGTGGATGGTGTCTCATTATATCCATGAAATCCGGAAAGAAGCCTAAACTCAGTCCTTTAGGAATTCATACGATTCAGAGGGTTGTCAGGAAACACCATCAACTGGAGTCCCAGATGTTCCCCCTTAAACTGAACACTTGTGAATTCTCATCAGAGTACCTCTTGATGTGGTGTAAATCTCTGATCCTAAATACTTGGGATAGTAATCTCCAGAGACAGAGATGCAATGCTGAGGACAAACTATGGCACTGCGATCGACTCCATCACGTATTCGGTATCACGTTGGATTACATTGCTGCTTGCACTCACAGGGCACATCTCCTTAATTAAAATGGTAATTCTGCCGAATTACTTTACCTACTCACAAATATACCATACTCCCCTGGGCATAATTTCTTTCGCACTTTGCAAACACAGCTGCTTAAACTAACAAGGGGATACAAACAACCCAGAATACGGTGGAGTGCACTTACTCAACCCTTTGAAAAAGGCAGCTTTGAGGCTTCAGATATGGAACTCTACTACTTTGTGGTGTATTGGTTCTAACCGCCACCATATATGCCACACTTAGCAATAGAAAACGGCTACATGACCCCCTTTTCGACCACTGCTTTCTTAGGAGCCAAGCCCCCTTGTACTGGACACCCATTGACAACAGTGGGCTGCACTGCGCTGGCCTGGCAAAAACTAGCACAAAAACTAGGCAAGCCACTTTTATACTCTCCGTTAATATCATTGCCCTATCAACCTTGCATTCCAGTTACTTATGAGGTGACTTGTAGGAACATGCTCCAAAACATGGGGGGACCTTTACCATGATGGGGAGTTTAAAGGACGTGCAACGTTCTTTCAGTAGGGCACACACACCCCACTGAAGGTTTTTATGTACATCAGAATTATTCATGATGTCAAAGGGGTCACACTTACCTTTCTGAAGGAGCCCACCACGTTCTACACACTACATACACTACTACAAACCCTGCCACTTACACAAATGGTGTCCTGAATCTATAGAGCAGCACTGATGGAATGACCAGAAGAGATGAAAGGAGCATGGCCTGGATGGGACTCAGAACTAGACACCTTATTGACAGATAAACAACGGCAATACTGCTGTAAAGAGACAGGGCCAATAACAGCCAGTAGTCTGTTAAGAATATTACATTATAAAACCTACAGAGGGTTTCCTATACCCCGGTGAGGCTGTATAGGCATCAATTATGACCGGATGATCATTGTGCAAGATGCCGGAGTAAGGGGGCAGATTTCCTGCATCAAGCATGGGGATATACAACAATACAGGACTACTGGCTGAAAGTGCTCAAAGCTTTATCACACATGACAGAACAACGCATATGCACTAACCCAATAATTGCACTTCTAGGCTACACAGAAAAATAGCAGCACCATTTAGGAAGCTAGTCTCACTGGGACTGTTACTGGTGAAATGACGAATAGCGTGCAGATGGGGAAGAGGAGGGGCCCCAAAGTTCAAGGAATAGCTAGACGTTATGGCTAATTGCAAAGAGCAACTCATTATATATGCAGAATTATTACCTTCCGCTTCACGTCCCTGTAATATTTGGGGACCGGTACAAATTTATTTACAAGAGCATGCAACTGAGTGGGCAGAAAGTAACACTGCCCAGTAAACTTCACAAATGAAGCACAGATATATTGGCACAGGGACATTTACTATTATGACTCATTCTCCCCCCTCCACCACTGCCACACACACAGTAAGGACCACCAAGATGACGGAAACTGCGTTGAACTAAACCATCCTCTTAAGTCCACAAAATCCGATTAAGGACTGATGAACTAAGAAAGGCCAACGTGACTATGGGGGCGCACTAATGGAGAATACTAGATGATGAGTGAGAAAGATAGGTACTAGAAAAGTGCAACTTAGAGATGTGTCCAGGGTCTACAAGCAATTGAACCAAGAACCACAAAGTTCGGATCTTGGGAGGCATTATGAAAGCTATTAAATGTCAGTGCAATGTAACGATGTTTGAATGTTATATATTGAGAATTTAATTTAAAAAAAGTTTGACATGTGGGATACACAGTGATGAATGTGCTAAATAAAATCCATATAATCCATTCTTTTACTTGTAGTGCAGTCCATTAGACTCATTTCCCTCAACATCTACTTACAGCAGACAGGATAGAAACATAATATCCGCATTTCATGCATGAGGTGTGTGACTGGCGTAGTGTCTTACTTATGATTCATCTGCCTCTTTGGATACAGGGTAGAAAGAAAAATACATTGGACGAAGAGCAGGGCCATTGGAATTAAAAATAGATAATTGTCAACTACAGCTGCAGACAGTAGCAAACTGGCAGAGGTGCTGGCTAGCATTATTTTAGCACCATACACAACTTGTACTCCATAATAGTGCATAATGCCGTTCTAATCAATGAGAAATCATTTAGTTTTCAATTCAAGGTGTCTGACTCTGTTTATAGTTACTTGAAAAGCCCATAGGGAAAAATAATAATCCAATCACTGTTTTTTTAATCCTGTCATGGTATTCTCTGCCTGTACCTTTCTGCCACACAGTCAATGTTTTTTACATTAGACAACATGTGTGGGTAAAAGAAAACATAAAATTAGCCTTGTGATTCTCCTAATCTTAATCGGATCAAATTATTTCCAATGGCCCTAGGGGACCAGCAATGTACTGCTACTGTGCCACCCAGTTATTTAAAACAAATGTTTGCAGAGAGCATTATTTACAATTAGTCTTTTTGTTAAGCTCAATTTAGGTGCTCCTGCTGGTCCAGCCGGACAACTCGACAGTCAGGAGAGAGCGGCCCATTTGCGGTGGCAGAGGCTGGGGCCTATACAGTGGAATTCCGGTGTCTGGGGGTCTTGGAGGAGGAGGAGGAATAAATAAATGCAGAACTGCCAGGCACCAGTGCAGCTGGTACCCCTCAGCCTCCAGCCTCCTGGCCATCCCATCCCTGGTGCCGACACCAACTAACTGCTGCCACTCCCCACCAGAATGGCAACAGGCCATTGGTGCACTGCATCCTGAAACGGCTGAACACCATCGAGGGCAGCACACTTCAATGGTGCAGAGCATGGACCTGCTAGAGATCAATGTCCATAATTCCTTATTTTAGTGCTTTTTAAAATGTTTTGTTTTGGTGGGTGGCATTCATTGTTTGTTGGGGTGGGGTGGAGAGGGTAGGAAGGGAGTTGCGAATGGAGAGACTTTCTTGGACATTTTAAGATTTGGGGCTTGGGTCAGTTTTGTTTGGGAGATGGGTGGGCATGTTGTTTGGGTGGAGAGGCTGGGTTGCTTTGTAAATAAATAAAGGGGGGAACTACTTTTTCTAATCTAGATTTATGCCTGAAGTAGTTTATTTTACATTTACTTTGCACTGCTGTCTTCAAGTAGTTTTACACAGTTTATGTGCTTGTAACTTAATAGATAGCGTAGCACTGATATATAGAGTCCAGGCTCATACTTCTCTAACTATCTTGACCATTATGTGGAATGCTGCCATTATGACCTATGTTGTGTCGTAGTTCTGAGCTATCTAGAAAAAAAAGTAGCAGTTAATTTCTTGCTTACTAAGTTAAACTACATCCATACTAGTTGTCTTATCTGAATATACTTGCAGCAATCACCGGGGAGGCATCATAACTTCACAAGCGTGGTCCCTCTTCCAGTTCCACCAAGGTGAGCTCCAACTGTAGGATTGATCTGAATGGTCGATTATCCATAAAAGGCAACTAAATAGAAGTAAGTGGGTTATATATTTATCAAAGATTTACAAAGAATTTACACCACCTGAGTACTAAGTGATGACACAATGAGAATGCCTGATTGTGCTAAAATAGAAAAAATTGCAAAGCTTGTACGTTTTGGCTATTGTGGAGCTAGCAGCATTTTTTGTGAAATCCTCAAGTTATCAAAAATGGATTGAAAGTCTGAAGTCAACAAGTTTAGATTAGGTGTTTATTGTTAGGCAACACAAGGCCTGAATGATGATAATGCGGATGACTGATGTTCTTCATTCTATGTCTAAAAACATATGGATCATTTTCAATGCACAGTTTGGTCATGGGCTGGTGTGGGCTACTGCTTAGAAGATTCTACAGTAAGTTGCTGTTGCTTTCACAACAGCAGCCCCATCAACTGTGTGATCTGTTGATGGTGTATTTTAAGCCACACCTCAATAAGTCATGCAGCTCGGGGAAAGAGGGTTAGGGGTTTGATGAATGGATGGGTAATGGTATTTGGGGAAAGGTTTGACAAAGACAAACACTACAACACAAGGCCAACATTCATCTCTGCAAATAAGCAGCAGCAGCAATTTATTCTCTATCAATCTGTTGTTAGAAGGAAACAAAGGAATGAGTATGACAGAGTACAGATACATATATCGCAAACAGTCCTTCTGCCCCTGAGACCGAATTTACCATATATCTAAATGTTGTGTCTTCTAGGTTAGGTAGTGACCGCACCCACTTCTCTTAGTTAATATGACTGTTAAAAAAAAATTATACTGTATTGCAAAATTGAGTGGTGAGTCTGCATTTTCCTTGGGAATGTCCACTCTTTGGGTCCTGTCTGCACTGGTCCGGTAAGTAAGCAGGAATGTTGTTGAGCTCAGCTAGCTTTCGCCTCTTGTTTGTGAAGGAGACTAGAAGAAGGCCTGCGATTGTAAAAGAGAAACTGTATTTATTTGTCAAGGAGAAGGACAGACAGAAGGTAAGCTTCATGAGGAGTGTATTAAGAAGACTCAGAGGAATGCGCAAAATAAACAAAAGGGGAATTAGAGTATCACTTTTGCCACAAGGCTAACACACATACACACAGAACAGCATTTCACAAACACACCTCTCTCTATTCCACACAGCTGAGTACTAGGCCTCAGACTCTTGGTTTACCTTTGAACTCAAGTAGATAGTATACTCTATAACTTCTTTCTTATTGCTTCTAGCTATTGATGAAGTAGTCCTGCAGCTCCCACCCTGAGTTCTTCCATGATACTCCTCCAGTCCTGACTTTGAGTAACGCCGTCCCAGACCAGTCATCATCATCATCATCATGAATTATGATGACCTGAGATAGACGTGGAATTAAGTGTACAGCTGTTGAATAACAAGTAGAGAATTAAACAGATTTGCAGTATTTTGCATTAGTTTTTGAATATTTATTTATTTTTTAAACTTATTAAGCGCACAGCTACCCCCAACGGGGGTGTCCCGGCAATAAGGCAGGTGGCAGATGCGGGTACCAATAGTGGGAAGAGTTGGAAAACAGCCAGGTCTTCAAGTCATGTCGGAAAATAGATTCCGATTCAGCCATGTAAAAGGACAGTGGCAGGCTATTCCAGGTTTTGGCAGTAATCGCTGCGAAAGCTCTGCCACCCATTCTGGAGCGGCAAAAAGGGGACTCACCAAGAGGCAAAGATGGTTCGATCTGAGTGAGCGGTTAGACTGAGAATGCTTAAGTTGAGCTCTAAGGTAGGCTGGGCCCTGAGCCTGCAAAGCTCTAAAAGCCAAAACCAGCGAATTAAACTGAATGTGCCTAATCACTGGAAGCCAATGTAGCTTCTTCAGGTGGGGAGATATCGAATGGCGATATGGGATGTTATAGATCAGCCTGGACACTGCGGTCTGAACAATCTGCAATCGTTTAATCAGGCAAGCAGGAGCCCCAGCGTACAGACTATTTGCATAGTCCAGATGTGAGGTAATCAGGGCACGAACGATAGTCCGGCGAGACTCCCGAGGGAGAAAAGGGAGAATTTTACGAATCATGTGTAATTTACCCAAACACGCTGAGGAAACTTGGTTAATTTGAGATTTACAGGATAACAGGTTGTTAAACCGGAATCCAAGATTACTGGCTGAGTCCACAGGTTCTGGAATGGGGTTCAACTCTGATGGCCACCACAATAGTGGCAGAGTTTTTTTTTTAATTAAAAAACAGCACCACGGTTTTATCAGAGTTGAGCCTAAGTGTATTTAATGCCATCTAGGTGGAGATGTTACACAAACAGCGCCTGAAATTAGAGAAAGCTGCTTCAGAGTGATTCTTAAATGAAAACACCAATTGTGTGTCGTCAGCATAGGAAATCACTCTTCACCACAAGATTCTACCACTGAGGCCAGAGGAGAGAGATATACATTAAAAAATAGCAGACTCAGCGCGGACCCCTGAGGGACTCCACAACTCAGTGGTTTATCCTAGGAAACAAATGGCTGAAGGAAGACCTGTTGAGTGCAGCCATTTAGAAAGGATCTGAACCAGGACATAGGGATACCCTGAATCTTGAGGCTGAGAAGTCTCTCAAGAAGAATAGCATGATAGACCTATTGAATGCTGTGGACAGGTCGAGGAGCACCAGCATCGCTGCTTCACCTGCATCCACGCGAATGGTCTCAGAAACCTCAAGCAGCGCAGTCTCAGTGCTATTTCCAGATCTAAACCCGGACTGTGAGTCATGTAAGAGATTACAGGACTCAAGATAGCTTGATAATTGCTCCTGAACTACCTTTTCCAGGACTTTGGCTGGTTTTGGTAGAAGAGAAATATGACCGTAGTTTTTAAAAACAGAAGAATCAGCGTCCGCTTTTTTTAGAATAGGTATTAACATGGCCGGTTTCCAGTTCGAAGGTAAAACCCCAGTTCACAGGGAGGTGTTCCAAATCAAATTCAAAGGAGAAATAATGAGGGGGGCTAAAGAGCTAAATAGTAGTGCTGGGCAGGGGTCCTTTGGAGAGCCTGATTTACAGGCGAACAGTTTTTGGAGTGCTCTATTGATGGGGATCAGGTGAAAGGAAGTGAATGTGTCACTATTAGTTACCACAGTGTTTTGGACCGGGCTATCAAGGGTATGGCCAAACGTAGAGTATATGTCTAAAATGTGGTCATGAAAGAAATTCGATAGTCCATTGCAGAGATCCTGAGTAGGGGGAATCATGCTAGATAATGTGGACGGTTTAGTAAAATCTTTCACCGGCGGAGTTATTTTTCTTGACAAAATATTCTCGCATTAGTGAGCACTTAAGTTTGTGAAAATTCTGAATAGCAGCTCTATAAATTGATTTAGCCTCCGTAACATAGGATAAACTCCAATTTCGCTCGAGTTTCTTACACTGGCTTTTTTCAGCGGGCAGAGCAGGGGTAAACCAGGGGGCTGATGGTTTTTGTCTAGAGGAGACAATAGGTTGCAAGGGGGCAACAGTATAAAGGGGTGAGGAGAGCCAACTGTTAAAGTTAGACACATCTAGTACCAAATCCCCCACCAACTGCAAATGAGTGCTAGAGAGGGCAGGGGGCATAGTATTACAAGAGATTTTAGATAATTTCCTACTGTAATCCTTGGCAATGAAGGAATTAATTGATTGAGAGGAAGTAGCCAAACTAAACTGGATTAAGAAATGGTCTTACCACCTAAGAGGTAGAGGAGGTGCTGTGGTCAGATTAGGCATATTTGTGAAGAGTAAGTCTAGCGTATGCCCGACCCGATGGGTAGGGCTACTGACCCGCTGGGTTAAATTGAGGCCTTCCAGGGTTTCTAGGAGCTGTCCTGCTTTAGTGCAATGAGTATCATCCACACGTAAGTTAAAATCACCCAGGATTATAAATGTGGATGTTTAAGCGACAGGTCAGCAGCAATTAGATAAAAATCCATATGATGCTGAGGCAGGGAACTAGGTGGTCTGCAAATGATAATCCCACCCATGGCTATATTCCATGCAGCAGAGATGCTGAAATACATTACTTCTAAGGGGCCGATATTAGGGATTTTCCTAGAGGAGATATCCCAACACGAACGTAAGATCACTACAATCTCGTCACCACCCACCTTGTTATTAGCTCGATTTATTCACACAAATTGATAGTCAGGGGGGATAGCAAGATTGAGGTCGGGTTTAGAAGAATCCCTAACCCACGTTTTGGTGTGAAACATTATATCCCAAGCATGAGTTCAAAGGGAGAGCCAAATGTCACCCAAATGGCATGTAGCGATCAACAATTGAGTAGACAGGCTTTAATGGCAGGTGGAAGACTAATTGGCTCCTTTACGGGTCCAAGGAGAATTGGGGATAGCCTGGGAGGGGCTATGAGGTCTAACTTAAAAGTGAATAAACATGCAGCACAATTAAATTGAGCCAAGGGCCCGGAGAACTCACATAAGGTTCGGGCCCTACAGCACCTATCTCTCACTTTAAGTAATTTAGTCCTGGACCAAAGGATTTAGGCTCTGGGGGGGGGCATCCAGCAGCATGGCTGGTGCTGGTCATGGAACAGGCGCAGACAAGCGCAGACGGGCTTTCCTTTGGCGCGCCAGCGGCACACCCGCTGCACGCGTCTGCTACGCGACGGAAATGCCAGGATTAAATAGTGAGCGGGCGCTAGTGCACTAACCCACTTGTTTCACCCCCAGAAGGAGCCGGGCAGTCCTCGATACCCTCCACAACAAAGGGGCAAGCCTGCAGTGGAACGGAGTATGAGGCAGAAAGCAGCTGAGGAAAGGGCCCTAAATAAAAGATCAACTAAAGTGCAGTGTGCCAACAATTGATTAAAAACAGCTTAAAACACCCAATGTCAATTTCCAGAATAGAACACAACTAGCACGAGTGCCTCACATCTGCACATGTCCGCTGCACAATGGAACTGCCAGGTTTAAGAAGTGAGTGGGCGCTAGTGCGCTAACCCGCTTGTTCCACCCCCAGAAGCAGCCAGAAGTGGAGAACCCGGAAGTAAAGAACCCAGCAGTCTTCAATACCCTCCACAATAAACGGGCAAGCCCGAAGTGACTATTCTGGTGTCTGAAGAACCAGAAAAAACACCCCTGAAATTAATAAGGTGTGAAAGGGCTGATCATCACCTACAGAGAAACAATAATGAGCTTCCATTCCTCAAGCCTCAAACAATGCAAATCAATAATCATCTCAAGACATTTCCCATATTACAGTTCAACACACACCCTCCCAGAGTGTCTGCCGCTACATAAATCATCAATCAACTTAAATCATCACTCAGGGAATCAATCACTTACCATTGAAATAGTTGAAGTTACTTCATCCAATCCAAGCATAGGCAGTTCAGATAGGTATTCAATCCTCTTCGATGCAGGCAACACTTTGGAATTTGGTCTTGGCAGGCAGTCTTGTAGGATAATAAATCATTTTATGGGGCAGACCTTCTAGTGCTAAGTGATGCAAAAAGGACTAGGCATTAGGCAATAGGCATGAGAGGGGGACAGGCATTGCCCCCAATGTCATGAAGGAATAGTGGAGGCTTCTTCAAAGCAAACTGGTCCAACTGCAATCATGGGGGGACCTGAAATTGCCACTGACCTGGGAGGTCACTACCTGGGTTCCTGGACTACCGCAGCCCGAGCGCTGCTTGTTTGCTGACACCGGGCTCTCTGCCTCCCCGCTGCCTGCCTGCCGCTTCCCAACCACCGCGGCAAGGCGGCAGATCGGGGACTACATTCCCCAGCACCGCTTGCGCCTAGGAAGGCGCGCATCCTGTCCCGCCCCCGGAGGTGCGCTTAAGGCCAGCGCGAGCCCTGGGGGAGCGGGGGACCTGAAATTGCCACTGACCTGGGAGGTCACTACCTGGGTTCCTGGACTACCGCAGCCCGAGCGCTGCTTGCTTGCTGACACCGGGCTCTCTGCCTCCCCGCTGCCTGCCTGCCGCTTCCCAACCACCGCGGCGAGGCGGCAGATCGGGGACTACATTCCCTAGCACCGCTTGCGCCTAGGAAGGCGCGCATCCTGTCCCGCCCCCGGAGGTGCGCTTAAGGCCAGCGCAAGCCCCGGGGGAGCGGGGGACCTGAAATTGCCACTGACCTGGGAGGTCACTACCTGGGTTCCTGGACTACCACAGCCCGAGCGCTGCTTGCTTGCTGACACCGGGCTCTCTGCCTCCCCGCTGCCTGCCTGCCGCTTCCCAACCACCGCGGCGAGGCGGCAGATCGGGTACTACATTCCCCAGCACCGCTTGCGCCTAGGAAGCCGCGCATCCAGTCCCGCCCCCGGAGCTGCGCTTAAGGCCAGCGCGAGCACCGGGGGAGCGGGGGACCTGAAATTGCCACTGACCTGGGAGGTCACTACCTGGGTTCCTGGACTATCGCAGCCCGAGCGCTGCTTGCTTGCTGACACCGGGCTCTCTGCCTCCCCACTGCCTGCCTGCCGCTTCCCAACCACCGCGGCGAGGCGGCAGATCGGGGACTACATTCCCCAGCACCGCTTGCGCCTAGGAAGGCGCGCATCCTGTCCCGCCCCAGGAGGTGCGCTTAAGGCCAGCGCGGGCCCCGGGGGAGCGGGGGACCTGAAATTGCCACTGACTTGGGAGGTCACTACCTGGGTTCCTGGACTACCGCAGCCCGAGCGCTGCTTGCTTGCTGACACCGGGCTCTCTCCCTCCCCGCTGCCTGCCTGCCGCTTCCCCACCACCGCGGCGAGGCGGCAGATCGGGGACTACATTCCCCAGCACCGCTTGCGCCTAGGAAGGCGCGCATCCTGTCCCGCCCCCGGAGGTGCACTTAAGGCCAGCGCGAGCCCCCGCGTCGTGGGATCGCGCGCGGGTCGGCGCGCGGGGCTAAGCCCGGGCAAAGGGCGGGCCCTCTGTGGCCCTCAGAGGGCCAAGGAGGACGGGACGGGCCACACCACTGACATTTCCTTCTAAGAGGTACTGGGACTCCCCTTAACATATTTATCAACCTACTTTGGCGATTCGCATCATAACATGTCTATCTGGGAGGAGCTGAACGCCCTGTGTGGAACCAAATATGTCCCGGACATATCACCCACTATAAGCATGGCCACCAATCCAGACGATGTAAACGCCACCCTGCAGAATTCACCTCTTCGCTCTAATAAACACCAATCCCCAGCCAATGTACTTCTGGGGGGGCCCAACACTAAAAGGAAGCACAATGATGACACTGTAAATGAGAAGCAAGCCAAAATTCAAAAATTATGCTCCAGTCCCTCTTATCTCCACTCCAACTCAATCACAGTGTCGGGGGATATGGCGCATGGAAAAGTAGAAAACTGTCCATCACCCCTCCAACCAACTTTATTGGCACAGCTTGAGCATTTATTAACATCTCTCATATCACCACTGGTGGCCAAAATTAACGATCTGGGGAACAGGTTATCTAGTATTGAACTGATAATCAAAACGCATATTCCATCAAGTACCAAACCGGTATTATCAGACGCTCCTATTCCCCTCACTATCCCGGAAAAACCCAAGCTGAATTCCCGCAAGAACGCTCATTCGCAAACATTACCTTTTGCAACAGGCTTTAAACTGCCCATAAAGCACTCGTTAATAAACCGTATTGAGGCTAAACCAGAACCCGAACCTGTTAGAATACCACAAATTAACTTACCCCCTGAAGCCGCCCCTTATGTGACTGTTGTCTCTGGGATCCCACCACTAAATCATGGAAAACATGAAACACGTCAAGACCTGCTAGATAAGGTCATGTTCTGGTTACAGACCAATAGACCTCTGCCACCTGACTTAGATGGGGGGATTCTAAGCGTTAGGAGGGTGGGTGGTTGGGTGCAATGCCAAAAGCCATCCCTGGGGACTTGGTGCTAATCAAATTTAAGCCCCAGAAAATAGTCCCTTATTTACGATCCTGCAAGCAGAAAGAGGGGGATGGCCCAATTCGCATTTGGGATTTACACGACTTCTATCCGAGCATTCCACCTATTCAGTCACCAAGAACAGCAGTAAAGAATCATAACGTTTGGGGCAGGGGACTCTGTGCATTTAATGCCCCTAGCTTTCTAGCTCCTAACAGATTCGAACCTCTGTTGAAATACTGTACTTCCTGAGCACTATTTACAAGAGCCCACCCATAAGCATCCAAATCAATCAGAAAAACTGCTGACTGAGCCCTGCTTGGTGTTTTTCCCTAGATCCCTACTTTACTAAATAGTACTGAATGTACGATTCTTTCTTATTTTTTATAGGTGCTCCACTTGACAGGGAATCGTTTTATATTGATTAGCTGATTCGTTTTATCAATTTAATCATGTTTTTAACAATTGATATGTAATGAAATATTGATGTATTTTATTTATGTTTTGCTGCTGCTTTTATGATTTTAAATCAAAAATCGAATAAAGCTAATCTGATTCTGATTCTGATTCAATCATGCAATATATATGTGACTAATGAAAATGGTGGGCAGCATAATTCTGGCACATAAACAATAATGTTCCTCAGCTATTTTTTTTGTTATTGTTTTTTTTTTGCAAAGAAAGGCCTAAGCACCGGCATACTTAGTCCGAGAAATAGAGTTCATCCTCATACTCAGGTGATTCACCCAGAAGTTGGCCAGCTAACACATGCAATTTAATTACGGACCAATCACCCTCTTTCTCCTGTGCTGCTGTTTCAGGAATAGTGTAATTGTGTGGTATAAAATGTTGGTTCATTTTTATCATAGTCAATCTCTCCACATTTTGAGTTGAAATACTGGTCCTTCTCACTGTGACAACAGCAGCAGCTGCACTGAACACACATTCAGCAGACACACTGGTGACAGGACAAGCTAGATACTTTATTTCCAACCTGCTGAGCTCTGGCCATTGGTGCATCTTTCCATACCAATACATCAATGGATTTTGATCCACATAAACCTCTTTTGGATCATCCAGATACTCCTGGAACATCCTGTGGATGGTCATTGGTGCTGCCTTTGGGTCCGGTCCTTCTTTTGCTTTTGTTGCTGGTGTTCTGGTTGAAGGTGTTGTTGGCTGCTGTGAGAACAAGACTTCCCTCTCTGGAAGGTGATGGTGGCCCCCCAGAACTGCGGAGTAGACCTTAAAGTTCCAGCCATTCTTCTTCCAAGTTTCCGGCTTGCTTCACAATCCTCATCTTGTATTTTAAAACATCCCCTTCAGAAAAAGGGTTGAAAGTGAGCAGTATTATTTTGTAGTGTGGCACATATGTACTCTTTGGACTTGATGATGTCATAGTGCAGCCCTATTTTAGAAGCCAATCACAGGAGTACGATCTCAACTAAGGCACATGATTCTGTGTTTTCATTCATACCTGCAACATACAAGGCAAACCTTTCAGATGCCTTCTTTACCTGGTCTTGTAAGAGATGCAACAAAGGGATAGCTTGGCCCATCGTACTGTTCTCCTTGCTAACTTCCCGTGTAAAAATCTCAAAAGGGAGTAGCATCTGTGTCCGGCATTTGACTAGGCCCCATTTGTCTGCATCCATGGTCATAGTTTTACCAACAGCATCCCCTCCTCTTTGATTGACATAGTCATTGCTCTGTTTCTACTGCTCAAACAGACGTTGCAGCATGTAAAAGGTAGAGTTCCAATGTGTTGGCACCTCCTGTATCAGGGCCTTAACTGGTGCTCTATTATTACATTGAGTAATCCATAGATGCTTCTGGGCTTTAAAAGAATGCTGAAATGGGTACAGATTCATCTGCAGGTGGTCATTATGTTGCTGACTATGTCTTCTTTTTTGAGAAAGTCCTGCACCACCAGGTCGATTCAATAACACGCCAAACGATATTCCCCTTCCCCGCTGCAGCCACTAGCGGGAAGGGAACGCCCAGTCCTGCTCGTCCGAGCAGGCGGAAAAGAGCCGAAAAGAAACCATCGGCTCACACAAAGCTGAGTCTCCCAGCCGGGAGAAAACAGGAAAAAATATTGGCCCAGAATTGCCGCGGAAAACAATAGCCGGGCAGCGAACTGCTTGTCACGTGATTATATGGCTAACTCCTCCTAGAAAGCCTTCTGGGAGATGTAGTCCTGGTCTCTGCATTGTAGGCGCCAATGTCAGTTCCTGACAGGTGCGGCAGGCACAACTTTCCTGAAAACTGTTGTGTTCGGCATGCCAATTTTGAAAATCTGCTTCTTCTGATCCCCATTAGACACTTTCTTAGCAAAGCCTTTCTTTGGGGCCATTTGGAAGCTGTCAGTTGGCACTGGCACTTAGCTTCACAACAAGCTGAAGAGATGACCGTTGTCTGTCACATGTCACATCGTGAACAGGCCTTCTGTCTGGCAGCACTGTGGGTAATGTCTCTTCTCTTGGGAACCTAAAAGCAAGCAAGCAAGAAAAACATCAGTGAAATGTGGCAGTGTTGTAGTTCAAGTAGTAATACAAACAAACAATATCATTTAGTGTGGTTACTAAAGTTGTTACAAATAATTAACAACACAGTGTTCATTCGTAAAACAGAAAACTGCACCAACATAAACTTCATAGTGTACACTCAAGAAGGATTAGAAAGAGCAACAACAAAAACATACAGCCGTAACTGTTTGCTTTATGTGCAATGCATCACGTGGGATGTGGCACTCAAGGAGGTGCAGCTGACAAATGACAATTGAATAATCCTTACACAATGAACGCTGCTGTGCACCTATAGACGTCATTGGGTTGTTTCATTGATGCCAGATGGCATGGCCACAAACAGAAAAGTCATGCAGACCTATGGCAAAAGCACACAGGCTGGCTACACAAAATGGCCATCAGACACATGGTTAGAAAAACAACAAGCAGGAGGCCTTGAAAACAAAGAACACATTCAGGCCTAGGGTGGACGCTGACAATACAAAATGGCCCCTGGCACATGGCATAATGTACAACAAAGGCAAATGGTGGTCTATTCCAAATATACATACCCACACACTGTGGCCAGACAAAAGAGGCACGGTAAATCAGAGAACACATCATTAATTCAGCAATGCTAAAAACGAAAATTAACAGGGCTAAAAATGTTCACAACACACATCCTCCAAAGTCATTACCCCACTTAAACACTGTATGCAGGAGGGGGGGAAGTGAAATGCCACAAAAAATAAATGTATTTTAATCCAATGCCATCCATGGCCTAAATGATGTTTCAGTTCTACAGGCACCACAGAAACAGTTAATTAATTAATAGTACAGGGCCTACTGGCTGGAAGGACCGTTGGCAGACTAGGCCACGTAGTGAATTAAATCAATCATTATTGCAAACTTATTAAAAAACATGTAGAAGAAAATGTAATGAACTTTGCAAAAATTGTTCTTTACAAAAGAAGATACATTTTATGTAATAAAATACAAAGGCCCCTACTAAAACTGCAGGCCATCCACCACAATACATTTTAAAAATTGAATACAAGTTCAAGTAAAACCAGGTGCATGCCCATACTCAAACAAAAAAACACCCTTATACACCAGGTTTTCAACTTACTTGTGATATCTCAAAAACAAAGTACTTAAATCAAACGGTATATATGCAGCAGACAAGCGGAGTGATCCTTCCAGCTCCAAATCCCAATTAAAAGTGACCAGGAGAGGGACAAAGCACTGGGAGGAGCCTGCTGGACAGGAATAGGAAGTTGGAGTCTATGGGGCACTTCCTTCTGGTTTAAAAAAAAAGGTTTTAAAAAATGCCTTCTAGCTACAAAAAAACAACTCCAGTGGCCAGTTTGAGGAGAAAATCTACTCCAAATGCCTCTCAGCTGCCTTCACAAGCAGAAAAGCTGCTTGACCACTCTTCTGTGTGCGATTGTGATTACCTCTAAGAATTCTAGATTGGTGCTGTCGTCGCCGGAAGCCGAACTAGTGATCTTGAACTCTCGCGGGAGCTTGCTAGTGGTGTGAGAAATCTTGCACGTGCCGGCAAGAGGCTTGAGAGGCTTGAGAGTCTTATCGCTCGCGGTTGAGCGCCAAATGAAAACTTGAGCACGCAAATGGAAAAAATCCTCTGGTTCTTGCCCGAATGGCAGAATTCAGGATTTCCCTGTTCCTCCACAGAGCGCGGAATACCTGAAATTCCACAAACTCAGCGAATGGAATGGAGTTTACTGCCCGGGCTTAATTTTGAGGTTGGTGGATGGAAGAACTAATCTTTCAATCAGGCTGATGGAATTCCACCAATGTATTTGCTGCTTGGACCATCAGACCTCTGTCTGTTGTGATGGAGTACAGATTCTCAGTTATCTGTCTTTGATTCCCCCTCCACTGCCCCACTACCCAGCCAAGGTACTTAAGAAAGCCATCATCCAGCAGCTCACTGAATTCCTGGAACAATACCACCTACTGGACGCCATACAATCAGGATTCTGTGCCAACCACAGCATTGAGGCTGTGCTGATTGCTGCCACAGATGACATCAGAACACTCCTTGACCGTGGAGAAATTGTAGTCCTGATCCTCATCGACCTCTCCCTGGCATTTAACACCATCTCCCACATCACCATCATTAATAGATTCTATAACATAGTCATGCAGCAAGACGCCCTCAAGTGGATCACCTCCTTCCTTACAGGATGCACACAGAGCATCCGACTGCCTCCCTTCACCTCCACACCCAAAGACATCATATTCGGAGTAGCACAAGGATCATCCCTCAGCCCAACCCTGTTGAACATCTACATGACCTGCCTTGCAGACGCTGTCTGATCCCACAGACTCAACATAATCTCCTATGCAGACGACACTCAACTAATCAACTCCAACACCAAAAACAACTTCTCCAATGCTGTGACCAATGTAGCCAAATTGATGAGAGACAACTGCCTCCAACCCAACTTTGAATAAACTGAAGTACTGATCTTTGAGAAGAACACCTCCACATGCGACCACAGCTGGTGGCCGGCAGAACTCAGACCTCCACCCACACCGACAGACCAAACACACACCCTCACCATCATCCTCGACAGCCAACTGACCATGGAATGACAAGTCAACACAGTTGCCTCCTTCTGTTTTCACATACTTTGCATGCTACGCAGAATCTTCAGATGGATCCCAACCAACACCAGAAAGACCATCAATCTGGCCCTCGGCACCAGCGGCCTTGACTATGGCAAAGCTTTCTATGCTGGCATCTCCACCCAGTTCTTCAGAAGACTCCAGACTATACAAAATGCTGCAACCAGACTCATCCTGGACCTCCCCAAATGAACCTACATTGCCCACCACCTGAGAGACCTCCACTGGCTCCCCACCCAGAAGAGATGCCAATTCAAGATCCTCACGCATGTCTACAGAGCCCTCCATGACCTAGGACCTGCCTACACCAACCATCGAGTGAACTTCCACCAATTCTCTAGACACCTGCACTCCTCTTTACTCACCCAGGCACACACCCCACATCCTTAAATGCCACAGTGGGAGCCACTTCTTAGTCTACATCACTGCTAAACCTGGAACGGCCTTCCCCTCCGGCTCAGTACAGTCTCCTCGCTGGCAGACTTCAGAAAGAGACTCAAGAGCTGGCTCTTCAACGGAAACACATCGCCCAGATACCCCTGGAGGTGACAATGTTGCGCTTTGCAAATGCTGTTTGATTGATTGATTGTCTGTTGAAAGGTACAACTCCTTCAACTTTGACAGCAGACAACTCTTAATAGTGCATACCAGAGTGGGATGATGGGACCCTCATGATGGAGGACAGAAATTGCGGATGGGGTTTCTAATGTCTGACTCAACTGACAAATTGACAGATGTGTCAGTCAGCACATACCTGTTGAAATTCACCTTATCAACAACAACTGCAGCACACACTACAAAAGACACTCTTCAAACAACACAAACCATTTACCACTCACAACTCAAAGCATAAGCAGCAAACCTATGTCATCTATTCTTTTCACAATGTCAGGAAGAAGACAGCCCAGATTCTCTGAAAATGAATTTACTGTTATGGTGGATGAGATAATTAGGGTTCAGTGGTAACTGTTTGGAGCACTGTCCCTGACAACAACAATGAGACAGGGAAGGCAAATGTGGGACAGAATAGTGGATAATGTGAATGCTGTCTCCAACACCAGACGTTCAGAGGAGGACATCCAAAAGTGGTGGAATGACCTGGGGAGGATCCACTTCCTCGTTTCAATATCACACCAAAACACCCTGGCAATGGTGGTGGATTTCCCAAGCCCCTCAACCTCCTGGGAGGTGTTATTCATAATGCACACTGAAGGAATTATGGGTAATCCAGGCTGAGTGGAGACTGGTAGATACGGACACTAGCTCCCACCATACAGAAATGTACCCTCATTGTCTGACCCAATTTTTTCCACAAGTCAAGTCAAGAATTACTTTATTATGTCTACGTAAGACCATAAAAGTTCATACAAAAAGATAAAACAAACATTACATAAGTTATCTTGCCAATATACAGGCTAAAATTAGGATAATAAAATGAAAACGAAATGCATAAAAAGAAATACCTATTGAAAACAATATGACAACGGCAAACCCCCCGTTATCAAACCCTGCATGCTAATTTTTCAGACAATAATTTGTAATAAAAAGATCCTTCATACAATGAGTATTTTCCGAGTCCTTTAATAATCTTTTAAAAACAGTAAAAACATGATGGTGATCAAAGCAGCAACATAATAAAGTGCAAAGTGTAAAAGACAGGAAAAAAAAATATTAATTCGGTATTTATAAAGCGCAAACTAATCACCCCTAAGGGTCTCAAGGCGCAGGGGGCCATTGGGAAGGTTAAGTGAGCTATTGCACACAACCTAGCCCGCCTGTTCTGGATGAATTGCAATACAATACTCTTGCTAACATCTTTATAAATAAAGTTGAACAAATTTATTTGACATTAGGGGGACCAAGTGCGGTGACCCCTGCTCAGCCCATTCCATTTTCAGAATCCATTGTGGCAGCTGAAACTTTGATTAAATTAGAGAAGTGGGTCCCGCTTGATATCAGTTCTTTAAAAAAAATTCTAGCGAGCATCAAATCAGGCTCTCCTTGTGATCCTCTTCCGGCTTCGGTGCTCCTGCAAATTGAACAGTCCGCTCTGAGAGTTGTTATGGAGTTACTTAATGCCTCGCTTAGAGAGGCTGTGATGCCATCTGTTTGGAAACATGCTATGGTCCTGCCTTTGCTGAAAAAGGCAAATGCGGATCCAGCTAAGCCGACTGATTTTAGGCCTATTTCCTAACTTCCGGTGTTTTCCAAAGTTTTGGAAAAACACGTGAACTCCCAACTGTCTATGCTTGTTGAATCTTCTGATTTTCTGCATTCTTCCCAGTTGGGCTTTAGAGCAGGTTTCTCAACTGAGACAACCCTGCTGGGCGTCCCCACTGAAATGTTACGCCAGCGTTTGGACGTAGGTAACACAGTGGCCCTTATATTACTAGATCTAAGCACCGCATTTGATATGTTCTCTCACACCGTATTAATTAACTTTTTACACTCTTTGGGCATTTCTGGATCGGCACTTGGTTGTCTGTCCTCTTTTCTATATGAACGGCCATTCCAAGTTTTCTCACCTAGGGCCGCCTCAAAGTCCTACTCTTCCTGTTATGGGGTGCCACAAGGTTCAATTTTAAGTACTCTTTTTTCAACATCTATGTACAACCTTTGGCTGTGATTGCTGAAGAAGCAGGGCTGACGCTCTTCTCGTATGCCGATGATACTCAGATCATCTTTTCCTTATCGGCTGACAAGAGATCTGGTCCTTCCACACTGCAATTGGGCTTGCGTAATATTGCATCGTGGATGCAATCTAACTTGCTCAAGTTCAATGGGGAAAAAACAGAAGTCCTCATTCTTGGGAAAAACACAGATCGTTGGGGCCCTCAACATTGGCCCAATGAAATGGGGCCTCTACCTATGCCCTCTTCTCAGGTCCACAATCTGGGCTTTATCATTGACAATAAATTGTCAATGAAACAACAGGCAGTACAAACTGCAGCCAACTGTTTTACCATCTTCAAAATGATTAAAGAAAATCATTTGGATGCTCCCTGTTGCTACCCAAAGGACGGTAGTCCAGGCACTTGTAACATCTCGCCTGGACTATGGAAACGTCCACTTTTTGGGTGCAAACAGGGATGTGCTGTGCAAGCTCCAGGTGGTGCACAATTCTGCAGCCAGATTGCTGTGCAGACTTCCAAGAATGTCCTCCGTTTCGAATGCCCTGAGAGAGCTGCATTGGCTCAGGGTGGAAATCGGACAAAATTCAAAGCTCTGAGCTATATGTTTAGAATCAAGAACGGTACTGCACCCAAATACCTGCAAGATCTGGTATGTCCCTACCAACCCTCTCGTCTGTTACGTTCTTCGAGTGAAGAAAAATTTGAAATTCCTAGGATCAAATTTGAGAATGGGCGGTTGCTCCTTCTCCTACCTTGGTCTAAACTTGTGGAACTCTCTCCTTGATTTGATGCGTAAAGAGAGACTGTACTCTAACTTTCGTAAACAATTAAAAACTTGGTTATTCAATCAATGATCCTAATCTAGGTTTTCAGAGTTTCTTACTGGGTCTGCGCTGGGAAACCCTTTTTGGGTAGCTGTGTGCATTATAAAAATAAATTAACATAACATAACATAGCCCAGAATCACATGATGCTGAGCAGAGCTACTACTGGTGATCGAACCGTGAGCCCCATGGTCCAGAGTCATCTGCTCTGGCTGCTGCACCACACCTCTCCCTGAGAAACTCAATTGGGATCCCCAAAATGTCCAGCTATTTTCCCAACCTCAATGATGAGATTAGAAAGTGAGCAATGGCTTAAATTGAATAAACATCTGAAAGTCACAGTAGAAACATAAAAGCGGGGCCTAACTTGTACAAAATGAACAGATTTAAGTAGGGGCATTAAAAACATTCTGTAAAGGGCCTCATAAAAACAGCAAAATAAAATGAAATTTACACGATCCTGTGAGGAAAAATTATTGCAGGTACAGGGACGTAACTGTTCACTCCATGAAACAGGTTTTGGGTATGCCATCATCATATAAAACTGATTAAACCTGAATCTAGTGAGGAGGATTCAATTGTGAACGCTGAGAGAAGTGAGCAGATGAGGTACAGTGGCAGGACCAGTTAAAATTAAAGCATGTCCATGAACCAGCTCAATTGTCTTCCTCTCAATTTGACTCCACAAAAGGAGGTTGTCCTGGGTCCATACACTATCTGCCTTTGTTATGAAAGGGGCAAATCAAACAGAGCTGGCCTGCCTAATATAACAAAAATGCCCCTGATATACTTCAGCCAACTAACCTATCTCTACCCATCAAGCTCCAAACAATCCTTAATTATCTCTCTACCTAAGTGGTTTTCAATGCAAATCAAAATTATATGGTCCAACAAGAATGATAATCCTAACTCTTCATGAACCATGTAGGCCTGGGTACAGGTGGGAATCGCTACTAAGTGTCTTCAAAATCCATTTTCAACCACTTGAAGTTTCTTAGAATTAACATAGCTCCATAAATCCATCAACTTTGGGGCCGATAACTTTCCGACTCTCATCTCTGCTTCATTCCGAGTGCCTAATAGCAATGTAGACGGTCGAAATTGAAACCCTGTTAATCCTTGCACTGTGTGACAGGCACCTTAAGGTACCTGCCACATGGTGTAGGGATTAACAGAATCTCCCATTTCTCCATGGGAGCGTGTGCTATGGCTGGTTTACAGCCACAGCACAAGCTCCCGTAGAAAAACAGGAGTATGTGACCTCACCATGTGCAGTCCCATTGTAATAGCGTTGTTGAGACCAGATGCCGGTCGTTCCCGAGACCATGGTGATGCGGTGAGTCTTTTTGGGGCCTAACACCATCACCTGTGTTTATTGTATTTACTATGAAGATCTAAATTGTTCATGTATTTTACAAAACCATCAAGTAAAGTCTTGAGCCTCAAAGCTGTTCTTGCCAGCATAAAAGTATTGCCTTCATATAGCAATCAGGGATCTGACGAGAACCTATTCACGGGCAGTCCACTGGCTTATCAAGCAATCTAGCCCCATGGTCGTTCACGTACAATGTGAACAAAAAAGGAGTCATTATACATCCCTGTCTGACTCCATTTGATATCTAACTTGACCTCCTTCACTTCAAATGTTAAACCACTCTGTTTTGGTAATGTAGCTATGATTATAGGCTCATTTGTACCAATGCCTTCCTTGGAACCATAAATGCCCTCGAAATGTTCAATCCATTTCTCTAGTGAAGTATGGGAAGAGGTAGCATGGGATCCATTATCAATAAAAAGATGCCGATCGACAGTCTCCCAAAATTGACTGCTACCTGCCTTGTTAAATGCCTCCAACAGGTCAAACCATGCGTTCTCTCTAAGGGAGTCATTATGATGGCGGAAGAAATGCCACCGCCTGGCCGACGGTGGCGGTTCTTTCGCCATCATCAAGCCCATTACCCACTATCAAATTAGGATGGTGGTGGATACTACGGCAGACACAAAGTCCGTCCGCCCCTTCACCACCAAAGGCAATCGCACCGATTGACTGGCCGACGGTTCAGGGCCCCTGAAATGGTGGCGGTGCCTAGCAGGCACCGTCCACCAAATTAGGATGTGAGTTTAGAAAGGAAAGGCTGGCATGGATTGGGTTTGGGGGCCCGTTGAGGGCTCCCCTTGTTTGGGGGGAGTGTCGCTGCAGTGTGGGGTACCCATGGCATATCCATGTACCAAGTGGCAGGCACCGCGTGGTGCCTGCCAAGTAGTGCCGAGAAATGCAGTGCAAGCACTTTTAACATTGTGTACGGTGCTACATCCAGCAGCACCGCCAGCAATGTTAAAAGCCAAGGATGCGCCCACCAGTATGGTGGGCGCATCTAATAGCTGTGGTGGGACCACCGCATGTCTGGCGGGCAGTCCCAAACACCGCAAGGATGGAGGGCGGACCTAGTCCGCCCACCATCGTAATCAGCTCTTAAGTTCCCTTTCTTTTGCCTGCTTATACCCTCTACGCTTATAAGATATGAAACGATGATCTCTGGGCTGGGTTTTAAGTGTAGACATTAGAAATTTGTGACTAAAAGTACAATTTTTATTGAACCATCTAGGTTTATCATTGTTAATCTTTTTGGGAGGAAGGGAGCATCTGGATCTCACATCCACTTGGATTGCCTGAAATTCACTCTGACAGGCAGCATCATAAGGCAAGTCCCCCAGACATATTTCACATTCCTCACACTTGGTGACTACTAAGTTCATCAGGAGGTTTTCAGTGAGAATCTTTTACCATCTTAACCTTCTTCCCTGATCTGTAACTGCCATCCGCCTGTAGTATGGTACTCTGAACAGGGGCACAAACAAAGAATCTATAAATATAAAGAGAAATACAATAATGATTACTAAAGCCAGTGATACTTAAAACAGCCTATTTTAAATTTAGTTTTTGGCTATGCACCAGCACTTCCAAAAATAAAGTCTAATGTGGAATTTGCTCCACATTCACCCACAGTTGGGGAAAAATTACCACCAGATATTGGAATGATTTAGTCAAAACACATTCCAAATTAAACTCCACCAAAATGTCATTCAACAAATTGCCTGCCTGTCTGTGCTCGAAATGTAAAGTGCCCTCGCTGTACGTGAGATCTCGTCAGTTAAAAGAGAGTGAGCATGGATGGATGTTAAAATCTCACACTATAATAAAACCAGCTCTAACCTCCTACATGTGTTCAATATCTAATAATTGGCCCCTGAGTGCCAAAAGAGTATCACAAACGATGGGACTACTGTTTGCATTATAGAAATTCAGCAGTGTAAGGCTGCTACCCCCGGTTGAGGAAAACAAAAAGGCTTGAATATTGGGAGAGGTTGTGATCAACTGCTCAACCTTACAATCTAATGACAAAGAAACCAGCGTTAGGAGACCTAATTTTGCCCGTCCCCTTTAAGAGGGCACGGCAGTAATAAACAAGCATTGGCATATCCAATAGGTCTCGCTATTGGAACCTTATAAGTATTTAGTTTTGCAGCACAATATCCTTGGTGCAACAACATCACCTGTGCTACATGTACAACACCGAGGACAGAGAATGGATGAAGGAATGAGTGGTGTGTAGTTTGTTAGTATGATGGGGGAAAAGGGATGAGTGGATCTCAGTGGGAGAGAAATGGGGAAGAAAGAGGGCAAGAAGCAGATGTGATCGATGTATTAGTGAGGTAGAGTTATTTACAATGTTTTGCATTTATTGAAAGTTATGTTACATACCTCTCGTAATAAAAGTGACCATTTCTGCGTACAAAGTAATAGTGGTATGGGATTTATTGTGGAGAACATATCGTGCACAGCCTCCATAGGGGGGGTGGCTCAGATGTACACCCTACTGCCTGTGCCTCAATCTGGAAATATTTAACACATCCGAGGGGGGTGTGGGCAGGAGGATTGCAGAGCTGCTCTTCTCAGTGAAGGGGGAAGTCTCCCTCGTGGGAGCCATTAACCAGTGACTCATTAATGGAAGAAGTTTCCTTCTCGGATTTTCAGTACTGGCTCACCCCGGGCAGAACGGGAATACTGCACAAGTATGCACACTGTGTAGCACTTACACTCAAAGAACCCTAGGCGGCAGTAGCTAGTGGGCTATAGTGAGCTTTGTATGTTTTTGTGTGGTTTTCATTGTTCAATGTGCTGTTCTTTTCTCTACTATCTGATGAATTTTTGTTTGTTTTTAGAGTTGCTTTCCTTGTGTCCCACACTAAAATAAGGTTGGAAGCAGAGTTCATATGTTTCCCAGATTTATGCATAAGTGGCACATATGGTCTAGGATTTTACCTCGCATTCTACGATTTGCTGTCCTGTGGTCCCATTAGGAACTGAGGAATACAAGTTTCAAAATCCAAAGATAAATCTAGGAATGGATGAGCTACGCATGCAGGGGCCCGGAAAACTTGAGCTAAGTGGAAACCGATAAGAAATGTACACGGGTTAAGAAAAAGCAAGATTTTCAGTTATCCTGTGACTTTTGTAGTTTTTCACCCAAACTTTGTCTACCAAAATCACAACGGCAATTTGTGTTTTGCTGTCTTCAATGGCTGGGAGCATGAAGGGAGGAGAACGAGTATTGGGGAGTACAGTGCAAAGAAGGGGTTGAAATGGGTATAGTTTGGGTAAGGCCTACGGAATTCGGGGTGTAATGCGCAGGGGTGAAACAATGGATGGGGTGGAGGACTGCAGCGTGGTACTGTGTGTAGCGGAGAGATGCAATGGGAATGGGGGGGAGTGGAGAGATGAGGTAGAAACTAAGGCAGTATAGAGAGCGCTGTAAAGTTCGGAGGCGCGAGGCAGTGTCACCGCAGCCCCGCGCCGCCGTAGCGTCCCCGCGCTGACGCGTGACGTCAGACGCGAGGGATATAAAAATAAAGGGGCGTGGCCACGACCGGCAGTCGGAGCCACGCGTAAACCATTACTTCGGCTCCTGTCATCATTAGCGTAACGCGGCCGCTTGTATAGCGCTAGCCACACCAGAAACGCTACACTGGCGACGAGGGTCCCACTGAACCCACTCCCTCACCTGCATGTGGCAGATTCCATTGTTGGGCAACTTCAGGGACAGAAAGTGCAAAGCCTGGGACCACATGTGAGAGGCCTCGCTCACAAGGCACCCTGCAAATGGGGGAAGGAAGCAAATCCACCGCCCGAAGAGCGGGTACAGCACCCCAAGACAGCGGGGAGGGTAAGGCCAAAAACCTCACGCCACCACCCTGTGCCTGGAACCACCCCGGAAGCTATCCACGCTTCGCCACCAAGGCCACTGAAGCCAGGTCGTGAGAGCGCGCCCAGAGCAGGGAGGGACCACACTACTGGCACACAGGCAGGACGATTATTAGTCCCCGGTCCAACGCCACCTCACTTAAACGTAGAGGACCCACTACAGTGCATCGCGCACGTGCCAAGATGGTGTCTATTCCCGCCCTTGAACCTTTTGCCGTTGACGGAGCTCCCTCATCCCTTGCCCCACGCTGGAGAGATTGGACAGACCGCCTCCAAATTTATTTTGAGGGAGCAGGAATTTCCAGAGAGAGGCGCAGAGCCCTACTCGTACACTTAGGAGGTAAAGACATACATCGCATCTACAAAACGCTGACAGAAGCCACACCGAAAACATATCAAACACTCCTTGCAGCGCTGAACGCCTACTTTGAACCTATGGCGAGCAAAGATTATGAGCGGTTCATCTTCCGCCAAGCGAAACAAGAAGCCGACGAATCGTTGGACGCATTCCATGGCAGGCTCAAAGAACTAGCCAGCTTGTGCAGGTTTCGGGACGAACAGGAGGAGATCCGAGGACAGATCATCCAAGGCTGCTTCTCCTCTAAACTCCGGGTCGCAATCCTCCAGGAAGATGACAAACCCCTCGCGGACATACTCAAACTCGGCCACTCTAAAGAACTGTCTCAGGCGAGAGCCTCCCACATGGAGTCAGCCTTCCATCAACCTGTCAAGATGGAACAAGTGAACACGGTAGAAAAGGTGAACGTGGTATGGCCGAAAGGGACACAAACAGGCGGAAGAAGGCAACCAGACAAAAAGAAGGAGTGTGGATATTGCGGAGGCCAGCCCCACCGCATGCAAGACTGCCCAGCGAGAGGGAAGAAATGCAGCGCATGCGGATGGATGAACCATTTTGCAGCAGTATGCAGGTCTACGAGGGCCAAGAAGGAGGCTGCACACGCAGTGAGAAAAGAAAGGGACAGTGAAGACATTGATGACGACACAGAAGACTATCCAATTCACTACGTATATGCCATCGACCAGCCAACAAGGACGAAACGCCGCCTCCCGAAGTGCCGCATCAAGATTCACTAGCAAGAGGTGAGAGCAACCATTGATACTTGGGCATCCATCGAGCTGATGGCGGCTAACGTGTACAATCAACTGCCTCCTCTGCGGCAAGCCAAGATCCGGGTATTCGCGTACGGCCAGAAGACGCCCATCCCCCTGATTGGGTGTTTCAGAACTGAACTGCAACATCAAGACGAAAAAGTGCACACGACGATCTACGTTACCAAAGAAGGTAGCAGCATGCTGCTAAGCGGACAATCAGCAGAAGACCTCAAGCTCATTTCCTACGCCATGGCAGTACTGGAGGAAGAGCTAGACACCATCTTGGAGGAGTTTGAGGGGGTGTTCAATGGTATCGGATGCCTAAAAGGGAAGGAGGTGTCTCTCCACATCGACCCCTTGGTCCAACCGGTCGCGCTAAGGCATCGGCGCATTGCATTTCACCTAAGGAAGAAAGTCGAAGAGGAACTCGAAACACTAGAAAGACAAGGGTTCATAGAGAAGGTCAGTGGACCCACCCCCTGAGTATCCCCGATCGTGGTGGCACGAAAACCAAAGCAGCCTGGGCAAGTCCGCATCTGCGTGGACATGCGTCTCCCAAACGCAGAGGTGAAGAGGGAACGGCACCTGACCCCCACGATCAACGACATCCTAGGGGAACTCAACAGCACCAAATGGTTCTCCAAAGGAGATCTTCGGTCGGGATATCACCAGCTACCGCTCCACCCCAATTCAAGGTACATAACCATCTTCTCCACGCACATAGGATTAAGACGATACCGACGCCTCAACTTCGGGATATCGAGTGCAGCAGAAGTATTCCAGGACACCATCCGCGAGGTCCTGAGTGGACTCCCGGGAGTTCTAAACGTGAGTGACGACCTGCTCATCTACGCGACGTCCATCGAGGAGCACCACCAGAGACTATGAGGTGTCCTCCAAAGGATCATAGAGTCAGGCTTAACCCTACACCGAGAAAAGTGCCAATTCCTGCAGAGCAAAATCAGCTTCTTTGGATAAACATTCTCGGACCAAGGAGTAGCACCAGACCCCGACAAGGTGAAGGATGTCCAGGCGGCCCCAGCCCCAACCAACGTCTCGGAAGCGAGGAGCTTTTTGGGCATGGTGAACTTCTGTGGACGTTTTATCCCTGACCTCTCCAACCTCACTAAACCGCTCCGAGAACTGACCAAATCAGCCACTACGTGGCAATGGGGCCCAGAACAAGAAAAAGCATTCCGTGACACGAAGGCAGCCCTTTCTGCGGACACTACCCTCTCATACTTCGATCCCTCAAGGTCCACCAACATAGCCGTGGATGCCAGTCCCTTTGGCTTAGGGGCAGTGCTGACGCAGCTTCAAAACAACGGAGAGTGGGCACCCATCGCCTATGCCAGCCGCTCCTTGACCGACACCAAGCAGAGGTATTCGCAGATTGAGAGAGAAGCCATATCCATTCATTGGGCCTGCCGACACTTTTATTGTCTATGTGTACGGCCACCCCTTCACCGTGACCACGGACCACAAACCTCTCTAACCCCTATTCCATTGATCAGCATCAAAACCACCTCCGAGAATAGAGAAGTGGATTCTTCAGCTACAGGGTTACGACTACCGCGTAGAATACATGCCCGGATCGACAAACCCTGCAGACTACTTGTCAAGGCACCCCCGAGCAGCCACCTTGAGGGAGAAGGAAGAGGCGGAAGACACAGAAGAATACGTCCGACTGGTGACCGAAAGATCCCGACCACTGCCCATGAGCCTTGAATCCATCGTGGAAGCGTCACAGGCAGATGAATGCCTTCAGCTGGCCGCCGACGCAGTCCGGTCAGGCAACTGGCGCCCCATCCAAGACTCTCTAAGTAAAAAAACACCTCAAGCCAAGGCAACCCTAGAATCCCTCCTGAGGATCAAAGAAGAACTGTCCCTCGACAGCCAAGGATGCCTTCTACGAGGTCCCCGTCTAGTCCTGCCGGCCAGCCTAACCCATCAGGCGGTGGCAATAGCACACAGAGGTCACCAAGGAATGGTGAAAATCAAAAGCAGACTGAGGGCCAAGGTATGGTTCCCCGGCATGGATCCCATGGTCGAACAAACCGTCAAAACTGCAAACTGGTGCCAGGCCGCAGGGCAACCGGATCGGCCCCACCCAGTGGTAACTGAAGACAACCCTCAGAAGCCGTGGGAACATTAGAGTGCGGACTTTGGACACCTCCCGGATGGGCAGTACGCGCTAGTGATAATTGATGACTTCACCAAATATCCGGAGATCGAGATACTGGGCAGTCAAACGGCCACGGAAGTCATCGCCAAGTTTGAGAAGACTATTGCCACTCATGGTATCTTTGGAGTGGTAAAGACTGACAATGGACTACCTTTCCAAAGCCAAGAGTTTGCTGAGTACCTAAAGAGTTGGGGTATACATCACCGGAAAATAACCCCACGCTGGCCCCAAGCCAATGGGGAGGTAGAAAGGTTCATGCGCACACTCAACAAGACCATCCGCATAGCTCTCGCCGATGGGTCACCTCTAGAGAAGGCCATCTACAGTTTCCTAAGAGAATACCGCCTGACCCCACACGCTACAACAGAGGCAGCACCCAGTGCATCGACCATGGGCAGGATACACTCCCGAGCCACCTCATGCGAGTACCTCAGTGAGCCAGCCAGGAGAAGACTCTAGCAAACCGGACTTGCTCCAACGAGCAGGCCAGCAAACGACGAGGAGCTCGTGAATCCCCAATACAACTAAGTGACCAAGTCTACGTCAAAGATCGCTACCCAGGAAGCAAGTTCCGTCTCCCATTCGAGCATCAACGGTGGACTGTCACTCGCCGAACCGGCACCATGGTGACCGCCCAGAGAGGAGCCGAAACCGTGACCAGAGACATCTCATTTTTCAAGAGGGCACACCAGAGTGCCTCACTCAGCCCAATGCAATCCAGCCCGGGTCCACAACGGGAGGAAGAACCAGAGACTGACCCGTATATCTCAGAAGATGAAGGCCTGAGAGATCAAGACACTCCCCTACTTCCGGCTACCCCGGTGAGCAGAGAGTCCAGCCCGTTTTCTCCGGCCGGAGGAAACAGTACCCCAACCCCGGGGACACCGAGAGTGATGATGCACCGGGGGGGCCAATCCAGATATGGACTAAGGCGGAATCCGGCGCCCTCCTTCCAGCTGGCTGATTATCTGGTGGAGTGACAATCCAAATGAACACTGGCAGACTGGTAACAGATCCATCGATTATATGTATTTAGTAATTTCTGAGTTTACTGTTTTGATAAGGGTTAAAAGGAATGTAATGTTCGGAGGCGCGAGGCAGCGTCACCGCCGTCCCGTGCCGCCGTAGCGTCCCCGCGCTGACACGTGACGTCAGACGCGAGGGATATAAAAATAAAGGGGCATGGCCACGACCGGCAGTCGGAGCCACGCGTAAACCATAACTTCGGCTCTTGTCATCATTAGCATAACGCGGCCGCTTGTATAGCGCTAGCCACACCAGAAACGCTACAAGCGCCATGATGCACACCGGGGGGAATCTAGGCGCTGTCCAAGATCATAGCACCATCTATGAAGGGAGCAGAGTGCATTATAGTTCATACAAAGTTTTAGTATCCTGCCTGTGGTGAAATAGGTCCCCTGTGCGTTTACAGACCCCGGACACAGACCACTTCACTGTCTGGGGGTAGATCCGCACTGGCCATGACCGGACCCCTGAGGGGCCAGCAGGAGTGTCATCTCCCCCCACGGGACGGCCCCCAACCCTACTGGTGGTAGAGGTGAGGGTGTCGGTGTACCCCTTGGGCCCTCACCTATGGTGGAGATGTAGGTGCTGTTGAAGGTGTCTTCCGCAAAGCGGATGATGAGGCAGGTCTTGCCCACCCTGCTGTCCCCGATCAGCAGCAGCTTGAAGAGGTGATCGTACGCCTTTGCCATCTTACAGCAGGGAGAGCGCACTACTGAGGGGGGAGGAGCTACATGGAAGAGGAGGCAGGCACGGGGCGTGTTAAGCCAGGGCCAGGTGGGGCACCCAGGAGAGGCCCAGGGAAGTGACGCCCCTGGAGGGGAGGCCTCCAGTCTGAGGATGACAGGCCAATCAGCTGAGAGGCAGCACCCCTTGAGGAGAGGGCCACCCCACGAGGAGGAAACAGAGAGGCGACACACCTTGAGGCAGGGGGATAGAATGGGCCAGTGTCACAAGAGGGATATATGGAGGGAGCCGCCCTCTGAGGAGAGAGGGACATGGAGGCCACCCCATGAGAACTGAAAGCCCACGGAGACATGCAGGGCCCAACTTTAAGAGACCTGGAGGGGTGCACCGGGGAAGGCGGGGACAAGAGAGCCCTGCGTGTGAGAGAGGTAAGGTGGGCAACTGGGAGGGCCCAACCTGTGAGGAGACGGGAACAAGAGTGTAGAGCCAGGAGCAGGAAGTAAGCAAGTAGGAGGGGTGGGGGAGGGCACGTGCACTAAGCAGCAAAAGGAAATTAAAACCAGCATTACCATAGCCAGTAGGTCTCACTTGTTGTGACTTTAAGTGTGTAGCCATGCATAGTATATTTAAACACCTGGAAGATCACATGCCTGAACAACTGGCATAGTGCAGGTAACATTAAATTGAAAGCCACCAGAGTGGGTGTCAATATCGTATTACTGCAATACACTCCAAGCAGCTCTGGAACAGAACTGGCTACGAGCGGGGTTCTCAGGTGATTTTCACAAACATTTCCAAGTACTGCAACACAGCACTCTCGTTTTATAGTGTGCCATATCACCCCATGAGCAGGCAGCCGCCGCCTCGGCTCCTACTGCTTCTGCCACCGCGGTCGGATGTACGGATTGCAACCATCCAAAACAAGCATTTGCAATGCAATTGGTCTCGCTCTTGGGACCTTATATGTATTTAGCTATGCAGCACATTAGCCTGTGTGCTGAAACATCTACTGTTCTTTAAAATGGAAGGAAAGTAAGCACCAAACTGCGTGACACGCCAGGTATGGAAACACATGGAGAGAAATATTGCCTTTCAGAAGTGCCTTTCTCATGAGAAATGCGCACGCGCGGGCGGCCGCGCATGCGCATTAGTATCCAACATGGCGGCGCGGTTACCAGAGGGAGCCCTGGAGACGCAGCCGACAAGGTAAGTGGTGTTTATTCTTTTTAAAAACATTATTTAAGTATTTAGGGAGGGCGGGAGGGAGGCGGGTAGTATTTAGCGAGGGCGGGAGGGAGGCGGGTGGCGCGTAGTGGGGCTACGCGAAGTGCGTAGGTGGACGTAGTTTCTGGTCCACTTCGCGTAGCCCCACTACGCCTACTACACCCAGGGTTAGTTTCAGATGTAAATATGTGTAACGCCACATCCTGTGTACAGTATACAGCTCACTGCAGAAAAGATGACACCCTGATATTTCAAATGTAAACACATGCAACACCACACTCCCTGTATAGCAACCTAGAGAAGCCGGCAGCAGAAAGATGACCATACCAGTGTTTCAGATGTAAGCATGTGCAACACCACGGATGGAGACTGAGGAAAAAAGCAGCATGAGGCACAAGGAATGAGACTGAGTAGAAGAGCAGCGTGAGGCACAAGGAAGGAGACTGAGGAGAAGAGTAGCGTAAGGCATAAGGACGGAGACTGAGGAGAAGAGAAGCGCGAGGCACAAGGACAGAGACTGAGGAGAAGAGAAGCGCAAGGCACAAGGATGGAGACTGAGGAGAAGAGCAGCGTGAGGCTCAAGGAAGGAAACTAAGGAGAAGAGAAGTGCGAGGCACAAGGACGGAGACTGACGAGGAGAGCAGCGCGAGGCACAAGGACGGAGACTGAGGAGAAGAGCGGCGCGAGGCACAAGGACGGAGACTGAGGGGAAGAGCAGCACGAGGCACAAGGAAGGAGACTGAGGAGAAGTGCAACGCGAGGCACAAGGAAGGAGACTGAGGAGAAGAGAAGCGTGAGGAACAAGGACGGAGACTGAGGAGAAGAGCAGCACAAGGGCAGAGACTGAGGAGAAGCGCAGCTCGAGGCACAAGGAAGGAGACTGAGGAGAAGAGCATCGAGAGGCACAAGGAAGGAGAAGGAGAAGAGCAGCGTGAGTCACAAGGAAGGAGAAGGAGAAGAGCAGCGTGAGGCACAAGGACGGAGAGTGACGAGAAGAGCAGCGTGAGGCACAAGGATGGAGAGTGAGGAGAAGAGCTGCATGAGGCACAGGGACAGAGAGTGGGGAGAAGAGCAGCTTGAGGCACAAGGACGGAGATTGAGGAGAAGAGCAGCGTGAGGCACAAGGACGGACACTGAGGAGAAGAGCAGCGCGAGGCACAAGGGCAGAGACTGAGGAGAAGAGCAGCAAGGGGCACAAGGATGGAGACTGAGAAGAGCAGCGCGAGGCACAAGGACGGAGACTGAGGAGAAGAGCAGCGTGAGGCGCAAGGAAGGAGAGTGAGAAGAGCAGATTGAGCTGCATTCTAAACTTCTTAGAGGTCCATCGGGGGATTTATGTCACACTAGCTGGGAAAACCCAGGCAGACTAAGGAACACTATGTTGGTCTACTTTTTGCGATAGTAAGGGACCCATGAGTGTATAAAGAACAGTGTACACAGGAAGGCCCTTTAAATTATGGTGTTGCCTACCTAATGTAAATCACTGTTGTATATACTGAAGACAAATTGTTTCTGTGATGTAGTGCTATGCACCATATAATTATAGCAGCATGCTGGGCAATTTGATCTAAAATGTTTTTTCAAAAGATGGGCCGGCTACACTTACCAATTACTAATGACCAGGATTTATTTTTTAAAAAGGGGAAAACTTAACTCTCATCCGCTAACCCTGTCTTTTTGGCCTCGCTGGTGTAGATTGGCTGCTCCTCTGAAGAGTCGGGGGCTTCAGGAGTGGCCACCCTAACTGTGTGTCAAAAAAAACAAATGCTGTTAAAAAGGGGCAGCAACAGCTTAGACAATACAGTACTGGACCTTTTAGCACCTAGCACAGTAGAACTAAACCAAAAATACTGAATACTGTAGTTCAACAGATACCTACAATGGGTTTGGCACAAATATTTTGTATACATCTCAGAAGTTTAATCTCAGCAATTATTACGATCCCATAATTTCAGCAATACAGACTACTTTAGGTTTTGTGTATGGACTTCAGAGTTTTATATAGATAGCAAGCAGTCTTGCATTGATTTTTCAATTTTTTAGTGTTTTGATAGCTCAGCTCAGGAGAGGGAGCAAGTGAAGGTGAAAATCAATGGTAATTCTGAGATTCCACAGAGCATACAATGGTCAATTATGCCCCAAGATGGCAGTAAGGCAAATGAAAAAAGTTAGATTAAAAAAGTTTCTTTTAAAGTAAAAGTTGGCAATGCAGGACTGTCGCTGAACAGCTTATCAAGTGATAAATGTTCGAACAACTTAGGGGGGGGATTAAATAAATACAGTACCATTTTTCAAATACCTTGTTTGAGCAATCCCTACATAGTGACAATGTATGAACGGGCTAAAAACGGTTTTCAATATAACGCTATATACATAAGGGATTCTTAGCCCCTACACACTAAGGGATTTGGCATCCACTCAAGTAAGCGCCTTTAAAAACATAAACACAAAAGCCAAATGCGTACCTATATCACTTGCACCACTGGGGGAGAAGGGTCAGCGATTACTTTTACAACTAATATTTGCTGCTTTATCATTTGGGGATCAGGCAAGAATTAAAGTGGCATAAGTGATACTATCAAAATCTGCTTGAGCAGAAACCCCTTTAGAATAGAGTAAACCTTAATGTGCGTTTCCCTTTTGAATAACTACATGATTTGTACCGCTTGAAACGCAAATTAACACTTTAAAAATCGTAAAGGGGAACATATGTGCCACCAGAATGGTACACTCGTAACTTGGCTGAGTTCATGATTTGTGTTTTTCTACACAAATTATGGTGGAGAAACATGAGCACGTCACAGGCTGGCAGCTCATCTTCTGCATCACGGAACTCGTAGGCATAGCTGCGAAGGTTCCAGATTGCTATGTGTGACTCTTTCGTAATTTCAGTGTAATTATGAGTGGCATATCATCGTCTAGAAGTGACCCTTTCTCGCAACTTGACAGCCACGGGCATTGATTGGGGGCAAGATAGGGATCATGTTCACTATCCTTCTGCTCGTCAGCATCCTTTTCCTTGCCGAGATGACAACGGAGCTCCAGCAAGCTCTTAGTTCATCACCAGGCGCTGCGTGTGGCACACTTGTAAAAGTGAAAGGCAATGACACAAAAGCTTTGGACAATCAGTTTGTGTGCAGAGGCAATGGTCCAGTGGTAACAGACAGGGGCTCTCAGTGCATTTTGACAAGGGCTCAAACCCCAGAGAGGAAAATTCGATTTTTATATTTTTTTCTATTTTACTTCTATTTTACCCAAATGAAAGATCCCCTATTGTAAATCACCCCTAGCAGTGTATGTGAGATTTGTGCCCTTTTTATTGAAGCCAGGGCATGTCAGACATTTGTGACATGCTGTGGCATGTGGAAGGGGGGGGCAAGGATTGCTATTAAGGAAATCCCTTAATTTGTGGAATGAGACTTTGGGAATGCTTAGGTAAGAATGAGAAATGCATGGGGCAAGTCTGAGAGTGGAAGAAAAGAGTGGCTATTTGTTTATAAATAACGAAAATCAAGTGTAGATTTGTGGCATGTGGAAGCAAAGCAACATGGACATAGAATACGGACAACACCCTTTTTCAATGACACAAAAGGTTTGGTTAAACAGTGTTTGTGCAGAGCAGATGGTCCAGTGTTAACCGACAGAGACTTTCAATGCTTTTTGACAAGGGTTCAAACCTGAGCAAGGAAAATTCGATTTTTATAATTTTTTCTATTTTATTTCTATTTTACCCAAATGAAAGATGCCCTATTGTAAATCACTCCTAGCAGTGTCTGTGAGATGATTTTTGGCCTTTTTAGTGAAGCCAGGGCATGTCAGACATGTGTGGCATGTGGCAGGGGGGGCAAGGCTTCCAATTAAAGGAATCCCTTACTTTTGTGACTGAGACTTTGGAAATGTTTTTGTAAGAAAATAAAATGCAGGGGGCAAGTCCCAGAGTGAAAGAAAAAAGGGCTATTTATTTATAAAGCATGACAATTAAGTGTGGATGCGTAGAATGTAAAAGCAAAACAGAATCTAAACAGAAGGACCAGCACTCTCTGTCTATGATAAAAAGCTTTGCACCCAATGATAATTGAATAAAACTGATGGTGCAGGGGTTAGTAACAGGTACTTGCACACATTTTGAGGGTTCAAACCCCCACCCGGAAAAATTTCCTTTATTTTTTTTAGCCGAGGGAAAGGTAGTCCTTTGGAAATCACCAACTGGCATTATCTGCAGTTAATCATGAAAGAGCATCTCAGAAATCTATGACATGCTGTGGCACATGTCAAATAAGCTGTGGCATATGCCACATGACAGAGTGACACATGTCACATGCCAGGAATGGGCACCAACACTTACTGAGGCAATGAGCACCAGCAAGCGCTTAGTTAATCACCGGGCGCTGCGTGTGCCACAATTGTAAAAGTGACAGACAATGAGCGCCAGCGAGCTCTTAGTTAATCACCAGGCGCTGTGTGTGGCACAATTGTAAAAGTGAAAGCGCAATGAGCTCCAGCAAGCTCTTTAAAAAATGAGTGGCGGCGACGACGGAAAATAACCTTCCCTCATCCCCGTGTGTGCAGGCCAAGGCTCCTGCCTGCCCTCCGTGAAGCGCACAGCAGAACTTGCATTAGTATTACAGCCACGCAGCATAATGCTACTGCTGATATTGACCCTGGTACAGCCGCGCTTCTGCTTCCGGGTAACGTTTGTATTGCGAATGTATGCTGGACAGGTCAGGCAAAATGGAGTGCCGGTTTGAGTCAGCCAATCCCAGGGGAAAAAGCATTTATACGTGCAATAGGACTCGTACTTACACAAGCCCAATTGCATTTTAAACAAAAGTGCAGTAGTCGAAAAAGGCACGAACAGGAGGACCGGGGGGAGGGGTGCAGGGGGATGAATAGTAACGGACTGCAGGAGAGTGGGGGGAAACACAAGGAAAAAATTGCTTTACAGTAAAGGGGCTGATAGGCTCGGAAGACTACAAATGACAACATGGCCGTGAAACGGAGGGACTAAGAATGGGAAAACCAATCAGAACACTGCATTTATGATGTAACCGAATCAAACAGATGGGCGGAGAGTGGGCGGAGCTTAAATGAAGCTTCCCCAGTATAGTGTATACACCATGCCTCGCGGAGCCATAGCAGTGCGTTGCACTGCAACGCTATACACGAGACCTAAAAAGGAGCCCTGAGTCACCCATGTCTGATGAAGACAAATTATAGCACATTTTTAAGACATGCAAGCCACCCTAGGTGGAATTTTTTACTTCTTACCTCTTTCACATTTCAGGAAGCCAAGCTGGGTATTCCATAAACTCTGCTTGTATTCCATTATGTGTGGCTCCCTGTCATAACAGTAGGTTGAATTACCTTATTGCTATTCAATACGCCCACCCCCTCAGGACTGACATTAGGAGACACATTGAGCCCCAAATCAGGGATTCTATGGACCTCAGGCAACCAAACCTTCAGAGTTTGACAACTCAGATGGCAAACTATCAGACCCTGATCAGGGTAGTTAGCTTAGAGGGGTGAGAAAGGTAATCTAAAGCATCTGCGGCCAAGGCCTTAAACCTATTGGACTTTTTATTGTAACACATTAGTCTCAGGTTGCCTTATATTACTATTCTGGTAGCATGTAGAGCTCAGCATGGGCTGTAACAACATTGGGGCAGATGTGCAGCTGATAAATATAGCCCAGGGGTATTGCCTGAATGTGGCAAGCTCTGGCCATCAGATTGGCAAGGTTCAAATGGCAGGGACAATGCCCCGACAGTCAAAATTAATTACAAAGCAGTCCCCAATGCAAGTTTTGGGAAAAGGTCCCACCCAATTGACCCTCCTAGCCATATTATGCCTGTTTGCCAAATTATGGCCTTCAGGGCCTAGGAGGGACAATCAGTGAGTCACTCTGTCCCTTAGAGTATAGTAATCTTCCCTGTAGCTGTTTTTAAGTGGAGATACCCCAGTGAACACTACAACGTAAGAGGCTGAGACAAGGGGGAGATTGAGGGAAACAAGCTTAGAAGTGGCGCCATTATTGCTATTCGCCTCCGCCCACCCTCACAGTAGGCCTCCTAACAGTCCCGCCTTTAGGACCCTTGGGGAGCACCAGTATCTTGAGACATCTATGAGTATCAGAGCTCATGAGATGGCTTATCGGATGAGCCCAATTGCCTACCAAAGTGGTAGAATATGGAAAAGGGCCACCATTAGATAGATGGTGTGTGCCTGTCAGGCATAAAAACAGGTCCTTCACAATCTTTGTGTCCTCTTGTCCCGGCGTTATTAATACCAGACTCACTGTGTCCACGTTATGCTCCCAGAGGACAGCTTTGATTTACAGAAAAGCATTAAGTTGTTTACGCTCATCTCAATTGATAAAAGTTTACTCAAACATTTTTTAATACATTTATCAACTGCAACCTCAGTTATGGTTTGCAACATGGGAGCAAACTCATTAACATTAAGATTATTGGAGCATTCATTGAATGGTGTCTGGCAATTACCCATCACTGGGACCAGCTGCGGCTAACTGTCCTTTGTTTTAGTCCTCGAACAATCAATTTCAGTGTCTGCCTTTTATTTTTCTCTTACGTTTAGGTGCGGGGAGATCACAAGTCGCAGGTGAGTACCTGGCCTGGGCTGATGCCTGTGGTTGGTGAATATCTGCACTAACAGTCAGGGCGCGACTAAGAACAGTACTCTGCCACCGCCTACAGCGGCCTGGCTAGCAAGGCTCATCCTAAAGGTTTCAGGAGGTGTGACTATGGGGTTTACAATTTAATTGGTAGTGGAGGAAAATGCAGATAGAATACCAAGCCTCTCCTCCCAGGTTTTGATTTCATCATTGATTGCCCCCACCACTGAAGTTAAATAGAAAAGTATTGATGATCTAAGGAGAACATTACTGGCAGAAACATTTGGGGATTCCCCTGGTTGTGAACTCCCAACAACTGAGGAGATGGGTTTCCCTTTGCCCATCCTGCCAAAGGAGTTAAAAGAAACGGGACCCAAAAGGACTATCTGAAGATATTGTTCCCCTCAATATCATGTGCAACAACGTGTACTCCAGCCAAGACGAAGATGAACCAACTTGGATGTGATATCTTGCCAAAGGACAAAGTGATGCCACACTTCCGTAGGACCATGAGGCCCCAGGTGTGTGCAGAATATGATGGAGGGTTCTACCTCCTGCCCTGAAGCTGTGTGGGACCTGTAGTCCCATGATGCGGCCATAATGCAGTGGCTGCTCTTTCCACTAATGACAACCTATTCACACAAGTGTGATAAATAATTTCTGTCACAATTTACTACATAACCTACCTAATCACAATGTATTACTCTGTTACAACCTTTTCCTTACACAACTCATAATAGAAACCCATTCAAACAGGGTTAATATCCCATTTTGAGCACAAACAACAAACTTACCTATTTAGGATCTACATCTAACAATTTACTCATAACAAAGTAAACTATATAAAACAAGTAATTTGAGGGTGTAGATGGTATAACAGATGTATCCATGTTACTACAACTATAATGTTCCAGGTCTGATTTTGAAAATTGCATATCACTGCATTGTGTGTGATTCTTTTTATTAAATTTTAGCATATTGTTCAAAAGAATATTTTTTGAATTAGGAATAGCAAAGTGGAATCCGAATGAATATTTCACATTTCATTTAACATAGCACATTATGATGCTTCACTTATTCCATTTTTGCAACAACTCATTTGGATTAAACCACAAACATGGATAGATGATCTTGTCTACAAAGAAGTTGAACTAGAGTGCTATATTTATAAGTCTATTAAGTGCACTGCAAAGAGGTCTTTGACTGCTGGCAAGGGTGCATCAGCTGTATTGTTGCACTTACTGTTTTTAAAATAAATTGAAAAATAGAATAAATTAAATAAGGATGCTGTGCCTTTATGTGTATGTACAGAATAAGACACTGTTGAATGTAGAGCCACATCTCACCACCTCCCCTACTGACACTCAGGCCCCCTTTAGTTACAACACCCATCAAGCCACTACCAAGAGATGTAAAATATGATATACTAATGTGAGATTCTGGACTAATCATCATACACACCTTTTGTCCACATATTTCCAATCCACTCATGGGCTGTTGCGTTGAAAAGGATTCTAAGCAATTATTGGCTTCTTTGTACTTCCTCAAGCAACATAAGTTAACTCATTTTCAGAGAATGCGAAATTATACCTAAATATTTTTTTGCATTGTAGAAAAATAAATAAAGTGTGATGTGACATTATTCACATTAAGAAACTGATGCACTGAATATTTCTAAAAAGATACATACTACACAATAAAGTCAAACATTGAAACACACTTTTGATTTCTACACACAGCACACATTTAATCAAGAGGGCCTTTTCGCAGAAGTTTACAAGGGAAGGAAAGAGCGAACGCACATGAGCATAGAATCACTAAAGAAGTATTGTATGGTGTACTACAATAAGTTTAATTTGCAAAAATCTATTTGGACCTCATATACACTATACATACACTGTCTATATACCATGTTCTATCAGTGCAAAAAGCAAACAATAATACAAGCAAAATGTTCCAGAAACACCAGCAAAACACTTTTTCTGCTGTTTTTAGTAGCACATAAATGTGTAACCACTGATAACAACTGTTTTTTAAGGTATTGAATTTACTTGAAAACACTGAAAAAAAACACCAGAATTTACCAAAAATAGAAACTGAAAACAGGAATTTAGATTGGAAAATAATGCTGTCTTCGAGGGCTACACAGATGAATAACAGTATAGCTGCAATCTTCGGGTTTGCATCGAATGGCAACAAACCAGTAACACAGATAGTTAAAATCCACCTGGCGAAAACTGTTTATGTGGCTACATATGGGGCAGCAATTTGGAGTATAACCAATGTGGACACCCTTAAAAAAATAGAGGATAGTTTCACCAAGAGGTTACTGTCCGCCCTTAAGGTGTGTACCAATGTAATTACACACAAAGAACTAGGCTTACCCTATAGTTCCAATACAATCATACTGGCTCCCTTGCTACTTTGGCTGTCAATTTGGAAACGGGAGGCAGTACAGTTAAAGCAATGTATTATAAAGGATGTCATGAAATTGGCCTATGGGTATAAAATAACGTGGCAAAATTATATAAGATGCACTCTGGACTTTATGGGGTTGGTGGCCCTATATGATGACTACGTGCAAATGTGAATCCTTTTCAAAGACAAAACGAATACATTCTTTTTTAGAGAAATATGCACAAGAAAGAGAGCAGAGGAATAAAGATAAAGCCACAGTAATTGCATATAATAAGTGGCCCCCTTTGGTGCACTGTCTATCCCCGTACCTTGCTTGTGTGACCAATAATTGCCATTGTTTCATTTTAACAAGGTTTGTTTGGGGTATGTAACTTTAATGCTGGGTTTCCCAGCGAATGTGTTCTCTGAGACACAACTGGGATGATGTCCGTGTGACTCCCAATTAAAACAATCAATTATACTCCTACCATTTTTTGCCATTTTTATTAAACAGAGAGGAAAAGATTTTTCATCTCATTTCTGAAGAAATTTTGTTTGCGTAATTACATTATAGCACTGTCTGTTAAGTTACAATCAGAGACTCCATATGTTTGCCTGACGGTGGCCTCGTTTTTATGTACAGAAGTAAAACTTGCAGATTATCAAACATGTGTTCATATGTTAAAACTTGTATAATATGCACAGCTCGAACAAATCTAAATGTATTAAGAGGCAGATGAACTAGTGAAGTGATGTATAGACTTTTTAAGGATTTTAGATACATTTTTAGATATGAGCTTTTTTATGATAACTTATTGATTGTTTGCATATTTGTATCTGAACTTTTTATGCATTTGTTTCCAAATGCAAAATAAAGTATTAATGGATTGATTGATTGAATAATGTTTTCTATTATTTTGTGTAATTCTACATTTTAAAGCGTACATAATCCCAGAAAGTAAAAATAATATACCAACAATGTGAAACGCATGTCAAAATGTAAGCATGCAGCAAAGACATAACACTATTCAGTAGTCAAAAGGAAAAAGATTATGACACATAATGAAACATAAAAAATGACTATAAAAATATAATGTACATTACAATTCCACCTATCGTGAAGACATGAAAGACAGTGTTACATTTTGTTTGCAACTGCTCTTCCAAATACATTAGCAACCCAAATGGGAGCCTCCAGATACACTTTCCACCTGTCCTCATGATTTACACAAATATTATGCTCAGATGTAGTCATAACATTTACCGGATTTCTACAGATATGCAGCAGATGACCTCGTCAAGAACAAGTTCTATATACACATGACATATGTCAAGTACCTTAGAAAAAACTTGTTAAAGTTGTCATCTCTACATGACTGAGAGAAAGTGTATTAATATTATTTTTGAAAACATCTAATCAATGTTCAGGCAACATGACCTGCAGATCTCTTCGTCATCAGTTTCGGTGCAAGACTAAACAATAAGCACCGATGACTTGTTAGTGCTTCAGCAAATTATAGGATGACATGACCTAGGAAGAATGACGAAGACCTATCATTATGTTTGTAGCAAACTCTTTCATTTTCCAATTAATATATATATATATATTTTTTTTTAAAGACATCAACAGTTGTAACAGATACAATCTTACATAGCATTCTCTCTTTTACATGTCACAATTAGAATACATACTACTGTACATTCATTAACATTTTCCTACAAATATACATTTTTCATATAATGACCAAAACAACCTGAAAAGTGAATAGTTCATTAGCAGCATACTTCCTATTGACCTTTATATTTATATTTCACATTAATTCACGTACCATCAAGCAAAGTTGTTTTCAATGAGTTCGTCCCTGAGGTCACTGTCTTCATCCTCTTCACTGTCATCTTGTTGACACATATCAACAGCATCACCATGGGGTTCTCACTGGTAGTCATCATAAGGGATGTAGAGAATGTTTTTCGTCAGGTTATTTGTTAGAAATTGAATGTTTGGTTGGCAGAAGTATGCACCCTGTCCAAGCAGGAACCACAATCCTAGACTGATACAAACTCCGAATTAACCTGTGCTCACCCTCTGGTAGCTTCAAACAGAGCAGGCAGTCTTATCCTAAAAGGCAATGTGTAAAGTATTTGTGCAACACAATGCAACACACAGTAACACAATGAAAACACCACAAAAAGACGCCACACCAGGTTAAAAAATAGATTATGATTTTGTAAATAAAATAGGACCAAAATGACAAAACTCAAAGCAAAGCCTGAGATATGAATGTGTAAAGATTAAATGTAAAAATAGCTCTTGCAAGCAATTAGCGCCTTTGGGGTTATCTGGTTGTGCTGGCCCGGGGCAAAGTCAAGAGTTCAGGTGAACCGCGATGGAAAGTGGGCCAGATACAGGAGCCACGCAAGGCCCACTAAACAAAGTACCTTGATCCTGGTCGCAACAGGAAGACGCGGGGTGCAGCCACATGATGCATCGGTGTTGATCCCGCAGTCGAAGTGATGCACCGCTTTTCTTCATGCTGTGATGGCGATTCACCAGTTCTGAAGATGATGAGCAAAGAGGCGTTGGTTCCATAGACAATTTGCAGGGTTTCTCCTCACAGTCGAGGGGATGAGACTATGTTCCCACACTGCAGCTGTGGTAATGCAGTGGTTCCAATGAATTTGTTCTTCAGGTGAAGTGCTGGTTTTGAGTGTGATGCACCGATTCTGCTCCTGCCAACAGGGTTGATTCACCAGTTCTCCTACACACAGCCTGGAGAAATGCGTAAATTATACTGAAGCAAGCACCTGGGGCCACATCCAAAGGAACAGGACCAGGTGGTGATACTCTGATATCCCTGAGTCTCAGCAAACAGGAGGCAAGCCAACACGCCCCTGGAGATCACACTGGGCTAAAGGTAGAGTTCAGCTCTCTCTCAGCAGGGAGGGAGCAGTAGGCAGCAGGGCAGCACAGCAGAGAAGCAGTTCTTGCAGACCAGCGGTCTAGCAGACTAGCAGTTCGTATAGCAGCACATCAGTTCTTGTGACAGAGGTTCTTTTCCGGTCCAAAGGTGTCTGATTTGGAGGGGTCATAGACCCAGTACTTATACCCAGTTGTGCCTTTGAAGGGGGGGGGTGACTTCAAAGAAGGGTACTTGAAGTGCACAGAGGTCCTTTCTTCCTAGCCCTGGCTCGAGACTCACTACCGGGGAAGAATCATCACTTTGTGTGGGGACAGGGCACTGCTTATTTAGGTGTAAGTGTCAGCTCCTCCCTCACATCCTACCCAGGATGAGTCATCAGGATTTAGAGTGGCACTCAGACACACATAACCTTCCTTTGTGTGTAGCTGTCTAGAGGGAATGCACAAAATAAAGCTGTGACCCACCCCAGATGTGTATTGGAGACAGGCTAAAGGCAACAGAGCTTTAAGGGCAGAAACTTTCTAAGAGGGCAATTCTAAAATAGTAATGTTAAATCCAACTTTGCCAGCATAGAGGATTCACCATTACCATTCCAATGATATGAAACGCAACAGCGCTTCTCATTCAGGAATTAAAGATTGAAAGTGCAGTAAGGAATTCCCAATGTTAATCTATGGGAGGAGTAGGTCTCACAGTAGTGAAAATAAAAATTACATATTTTTCACTACCAGGACATGCAAAACGTAAGTACATGTCCGACTTTTTACTTACGCAGCACCCTGGCCTATGGGCTACCTAGGGTCTACCTTAGGGGTGACTTATGGGTAATAAAAGGGGTGTTTAAGGTTTGGCATGGGGTTTTTCAAACACCAAGTCAACATGACAGTAAACCTACACCTACTGGCTCTGCAGTGGCTTAAAGGGCAACTTGTGTGGGTGGCACTATCAGTGGTGCAGGCCCTCTAGTAGCATTTAATTCCAGACCCTGGGCACAGGTAGTCCACTCTACTAGGGACTTATAGATATATTAAATATCCCAATTGTGGATAAACCAATTTTACCATGTTAGAGGTGAGAGCAAATGGACTTTAGCACTGGTCCAGCAGTGGCAAAGTGCTCAGAGTCCCAAGGCCAACAAAAAGATCAACAAAAAAGGGGAAGGTAAGCAGGCATAACATTCAGGGGAAGACCGCCTAAGGCTGACATGTCGAACAACAATATTGTGTAGCATACAACATAGCACAGCAATCTTGCAGTTCTTCCTAGAAGACAACAAAAGGGCAATTCTACTCTTGCCCAGGTATGGAATTGGGCCTTCAGAAGCCAATAGACAGATTAACAGATCCTTTGTTTGCACATTGGCCTAAAAAAATGGACTTTCTCTGGTGTTTCTGGGTTTCTCAGGGGTGTTAAAGGCCATGTATGGTTAGGAAAGCTGAGTCACATAAAAGCAAAAATAAGTGAAATTATATCAAGAAGGGCCAATCATTCAGAATAAATATCAATGCAACAACATTACCTTTTTGGTACTAGGTCTACCATTTGCCATATGGATCTGTTGCATAGCATTAGCAAGTCATGGGTGGAGCTTGGAAATCTTGCACACTCAGTGGTGATGTAAGAATCTGCTAGACAAACTATCTGCACCGTGATGGACTGGGAATGTTACCTATTGAGGTAAAACATGTGGTATGCCTCTCAAACCATAAAACCCAGCTGTGATATTGTTGAATGTAGTATTATCTGTTGGAAATTAAAAGTAGTCATTCATATGTTGGAGCATAGCATCCAGAACATGGCTGAGGAAACCTGCAAATGTTGGCTGTGACATTCCATTGGAGTAGCTATCTGTGTACTGGAGAGAGCCTATAGCACAGAAATGTCACATTGCAATAATCACAATAGGTGGAATGGTTGTATGAATTCTGAGGTCCGACAAGAACTCAGGTTGAAATCGTACTGTGAAGGCTTCACTGGTGTCACGGTTAACCCGGCACTTCTTAATGCCCATTCTGCATGCGAGTGAGATGTGGTGTGTACACTTTTTTCACTCCATTGATATTAATTTGATCTTCGTCCCTGGACTTGTGGATGGATATGTCTACAAAATATAAGTGCAATATGTCAATATTGTATGTTTACAGATGGGTGTTGACATATATCAACAATTTATGATTTCAGGCTATGTAAACATCAAATGTTCACATTTTAAATTAAAAAGCTATTTTCATTTTCTTTTCTTTTATTGCCGAAAATATATATTAACAGGTATTACTAACAGTAGTGTTTTCTAAAGTCACCAAACATTCCAACATTTAAATAAAAAACTTTCTGGGCAAAAAATAATAATATCAAATAATGCTAAAATATTTCATAGTTACTGACAATAGTTTTATCTGTCTATGTATGGTGTCTTTTTAATTTTTTTTATATTTAGGGAATGGTCATTACATTACATTGCAAATGGTGTATATCTATATTTTGCATATTAGACATTCTAATTGTTATTCATGGAAGCATTATCATGGATGTAGGATGCTTACTTTGAAAACGCACTACCAGTCCGCCATATTGTCAGGCATACCCTGTGTTGACAATGTAGCCTTACGGTGGCAGATGAAACATGGCGCTGCCTAACTTGTTCAAGTCCAGTCTGAACCTATCTTTTCCATTGAACACAATCTGACATTCTTTAAAATGCTTTGTGATTGACATAATGCTTCACATGCTGTGTAAGCTTCTGTTGACCTAATTTCAGTCACATTGGCTACATGATTTTGAGAGTCATTTTATCATTTGCTCCCTAACCTTCAAGTGTAGCAGACCTCCTCACCTGTTGCTGCTCATTTTCTGCTACTAGAACCCACCATGGCTTAAGATGCAAGGGATAGGGTCCCCAACTTCACTGCATGAGAATATGATATATTTATAAAAGGGGCCCTGACTAATGACAGTCAGCTGAATGGGCCAGCGGAGAATGAGGTAAGCTCCAGACAAGAAATACACTAACATGAATGTATAGTATTGCTTATAAGGATTGTAAAGGACTTCTCAAAGTTCATGTAATTTTGTAATACTCCAATCAGTCATAATTATAATTTGACTTAAACCTATTATTTTTAGATTTGGCACACAAACCCAAGATAATTTTTTACTACATTTGAAGTTGACCTTGTGTGTCTAAACTATCAACTTTCTGAACTGATGATCCAATAATCACCTTTAGAAATGCCATCTTTCCAGTTTTAATAATATGTTACAAGTCAATAAATGAACAAATATAACTTTTTAATTGGGGTATTCATATATATATATATATATATATATATATATATATATATATATATATATATATATATATATATATATATATATATATATATATATATATATATATATATATATATATATATATATATATATATTACCTACTGGCGATAGCCAGTAGGTATATATAGTTAGGATTTTTTCTCTATGGGATTTCTGAAAATTCTATGTCTAATAACATTGGCGTTTGTGGACGGAATTGGCTGAAATTTTCAGGAAAATGGCACATTTCGTTTCTGAGCAGCCCCTGAAAATTTGGGGGGGGGTTTCGTCAAGCGGGGGCCGAGAAAAAAGGGGGGTCCCAAAACGTGTTTTTAACATTGAGTTTTCCATAGGGCGGTTGGACTCACTTTTAGCTCGAACGGCTGAATGGATTTCCACAAAACTTGGCAAAATTGTAGGGACTGGTAGCCCGATGTGCCTTTGCTATGTCTCAAGATATATGCTCCAGTGGTTTTTACGAAAATTAACTTTGAAAAATATATATTGGGCTACATTGGGCTATATATATGTTGGAGCCCAATGTAGCCCAATGTAGCCCAAAGATGGCCACCAGAGACAAAAGAGCCCAAATGTAGCCCAAATATCAGCCAGATGTAGCCCAACTATAGCCCAGTGACAGAATGTCCCAGAGTGTTCTAAAGAACAACTAGAGCGTTAACAGTCTTACTTATGACAAAAGTATGGCACACCTGCAGTCATCTTGATTGGAATAAAGTGTTAACACTTAAAACATTTAATTTGCAAAGGAACAAAATGAGGGGTTTCATTTTGCCATAGAAATGTTATATATATATATATATATATTACCTACTGGCGGTCGCCAGTAGGTATATATAGTTAGGATTTTTTCTCTATGGGATTTTTGAAAATTCTATGTCTAATAACTTTGGCGTTTGTGGACGGAATTGCCTGAAATTTTCAGGAAAATGGCACATTTTGTTTCCGAGCAGCCCCTGAAAATTGGGGTGGGGGTTCGTCCAGGGGGGTCGAGAAAAAAGGGGGGTCCCAAAACGTGTTTTTAACATTGAGTTTTCCATAGGGCGGTTGGCCTCACTTTTAGCCCGAACGGCTGAATGGATTTGCACGAAACTTGGCAAAATTGTAGGGGCTGGTAGCCCGATGTGCCTTTTGTAGGTCTCAATATATGTGCTCCAGTGGATTTTGATAAATTAACGTTTAAAAAAAGATATATATCTGTAACAGCGGACCGGGCAGCGGTCCAGTTCGCGTACTTTTCGCGCAACGGAGCTTTGTGAAGCGAAGCTGATTGGTTCTCCGGCGTCTGTAAACATTCCAAACAGTCCGTAGCGGCCGCCATCTTGTCTCTCGGTAGGATCGAGAGACAAGAGGAGGCCAAAGCGAAGGGGCAAATGACCATAAGGGGGCATAGTAGATCCTCCCTGACCTCTTAGGTTTGATGTACCATTTTGCCAAGTTTGGTGTAATTCCGTTCAGCCATTCAGGCTGTAGACGTATCTAAATGTCAATAATCGAACGGCTGAATGGATTTGCACGAAACTTGGCAAAATATTAGGGACTGGTAGCCCGATGTGCCTTTGCTAGGTCTCAATATATGTGCTCCAGTGGATTTTGAGAAATTAACGTTCAAAAAAAGATATATATCTGTAACAGCGCTCCGCGTACTTTTCGCGTTACGGAGCTTTGCGAAGCTGATTGGTTCTCCGGCGTCTGTCAACATTACAAACAGTCCGTAGCGGCCACCATCTTGTCTCTCGGTAGGATCGAGAGACAAGAGGAGGCCAAAGCGAAGGGGCAAATGACCATAAGGGGGCATAGTAGATCCTTCCTGACCTCTTAGGTTTGATGTACCATTTTGCCAAGTTTGGTGTAATTCCGTTCAGCCATTCAGGCTGTAGACGTATGTAAATGTCCTATGGAAAATTGCATGGGGAAAACACATTTGAAAGTGTTGAAATTTAGAACCAATTAAAATGTTACTTTGGTTTTGTATTTGTGTGTGATGAAAGTTAATTGGTTATGTATATATCTCAAATGAGAGGAAACCACAGCCATTTTGTGATACTACTGTCTGAGGTACATTTGTGAGGAATTTTTGGTGGTGAATTTCTGGTGTTTGATTTACAGAGTACTAACACTTCTCCTACTTTTAAAAAGGTGAGTTGTTAATTTGTAAGGGGAACTATGTTGTACACTTGAAGATAATTTGAAAAATGTTTTCTGTTATTTATTTGCAGTCCTTCTGTTATACTAAATACTTGATAAAGTTAGTTTTATATTATGTATTACTAAAAACGATAAATGAAAGTGATTATTTTTTTTTGCAATTTACAGCAAGCAATTTCAAAATAAAATGGCTCACAATGAAGAGACCGTGGCAATTTCTTTGTAAGGGGAACTATGTTGTACACTTGAAGATAATTTGAAAAATGTTTTCTGTTATTTATTTGCAGTCCTTCTGTTATACTAAATACTTGATAAAGTTAGTTTTATATTATGTATTACTAAAAACGATAAATGAAAGTGATTATTTTTTTCTGCAATTTACAGCAAGCAATTTCAAAATAAAATGGCTCACAATGAAGAGACCGTGGCAATTTCTTTTGCATTGTCCACTACATTGATTGAAATTGAGAGCACCAATACTGAAATATTGTCACAAGGAGATGACTTGTATGATTTCATTAGATTGATTGAAATTGACAGCACCAATAATGAAATATTGTCACAAGGAGGAGATGACTTGAATGATTCCACTACATTGATTGAAATTGAGAGCACCAATAATGAAATATTGTCACGAGGAGATGACTTGAATGATTCCACTACATTGATTGAAATTGACAGCACCAATAATGAAATATTGTCACAAGGAGGAGATGACTTGAATGATTCCACTACATTGATTGAAATTGACAGCACCAATAATGAAATATTGTCACAAGGAGGAGATGACTTGAATGATTTTTTTGATCAATCTGTTGATGGCGAATTTATCGAATGTTTGGAGACCATAGAGTTACAAGAATCATCATTGCAGACTTTTAATGAGGAGATTCCAGATGAGATGATTGAAGAGGAAATTGCTGATGAGGACATGTTACTAGTTCTTTCAAATTTAGAAAATTCTGAAGAATAAATTTATATTTAGAAATCAAAAATTGTTTGAGACATTATTCATTTTTATTTTTAATTTATGAGGTTGTAGCGAAGTGATTGTAGTATAAAATGAGACTTATAGTATAGAGTGCAACATTTTTATGTTACATGGTAAGTTTACTCATATTTACTTCCCTTCTCCCACTATATTATCTCCAATGTGTATTTGACATCTCTTCTTCATCTCCGGCCTCCTTTCTCTCACTGTGTGTCTCTGATGCATCTTATCGCTGCTATTTTGTGTAATTACAGAAGAGAGTAAAATAAAATAGTTCGGAACGTGAAAAGGGGGCAAAGTAGAGTACCCCTCACCCCCTAGGCCTTCTCAGGCGGTCCCAAAAGGATCAGTTTCTGCTTTCCTGAGAGATTATGGTATGAGTTCCATATACCACAATAATTTGCATTACAACATGCAAGATATATATCTCCTATTACCAACTTTTGGAGATATTCGCGCTAAGCGCGAATATCTCCAAAAAGTAACACCTGCCCTGAGCAGTTCTTAGCCATGTTATCCAATGGGAGGTGGATAACATGGCTAAGAGCATTAGCTCGGTAATGCATGAATATCGCTGACTTTTTAGCGATATTCATGCATTGCGGCCGTTTTTTATCGCATTTGCGATAAACCTTGATAATAGCAAGGTTTATCTTCGATAATTTCTGACGATGCTTAGCGGTAAAAAATTCGTTGGTAAGCATCGTTAGCGATAAATATCGCTTAACTTTGGTAATATGCCCCAACGTCTGTTAACGTTCGATTCGAAGGAAATGAGGAAGTGTTGAAAAACATTGTTTGCGCCATCTTGCCTTTTTTGAAATGCCACACTTTTGTCGTGCACGGCAGCCATTTTAGATGCCTTGACCAGACCCACTCTCTGCACGCTGTCGATTCGTAGCATGGCTCCCCACCCTCGCAAGCATCTTCCCCAGGCACTGGTCACCCCCGCTCTCTGTCTTATGCATGGGCAATAAACCTCCCACCATCTGCGCTGCTCTTCCCTGAGAATCACACTCTGTGCCTGCCCGAAACCTCCCTTTCGCCCTATTCACTACCGCACCCTCTGACACTCCTCTTCCTCTGTGTCCGATTGTCCAGGCTATCAGCTAGCCCTGCAGATGTAGTTTATGGCTCCAGCTGTAAAGAATCACCCCTCTTTAAAGGAGTTATAGTAGATCAAGGCCCACACCCGATGAGATCCGTCACACCACACGTGTTCCTACTATCTGAAAACCATCCTGTATTGTGATTGGGGAGGGGACCGAGCCTGAAGCGGAAGATTCTAGGAATGACTCTTTGTACATCAAAGTTTTTACAATTATGTGTCACATTAAAAATATATAGCACTCCAACAAAGTAGTAGGAATATAAAACTTTAATAACATATAAATATATACAACAAAACAAAAACAGTAAAAACATTTAAACAACGAAGAGACCGTGGCAATTTCTTTTGAATTCCTGATGAGGACATGTTACTAGTTCTTTCAAATTATGAAAATTCAGAAGATGTTGCCTGGGGGTGGGTCGTCAGTAGCAGTCTGTTGTGCGAATAGTTCCAAGGCAGCAGAACGCGCTGAAATCTAGATGGCACGAAAGTGATGTCTAGTAAGTTGCCGCCCAGCAAATAACGGCGTGGGGCGCCGCGGGGGTGAGTGAGTCCAATAGGCACCACAGCTATTCTTACCGGCATTGCAGAATTACTGCTGGGGACAATGCCTGTGCTGTAGCAGGGTCACAGCAGAAACAAAAAGGATTCTGTTGAAGATGTTGTTGGTTTTCAATTTGAAAACAGTTCTGGTGTCAACTGCTATGGTAATGTAGTGGTTAATGTTTTGTTTTCTCTAGAAAATGTAAAAGAGGGGGAGGCAGTCCAAAGTTCCGTTAAAAGGGCAAAGGAAAGGATCAGTGGTTTGAACTATCACTCAAAAAGGGGAGGGGGTGCAACAATTTTTCCTACCGGGTCACACTGTGCTTTCACCGGAACTGAGGTCTGCAGGATTCTAGTAATTCAAAGTGAGGCTGGCGCCAGCATGGGAGCGCCGACGTCTCGCGGATACAGTTTCGTCACTCCACGGGCGATCATGGCAGTCATTCCCCATCGGGGGTCGGAGACTCCCGCGGCTCCTCTAGAATCTTCAAGGTCGTGGAGGACTACGGTGGTGGAGTCAACCAGTGACCGGGCCATTTCTTCATGCTGGGCACGCTCTTGCCAGGTCGATCGCCATTTTGAGAGTTCGGCAGCTACCGGCGATCGCGGGGTCACATGAGCGGACGGGCTCCACCCTGCCGGGCGAGACGTTGCAGCATCGCCACAGTGGACGAACCCTTTTCGGGGCGCCTGGAGCGCTGAGGGTGCAGCTGGGAAGCCTTCACCTGAGGAGGTGGGAGAGGCCTGTTCGCACCGTCTCTCCCTCCCAGTGCACCCCACGGCGCCCCGCTTGACATTTGTTATGGCCGGTGGCGATGAGGACGGGGGGGGGGTCGGAGGCATGTGCAAGACATCCCCCACAGTGTTGTCAAAGCCATTTTTGAAGACAGAAGTGGTGCCTGGCGTGTTGCCGCTGCTATTACGAAGGAGAAAAGAAAAAATGTCCCGTCCGTCCTTGGGCCGGGCTTCCGGTGGATGTCGGCCGGACGCCCCTGGCTCTGGCCTCATGAACGGGTTCCTTGGTTTATCGGCTGCAGTCGGATCCCGTCGGCCTCGGCCCCCCGACCGTTGGTGGCTGGACCGGAAGAGCATGTGGCGGGACTACCTGAAACTCTCAAGGGCCACCGCGGCCGGACTGGGAGAGAGAGGGGAGGGTCGAGGAGACATTCCCCCCCCTGCAACTCTTCAGCGTTGTAAAGGCAATCCCCTGGCCGGGTCCCGCTGGCCTCGGCCTCTCCTCCGGCTACACCCTACGTTAGGATCTCCTGGCCGAGGCGTGGCAGCAGGACCCGCCTTATATGGGCTGCTCCCGGCTGGGCGTAGCCGCAACCCTGCCCCACCTTGGAAGTTTCCAGAATGGGGGCGGATGTTCTACTGACTTGCATTTTCCCTAGTCTATCGATTTTTTGGGCGTGGCAGGCGGTGGGACAGCGAGGGGTGATTTGGTTTCTCTTACTGTTTTTCTGGTCTCTCACCACTGGCATATTTCTAACGTTTTCTTGTTTCTAGGACATTAATAGGTTTTATCATTACGTTATGTTATCGTTTCTTTGTTCGTTGTTTAATAAAAGTTCATGTTCATCAGTGGCCTACTGATTTTCGTTTTCCTATTCTTTTCTTTCCAGGTTGTTTCATGCTAAAGTTTCTGTTAACAGGATACAGTGATCACTTCGTTATTATTGCATATGTCCTTTTCACTAGGGGTGCTCTCTGGTCGGGCCAGATGACGTATCTCTAGTAAATGGTCCGGGTGAAACAGGTGCATCAATCAGTGGGGAGTAGATAGGCATGACAGATTACAACGGGGGAGAAAGGTCCGCATTACGTACCCTTTCACTATTTGCAAAGATTTTCCTACGTATATTTGCAAACAGGGAATACCTCCAAAAAGAACCAATTCCCAAACAGTCAATGTTTGGGGAAACAATCAATCAATGAGGAACGAAATAGGCACGACGTGTTAAAGGTTTGCGTTACCTACCCTTCACTATCTGCAAAGGGAGAGAGAATATTCCTATTCTTCCTCGTTTGCAGGCAGAGAAGATTCTTAAGAGAACCAACTTCGAACAATTCAATGCTCGATTCAAACAATCAACAAGGGGTACTGTGAACACAAATGAACGCCGCTTATGTACATACACATTGGTATTATCAACAGGTTGTTCCTAATGTTTCTATTTTAGGGAGGTCAAAAAGAGATCCCATTAGTGGCCTACTGATTTTGCTCGATTCCTTTTGTTTTTTTACACGATTTTTCGCTATCTGCAAAGACTAAACAGAGTATTGCGACTCTGTGCTTGTTTGTAAATAGAGAATGAACCAAAGAGAACAATCAATCAAATGGAGAGAGAAGCAGGCACGACGGATTACAACGGGGGCAAAGGCCTGCGTTAACTACCCTTCACTATCTGCAAAGAGAGAGTACTCCTAATAGAAATGAGGGGTGGGGGGCAGCATTCAAAGCAGATCAGTGTGCATAAACACGAAAATGTTTTTACTTACCACGTACTTGACATTCGACAGCTTATGATATTTGCTATTAAAAAACCATTGAAATTCACTGAAAAAACCATAGGTTATAGACCATATATAGTTAGGAATTAGCATTTACAAAACCTTGAAAATTCACTGAAAAAACCATAGGTTTTAGACCATATATAGTTAGGAATTAGCATTTAAAAAACCTTATTTTACTCACACAAAACCATTGAAATTCCATATATAGTTAGTTGCACTAACTATATATCGCGCACCCGCAATCCACTGCTGATCATGTCACATATTACATCATTCATGACATGGTCAGTGACATCACTGATGACATCACTGATGACATCTCAAATGACATCACTGATGACATCACTGATGACGTCTCATTTGACATCATTCTTGTGCTAATACGATAAACCTCTTCAGACTCTAATATAACCTTAGATACACTCAGTGTATACAGACACTCACACACTGCCACTCATCCATGGAGTTACTCACACACCCAGTCAGTCATGCAAAGAAACAATCTCACCTCCATTTCTTCAACTATACAGTTATACACACCTTACTTATTGAAACATATACTAACACATATTTACTCTCTTATACAATCCCTGATACAAGTTCACAATGATCGATACAACCACTCACTCATTCAGTGGCTCTCATGCACAGTTATTTATATATGCCAACTCTCACATGTACTGTGTTTTACATATGTACTTACTATGACATGTAGCATTGAGATATCCATTCACTCATCAATACACTCATGCACACAGTCAACTGCCCATGTAGCTGTTTCCACATGCACTCTTGAACTCATACACCTAGTGAATAAACTGCTCACACATCTATGCACAGAGTCACACACCTTCCAGCCACCCCCACACAAACTCAATCTCCCATAGAAATACTTGGGCAACCAATTAATAACACATATAGCCTCTCGTATAGCTAATGATCAACACATGCAGCAGTTTACATCACAACAGACATAATGATGCACAAATTAAGACAGTTTAGTCACTAACCCATGCATTCAGTGAGACACATTTAATCACTCACTCATACAGTCAGTCACGCACCTACTAAATCCTTCATCCAGACACTTATACATCCACTCATTCTTCAATATGTAAGACATATTTTAACTTTACAGAAACATACAGTCACTGGATGTTGTCATCAGTGATGTCATCAGTGATGTCATTTGAGATGTCATCAGTGATGTCATCAGTGATGTCACTGACCATGTCATGAATGATGTAATATGTGACATGATCAGCAGTGGATTGCGGGTGCGCGATATATAGTTAGTGCAACTAACTATATATGGAATTTCAATGGTTTTGTGTGAGTAAAATAAGGTTTTTTAAATGCTAATTCCTAACTATATATGGTCTATAACCTATGGTTTTTTCAGTGAATTTTCAAGGTTTTGTAAATGCTAATTCCTAACTATATATGGTCTATAACCTATGGTTTTTTCAGTGAATATATATATATATATATATATATATATATATATATATATTCACTGAAAAAAACATAGGTTTCACACCAGTTTTAGTTAGCTGGAAATTTTACTCGCATAAAACCATTGAAATTCCCACGTTATAGTTAGTTGGACTCACTATAACTTGCGCGTGCAATGCACTGCTGATGACGTCACATATTACATCACTCATGACATGGTCAGTGACATCACTCATGACATCACTGATGACACCATCCAGTGAATGTGTGTCTTTCTGAAAAATAAATATATGTTATATATGTATATGTTATTGAATATATTAGTGAATACATATATTAGTGAGTAATGTTTAAATATTTAAATATATGTATTAGTGTTTCAGTTTGTTTAAAAGTAGCTGCATGGGTTGGTGAGTAGCTAAATTTGTATGTATATGGGTTATTAGATGTTTTTTTTAATATCAGTATGAGTGTCTATATGGTTTGGTGGGGGTATTACTTAGCACATAGATGCATGAATGACTGACTCTCTCTTTGTATGTGTTTTGAAGACAGCATATGTGCAGGACTATATGGGTGGATGAGTGTGTATGTGTGTGTGTTAGTGAGTGAATGACTGTCTCACTAGTGTCTTTATCAATAACTACATATGTATTAATATATATAAGTGAGTATATGTGAGACTGAGGCATTGTAAGAGTTCCTGTTTAAATAAGTATGTTTTTCTATAAGTGATTGTTTAACAGAGTAAATATATACATGTTTTCTTAGAAGTAAGGTGGTAGTGTGTGTATAGCTGTATATAGAAATAAATGGATGTTCAATAGTTTATTTGCATGTGTGAGTATGTGTGTGAGTAACTTTTGGATGACTGTCGGTGTGTAACAGGATATACAGGTGTATCACTACATATGATGAGTGAGTATATGTATGAGTGACTACATAGAACTGTTGGTGAATGAGTGGATGTGTATATAGATAGTGGAATTACTTAATTGGTTGTTGTAACTGATATGGGTAGCTCCATTTTTTTGAAAAATTTAGTTTCTAATTTATAATATATGTTCAAGGGTTACATTACAGTGAAAGGAGATGGGTCACTCTGTCACTAGGATGGTGTCATCAGTGATGTCATGAGTGATGTCACTGACCATGTCATGAGTGATGTAATATGTGACGTCATCAGCAGTGCATTGCACGCGCAAGTTATAGTGAGTCCAACTAACTATAACGTGGGAATCTCAATGGTTTTATGCGAGTAAAATTTCCAGCTAACTATAACTGGTGTGAAACCTATGGTTTTTTCAGTGGATTTCGAAGGTTTTTTAAATGCTAATTCCTAACTATAACTGGTGTGAAACCTATGGTTTTTTCAGTGAATTTCATAGGTTTTTTTAATAGCAAATATCTATAGGTATGAAAGTAATAATTTTTATAACAAATTTTAAATTGTGTGAATATTTTTTTTTTTTTATTGTTTGCCTTGGTACGCGCCCCGGGGCGCTCCCGGGGCGCGTACCGGTGAACGTACGGGTGAGCACAATGCTACCGAGCGCCCCGGGGCACGTACCGCGGAGCGTCCCGAGAGCGCTATTCCCGCGAACGAAAACAACATCATGACGTTTCGCGTAGTCGCGTGATGCGTCATATGACGCACTGCGTAAGCGCACCAGGAAGCACGCGATCGCATACGATCGAGCAACGTCTCGATTCGCTTACGCGACGCGCCCCGGGGCGCGTAGCGTAAGCACGTCGGGTCATGTGATCTGAAAATAACACTTTTCATTGGTGCAGATCAGTTTTGGTTTCCAAATGATGAAAGCTTGGATCATGTGACTTGAAAATAACACTTTTCATTGTTCCAGAACACTTTTGTTTTCCAAATGATGAAAGCCCCCTCCTTTTTTCCTTATTCTGACTTTGTCCTTTGACTGAGGAAGACCTGTGTGGAGATCTGTCTCTAATCTTTTCTACTTTAAAATGGCTACAGTAGCAGCAGCAGCTGGAGCATCTGCCCCACCACCACCACCATCAAAAAGACCACCAGAAGATTATATTGGTGGTGAACAGGAAGAGGAGGAGGATGAGGAAGAGGAGGCACAGACAAGGGAGTTCCTGCCACAAGATAAACAGCCCTACAAACCCAAAGAGCACTTTGTATGGCAGTTCTACAAACTCCCAAGGGGTTTTAAAAAAGTCAACGCAGCAAAGGTGACTTGCTTAATTTGTGGTGCTGAGCTATCCAGCGGGAACCCTAACAAAAAGTATTCCTTCGGGAATCATACGATAATTCGCCACATGATGCGTTGGCATCCAAACAACTACTCTAATGCAGAGTTAAGAGACCTCTGCAGTAAACTACCCTCATCAACGTCTCGACGCTCAACATCAAAAGAACCCACTCCATCGGGTTCGGGGGCAAGAGACACATTGGCTACTAACCAACCAAAGTTTAATGATTACAAAATTGTATGCAAATATTGTAACAAGTTACTTGCTTATGGTGAGCAAAGCATTGAACTTATCATGGTTTCTGGTGATAACCATAAGTGTCCAAAAAAACCCTAATTTTTCCTGATTTTTTTCATGCTCCAATTGAGCCATTTACAATTCCCTGTTTTTTGTTTCTCCCCATAAAAAAAAAAAAAAAAAATAAAAGTGTTCAGAAAAGCCAAAAAAAGTACAAAATGTTCAAAAAAACATAAAAAATAATATAAAACAACAAAAAGAAGAAAAAAAACAGTTCTTTTTAGAACTACCTTTACTTTATAAAAATAAACCTATATTTTTAAAGAATCTGTGTCAATCTTTTTTCTGCATGGTACGCGTACTGGTACGTGCACCGGGGAGCGCACCAAAAAAAAAAAAGAAAAAAAAATTTATGAAGGAGTTAGCATGATGGAAGAACACAAAGAGAGTAATGTTAAGATAAAGAGAGCTAGAGGGAGAAACACAGAGGGATTGTTTACTACATAGTTAAAAACAGACAAAGTGTAATAGGGTGAAAATGAGAAAAGTAAAATCACTAAAGGAGCAAAAGAAGGGAAGAGAGAGGAAGAACACTAAACTAGAGATAGTGGGAGAATGTGAGTGGGTGTTGAAAGAAAAAGATAGGACAGAAAAAAATTGAGAATGAACGGTAGTGGCGTAACTGGGATAAATGAAGAACGGTGAGGGAGGGTAAGAAAAGACCAGTTAGTATAAGTAAAGAGGGGTGAAAGAGAGTGAAAAATTGAATTAGGATAAGAGATGGGGAGTGACAAACACAAAGGACAGAGAAATTAAAGGTAACAGTACCTGAATGGGTTTGAGTGAAATAGCAAACAAAGATAAATAATGCAGTTTGTGTGAGTTATGGGGAGTCAGTGGGTGTAGGTCGGGGTGTCGGTGTGTAAGGTGTTTCTGTGGTTGTGGCTGTGTGGGATGTTTCGGTGTGGGTAGAGGTGAGGGTGTGTGAGATATGTGTCAGGGGTGTGTGGGTGTGGGGGTATATGTGTGGGATGTATGTGTGTGTATGGAATGTGTGTGTGTTTTTGAGGTGTGTGTGTGGGAGGTTTTTTTGTGTGTATGAGGTGTGTGTGTGGTGTGTGTGTGGGATGTATGTTAGAGGTGTGTGTATGTGTTGGGAGGGGGATAAGGTGTATGTGTAGGAGTAAGGTAAATAATTAAGAAAAAGAGAATGAGTGAAGAAGCAAAGGAAGGGAACAGAGGGTAAGTGAAGTAAAGAATAGGGATCGAATGAAGTTGAATATGAGATGGGAAATCGGAAAAGGGGAGTAAACATGTAGAATAAGAATAAGTGAGTGAAGCAGAGTAAAGACACAGGAGTGTGGTAGATTAAGAAAATGTTAGTGAGCTTAAAGCAAAGGGTGATCACAAACTACATTTTTTTACTCATACTTACCATATAATAAATAATTTTTTTAACTACACTTTGTATCTGTGAAAGAGAGAAGAAAAAATAAGTTATAATTAGTAAAATATGTATTTTAAATTAAAAGATCCAAATGAAGAGGTTAAAAATCATAACGCTCTATTTAGAAATAAAGTTAGAGTGAAGAACACAGAAAGGGAAATAAACTAAGGTAGAAGGACAAAAAGAGGGAAAAAGAAATAGAAGGAGAGCAAATTACAAAGAGTAAGGCATATAGATTCACTGAGAAAAAGAGAGAGAAGAACAGAGAAATGAAATGAAGGTAAGAAAGATACTAAAACAATGTGAGTTACCAAAACTAAATCAGGAAACAGTAGTAAGTAAAAAGATAATGACTGAGACAGAAAACAGTCTAATTAAGGATGCATTTAGAAGAATGAGGAATAGAAGATAACTGAGAGTAAGTGAAGAACACTCATAGAATAAAAGGATGAAGGGAGAGATGATAATATACAACGATTGAGGGAAATGGAGTGAATAAGTTAGTAGAGAGACACACTAAGAGAAAAACTGAGTGAGATGGAGTACAATGAGTGAGAAAAGGAAAAGAGTAAGGGATCAAAAAAAGGAAACAGAGGAGAAGACGACTAAAACAGTGGTACTGAGAGAAAATAATTTGGTGATGAAAGTAAAGAGAAGGACATTGAAAGAAAGGAAATGAGGGATAGTAATGGAACTAGAGTAAAAGAAATAGGATGAAGAACGATGAGAGAGGAGCAGTGAAGTTGTCGTAAAAGAAATGATAGAAGGTAGATAAACACAAGTGAACATAACACAAGGAGAGTGAGGCTCTGAGGACATAGAAGTAGTGAACAAAAAATAGATAGAAAAGGTAAAAAGTAAGGAGCAAACAAAGATAAGCGAGGGAGAGTGGGTGATTTATAGTGATAGAGTGCGATAATACTGCTGAGTGAGTAAACAGGAATTACTAAAAGAGCAAAGAAGGAAAATACGGAAAAGGGAAGTAAAGCAGAGAGACTGAAAGCTGAAAAGTTATGCAAGGGAGAGAGGGGATGCAGAAAGTTGAAATGAGAATGAGGGCTTGTCAAAGAAGTGGAGTAAAAGAACAGGGGTTACAGAGAGTGATAGAAATACATTATAAGTGAGTTAAAAGAGCTCAAAGAGGATGGAAAAAGGAAAGTGAGTGTCAGAGAATGGCAATACAATTTAATTTACACAATCCAAAGTATAGAATAACTTGTACAACATGTTACATAGTTTATTTTTGCTGTTCTCAGAATATATTGAATTTCACTTAAAACAGTGAGTTCAAATTATTCATCATATGACAGCGGGAAAAAAACACAATCTAAAAGATTGTGTTTTTTAAAAAAACTTAGATACTGACAAATGACAAATGTACACTAATCTTTGATTGACTTACCTTTCCTTGAGGCCAAATAGTATATCATGGAGGTCCTTTTCTCATTGCAAAGTACTTTGCTGTTCTGTAAAAAATCCATTTCATCGACTTTCTAGAAGAAAAACTCCAAGAACATCTGAAATATTTTCAATATTTTCATATACTCCTTTTTTCAGTCATGACTCTTTACTCATTCCTGCACCTTTCCATTTGGCCAAATAGTGTCAGATGTATGAGTATATATCAGTACTCCTCCCGTCTTCATAGGCCAATTACCTTTACCTAAATTTTGGCTGTAAAAACACTAGGTATGAATTTATAAAGCCAAAAGGCAAACGTTGTTTGAAAGTCAAATGAGTGTCGTTACATTGGGTCCAACCTTTAGAAGTTTTTAAATAGCATGTGTAATGCCCTGATGCTGTAGAAGGACCGTCATGAAAAATAATAGCTACAGTTGCAAAGGTTCTTCCTGATATCGATAACTGAGAAGCCACGAAATTTTTAATAGAAGTTGTCAATTTAGTTCCATCAGGTCTACATCGTTGGAACATTAAAATAACATAGTGACCATAATTTTGTAGAAATAATGTGGACAGCATTGCAGACTTACATTGGGTACACACCATATTGTGATCCGCTGCTTTAACTAGATTATTAAAAGGCACTGATTTGCAGTCTGGTAAAGTCAAATATATAAATCTTTCAGAGTCTATTCTAGTAGTACTTGATGAAGCACAGTTATCACAGTCATGTTGCCATTGATAAGAAAGGTTAAAAAGATTTTTTATATCTACTCCTTCATCTTGCGATACATCAAACATATACATTAAAAATTCCTGACAATCCTGCTGAATATTCTGTGAAAATTGATTTTGACCTGAACATATGTCTAGAAGATTTCTAATTTCTGAAACACTTTCTATTTTTGCTCTATCACTACTACATTTCTCTAACACAGAATTCAATAAACAGCACAATGTTTGTTCCCGATTTTCGACAGTCTGTTTTTGTAAATTTTGAAGAAAAAAAACAACATTAACTACTACATTAGCATAGCAGTTGACACCAGAACTGTTTTCAAACTGAAATCCAACAACATCCTCAACAGAATCCTTTTTCCTTCTCCTTACAATTACAGTTTCATCTACTTTTTGTCTTTTTGCTACTACCTCACTGCAATTACTCTCATTTCTTCTTTTTCGGCCTACCACACGTTTTTCAATCAGAGGATATTGAGGCAAATGTGGAGCATACTCTCTTCTTAACCTATTGTATTCTTTAAAACAATCTAGATCAGCACGAATCTTTGTTTCATCACACTCAATCAAGTACAATCCTGATAAAGTTCTGACTCATGATAAAGCCACATATGCCATACCCTCTTTAAACACAGAACTTCCAATATTCACCTAAGCACTATCTACACTTAAACCTTGAGATTTATGAATTGTCACCGCATATGCCAAACAAATAGGAAACTGTTTTCGGCGAACATATAAGTCTTTCACGAGCAAAAATCTAGCTGAACAACGACAAATTTGTTCTATTTCATCAATGCCATCAAATTTAATTTTTAAAATTTCAATTCCATCTCTATTTTTGTAATTCACAAAACCAACAACATGACCCATTGCTCCATTTACCAGACCTCTTTCAACATTTAAATTCCTTCTCAAAATGACACGAAAATTCAAACACACATTCAGAGTCTTTTCAAAACCAGCAGTTTTAGATATACTCTTCTCTAATTAATCCAATTTTGATTTCAAATTTTCAGACAAAACAAATGTTGCTCCCATATGCTCTATTTTATCTGTAACTTCCAGTTTCACTATCTCTTCATTTTCTAAATTTAACATTTTGTTGTTGAACATGGAACATACTTTCAGAGTTGGCATCAAACATATGGCAGATTTCCTCTCGTTAATTTTCTTAAAAATATTCTCTGGAAGAATGTTTTCATGTGGGTACAAATTTGAAATTAACCGTCCATGTAAAGCTTCTTTCCCGTGCTGACTTACTTTTCCAATCCTTACATCTTGTAAAATATTTTTATAATCTTCATCCTTTGCCTGCCGCATATTTTGAAGCAGTTCTGCATATTTGAAGTTTAACCATATTTTAACGTTTCAAATGCTCCCTAAGCACTTCCTGGTATCTTCATGTGTGAGCATTTTGAGCACAGGTTGTCCTTTCACTGGAGTCAACTGCAGAAGATCTCCAAAAACAATAATATGTTTTCCTCCAAATAAGACATCATAGTCTGTTCTAAGAATTTCTTGCATTCTCAAATGCACAAAAGCAAGCATTATATTTGATACCATGCTTACTTCATCAATGACAAGAAGTTTCATTTTCTTCAGGACTCTCGAAACTTCGGAACACGCATCTCCAGATAGCTTGTGATACTCCAATTTGTTATCATGCTCCACTGGCAGCATCAGTAAACGATGTAAAGTAATCCCTTTAATGTTATGTGCTGCCAGCCCAGTTGGAGCGGTAACAACACACGACAGAGGTGATTCAGTCCTTTTCTGCAAATAAGTTGCAATTGCTTTAATCAGAAAACTTTTTCCAGTTCCCGCTTCTCCACTCACGTACAGTTGGACAGGCTTAAATGATGTACATGAGCACTCTTTTTTCTCATGACTGAATCCATGTTCAATCTGTTCTGTGACTTTGTCATATATCTATTTCTGCTCAAAGTTTAGTTGTTTTACCAAATCTTCTAAGTTAACTTCATCATCTTGAGCTTGTTCCATAGCTCTTTCCACCTCATCCATGGCAGTGGCAGCTTCATTTTGGATAATTGGTCCTCCAAGTGGATCCTGACTCAATGAAGCAGAACTCTGACTGTCTTGGGAACTGTCTCTAGCAATCTCTGCAGCAATTGTGGCTTCTTGCTCTATTTCTTCGTTCAACATTTGCAGATAATTTGGAAAAACAGGACATTCTATGGTATCCTTGGTTGCATTAAAAGAATCTTCGTAACAGAAAAAATCTCCAAGTAGTTCCTCTTCTGTACGCCATGGCTTAAAGAGTTGCAAAAGAGCTAAATAGTAAAATTCCCTTTTCTCTGGATTTCCGCAACTCAATTTTCGATGATTAATCAAATGGCATTTTTTCTGTCTCACTAGACATCCTTCACACCAAATGATAGCATATATTCCATTGTTAATATCTTCTCTGATGGTTCTCTTATAAATATAGTTTTGCAGAACTTCATACAAACAAACGTTCTCAAGATGACTACTTCTATTTGGATAGTATGTATCCAACATGTTTGTCTTAAAAATATCTGTACTTTCTGGTTCTTTCTCCGCCAAATACTCTATTTCTTGTACAGATTTCAAAACTCGGTTTCGTGTTGCAGCAAGACCATGACTCACCCAAATGTAGGTTCTAGATTTGGCATAGAGACTTGCTGATGACAATCGATCAGAACATTCATATGCTCCAATTTCTCGATGCGACAACATCTTCAGACTGTAACTGTATAATTTCTTGCTTAGACTCTTTTCATGTGAAATGTCCTCCCACATTTCCTTCAGTACTGTCTTTTCTTTTTTTGTGATGTAAGATGTCACGTATCGAGCCACAGCAATAGAGTTGTCAGCAACAAATTGAATATCCATGTTAGCATTCCACATGGACAAAATCACTGGGTTGTAGTCGTTGATGTACTTGGACTCTTCGTTTCTTTTTAAATTGTATGTATTTTTTGGTGATTTCCTCATAACACTATGTCGCAGAGAAGGCATCAAATTATTTACTCTTCCTTTAGAAATCACTGGTCGTGGAAAGGCGAAACGACATTTTGTGTAGAACTTGTCTTTGTTTCTGAATTTTCGACGACAGTACTTTCCACAACGATGGGATTGAAAGCGTAAAACTTGTTGCCTTAAACTATTTTCTTCGGTAGTTTTCGGAACAGCACATGTTGAATACTCTTCAATGAAGCTCATCACTGTTTCATCCGAATCTGTTCCAAATTTGGGTGCATCTTTAATCCACAACAACATATGTATATGAGGAGCACCTCTCGCTTGATACTCCTTTCTCCAAAAGAAATCCAAAACCTCTCCAAGGGGAGGATTTTTTTTGTTGGTAATAAAAGACATGATAGCTTCAAATCTATGATTGAAATATCTGCATACATTCACTGGATCCAAAGAACACAGTTCTCCAGGTGTTTTGAATTCTATATTTTGTATATTTGCATTTGCCTCTCGTAGAAATTGGAGTAAGTCATCCCATGCATACTCGGCACAGCTAAGAGTGAGGAACCATGTAGGAGTTCCTAAGTTTCTTAGCATACATTTCAATTCTCCATGACGACGGTACCAATACTCGTTTGTACCACCCTGACATGCCATGAGATTGATTAGATGAGATTCCAAAATATTATCTTGCAGATTCACTTTCACCATAAAGTCCCTCGCCGAAACATTTTGCAGATGTGCTCCACTTTTCAGTATATGGTTTACTGCATAAGAAAGCCCAGACAAGTCACTTTCAATCAGTAGATGAAACAAATAGGGAATGCATTGACGAAACCTTGGATCTTCAGCATATAATCTTACAGTTTGATATTCAGATGCAGGAATTTGAAGTGGTCGATCGTCATATCGTCCACCTCGACCTGTTGGAAATAGCTGCGGAAAACAACGAGCTTCCAAACTTCTTTCTTCCCATACACTAACGGGACTTCCTTTTGCTGCTTTCATTTGAAACAATTCAATTGCATTCCCCATTCCTTCTTTGGAATGCAAAGGATGAACAGTATAATGTTCATATATTTCTTCACTTCTAGAGACATCAACTTTTTCAATTTGGCCACCCGAACACTCACTGTCTTCATCTGCAGCTGTTTCCTCTGCTGCAACATAAACATGTTTGTAATACTCATTGTTTTTGACTAAATACAACGTTGCCTTTTTGACTTTCCTAACATCCACTAAATCTTGCCAGATTTTTTTACTCTTTGTCGGAACCCCATTAACTAGAATAACTAAAGGTTCCTCTTCTACTTTTTCTATACCAATTGTATCAATATTTTTTTTGAAATCTAGAGGCAAATAAACAACTCTTCCCTTTAATCCTCCCTGCAAATCTGTAGGAGGCAATTTCCCTATCTTAGGCTCCATGCGAACAATTGCCTGAAAAGGGTGGACACATTGAATCAAAATAGACTCATATGTATTTAAATCCATCAATTCAGGGGGAATGTCTACCAACTCCAGATTATTATGAACAGCTCTAGCAGGCATTCTGTTTTGATTTAATTTATCATAACAATATTTACAAATACGCTGATCAGAACTCAAATCAAAACAATTCTCGACCCACAAATAAGTTGCAAAATCTTTCCACTCATAATTATTCACCTTTTCACTTTTTACGTATAAATCAACTAATCTAGTTTGATGCTTATAATGACTTTGTCGACAACACACACAAGTAAAATTCGGCCTTTCACTTGATTTTACCTTAAACCTGGTAATTTCCTGCTCAAACTTTTCTGTACTTGAAATCTGTACATTGTCTTCCACATTACCTTGAATTGCTGTGTCAATTTCTACACTATCCTCTTTTTTATCAAAATAACAAATCTCAATTTCTTCACAAATCTTCTTCACATCTAATTCAGTTCCATGCAAAAGAGCACTGTTTAATTGTTTATGCTTAAGTGCTGGACTTTTTGCATAATATAACATTCTCACTAATTTCCTCATTTTGGTATGATGCACTGCTAACATCCTAAAATGATGAAAAACACTCTGACAGACTTTTCTAGAAAGACAAGCCAGTGAATGGCCTTGCAAACCTGTCTTTTCTCTCACTCTGCAAGGATCTAAGTCTTGCAACAACTTCATTTTCTGCTTTAGACTTTTCTTACTATATGTACGTAAGAAATTACGAAACAAATCAATTGATTCCTGTCGCACACTACAAATACGACTACACTTCCAAGTGTACACTGGACCCTTAGTACGTCTCCCTAAAACTCCATCAGATAACACCTCTTCTGGTTCTCTAGGCACAAGTTTCTCTTTTTCAATCGGACAACCGTCTTTCACTTCATACGCTCGACCACTGGTGTCAACTGCATGCACTAAATCATTCTCCTAGAAGTAACTCTCCTCATTAAAAAATGGCTCACAACTTGAACTGTGCATCCATTCTCCAGAAAAAACTTTACAAAAATTAGTCCGATTAATTACTCTTTTCCATCTACTGTTTGATTTGAAAACATCAATTGTCTTGTTAAGTGTCCTAATTCTATTGATTGTTAAAATAAATAATTTTTTCTTAACTTCAAAAGCCTGATCAACAATCTTCTCTACACTTTTCTTTTTCTTATAAAAACCAGCTCTCTGTTTACCTTTCCTAATGTTTTTTAACAAATTTAAAACCACTCTATTGCGAAACATTCGTCCACGAATGTCTCTAAACTGATTCTGCCTTCTATTCCTATACATATTATTCTCTCCTGCTCCAGTTTTAGGATTCTTTGAAGTTCTCTCCTTCCTTTTCAATTTTACTCTCTCATTTTCTTTTTCTACATGCTGCCCATCATTTTTTTGGGATGTGCATATGTTACGTAAAAAAGACTTAGTTGTCTTACCAGGAGTTTGGTTCCTGTTTTTTGAAGTATTTGTTGTGGAAGAGTGCTGTAATTCCTTTGCTGTTTTAGATTTTTCCCGGTTACGTTGTTTTCTTGTCCTTTCCCTTGTGGGCATCTTTGCTTACTCTTGAAATAACGATTTCAATCTGTGTTAAAGAAAAAAGTAGCACATTATAGACCACTATTACCAAACAACAAAGCAATGACAAAAAGCAAATGATCTATTCAGGGTTACAGATCAGGTGAGGATTCTCCAGGGGTGCACAAAATGTGAGGCCTGTATTGAAGATTATAGTGGAAGACAGCTCTGTCCACAAGTACAAAGAAGATGAGACCTGTGTATAAGTCCACTGCACTCTTATACACACGCTTCACCACCTATGCTTCCCGAGAAAGGCCTCTCTCCCAATACAGTCTTGATCATAAACCTCACCTCCTCTGTCCCTCTGGACATGTCTCACCTCATCTGCACAATCTACTTCCTAATCTCAGGTAACACAGATGACATAATTGATCCTCATTTATAAAGCCATGCGTCAGTTTTGCGCTACTGAAGCGTCACTTTTTGTGACGCATTGGCGTCATAAAACATGTGCCTTGTTGCACCATATTTAAAAAGTGACGCATGTAGGTAGATGCGTCATTTTTAAAACCTTTTGCACCACATTATACCTCTGTCAAGTGTAATGTACAGAGAGGGGTCATTTCTCCACAAAAAGCCTCGTAATAATGACGCTGTAAAATCTATGAGTTTCACTGCGTCACTTTTAGGACACTGTTACATCAAAATCTTGCACCTGCCTCACAACAGGGATAAGACTGAGGCAAAAGCTTTCACATGGAGCTTCACAATTTTACAAAATGCAATTCCTCTATGCAAACAAACTCAATATGCTTCCTACACTAAGTTAACACAGGTAACATCATTGTAAAGAGTCAAATTGACACCTGTGTCTATGAGTGCAGACAGGGATAGGCTTCATGGAGCCTAGTCCACTGCACTCTTAGATACAAGCCTCACATCCTACGCTCCCCAGGAAAGCCCAAACATGTACCTTTTGGCACCATATTTAAAAAGTGACGCATGTAGTTAGATGCTTCACTTTTTAAACCTCTGCGCCACAATATACTCAAAGATGTAAAAACCATTAATTTTCCCCAAAATAGCACAGATCCTATGTACAAACATCTGCCTCACAGCAGGGATAAGACTAAGGCAAAAGCGTTCACATGGAGCTTCACAATTTTACAAAATACAATTCCTCTATGCAAACAAACTCAATATGCTTCCTACACTGAGTTAACACAGGTAACATCATTGTAAAGAGTAAAATTGACACCTGTGTCAAAGAGTGCAGTCGGGGATAGGCTTCATGAAGCCTAGTCCACTGCACTCTTAGACACAAGCCTCACCACCTACGCTCCCCAGGAAAGCCCAAACATGTACCTTTTTGCACCATATTTAAAAAGGGACACATGTAGTTAGATGCGTCACTTTTTAAACCTCTGCGCCACATTATACTCAAAAATGTAAAAACCAGTAATAAGACTGAGGCAAAAGCTTTCACATAGAGCTTCACAATTTTACAAAATACAATTCCTCTATGCAAACAAACTCAATATGCTTCCTACACTAAGTTAACACAGGTAACATCATTGTAAAGAGTCAAATTGACACCTGTGTCTATGAGTGCAGACAGGGATAGGCTTCATGGAGCCTAGTCCACTGCACTCTTAGATACAAGCCTCACATTCTACGATCCCCAGGAAAGCCCAAACATGTACCTTTTTGCACCATATTTAAAAAGTGACGCATGTAGTTAGATGCGTCACTTTTTAAACCTCTGCGCCACAATATACTCAAAGATGTAAAAACCATTCATTTTCCCCAAAATAGCACAGATCCTATGTACAAACATCTGCCTCACAGCAGGGATAAGACTGAGGTAAACGCTTTCACATGGAGCTTCACAATTTTACAAAATACAACTCCTCTATGCAAACAAACTCAATATGCTTCCTACACTCAGTTAACACAGGTAACATCATTGTAAAGAGTCAAATTGACACCTGTGTTTAAGAGTGCAGTCGGGGATAGGCTTCATGAAGCCTAGTCCACTGCACTCTTAGACACAAGCCTCACCACCTACGCTCCCCAGGAAAGCCCAAACATGTACCTTTTTGCACCAAATTTAAAAAGTGACACATGTAGTTAGATGCATCACTTTTTAAACCTCTGCACCACATTATACTCAAAAATGTAAAAAACATTAATTTTCCCCAAAATAGCACAGATCCTATGTACAAACATCTGCCCCACAGCAGGGATAAGACTAAGGCAAAAGCTTTCACATAGAGCTTCACAATTTTACAATATGCAATTCCTCTTTGCAAACAAACTCAATATGCTTCCTACTCTGAGTTAACACAGGTAACATCATTGAAAAGAGTCAAATTGACACCTGTGTCTAAGAATGCAGACGGGGATAGGCTTCATGTAGTCTAGTCCACTGCACTCTTAGATACAAGCCTCACCACCTACGCTCCCCAGGAAAGCCCAAACATGTACCTTTTTGCACCATATTTAAAAATTGACGCATGTAGTTAGACGCGTCACTTTTTAAACCTCTGCGCCACATTATACTCAAAAATGTAAAAAACATTCATTTTCCCCAAAATAGCACAGATCCTATGTACAAACATCTGCCTCACAGCAGGGATAAGACTAAGGGAAAATGCTTTCACATGGAGCTTCACAATTTTCCAAAATACAATTCCTCTATGCAAACAAACTCAATATGCTTCCTACACTGAGTTAACACAGGTAACATCATTGTAAAGAGTCAAATTGACACCTGTGTCAAAGAGTGCAGTCGGGGATAGGCTTCATGAAGCCTAGTCCACTGCACTCTTAGACACAAGCCTCACCACCTACGCTCCCCAGGAAAGCCCAAACATGTACCTTTTTGCACCATATTTAAAAAGGGACACATGTAGTTAGATGCGTCACTTTTTAAACCTCTGCGCCACATTATACTCAAAAATGTAAAAACCAGTAATAAGACTGAGGCAAAAGCTTTCACATAGAGCTTCACAATTTTACAAAATACAATTCCTCTATGCAAACAAACTCAATATGCTTCCTACACTCAGTTAACACAGGTAACATCATTGTAAAGAGTCAAATTGACACCTGTGTCTAAGAGTGCAGTTGGGGATAGGCTTCATGAAGCCTAGTCCACTGCACTCTTAGACACAAGCCTCACCACCTACGCTCCCCAGGAAAGCCCAAACATGTACCTTTTTGCACCATATTTAAAAAGTGACGCATGTAGTTAGATGCATCACTTTTTAAACCTCTGCGCCACATTATACTCAAAAATTTAAAAACCAGGGATAAGACTGAGGCAAAAGCTTTCACATGAAGCTTCACAATTTTACAAAATACAATTCCTCTATGCAAACAAACTCAATATGCTTCCTACACTGAGTTAACACAGGTAACATCCTTGTAAAGAGTCAAATGTATTTCTTTACACATGCACACATTCTTTATTCCTTTTAAAAAATGTAAAAGCCATTCATTTTTCTCAAAATCGTTTTTGACATCCCATTTAAAAAACACAGCACAGGTCCTATGTAGAAGCATTCCATGTCACTACTAAAACTTCACAATTTTACAAAATACAATTACTCTATGCAGTAAAAACTTTTTACCAAGCATTATCAAAAAGCATGACACAAAGCAACATTAAAAAACCACAATTTGCTTCCAAATATTCTCAATAGAGTATACAAGTCTCTATGTATATTAAATAAATCATAACTCACCTTTACAAATATTTTAGGAGATTCAGAACAGTGTCAGATACACACACCAATATTTCTTTAGCAGAGCAAAAGGTATGTTCTCCAGGCACTGCAAACCATAAAGGCACAGAAACCCTCTAATTCTACACACATATTGCTCATGGTAACCAATCAAATTTCTTCCCTCTGTATTTTCAAACCAACACCCTTCCCCCCCTCAGCCCTTTCTACCTGTTACCATAGCAACTCCCTCCTCACTGAGCTCCCAGGGTTAAAAGTTTATTCTACAATGTTGCAAATCACCTCAGCAAGGATGTTTGACCTGCGAATACACCAGCTTTTCTGGTGCAAGGTTTCTTTAAATGACTTTTTTTAACCATTCAAATTACTTCTTACACAGAACACAACGATGCAGGCTAACTTTCAGTTTTCAACTATCTCATTCTACCAATCATTGCTTGTGATTCAAGAGCACTGAAACTCCACAGGTTTTTTTTTTGCAAACTCCTATTGTTCCAACTGCCATTTCTTTTCCACACTTCATCTGACTGCATCAGAATCTCCTCTCACCATGTATTCTGTCTGGATTATTGGACATAGCTATATCCACTGGGCTTAAAGGTATGCAGCTACCAGAAATTTTCACAACCTTGACTTACCAAATGTGAAGATTAAATGGATTGGCCAGAGAGGATTGAAATGTCACCAATTGATACCATTGGTGAAAACCTTTTTGCATTTGCCACACCCTGACCTTTTAATTGTGCACTGTGGAGGAAATGACTTGGGCACTTTGACTGGGGTAGGTCTGGAAATGCTTTTAAAGGACACCTTTGATCAATTGATGGCATTTTTTCCTCAAACTGCCTTGGTATATTCCAATATATGCCAAAGGCAGAAATGGAAGTGGTCCAATCAATTTTGTCCACAATTTGAGAAAGCACGGAAACATGTGAATAAATCTGTTTCTGCTTACATGAGAGACTATGGAATGGGTTCAATATACAATAATAACTTGCGTTACAACATGCAAGATATCTACAGAGGAGATGGTGTGCACTTTTCAGATGAGGGGAATAGAATATTCCTCCTGAATGTAAGACTGTGCATTGGTACCTACTTGTAGGTACCTAAATCAGCCACAGAACCCAAAAGCCCTTTTCAGGGCTACCCTATCTCTGATCACTCCAAATGATTATCTTTTTCTAACTTTTTTTCACTATTTTTCACCAAAGTACGCTCCCCGGTACGCTTCCCGGTGCGCGTACCAGGCGCTCCCCCCGCGAAAATTTGAAAATAATGTTGTTGTTTTTTTGGTCTATATGGGCCTCCTAACACCCCCTCAGAAAACCTAAGGGGTCAGGGAGTGCCTACCGTGCCACCTTATACCCATTCCCAATGTTGTTTGTCCTCCATTTTCTGTCTCAAATCTACCGAAACACAAAATGGAGGACTCCCGTAGCGCTGCCGGTACGCGTACCGGGGCGCGCACTGGGAAGCGCTCCCAAAAATGTTAAAAGTTAATTTACATAAAAACCACTGGAGACACTTTCACCAAATATAGATAGGTCATACTACATACCAGTCCCTACCATTTTCCCAAATTTGGTCGAATTCCATTGAGCCATTTGAGCTGTAGCACTGTCTAAATATCCTGAGGTAAATTACATGACTAAAATACATATGAAAGTGTTAGAATTGGCAACCAATGAAAATGTTACTTTCATTTTGTATTTTTATGTGCTGACATTTCATTGGTTATGAACATGAATATATATGAAAAATGAGAGGGAAACACGGCCATTTTGAGTACTACTACCTGAGGTACATTTATAAAGGATTTCCTCAGAAAACATCAACTCCTTTCTGAAAGGTAATTTGTTAATTTTTAAGGGGAACTATGTTCTGCCCTTTAAGTTAAATTGGAAAAACGTTTTATGATAGTTTTTTACAGTCCCTCTGTTATAGTTATAGATTCAGATAGGCTTCTCTGCTATAGTTATGGATTGATTTAGGCTTCTCTAATATATTTATGAATTTACTTAAGCTTCTTCACAAGCACTTTTTTATATTTCTACTTTCTGCCTGATACCATACACTGCCCAAAGATAACTTGACTGTTAAAAACTCAAAAGTACCTCTCTGAACTTAAACCCAACAGTGCCCTATCTCTACTGATATATCTATTTTTTATGCAATTTACAGCAACATAATGGAAGGAGATCAAAATAAATGTAATATTTCATTCGAACTTGATCTTCAGGACAACCCAGAGGAAGAGAATAACTATTCAGATTTTTTGGATCAGTCTCTTGATGAAGAGTTTCTCAAATATGTGGAAGAAATGGAATCATGTAATCCAAATGAGGACATTCCCGACGACATAATGTTGGAAGTCTTATTAAATTTTGAAAAATCAGAGCAATAAATTTATATTTAATAATTAGAAATTGTTCCAGACATTATTCTTTTTAATATGTAATCAATGAAATAGTACCAAAATGAATATAATATAATGTGAGACTTATAGTATACTGTGCAATTTTTTGTTGTGATACATAGTAAGTTTGCTCATAGTTACTTCCTTTCTCCCACTATATTATCTCCAAAGTGTATTTGACATCTGTTTTTCATCTCCTGCCTCCTTTCTCTCACAGTCTGTCTCTAATGCACGATATCACCGCCAATTTTCTATACATTTAGAAGAGATTAAATGTAATACTGGAAAACATCATAAGGGAGCAGGATAGACTACCTCTGATCCCCTAGACCTTCTCAGGGTGTGCTTGAAGGATCTGTTTCTACTTTCCTGACAGACTATGCTATGGATTCCATATACCACAATAACTTCTGTAACAACATACAAATTATCTACAAAGGAGACGGTCTACATTGAATTTAAAACTCTGCATTGGTACCTACATGTTGGTACTTAAATACGCCACACAACACAACAACTCTATTCAGAGCTACCCTACCTCTAAGCACTTTAAATTATTATTTTACTGTTTCACTGAGTTTTCCCAATGTGTGGAGGGGGGAGGTGTGTGTGGGGGATGTGTGGGGTGTGTCTGTGAGGTGTGTGTGTGTGTCTGGGGGGGTGAGGTGTATAGGTGTGTGTAAGTGTGTGGGGTATGTGGGTGTGGGTGGGGGTGTGGCTGTGTAAGCTGTGTGTGTGGGTGTGTGGGGTGTTTGGGTGGAGGTGGAGGTGTGAGTGTGTGCGGTGTGTGTGGGGGGGGTGTGTGTGTGGGGGATATGTGTGTAGGATGTGTGTGTATGTGTGGGATGTGTGGGTGTGTCTGTGAGGTGTGTGTGTGTCTGTGGGGGGAGGGAGGTGTGTGTGTGGGATGTGTGGGGTGTGTCTGTGAGGTATCTGTGTGTGCGTGTGTGTGTGTTGGGGGGGTGAGGTGTGTGTGTGGGTGTGTGGGGTGTGTGGGTGTGGGTGTGGATGTGTAAGGTGTCGGTGTGGGGGTATGGGGTGTTTGGGTGTGGGTGGAGGTGTGCGTGTGTGAGGTATGTGTGGGGAGTGGGTGACTGTGGGGGTGTGGGGTTGTGTGCATGTGGGTGTGTGTGGGACGTACTTGTAGGTACCTAAAACAGCCACAGAACCCAAAAGCTCTTTTCAGAGCTACCCTACCTCTAATCACTCAAAATGATTATTTTTCACTACTATTTTCACTATTTTTCACCAAAGTACGCTCCCTGGTACGCTCCTCGGTACACGTACCGTGCGCTCCCCCCGCGAAAATCGAAAAAAAAATAAAAAAAATTTTTGTCCCGCGGGACCCTTTTATGGCCCCCACATCAAACTTAGGGGGGCAGGGGGGGTCTACCCTGCCCCCTTTTGCTCATTTCCCCCTTTGATTTTTGCCACCTCTTGTGTCTCAATCCTACCGAGACACAAGATGGCGGCCGCTGCGGACTGTTTCGAATGTTTACAGACACCCGAGAGCCAATCAGCTTGCCGTGCGCAAGTCGCGTAGCGTGCCCGGAGCGCCTATAGATATATAAAAATTTTTGAACCTAAATTACTCAAAATCCTCTGGAGCACATATCTTGAGACATAGCAAAGGCACATCGGGCTACCAGTCCCTACAATTTTGCCAAGTTTGGTGAAAATCCATTCAGCCGTTCGAGCTAAAAGTGTGACAGACCGCCCTATGGAAATTAACATGGGGAAAACACGTTATGGGACCCCCCTTTTTTCTCGGCCCCCGCTTGACGAATCCCTCCCAAACTTTCAGGGAAGGAGCGGGGAGCCACGAGGCAAAGTTGCTGAAACATTCAGGCTGATTCCTCAACCGGCGCCAAAGTTATTCCAAATAGAATGTTGCGATTTCCCTATGGAAATCAATCCTAACTATAACTACCTACTGGCGACCGCCAGTAGGTAATATATATATATATATATCTATATATAGATATATATATATTCACTAAAAACCCATAGGTTTCAGGGACGTTATAGTTAGTTGGACATTTGACTTATATAAAACCAGAGAAATATGCCTGTTATAGTTAGTTGAGTTGAGCTAACTATAACTCACACGCCCGCAATGCACTGCTGATGATGTCACATATTACATCACTCATGACAAGGTCAGTGGCATCACTGATGACATCACTGATAACTTCTCAAATGACATCAGTGATGATATCATCCACGTGATAATCTGATGCACATACTGATGCCCTAATATAAACTTTGATACACCCACTCTAAAATACAGACTACTATTTTTGAAACCATACACACAACAATGCCAGATACTACATACCACCGACTATTACCTAGGTCTATACACACATCCAGTCACTTATACATGCAGTTACTCATCAATACAGTACTATAATATGCACTCATATACTTATACATACAGTCACACTCCGCCACTCATCCATAGAGTTACTCACACACCTAGTCAGTCATACAAAGAATCAATCACATATCCATTTCCTCATGTATACAGTTATACACACCAACTTAGTTATTTATACACACACCACATCACTTATTTAGGCAGATACTAACAAATACTTACTGTCTTATATAATCACTGATACATACAAGCAGACACTCATTTATACACCCACTCTTCAAATAACTTACTCTCACGTATAGTCATTTATATACTCCAACACTCACATATACTGCCTTAAAACATATAGTTACTCACACATATACCACTGACACATTCATTCACTCACCAACACACCCATACACATACTAACTCACCCATACAGCCCTTTCCAGATATACTTTTGAATCCATACAACCAGTGAATCACCCACTAAGACATCTATGCACAGTCACACACACACCCACCCACACAGACACTCAGGCACCCATACAAATACTCAGACAACAAATCAATAACCCATATAAACACTCATGTAGCTACTCACCAACCCATGCAGCCGCTTACACACCAACTCAGAGACTAATACATACGTTCACACAGTTTAGTCACTAACCCATGCATTCAGTAAAACACATTCAATTACTCACTTATACAGTCAGTCACACACCTACTAAATAATCCATTCAGGCACTTGCAAATCCACTCATTCTTCAATACACATTGGCCTAGATATATTTGAAAAATATTTCAAGTTTACAGAAACACACATTCACTGGATGATGTCATCAGTGATGTCATCAGTGATGTCACTGACCATGTCATGAGTGATGTAATATGTGACGTCATCAGCAGTGCATTGAGGGCACGCGGGTTATAGTTAGCTCAACTAACTATAACAGGCAAATTTCTCTGGTTTTATATGAGTCAAATGTCCAACTAAGTATAACGTCCCTGAAACCTACGTTTTTTTGTGAATTTCAAAGGTTTTCTATAAGCTATGTAAAACCTATGTTTTTTTTCAGTATATATATATATAATCATCCACCCCAACCAAACCAAAGAGGAAGACGAGGCGGGGCAAGAGGAGGCACACAGATAAATACCTCACCAAGGGTAACACGGAGTGCATCGAGCCGCTGGAGGCGAGAAAAACAAAAGAGGACAATAATGTGATAAATCTGTCAAAAAGAACACTTACAGATTCTGAAATTCATGTCCTTAAAAAAGGATTAAGCTTTTGCCCTACCAGCGAGTTTGACCTGGTAAATACAAAAATCGATCTATTCAGATACATACGAAAATTAAAATTCAAAAAAAATCTTCTCACTACATCCAACAAACGCGGTGATGGGAACGCGTCCGGTCGATACCACGGAGGAACCGGCAGAGGAAGATACAAATATTTTGGCAGAAATGCTGTTGACCCCGACACAAGAAATTCAAGAAGGAGGTTCACAGATAAGCCAAACAAACGATGTATCTGTTCCAACTTTGCAAATCAGAGAACCTAGCAATTTGACAAATAAATCGAAAAAACTGCCTAATGCTGCTCACGACGCAATAGACGTTTTCAATCAAGCTGTGTTGATGGATTTGGAGAGAATGGCAAAAGTGAAAATGGATATGAAAACATCTAATATCTCAAGGAGGGAATGGGAGGCGATTAAGTCTCTAAAAAATGACAAAACAATTGAAATAAAACCCTCCGATAAGGGTGGGAATATAGTGATCATCAGCAAAGAAGATTATGAACAAGAAGCACTAAAACAACTTAAAGACATTGAGTGCTACATGACTATAAAAAGAGCTGAGTATTTCAAAAGTATAACTGAGTACCATCTAATGTTAGGAAAATGGAAAAATGAAGGCATGCTCAACATGGAAGAATTCTTGTTTTTGAAGTGCGATGCACCTGTTTTACCCACCTTTTACCACCTCCCCAAGATCCACAAAAATGCAAAAAGACCACTAGGGCTACCGATCGTATCTTCGATTGGAAGCCTTTTAGAGAACACATCCCGCTTCATTGACTATTTCCTTGCTCCTATTGTTAAAGACCTACCCTCATACGTGAGAGATACGCAAGATTTTCTCCGTATGATGGACAAAATATCTTGGGAGCCCGACATGCTTTTAATCACGCTGGACGTAGTAAATTCATATACAGGTATAAAACACGAACATGGTCTAGCAGCTACTAAATAGTTCCTGGATAGGAAGCCAGAGAAATACCGGACACATAGTAGCATGATTCTAAGCATGATGCGTTTCTGTTTGTTTAACAACATGTTTCTTTTTGCAGGTCAAATGTACAAGCAAATTAGGGGTACTTCCATGGGCTCGTGCTTCTCCCCTAGCTACGCAAACTTGTTCGTAGGCTGGTGGGAGAAGCACGAGGCATGGAGAGGGACTAATGAGGCTTGGAGTGACAATTTATTATTGTGGATTAGGTATATAGATGACCTTTTTATAGTGTGGCAAGGGGATCAAACCTCAGCTGAGGCATGCATCACGGCTCTAAATAACAACCAGTGGAACTTAATATTTACCAGCACAATAAGCACCACAAGTGTATGCTATCTAGATTTGGAGGTTTTTGTAAAAAATAGAACCCTCCATACACGCCTCTATAGAAAACCTACAGCGGGCAATGCCGTGCTGCATGCGGCGAGCTACCACCCTAAGAGCCTTATAAAAAATGTCCCATATGGAGAACTCTTACGTTTAAAAAGGAACTGCTCAGCAGATGAAGACTTTATAAGAGCAAAAACTGAAGCAGGTGAGAGGTTCAAGAACAGGGGATATTCGAGCAACCTGTTTAATCAAGCAGCAAAAAAGGCATCTACTGTAAATAGGAGGGATCTCCTGGTAGCCAAAGAAAAGCCGAAAGATGATGACCATGTAAGAATGATCACTACTTTCAATAACAAATTTGGTGATCTAGTCCGCAGCTTTCAAAAGAATTAGCACATCTTAACCACCGACAACGTTTTAAGAAAGCTTTTGACAGACAGGCCTTTAATAACTTATCGCCGCTGTCAATCGTTGTCAGATCATCTAGTCCGCAGTCACTTTGCGTCCAAGCCCCAAACTACATCTTTAACTAAGACAAAAGGGTTCTTTCCCTGTTTAAGATGTAAGGCCTGCAAAAACAGTAAAAAAGTTTTAGAGTTCCCAGGAAGAACAGGGGAAGACAGACCAAATAGAAAAATAAAACATCTCTTCAACTGTAACTCTTATTATACTATTTATTGCCTCGAGTGCCCATGTAAGAAAAGATACATTGGCAGCACTATTAATGCTACAAAGCTGAGGATCCTAGAACACATGAGAGCGATCACGAATAAGGATAAAAACTACCCGGTCGCTCGCCATTTTGCTACATACCATCAGAGCAATAGAGATTTCCTCAGCTTTTATTGCATGGACCAAATATCCAGAGTAGAGCAAGGAGGGGACAGAGAGAAGTCACTCCAAATCTTAGAGTCAAAATACATCATTGACCTAAAGACCAAGACACCTTGGGGTCTAAATAACGATGAGGAGATGTGGGTCCATCTATTAACGGACACATGGGATCATGTGTACCTTGGTTCGGTCTGTGTTGCAAGCACACTAAACATGTCTAAGAAACGAAAACAGAAAATGATAGTCTCACAATCCTTATGTCCGATATTGTGCTGCAGCTCTTTCGCATCTCTAACAAATAGTAAACTTTGCCCATACAGGGCTACATAGAAAAAAGAAATTAAATAAGTCAGGAAAAGAACAGTTGACGTCACCTAAAAAAGAGACTAAACTTGGGGATTCACCCCTAGATGAAACACTATAACACTGAATAGATGAGAATAAGTGTTAAATTAGTCACTGCAAAAAATGAAGTTCTGACTTGGAAAATGATAGTATGTACATGAATGATAAATGTGTGTTGTTGTCAATGAGTTTTAAATTATGCACTTTAAGCACTTTATTGAACTGCCATTTAAAGGTATTCGGAATGTATGTGGACATATGCACTCCAAGATGACCACCGCCCTTTTAATGTATGAACCTTCTTTTATGTTGATGAATTAATGCGGGTCAGGTGGGCTTTAAAATGGCACCCATTCACAAACACAAACTGACACTGACGAAGCCTCTATAGCGAAACGCGTCTGTCTAGGGTGAGGGGGTTTGCAATAAAAATATTCTAAAATATCGGATTTCCTGTGTGCTTGCCGTTTTTCTTATGACACAAAGTCGGATTGTGTTGCAATATATATACATATATATATAAATCCACAGTTTGCTCGTAAGCAGGACGCGCACTCAGGAGTTTACAGCAGAGTTTCTTTTATTCTTAGTTCACGCTACGCGTTTCGACACAGATTGTGCCTTGATCACACGTTAACCTCTCTGCCATTACCGGCATATTAAGTACAAAAATAAACATAAATGAGGTCGAGGGTAAATCATGTGACATTCACAAGGAAAATACTCCGCCATCTTGGACTGGTAAATTGTAATGAAACACTGGGGTTTCTCATTCACTATCTACAATTCATAATCTTGGCGTGACATTTTATACATACAGAAATGATTTCTTTCTTTCAGTCCAGTAAATCAATGCGCCTTATAAAACCTCGATATTGAGGCAAAGTGGAAACAGTTACGATTTAGGTCAGAGTAACTGCTTAAACCATCGTCCTGAGACAAATTCATACATTCGATTTCTCTCGGTCTAGTGCCCAAAAAGTGAAAACTCGAAATGTCAAATGAATTTAGAGATATGTATTCGGTCTAGTGCCGAAGCAGCCTACAGGGCACGCAGTGCATTCTCAAGGAAACTCCACGCATTCCAAAAGTGAAAATAATTTTCTGTCTAGAAGGAATCCCCCTTAAGCACGGAGTCAAAGATTAAGGCAAACACCAAGTCCATGGTTACGAATATTCTCTACAAAAGTGGAACGCAAACCACCTCATATCCTAAAAAAAAAATGTTGTGTAAGATGCCGGAAATGGTCAGATACTAGTGCAAAAAAGTGATTTTCTTATCTCATAAAAGTGATGTAGTGTCTTCCATCCAACTGAAGAAAAGGGTAGGGAAACCGTGCAGTGTACCTGAGAAGTGAATTCTCCCTTCCTTTCCTCCTGAAAGAAACATATAAACATACAGTTAAAATATTCACAAGGAATTAAAAAACTATCCACAAATTAGAAGTACTATTTCATAAACATTGATGGAAACATAATTCTATGCCTGCGTCATAATGATACTTTTCTACAGACTTCTTACTTGACAGATCCCTGAGAAGTATTGACATGCACTATTCTTCATGGAGGTGAGTTGCAAGTTCTTCATCTAAGTTGTGTCCTCCGGGGAATATGGTTTCGAGCTCCATGATCCATCTAGATTCTCTTTTCCTAAGGGCAAGTTCTCGGTTGCCCCCGTCTCCCTATGTTAACTTGTTCAACTGCAAAGTATCTAAGAAGGGAGGTGTTCGATTGATGGAACTCATGGAAGTGTCTCGCAATGGGGTACCGGACATCTACATGTGTGATTGCGCTAAGATGTTTTTGTATGCTTTTCTTAACCATGCAGATGGTACTGCCCACATATCTATGTTTGCATGGATTCCCCGGGATTTCAACTTCCTTCACAATAAAACTTGCTTTACACGCCCTACAATGTCCACAGGGATAGAAGCCTTTAAGACCTTGTATGTGCTGCTTTTTATTCTCAGATATATCTCCCTTTATCAGAATGTCTCTCAAGTTTCTACCTCTTCTATAGGTAATTTGATGTCTTTCCTTTAGTTGTGGGCCTACTATGTTATCTGCCTTCAGGATTTTCCAGTTGTTTGCAAGGATTTTTTGTATTTCACCTGATTTCTGATTGTAGGTGGTGATAACTCTGGTTGTGATATTGTCAGAATCAATGTGGGGTTTGAGAGTGAGAATTTCAGCTCTTTTAATGTCTACAACTTTGTTAGCTGCTTTAGTTAAAACCAATTCGGGATAGCCCCTTTCTCTAAATCTTGCTAGCATTGTTTCTTTTTTATAGCAAAACCTTCATCACTGCTGCAGTTTCTTCTGGCCCTCAGTAACTTACCATATGGAATACTCCATTTAAGTGGATCTGGATGAGCACTGAAGGCATGAAGTAGGCTATTCCCGGCTGTGTCTATTCTGTGAAGTTTGGAAACAAGGTTTCCATTGACAACTTCAATTTCTGTATCGAGAAATTCTATACACTTTTTACTGATGTTAGGTGTATGTTAGATGTATGTTATATCCATTAGTATTACGTTTGTCAATAAACCTTATTGCTTCCTCATCTGTCCCTTGCCAAACAACAAATTGATCGTCAATGTATCTGATCCAAGTTTCAACCCTAGAAAAATTATCCATAAGATTGACACCCCTCCTGATTTCCTCCTCCCACTTCCCTAAGAAGAGATTAACAAAACTAGGAGCAAATGCTGAACCCATGGCCGCGCCACAAACGTGTTTGTACATAGCTCCATCAAACATGAAGATATTGTTTCTGAGACAAAGTTTCATTATTTCTACAAGCATGCATGTGTGGTCTGAAAAACCTATTTCCCTATTCTTAAGGAAATGGTAGCTGGCTTCCATACCCTGGACATGATCTATGATAGTATGAAGCGCATTCACGTCCATTGTAATGAGCAGAGATCCCTCTACCCATTGGATGTTGTCAATTTTATTTAAAAAGTCTGTAGTATCTCTGGTATAGGAGGGTAACAGACAGACAAATTCCCTAAGGAAATGATCGATGTATTTGGATAAGTTTTCATTAATACTACCGATAGATGAAATGATAGGTCTACCCGGTGAGTTTCTTGGGTTTTTATGAACCTTTGGTAAAAGGTAAAAAATAGGCAGTTTTGGGTAGTCTTTCTTTAAAAAGCAGAATTCTTGCCAGGAGAGTAAGCCTTCTGTGCGCCATTCATTTAGCTTGTCTCATGTCTCTGTAATGCTCTCATTATATTCCCCCATGTTACATTTGCAATAGAAATTACTTCCATTCAGTTGTTTCAGCGCCTCTTTTATGTACATCTCCCTACCCCACAGAACGATATTTCCTCCTTTATCTGAGCGTCTGAGAATAATACTTTTGTCATCAGCCAATACAAAGATAAATTCCCTTTGTTCCTTCGAGAGATTCATGTCTTTGCTGGTAAACTTCTCATGTTTGTGTTTGAGTTTAGTGAGTTCCTTCGTAACTATCTCGTGGAAGGTATCTATTGAATCATGGGGCAAAGTAGGACAGAATACCGATTTAGGTATGAATGAGGTGCATGCGGCACTATCCGTCCTTGTCTCACTCAAACCTACTATTTGGTTATCAGACTGACTATCCATTGTGATATCTCCTAGCGAGTAGATGGTGTGTAACATATCAACATCCCCCACTGTAAGTTCAGGCACATCATTCCCCACCCTAGGTTCTGTTGTTACTCTATTCTGCATAAGGGGATGCCATTTAGTCACTTTAAGTTTTCTAACAAATTTAAAAATGTCCACCCTAGTATCAGCATCGTCAAACAGTTCAGTTGGACAGAATCTAAGACCTAAGCAGAGTGTCTGTTTTTCTTTCAGGGTAAGTGTTCTTGATGATAGATTGATTATAGTTTTGTTTACCGTATGTTCACCCATGATTATTTTCTTTTCTTGTAACCCCCTCTTGTTTTGATTCCCACTGGTTTTTTGTTCTTTTCGTCTCCTCTGCTCGAACTTGAGTCTTCTCTGGCGTAATCTCCCCTGCCTTTTGCTCTTCCCCTTGGTCGTCCTCGTGTTGTGTTTTTCTGGAACACTGGAGTGTATGATGCTTCTGCTACTTTCTTGCGTCTTGTCCTTAATACACGAAACTCGTCTACAAAATTCGATGGTCTTGTGATTATTTCAACTTGGGAGGAAGTGCTTGTTGTTTGTTTTGATGCATCTGTATCGGAGTCAGTTGTTTCATTAAGTATTGTTAATTCACCTCCTGTAGCAATTGTTTCTGGCATTTTCTCTTGTGTGCCACATATATACATATATATATATATATATATATATATATATATATATATATATATATATATATATATATATATTCACAGAAAAAACATAGGTTTCAGGGGTGTTATAGTTAGCTGGCCATTTCACTCGTACAAAACCATAGAAATTCCTCCGTTATAGTTCTGCTAACTATAACTCGCGCACCCGCAATGCACTGCTGATGATGTCACATATTGCATCATTCATGACATGGTAAGTGACATCACTGATGACATCTCAAATGACATCACTGATGTCATCACTGATGACATCATCCGGTGAGTGTGGTTTAGTTTGAAATGTAAATACGTATTATATATATACCAATCTGTATTGAAGATTGAGTGGATATATAACTGTCTGGATGGGGAATTTAGTGGCTGTCTGACTGTCTGTTTAAGTGAGTAATTAAAAAGTATCTCACTTAATACATGGATTAGTAACTAAACTATGTGAATGTGTGCATCACTGTCTGTTGTTGTATAACATGCTGCATCAGTTGGTCACTAACTACATGAGTGTGTATATTAGTTATTGATTAGTTGGGTTAGTATTTGTATGGGATACTGAGATTGTGTGTGGTTGGATGGGGTGTGTGGGACTCTATGCATAGATGTGTGAATGGTTGATTGACTAGGTGTATAGGTTTAAGAGTGCATGTGGAAACAGTTGTTTGGGTGACTGAGTGTATTTATTTGTGTATTGGTGAGCGAATATATGTTTTAGTTGTACATCTTCAACAAAGTAAAAAAATAAAAGGCATTGTATGTGAGAGTTAGTGTATATAAATAAGTATGTGTAAGATTCAGTGATTGTGAGAGTAACTATAAGAATGAGTGTATAATTGTAATGGTGATTTTTTAACATATTAACTATGAGTTACTATGTGTTTGAATAAATGGGGTGTTGTTGGATAATTGTATAAGTGAGTAAATGTAAGTGTGATTACGTTTTTTTCATGAGTGAGTAGGATGACTGCATAACCGACTAAGATGACTGCTGATGTGTCAATGTCTATATATGGTTATAAGTGCATTTGATAGTGTTCTATTAATTAGTGACTGCGTGTATAAATGATTCTGTTGTCGAATGGGTAGTTGTGTGTGTAGACTTAAGAATCAGTCAGTGGGTATGTAGTAACTGGTATTGGTATGTCAATGGTTATAAATACGGTACTCTGTATTTTACAGTGAGTGATGAAAGGTTATACTAGTGTATGATGAGGTGTATCAGATTGTCACGTGGATTATGTCACCAGTGATGTCATCAGTGATGTCATTTGAGATGTCATCAGTGATGTCATCAGTGATGTCACTGACCATGTAATGAATCATGCAATATGTGACATCATCAGCAGTGCATTGCGGGCGAGCGAGTTATATTTATCAGAACTAACTATAACGGAGGAATTTCTATGGTTTTGTACGAGTGAAATGGCCAGCTAACTATAACCCCCCTGAAACCTATGTTTTTTTCTGTGAATTTCCAAAGTTTTTTAAATGCTAATTTCTAACTATAACGTCTCTGAAACCTGTTTTTTTTCAATGAATTGCAAAGCTTTTTTAAATGCTAATTTTTAACTATAACGTCTTTTGTAAATGCAAATTTATAAATGTGATAGTAGTTATACCTATTTTTTCGTACTGATTTTCTACAGTTGTTTAACTGTTTATTTATAAATATTTTATTCATTAAATAACATTATATATTTTTATGAAAATTGCAACAATTTTTTTTTTTAAACTTCAAAATGAAATATTGATAACTTTTTTTGTTTTAATTTTTTATTTTAATATATTTATATTATTTTCTTTAAAAAAAATAAAAAATTCGGAGTCGCGCACCCAAAGCGTACACATCACGGTGGGTGCCTGGATACTAGCCGCCATTTTAGAAAAGTCACAAAGGATCCGCGTACGGTGTGTGACGGCTGCGTGTTTTTCAGTTACATCATATACATTTACTATTACGGGATGTGCGCGATTGGTATGCGACCAGTCCGCAACTCCTGCTCCCGCACATTTACAACACATGCGTAATACGGTACGAGAAGCTTGCGCGGTGGTGGGTCCTGCGTGACGTCATATAAGTGCTGGGGCGCGCTGGGTGCGTGACTCCCGCAAAAATGGTTTATGTTCTAAAATGATATGTATGTGTCTTTAATATACATATTAAGGCAAGATATTATCTAAGATATTCATAAAAATAATATATTTGTACTTATAATAAACTTATATTATTTTTAAATATATTTTCGGGAAGTCGGGTGTGTGCATCGTGAGCACAGAGTGCGCGGGTCCCATGTGACCTCAAAAAAAAAGATTTCATTTGTTCATAACATTTCCCACTGTAACTATTGAAGGACCCCACCCATTTTAAATATTCTTGTTGGAGCATCTTTAGAGAGACATCTCTTTTCCTACAAGAACCCTTTTTGCTTGTTTTTTTGGTGTTTTTCAAAAAATATCAAACAAAATAGCATCTGGACAGCAGCAGGAGGAAGTATCTTCTGAAGAAGAATTCTTGCAGGTGGCACCACGTCCACAGAGGCTGGAATCTGGCATGTGGAAATTCTTCACTTTTCCACCTGGAGAAGAAAGTAAATGCGAGAAAGGTGACGTGCAAAGTTTGTGACCGAGTCCTGTCAAGAGGCAGTGAATAAAAATACTCTTGTGGCAGTGCTTCTATGTACAAGCATGTCTGGACCACACATCCTCTCAATGTTGCTCAGGAGGAAATGAGGCGAGCTGCTTTGAACCCCTCACCTGCTGTGGCAAGTACGTCTGGAGCGTCCTCAGGAACACCTGCATTGGACATTAGGCCAGAATTCACCTTTCTCGAGCAACACTGCGTGAAGTGTAAGAAACATATGCTTCGGTGAGCAGTCGGTGGATGCAGTTTCTGCTGTTCAACGCAACCATCGTTGTTAATTTTAGGTTTTTTTCTTTTTGGAATGATAAGTAATTCTAAAAGTTACCTGTTTTATTCTTTCTTTTTTGTTCATTTTTTGAAAAAAAAAAACAAAAATTCAAAATTATAAAAAGAAAATACAAAAGAAAAAAGAGGGAAAAAAAGTTCTTATCAGAACTACCTTATCTGGTTAAAGGAAGAACTATAATTGCAAGGTAGTGTGTGAAAGTTTGGTTGAATATATGTATACAGCATGATTGACTGAAAGAATGCATTAGTAGTGTATGGTGAATTTGTAGGTGAAGAATTATGAGGAAGTACTGCAGCGTGACACTGCAAGCTCTTTAGCTGCACTGCACTGTGGCACTTCCGAAGCACAGGGATGTGACATATGCACATGAATATGTTGCAACTCTGTGCTTCCCTCTGCACTCCTGCACAAACTGCAGCCATGTGGTCATACAGGTACCCTGGCACCATTGTGCAAGGATGTCTGTGTTGTGTGGAGATTGTTTTTTTGCAGGAAGGGACACGTTCCTGCACAAAAACAATTAGTAAAGGCATTTTCCTCTTTCAATGTATGCTGTGGAATGCAGCATGCATTGAAAGAGGACAAAATGAGGAGAAATGAAAACAATTCTCCTCGTTGTGCCTTGCTACACCAACTCTAGGATGGCGCAGCATTCACACACATCTCCAGATTTACAATTTCTCATAAATCTGGAGACGTGTCTTGTTCTATGGGTGTTGCGTGGGAACACCCACAGCCACACCTATGGAACGCGCCTTCAACACAAAGTTCTGTGAATGAAGGGGTTGTATTTACAAGGAGAGGAAAAACCACGCAGGATGGCTTATCCTCTCCTTGTAAATATGAAGAAGTGCCTGGCGCCATCACTACGTTACAAAAAGTGATATACTGGTGGCACAGGGTACTTGTAAATCTCCCCCATAAGTGCTTAGGTATTGGCAGATTGATACAATAAGAACATAGTGCTGGATGGGTGATTGAAGAATTGCATGAGACTGACAGGAGGTATCCTATGCTGCATGGGTACTACTTCAATATTTAATGGAGTGGACCAATGCTATGTATCTGCTTAGAGATTTGTAGGGATTATGCACAGAATATTGCATGTATACTTGCGTGGGTGCCTAGGTCATTTTATAAGAATACCACCAGTAACTGGAATGATGACAGTGCTGCAAACAGAGTGAACACTTATACGTGCTTACATATTGGTGGAGTGATAGGATAAGTAGATAGTGGTAGATAAGTGATTAAAGAAGTGCATTGGACAGACTGGGTGATTCCTACACTGCATGAGTACTAACTGGGTATTTAGAAGAGTGTATCAATAGTATGTAGCTAGTTATGGGTCTGCTTGGATAGTGCACAAAATAGTATAGCTGAACTTGTGTTAGTAGCTAGACCATTCCATAAGTTCATGACTAGTAACTAGAATAATTACAGTATTACAAACAGAGTGTATAGTGAATATATAAGTATGTAGGTATTGGTGGAGTCATAGGATAAGTAGAAAGTGCTGCACGGGTGATTGGAGAAATGCATGGGACAGGCAGGAAGATTCCTACACTGCATAGGTACTAACTGGGTAATTAGAAGAGCGTATCAATAGTTTGTAGCTGGTTAGAGGTGTGCATGCATAGTGTACAAAATATTGTACCTGCTCTTGTTTTAGTGACTACGCCATTCCTTAGGTATATGACTAATAACTGGAGTAATTTCAGTGTTGCAAAGAAAGTGCGTGCTGAATTTATGAGTGCTTTGGTATTGGTGGTGTGATAGCATACGTAGATAGTGCTGGATGGGTGAATGGAGAAGTGCATGGGACAGACAGAAGGATTCCTAGACTGCATAGGTACTAACTGGGTATTGAGAAGAGCGTATCAATAGTATGTAGCTGGCTAGAGGTCTGCATGCATAGTGTACAAAATATTGTACCTGCACTTGTGTTAGTGGCTAGGCCATTCCTGAAGTGAATGACTAACAACTGGAGTAATTTCAGTGCTGCAAAGAGAGCGCATGCTAAATTTATTAGTGCTTAGGTATTAGCAGGGTGATAGGATACGTAGATAGTGCAGGATGGTTGAATGGAGAAGTGCATGGGACAGACAGGGCGATTCCTAGGTTGCACGGGTAGTACTTTACTAAGTAGCTGGTTAGAGGTTTATATATATATATTGATCAGACAGAAGGATTCCTAGACTGCATAGGTACTAACTGAGTATTTAAAAGACTGTATCAATGTTATGTAGCTGATTAGAGGTCTGCATACATAATGCACAGAATATTGTAGCTGTACTAGTTTTACTGGCTTGGTCATTCCTTAGGTACATGAAAAGTAACTAGAGTAATTTCAGTGCTGCAAAGAGAGTACATTTTGAATGTATAAGTGCTTAGGTATTGCGGAGTGATAGGATACATAGATAGTGTTGGATGGGTGATTGGTGCATGAGACCGTCAGGAAGATTCCTAGGTTGCACGGGTAGTACTTTACTAAGTAGTTGGTTAGAGGTTTATATATATAGTGATCAGCTGAATGTAGTTGTGCATTGATAGTGTTTGGATTACTTAATCTTACATTAACAGTAGTACATATAAAAAAAGCTAAACATTTGGATTGTCAGAGCCTTTAGGGCCAGAGAACTAGGTCAGCAGACCTGCTTTAGAGCCAGAGAACCACGTCACATGAGCTGCTCTAGAGCGTAAGAACTATGTCAGCAGAGCTGCTTTAGAGGGAGAGAACCAGGGCAGCAGGGCTGCTCTAGAGCCTAAGAACTAGGAAAGAAGTGCTGTTCTAGAGGCAGAGAACCAGGTCAGCAGAGCTGCTTTAGAGGGAGAGATCCAGGGCAGCAGAGCTGCTCTAGAACCAGGGAACCAGGTCAGCAGAGCTGCTTTAAAGCCTGAGAACTAGGTCAGCAGAGCTGCTCTAGAGCCTAAGAACTAGGTCAGCAGAGCTGCTCTAGAGGCAGAGAACCAGGTCAGCAGAGCTGATTTAGAGCCAGAGAACCAGGTCAGCAAAGCTGCTTTGAAGCCAGAGAACAAGGTCAGCAGAGCTACTCTAGAGCCAGAGAAACCAGTTCAGCAGAGCTGCTTTAGAGGGAAAGAACCAGGTCAGCAGAGCTGCTTTAGAGCCAGAGAACCAGGTCAGCAGAGCTGCTCTAGAGCCATAGAAACAGGTCAGCAGAGCTGCTCTAGAGGAAGAGAACCAGGTCAGCAGTGCTGCTGTAGAGCCAGAGAAACCAGGTCAGTAGAGCCGCTTTAGAGCCAGAGAACCAGGTCAGCAGAGCTGCTTTAGAGCCAGAGAACCAGGTCAGCAGAGCTGCTTTAGAGCCAGAGATCTAGGTCAGCAGAGCTGCTCTAGAGGCAGAGAACCAGGTCAGCAGAGCTGATTTAGAGGGAGAGAACCAGGCCAGCAGAGCTGTTTTAGAGCCATAGAACCTCGTCAGGGGAGCTGCTTTAGAGTCAGAGAACCAGGTCAGCAGAGCTGCCCTAGAGCCTAAGGACCAGGTCAGCAGAGCGGCTCTAGAGCCAGAGAACCAGGTCAGCAGAGCTGCTCTAGAGGAAGAGAACCAGGTCAGCAGAGCTGCTGTGGCGCCAGAGAAACCAGGTCAGTAGAGCTGCTTTGGAGCCATGGAACCAGGTCAGCAGAGCTGCTCTAGAGGCAGAGAACCAGGTCAGCTGATTTAGAGGAAGAGAACCAGGTCAGCAGAGCTGCTTTAGAGCTATAGAACCAGGTCAGGGGAGCTGCTTTAGAGTCAGAGAACCAGGTCAGCAGAGCTGCCCTAGAGCCTAAGAACCAGGTCAGCAGAGCGGCTCTAGAGCCATAGAACCAGGTCAGCAGAGCTGCTCTAGAGGAAGAGAACCAGGTCAGCAGAGCTGCTGTAGAGCCAGAGAAACCAGGTCAGTAGAGCTGCTTAGGAGCCATGGAACCAGGTCAGCAGAGGTGCTCTAGAGGCAGAGAACCAGGTCAGCAGAGCTGATTTAGAGGGAGAGAACCAGGTCAGCAGAGCTGCTTTAGAGCCATAGAACTAGATCAGGAGAGTTGCTTTAGAGTCAGAGAACCAGGTCAGCAGAGCTGCCCTAGAGCCTAAGAACCAGGTCTGCATCGCTGCTCTAGAGCCAGAGAACCAGGTCAGCAGAGCTGCTGTTGAGCCAGAGAAACCAGGTCAGTAGAGCTGCTTTAGAGCGAGAGAACCAGGTCAGCAGAGCTGCTTTGGAGGGAGAGAACCAGGTCAACAGAGCTGCTCTAGAGGCAGAGAACCAGACCAGCAGAGCTGCTTTAGAGCCAGAGAACCAGGTCAGCAGAGCTGCTCTAGAGGCAGAGAACCAGGTCAGCAGAGCTGCTTTAGAAGGAGAGAACCAGGTCAGAAAAGCTGCTTGAGAGCCAGAGAACCAGGTCAGCAGAGCTGCTTTAGAGTCAAGGGACTAGGTCAGGAGAGCTGCTTTAGAGCCAGAGAACCAGGTCAGCAGAGCTGCTTTAGAGCCATAGAACCAGGTCAGCAGAGCTGCTCTAGAGGCAGAGAGCCAGGTCAGCAGAGCTGATTTGGAGGGAGAGAACCAGGTCAGCAGAGCTGCTTTAGAGCCATAGAACCAGGTCAGGAGAGCTGCTTTAGAGTCAGAGAACCAGGTCAGCAGAGCTGCTCAAGAGCCTAAGAACCAGGTCAGCAGAGCTGCTCTACAGCCAGAGAACTAGGTCAGCAGAGCTGCAGTAGAGCCAGAGAAACCAGGTCAGTAGACCTGCTTTAGAGCGAGAGAACCAGGTCAGCAGAGCTGCTTTAGAGGGAGAGAAGCAGGTCAACAGAGCTGCTCTAGAGGCAGAGAACCATTTCAGCAGAGCTGCTTTAGAGCCAGAGAACCAGGTCAGCAGAGCTGATTTAGAGGGAGAGAACCAGGTCAGCAGAGCTGCTTTAGAGCCAGAGAACCAGGTCAGCAGAGCTGCTCTAGAGCCAGAGAACAGGTCACGGAGCTGCCCTAGAGCCTAAGAACCAGGTCAGCAGAGCTGCTCTAGAGCCAGAGAACCAGGGCAGCAGAGCTGCTGTAGAGCCAGAGAAACCCGGTCGGTAGAGCTGCTTTAGAGCGAGAGAACCAGGTCAGCAGAGCTGCTTTAGAGGGTGAAAAACAAGGTCAACAGAGCTGCTTTAGAGCCAAGGGACCAGGTCATCAGAGCTGCTCTAGAGCCAGAGAACCAGGTCAGCAGAGCTGCTTTAGAGCAAGGGAACCAGGTCAGCAGACCTGTTGTAGAGCCAGAGAACCAGGTCAGCAGAGCTGCTTTAGAGCCAGAGAAACCAGGTCAGCAGAGCTGCTGTAGAGCCAGAGAAACCAGGTCAGCAGAGCTGCATTCGAGGGAGACAACCAGGTAAGCAGAGCTGCTTTAGAGCCAGAGAAGCAGGACAGCAGAGCTGCTTTAGAACCAGAGAACCAGGTCAGCAGACCTTCTCTAGAGCCAGAGAACCAAGTCAGCAGAGCTGCTTTAGAGCTATAGAACCATGTCAGTGGAGCTTCTTTAGAGCCAGAGAACAAGGTCAGCAGAGCTGCTCTAGAGCCAGAGAACCAGGTCAGCAGAGCTGCTCTAGAGCCAGGGAACCAGGTCAGCAGAGCTGCTGTAGAGCCAGAGAAACCAGGTCAGTAGAGCTGCTTTAGAGGGAGAGAACCAGGTCAGCAGAACTGCTCTAGAGGGAGAGAAGCAGATCAGCAGAGGTGCTCTAGAGCCAGAGAACCATGTCAGCAGAGCTGCTTTAGAGCCATAGAACCGGGTCAGCAGAGCTGCTTTAGAACCAGCGAACCAGGTCAGCAGAGCTGTTGTAGAGCCAGAGAACCAGACCAGCAGAGTTGCTCTGTAGCCTAAGAACTGTGTCAGCAGAGCTGCTCTAGAGCCAGAGAACCAGGTCTGCAGACCTGCTGTGGAGCCAGAGAAACCAGGTCAGCAGAGCTGCTTTAGAGCCAGAGAACCAGGTCAGCAGAGCTGCTCTAGCTGACACTGACTGACTGACACTGACTGATTGACACTGACTGACACTGATTGACTGAAACTGACACTGACTGACACTGATTGACTGGCGCTGACTGACTGACACTGACTGACACTGATTGACTGAGACTGACTGACTGACACTGACTGACACTGATTGACTAACACTGACTGACACTGATTGACTGACACTGACTGACACTGAATGACACTGACTAACTACTCTCCACTACTCTAGTAAGTCTCTAGTAAGTCTCTACTACTCTCTACTACTCTCTCTCTACTACTCACTCTCTACTACTCACTCTCTACTACTCTACTACTCTCTACTACTCACTCTCTACTACTCACTCTACTACTCACTGTCTACTACTCTCTACCACTCACTCTCTACTACTCACTCTACTCCTCTCTACTACTTTCTACTAATCTCTACTACTACTCTCTATTACTCACTCTCTACTACTCACTCTCTTCTACTCTCTACTACTCACTCTACTACTTTCTACTAATCTCTACCACTCACTCTCTACTACTCTACTACTCACTCTCTACTACTCATTCTCTACTACTCTTTCTCTGCTATTCACTCTCTACTACTCACTCTCTACCACTATCTCTCTACTACTCACTCTCTACTACTCACTCTCTACTACTTGCTCTCTTCTATCCTCTACTACTCACTCTCTACTACTCTACTACTCTCTACTACTCTCTTTACTACTCACTCTCTACTACTCTCTACTACTCTTTCTACTACTCTCCACTACTCACTTTTCTACTCTCTACTACTCTCTATGACGGACTCTCTACTACTCTACTACTCACTCTCTACTACTCTCTCTACTACTCACTCCCTACCACTCTCTCTCTACTACTCACTCTGTACTACTCTGTACTACTCACTCTCTACTACTTACTCTCTACTACTCACCCTCTACTACTCACTCTCTACCACTCACTCTCTACTACTCACTCTGTTCTACTCTCTACTACTCACTCTCCACTACTCACTCTCTACTACTCGCTCTCTACGACTCTCCACTACTCTCCCTCTACTACTCACTCTCTACCTCTCACTCTCCACTACTCTACTACTCTCTACTACTCACTCGCTACTTGTCACGTTTTCGGCAGTTTAGCAGTGGAAACTTCATTACCCAGAATGCCTGTTGTATAGTCTGTTTTCATTTTCCTTGTATCAGCCCCTTCTCTCTTACTATATCTGTCTTGTTTCCACTTTGTGCCGGTGCTTGTCACCTGTGGGCCTGCCTTTTCCTGTACTTGTCTTGGCATTCCGAAGTGCCGTTTTGTATCGTCCAAGAGGATTACCTGAGACGGCGCTGGAGCGGAGCCGCGTTAGAAGCTGTCAGTTACGCGGCTCCTCTGTGCCCTTTGAACCTGTGAGCCTCGCTGAGGAGAGCCGCGCTGGAAGCCGCGAGGAAGTAGACGCCGGCTGCTACCGCGGTAACATTGTGCTCTTTGATTCAAAGGATTCGTGGGAGAGAGAGAAAGTACTTCGACAGAGATTAGACCTCTTCCTGTGATCTTAAAGAGGTATCGGGTCTGCTAGCGTTGCAATCAAGGGAGTACTTTGACTCTTCTCTCTGTGCATGTAATTTCGTTTTTTGCTTACTTCCACCTGGATATCAATCATCCTTGAAGGGTTGAGAGGCTTGAACAATATAGTTGCCTACTGTTAGTTCCTGACCAGCTATGCCCATGCACTGCAGGAGCGAAGAAAGCCCCGTTCCTCTGAACCTACCACTCCGTGGCTCACACCATAAATAGTACCATGGGCCAATGGAATAGCAAGGGACAGGGGGCGGGAATAAGGGAAGGACAGACAAGGAATCCCAGGTCTTCTCTCCTTGGGGAAGGGTCCTTCTGCCGGGACCACGTCACTCCACGTACTGTATCACAAGGGACTGGCTGAAACACCGTCTGCCACACAAAAAACAAATGTCAGCAGTATAAATACAGAAACCCTCTTTCTCCTCTCATGCACCCACACACCACCCTATAACACTCCTCCTTACCACTGATACTGTGAAAATCGCCGGGTGGAGTACTCCATCCTGGAGTATATCTGAAGTCCAGCAGGCAGATGGCAGGAGAGCAAAATCAGGGGATAAAGGGACTAGGCGGCAGGGAAATGTGCCACAGGAAACCAGAGACCAATGGGGGACAAATGAAAAGGAGGAAAAAGTCGTAAGAACGACTGAAAAAACCTCCGTGTAGCAGTCTGCTAAGTGTCTTCCTTGCGTACCGCCCAAAAAGGAGACCAGAATCAGGTCAGAGTGGGAAATACTCGCAACACAACACAAGCTTCGTTGTGCGCTATTCCGAAACCCGGAAACGCCCAAACCGGCACTCCGCCTCCGCACAATGAGGTGGACAGTCTGCACAAGAGGCGGAAGTGCGGGACAGCGTCGGCGTCACCAGGACAAAAAACAACAACAGGAACCACCGGGCAATCCAGCCGGATCACCCGATTCCCGTAAGAAGCGCCGGAGCCCCAGCCACCTCTTAATCCCAGCCGGGATAAAAATGACCCCAAAACATAAAAAGTAATAAACTAACACACAACACAGACAAGACAGACAAACAACTAATCTCAGGAACCCAAATACAAACAAGCGAAGGAGGAGGTCAAGGGAAGCAAAAAATAGGAGGGGGGGAGGGAACAGGGATTAACAGGGATTAACAGGAGCCAAAAAGCGAAATGGGAAATCCCACGAGCCCGTGAATGCTGCAAAGTTCCCAAGGTACAAAAACAGCTCCCAGCACGAACCAGGAACCACAATTCAAGATAACGAGCACCGGGAACAGGGAAAACAAACCTTTTAACACCGCCTAGCACATCACATGGGCGCTGTGTACATGGCAAGAGAAAGAGGACTACTGGGCAGATTCCTAACAGTACCCCCTCCCAACGATCCTCCCCACAGGGCAGGGCTTAGACGGATGTTGACGATGGAACATACGGATCAGACGAGGAGAGTGCACTCCCCCAGCCGGCTCCCATGTACGGTCCTCAGGGGCATACCCTTTCCAGTCTATCAAATAGAAAAGACGCCCCTTTCGTCTTTCTGAATCCAAGATAGCCCGGACCTCATACTCTTTCTGTCCATCCACTATTATAGGGGGAGGAGGTGGTATAACCTGTGAGGATGGTATGTAGGGCTTCAACAGGGACGTATGAAATACTGGATGAACCCGATAATCTCCGGGCAGATCTAATTTCATAGCCACGGGATTTATAATCTGTATTATCGGGAATGGTCCCGCATACCTAGGTTGTAATTTACGGGATCCCCCAAGCCTCAAGTTCTTCGTAGCCAACCATACCTGGTCTCCAACTTGATAACCAGGTGCGGGGACATGATGTTTGTCCGCCTGCAACTTCATAGCAGCCTTAGCTGTCAACAACTGCTCCCGGGCAATCTCCCATATCTTGCCCAGACGGTCACAAACGTCATCTATGGCTGGCACACGTCCCGTAGGCTGGATTGCCACCGCCCTGGGATGATAACCTAATGAACAGTAGAAGGGTGTCATGCCTAAGGCTGAGTGCTGACTGTTGTTATACGCGAACTCAGCAATGGGGAGAGCCATAACCCAATCACAAGCCAGTGATGACGTTAAACACCGAAGGTACTGTTCCATAGTCTGATTGGTGCGTTCGGTCTGTCCGTCAGATTGTGGATGATATGCGGATGACAATCTGACGTCCACCTGCAACACTGAACACAATTCCTTCCAAAAATGTGAAACAAACTGAGCCCCCCTGTCTGTCACTACTGCAGAAGGCAACCCATGGATCCGCACAATGGAAGACATGAAAACCAAAGCCATCTCCCTAGCTGTAGGAATCTTCGGAAGAGGGATAAAATGAGCCATTTTGGTAAACAAGTCAACCACCACCAAAGTAGCAGTGAACCCAGAAACAGACGTAAGATCGGTCACGAAATCCATACTGATGGTATGCCAAGGAGAAGGGGGCACCTCCAAAGGTTGCAACAGACCCGATGGTTTACTATGTGAGGGCTTACAGATGGCATATACCGGACAGGCCGCAACATACCCCTGAACATCCTTGGCCAATGAATCCCACCAAAACCATCTTGTGCACATCTCCTTAGTCTTAGGGATCCCAGGGTGTGCCACCAAGGCAGATGAATGACACCACTCCATGACCTGATCTCTCAAAGCAGGGGGTACAAACAACCGATCCTCATAATACAACAATCCATCCTGAACTGATGCCTGGGGCAGAGACAACCATGGAGTAAGATCCATCTTACGCAGTTGGTTCTTAACTGATGTAGTAAACGCCTCACTTTCCACTGCCCCAACAATCCTGGCTTCAAACAATACGAGGAATCAAGAGACACTAGCCTTTGTACCCAATCTATCCTGGGATTGTGCTCTTGCAGCCATGGCACACCCAAGACCATCCCGAAAGAGGGAGCATCAATGAGGTCAAAACACACCATCTCTGAATGCCCGTTCTCACACACCAGACACAAAGGCACCGTCCTTTTAGTAATAGAACCCGATGTCAATTCAGTGCCATCAATCGCCCGCACAGGTTCAGGCTGGTCTTTTACGCAACATGGAACATTCAATTTCTTAGCCAACGTAATGTCAAGGAAATTGCCTGTAGCCCCTGAATCCAACAATACCGATACCGGCACTCTTCCACTGCACAATGCCAGATGAGCATTAATAATAAAGTGTCTAGGGGCCCTATCTACTGCTCCAAGTACCTTGTACTGCAGATCCTTCCTCTCATGGTACAAACAGGCCACCCTCTTTCCATAGGAGGTTCCAGAGGGTTTCACGGGACATTCCCTCGCAAAATGCCCACCCTGGCCACAGTACAAACACAGTCCCATCTCTCTCCTTCGTTTCTTCTCCTCATCGGACAAAGGCCCCCTTACTCCACCTATCTCCATTGGTTCGGACACACTCTTTGTCTCTCCTGCTCCCAGGGACTTATTATCGGGCTTCACAAACCCTCCCCTTGGCGCCTGATAACGGCTTTTCTCTCCCCGTCTCTCCACTAGGCGATGGTTCAGTTTGACTACGAGATCGATAAAAGCCGCACAGTCAAGAGGGGGATCTACTACCTGTGAGACTATGTCCTTCAAATCTTCGGACAGTCCCTGATAAAATAAGGAAGTCCTCTTGTCTTCGGGCCAATGTGTCTCTGACACCAAGCGATTGAAGGTGGAAATATATGTTAATAGATCCTGACGCCCTTGTCTTAGTTTCAATAGTTCTGCGTCACTTGCCTGCATAAAGGCGTGCTTTGCAAACAAACCACGCATTAGTTCTTTGAATGCAGGATAGTTGGTTAATACGGGATCATCCCTGTCTACTAGGGGTATAGCCCACTGTGCCGCTGTACCAGCCAAGTATGATATTGTGAACGCCACTTTGGCCGAATCGTTGGGAAAAGCAGTTGGTTTTCACATAAAGTGCAGTTGACATTGGTTCATAAATGTGCCAAATTTGGCACTATCCCCTACAAACCTTTCAGGCGGTGCCAATGGAACAGGAACAGGAGTGTTCACAGTAACTGCCACCGGTACCCCCCCACTGGCTCCCTGCCCTTGCCCACCAGAGTATTGGAAAGTGGCTGGATGTATCACCTGGGCCTGAGGAGTCCTAAGCTGCACCCTTTCCCTGCTAAGTAGTGCCCCAACCTCTTGCTTCATAGCCACGTTCTCCTGTCGCAAGTCATGGATCTGATTTTGGAGGGCAGTCAAAGCACCCATGACATCCTGCAAAGTGGGAGTAGTACCAGCCGTAGCCCCCACATCCTCATCCATCGTCGCTCAGGCAGTGCAATTATTACGTGGGCTCGTTATTCTGTTAGTTCCTGACCAGCTATGCCCATGCACTGCAGGAGCGAAGAAAGCCCCGTTCCTCTGAACCTACCACTCCGTGGCTCACACCATAAATAGTACCATGGGCCAATGGAATAGCAAGGGACAGGGGGCGGGAATAAGGGAAGGACAGACAAGGAATCCCAGGTCTTCTCTCCTTGGGGAAGGGTCCTTCTGCCGGGACCACGTCACTCCACGTACTGTATCACAAGGGACTGGCTGAAACACCGTCTGCCACACAAAAAACAAATGTCAGCAGTATAAATACAGAAACCCTCTTTCTCCTCTCATGCACCCACACACCACCCTATAACACTCCTCCTTACCACTGATACTGTGATAATCGCCGGGTGGAGTACTCCATCCTGGAGTATATCTGAAGTCCAGCAGGCAGATGGCAGGAGAGCAAAATCAGGGGATAAAGGGACTAGGCGGCAGGGAAATGTGCCACAGGAAACCAGAGACCAATGGGGGACAAATGAAAAGGAGGAAAAAGTCGTAAGAACGACTGAAAAAACCTCCGTGTAGCAGTCTGCTAAGTGTCTTCCTTGCGTACCGCCCAAAAAGGAGACCAGAATCAGGTCAGAGTGGGAAATACTCGCAACACAACACAAGCTTCGTTGTGCGCTATTCTGAAACCCGGAAACGCCCAAACCGGCACTCCGCCTCCGCACAATGAGGTGGACAGTCTGCACAAGAGGCGGAAGTGCGGGACAGCGTCGGCGTCACCAGGACAAAAAACAACAACAGGAACCACCGGGCAATCCAGCCGGATCACCCGATTCCCGTAAGAAGCGCCGGAGCCCCAGCCACCTCTTAATCCCAGCCGGGATAAAAATGACCCCAAAACATAAAAAGTAATAAACTAACACACAACACAGACAAGACAGACAAACAACTAATCTCAGGAACCCAAATACAAACAAGCGAAGGAGGAGGTCAAGGGAAGCAAAAAATAGGAGGGGGGGGAGGGAACAGGGATTAACAGGGATTAACAGGAGCCAAAAAGCGAAATGGGAAATCCCACGAGCCCGTGAATGCTGCAAAGTTCCCAAGGTACAAAACCAGCTCCCAGCACGAACCAGGAACCACAATTCAAGATAACGAGCACCGGGAACAGGGAAAACAAACCTTTTAACCCCGCCTAGCACATCACATGGGCGCTGTGTACATGGCAAGAGAAAGAGGACTACTGGGCAGATTCCTAACACCTACTCGCAAAGGAGAATACATTCCTTGCAATTTCATCCAGAGGAAATAACAAGGATTGTAGCAGTGCTTATTGAATAAGGAAGAGACATCAGTGAGGGAGCAAATTAGCTTCCTGTATGTGTATATGAGACTAAGACAAGTGCTCTCTCTGGAACTGTTGTTCTCTGAACTTTTGTTTCTTTTTCTTTTTTCTTTCTTTTTTCCTTTTTTGAGCCTTTTTCTTCTTAGATGATTGTGGCAGCTTAAATCAGTGAGTACTCTCCTGTATACATTCAGTCTATGTTAGTAGAAGGAAGGGGGGGTTGATTTACAAGTGTTTCTTGTGTCTTTTATTAGGAAACATTATGCAGACTTAAAGAGGAATACCCAACCTGTCTTCGTCTGCAGTAGATGGTTTCTGGCTGTCAGTCTGTTATGTTTTATTTCTCCACTTTTCCCCTTCCCTGGGTGAGGTCCTCATAGAGGAGTGTTATGTACATGACTCACTAGGGGGGCCGCTCCTAGGGAGGAGAGAAACTAGCTACTACATCGCTCCTGCCGTACCTGAATCATAAGGTTAGTCAACCTGCCTAGTTTGTGACAGAGTGACAAGCCCACGTACTCTTACGGCCTGAGCGATGGACACCAACACTGTATTGCAGACCGTGTTGGAGTCTCTAACAGCTTTACGGGTAGAGGTAGACGCAGTAAGGGGGGAGAATCATGATATGCGGAGTGAGATGGGTGCCCTTAGACGTGAGGTTGAAGGAATAGCCCGGTCCAGTCCCACCAGTTCTAGGGGAACGCATTACATTAGGAATGCAACATTACCCCCCCTGTTCAAGTACACTCCCACTTAGCCCAGGGAGCGCAAGGCCCTTCTACCATTCAGGTCATTCAACCTGTTCAACTACCCCTGGCACCGCCTTAAAAGGGTCTTAGGGGATCCCAAGAAATTTGGTACATTTCTAGGACAGTGTAAATTGCACTTCATGTGCAAACCCTCTGTCTTCCCTGATGACCATTCTAAGACCGCATTTATGTTGTCCTATCTGGGGGGCAACGCTGCGAGTTGGTCATTTCCCTTGATTGATAGAAACGATCCAGTGTTAACTAATTTTGATGACTTTTGTGAGGAAATGCGCAAGTTGTTTGACAGCAAGGCTCATATGTTGTCCTTAGACAGGGAACTCATCACGCTCAAACAGGGATCACTAGATTTGTTGACTTACATAACTAATTTCAACCGTCTTGTTGTCGAGACTGATTGGCCATCTACTAAGCGAGTTTCATTGTTCTATCAAGGCTTGATAGGGGAGTTAAAAGACGTTCTGGCCCAGGTGGTGAATATGCCTACGTCCTACGAAGAACTGATAGATCTCACGGTACAGCTAGATCACAGACTACAAGAACGCAAAGGCGATAAACATCGTTACGAGGTGCGTTTTCCATTAACAAAACCTAGAGCGGTATCGGAGGGTGCGTCTTCTGTTGATCCTACTGAACCTATGCAAATAGGAGGAGTCAGAGGTCCCTTGAGTCTGGAAGAACGAACTCGCTGACGTAACCAGAAGCTCTGCATGTATTGCGGCAAGACGGGGCACTTTATTAGGGACTGTAAATTAAAAACTAAGAGTGCCAGAAACATACCTGCCGTTGAGTATCCCTCTCAGGATTCGGGAAACGAGAAAGCTCAAACAAGTCAGAGACCCTTGGTTTGAGCTACGACGAGGCGAGAGAGGTCTCTCATGCTATTGCGAACACCATGCAACCGTCTGTGCCCCACATGACTTTGTGTGTTACCATTACATGGCCAGGAGAAACGCCCGTGATGGTACACGCCATGTTAGACTCGGGAGCTACGGGTAATTTTATTGATTTACAATATGCGAGGAGAGTGGGAGTTCCGTGCATAGAGAAGGAAATACCTGAAGCAGTGAAAGTCGTAGATGGATCAGATTTGACTTCAGGACCAGTGTGTTATCATACTCGTCCACTGGTCATGCAAGTAGGACAAGATCATTATGAGCATATTTCCTTTGATCTAATCAATGCTCCTCAGTTTAGACTGATCCTGGGAATGCCGTGGTTGACACAACATGACCCGGTAGTCAAGTGGGCAGCTCGTTCTATCACACTTAGTTCCGTATACTGTGCTGAACATTGTACCCCAACCCACCTTCATGAGGAAATCAGATTGGAAACGCCTGCGAGTACATTAGCAAGCGGAGGAAGAATCTTGAGGGTAAATGCAATCGCTACTCTTCCGGACGTTTATCGTCGGTACCAAGATGTCTTCAGCGAAAAAGAAGCCAGTAAGTTGCCCCCACATCGGGAATACTATTGTGTCATAGAGCTAGAACCAGGAGCTAGTATTCCTTGTAGTAGGGTATACGCTCTTACCGAAGCAGAGAACATGTACCTGCAACAATATCTGAAGAAATTGCTGGAATCCGGATTTATCCGTCCATCTACATCCCCTGTATCGTCGCCTCTATTTTTCATCCCTAAGAAGGAAGGGGGATTGAGAACATGCATAGACTATAGAGCTATCAATAGAGTAACCAGAAAAAACAGGTACCCTTTGCCTTTGATTCCAGTCCTGTTGGATCAGTTAAAGTATGCAAAGATATTTACCAAGTTAGATCTGCGGGGTGCATATCAACTGGTGAGAGTTCGCAGAGGAGATGAATGGAAAACTGCTTTCCGTACCAAATATGTGCTCTACGAGTATCAAGTCATGCCTTTTGGCCTGTGTAATGCCCCCGCGGCATTTCAGTTTTTTATGGATGAGGTGTTGAGGGGCTTGTTGGATGTTTCATGTATCGTCTATATCGATGATATTTTGATCTATTCCTCTACTGGAGAAGACCATGTTAGGCATGTGATGGAGGTGCTGGAACGATTGCAGCGACATGAGTTGTATGCCAAGCTAGAGAAGTGCTTGTTCCATACTAGCGAAGTGGAGTTCCTAGGCTATGTCATCGGCCAGAATGGAATAAGGATGGATCACAAGAAGACACAAGCCATCATTCAGTGGGAATCTCCCTCTTCTGTGAAAGCTTTGCAGAGCTTCCTGGGTTTTGCAAACTTTTACAGGAGATTCATCAAAGATTTCTCTAGGATCATACAGCCGTTAACCCATCTATTAAAGAAAGGAGCTGTTTTCAAGTGTACTGACCTTGCCGAGTGCGCCTTTCAAGCCCTGAAGACACGTTTTGTTACAGCTCCCATTCTACGACATCCAGACGTTAGTCAACCCTTCATGATGGAAACGGATGCATCTTATTATGCAATAGGAGGCATCCTTTCGCAGAGAAATCCGGACACTGGACAACTCCATCCGGTGGCATACTTTTCCAGAAAACTGTCCTCTTGTGAAATCAACTACAGTATTACGGATAAGGAACTGCTAGCTATTAAAAGAGCCTGCGAGGAGTGGAGTCACCATCTTATGGGGGCAAGACATACTGTGGAAACCTTCACTGATCATCGGAATCTCCTCTTCCTGAAAAGCGCAAGAGCATTAACACCACGCCAATTACGGTGGTCCTTGTTCTTCTCGGATTTTGATTTCGTGATTAAATATCGTCCGGGCCCCCAAAATGGTAAGGCCGATGCCCTTTCAAGACCCGAATCAGCATTAAGGAATCTCTCTCCAGACAACGACGATCCTCCTGTAATTCTCCAAGAGACATCCATTGTTTCATCTGCTTCTGCAATCACATGCTCCCTTGATTTTCTGAAACAAGTCGAAGAGAAAGTCAAATCTGTTGATGTGTAAACCTGGATAGCTAAAGAACCACAACAGAGAACGCTAAGAAACAAACTTCTCTTCAGGGATAGACAATTGTATGTACCAGAAGCTGAATTACAGAATCAAGTCTTAAGATGGACCCATGACTCTTCTTTAGGTGGACACATGGGAGTTCAAAAAACATTTCAAACCACCTCCAGATATTTTTGGTGGGAGACATTACGGAAGGACATTGCAAACTATGTGGCTAAGTGTTCCATATGCACTCAGGCCAAGGCTCAGCATCAACGAAGCAGCAGATTGTTACGTCCCATACCGATACCCCCTGCACCATGGCACACCGTTTCCATGGACTTCATCGTGGAGATGCCTCTCAGTCACGGCAACAACACCATCTTAGTGGTTATAGACCATCTAACCAAAATGGGTCATTTTATAGCCTTGACCAAGTTGCCCACGTCAGGAGAATTAGCCTTAGTCTTCTTGCAGAATGTGGTAAGGTTACACAGCGTTCCCTCTGTTCTTATTACGGATAGGGGAACACAGTTTACTTCTAAGTTTTGGAAGGCTTTGTGTGACATCATGAAAATCGATGCCCGTCTGTCAACAAGTTATCATCCACAGACAGACGGTAAAACTGAAAGACTTAATCAAACGCTTGAGCAGTATTTGAGGTGTTTTACCCTTCAACAGAGTGAGGAATGGAGAACGTTATTGTGGATGGCGGAGTTCGCCTATAATGGCGCTACCCATTCTTCCTTGGATGCTCGCCTTTCTTTTGCCTTCACGGTTTTCATCCCAATTTTCTGCCTTTCGACCACCCTGGTGTGTCTTCCCATCCTTCCATTCAAGAACACCATGCTCACCTCACTTCTATAGCACAGGAGGCTAGAGAGCATTTGGTGGCAGCCAGAAACCATGACAAAGAGCAGGAAGACAGAAAAAGAACCCCTGAGCCAGCATATACACCAGGAGATAAGGTATGGTTGAGTACCAAGTACCTGAAATTGAAAGGGAATACACGTCTGCAACCTAAATATGTTGGCCCATATTCCATTATTGCTGTCGTTAATCCGGTGGCCATGAAGCTGCAACTTCCCCCCTCATGGCACATACATCCTGTGTTCCATGTGTCCCTCTTGAAACCATATGTGCAGGGTACCAGAGCCTTGGGGAGGCCTCAGCCTGTGGAGATAGATGGGGACACAGAATAGGAAGTGAAAGCTGTGCTTGATTCAAGGAGGTTGAGAGGTGTCTTGCAGTATTTGATTGACTGGAAAGGGTATGGGCATGAGGAACACTCCTGGGAACCCCACACTAATCTCCATTGCCCTGGCCTTCTGAGGCGTTTTCACGCCATGTTCCCTTCTAAACCTGGTAGACTGCCGAGACGTCGGTCGTAGAGAGGGGGTTCTGTCACGTTTTCGGCAGTTTAGCAGTGGAAACTTCATTACCCAGAATGCCTGTTGTATAGTCTGTTTTCATTTTCCTTGTATCAGCCCCTTCTCTCTAACTATATCTGTCTTGTTTCCGCTTTGTGCCAGTGCTTGTCACCTGTGGGCCTGCCTTTTCCTGTACTTGTTTTGGCATTCCGAAGTGCCGTTTTGTATCGTCCGAGAGGATTACCTGAGACGGCGCTGGAGCGGAGCCGCGTTAGAAGCTGTCAGTTACACAGCTCCTCTGTGCCCTTTGAACCTGTGAGCCTAAATGAGGAGAGCCGCACTGGAAGCCACGCTGGAAGCCGCGAGGAAGTAGACGCCGGCTGCTACCGCGGTAACATTGTGCTCTTTGATTCAAAGGATTTGTGGGAGAGAGAGAAAGTACTTCGACACAGATTAGACCTCTTCCTGTGATCTTAAAGAGGTATCAGGTCTGCTAGGGTTGCAATCAAGGGAGTACTTTGACTCTTCTCTCTCTGCATGTAATTTCATTATTTGCTTACTTCCACCTGGATATCAATCATCCTTGAAGGGTTGAGAGGCTTGAACAATATAGTTGCCTACTCGCAAAGGAGAATACATTCCTTGCAATTTCATCCAGTGGAAATAACAAGGATTGGAGCAGTGCTTATTGAATAAGGAAGAGACATCAGTGAGGGAGCAAATTAGCTTCCTGTATGTGTATATGAGACTAAGACAAGTGCTCTCTCTGGAACTGTTGTTCTCTGAACTTTTGTTTCTGTTTCTTTTTTCTTTATTTTTTTCTTTTTTGAGCCTTTTTCTTCTAAGATGATTGTGGCAGCTTAAATCAGTGAGTACTCTACTCTCCTGTATACATTCAGTCTATGTTAGTAGAAGGAAGGGGGGGATTGTATTTACAAGTGTTTCTTGTGTCTTTTATTAGGAAACATTATGCAGACTTAAAGAGGAATACCCAACCTGTCTTCGCCTGCAGTAGATGGTTTCTGGCTGTCAGTCCGTTATGTTTTATTTCTCCACTTTTCCCCTTCCCTGGGTGAGGTCCTCATAGAGGAGTGTTATGTACATGACTCACTAGGGGGGGCCGCTCCAAGGGAGGAGAGAAACTAGCTACTACATCGCTCCTGCCGTACCTGAATCATAAGGTTAGTCAACCTGCCTAGTTTGTGAAACTACTACTCTCTACCACTCACTCTCCACTACTCTCTCTCTCTACTACTCTCTACTACTCTCTCTCTACTATTCACTCTCTTCTTCTCTCTACTATTCACTCTCTACTACTCTCTCCCTACTACCCACTCTCTACTACTCACTCGCTACTACTCACTCTACTACTCTCTACTACTTTCTACTACTCTCTACTACTACACTCTATTACTCACTCTCTAATACTCACTCTCTACTACTCTCTTTGACTCACTCTACTACTTTCTACTACTCTCTACCACTCACTCTCTACTACTCTACTACTCACTCTCTACTACTCACTCTCTACTACTCTCTCTCTACTATTAACTCTCTACTAGTCACTCTCTACCCCTCACTCTCTACTACTTGCTCTCTACTACTCACTCTCTACTACTCACTCTCTACTACTCGCTCTCTACTACTCTCTACTACTCACTCTCTACTACTCTACTACTCTCTCTACTACTCACTCTCTACTACTCTACTACACTATACTACTCTTTCTACTACCCTCTACTACTCACTCTTCTACTCTCTATTACTCTTTATGACTGACTATCTACTACTCTACTACTCACTCTCTATTACTCACTCTACTACTTTCTACTACTCACTCCCTACTGCTCTCTCTCTAATACTCACTCTGTACTACTCTCTACTACTCACTCTCTACTACTCACTCTCTACTATTCATTCTCTACTACTCACTCTCTAGTACTCATCCTCTATTACTCACTCTCTAACACTCACTCTCTACTACTCGCTCTCTACTACTCTCTCCAACTCTCTCTCCTACTCACTCTCCACTACTCTACTATTCTCTACTACTCTCTCTACTACTCACTCTTCTACTCTCTACTACTCTACTACCCACTCTACTACTCTCTCTACTACTCACTCTCTATTACTCACTCTACTACTTTCTACTACTCACTCTCTACTACTCTCTCTTTACTACTCACTCTGTACTACTCTCTACTACTCACTCTCTACTACTCACTCTCTACTACTCACTCTCTACTACTCTCTACTACTCACTCTCCACTACTCACTCTCTACTACTTGCTCTCTACTACTCTCTCTACTACTCACTCTTTTCTACTCTCTCTCTACTACTCACTCTTTTACTCACTCTCTACTACTCTCTCTCTAATGCTCACTATCTACTATTCACTCTCTACTACTCGCTCTCTACTACTCTCTACTACTCTCTCTCCACTACTCACTCTCTACTACTCTCTACTACTCACTCTCTACTACTCACTCTTTACTACTCTACTACTCTCTCTGCTACTCACTCTCTACAACTCACTCGCTACTACTCAGTCTACTACTCTCTACTACTTTCTACTACTCTCTACTACTAGTCTCTATTACTCACTCTCTACTACTCACTCTCTTCTACTCTCTACTACTCACTCTACTACTTTCTACTACTCTCTACCACTCACTCTCTACTACTCTACTACTCACTCTCTACTACTCTCTCTCTACTATTAACTCTCTACTACTCACTCTCTACCACTCACTCTCTACTACTTGCTCTTTACTACTCTCTACTACTCACTCTCTACTACTCGCTCTCTACTACTCTCTACTACTCACTCTCTACTACTCTACTACTCACTACTACTCTCTCTACTACTCACTCTCTACTACTCTACTACTCTCTACTACTCTTTCTACTACTCTCTACTACTCACTCTTCTACTCTCTATTACTCTCTATGACTGATTCTCTACTACTCTACTACTCATTCTCTAATACTCACTCTACTACTTTCTACTACTCACTCCCTACTACTCTCTCTCTAATACTCACTCTGTACTACTCTCTACTACTCACTCTCTACTACTCACTCTCTACTATTCATTCTCTACTACTCACTCTCTACTACTAATCCTCTACTACTCAATCTCTACCACTCACTCTCTACTACTCGCTCTCTACTACTCTCTACAACTCACTCTCCACTACTCACTCTCTACTACTCACTCTCTGTGACTCTCTACTACTCACTCTCTACTACTCTACTACTCTCTACTACTCTCTCTTCTACTCACTCTCTACTACTCTCTACGACTTACTCTTCTACTCTCTACTACTCTACTACCCACTCTCTTCTACTCTTTCTACTACTCACTCTCTACTACTCACTCTACTACTTTCTACTACTCAGTCTCTACTACTCTCTCTTTACTACTCACTCTGTACTACTCTCTACTACTCACTCTCTATTACTCACTCTCTACTACTTGCTCTCTACTACTCTCTACTACTCACTCTCCACTACTCACTCTCTACTACTTGCTCTCTACTACTCTCTCTACTACTCACTCTTTTCTACTCTCTCTACTACTCACTCTTTTACTCACTCTCTACTACTCTCTCTCTAATGCTCACTATCTACTATTCACTCTCTACTACTCACTCTCTACTACTCTCTACTAGTCTCTCTCCACTACTCACTCTCTACTACTCTCTACTACTCTCTCTCTACCACTCACTCTTTACTACTCTACTACTCTCTCTGCTACTCACTCTCTACAACTCACTCGCTACTACTCAGTCTACTACTCTCTACTACTTTCTACTACTCTCTACTACTACTCTCTATTACTCACTCTCTACTACTCACTCTCTTCTACTCTCTACTACTCACTCTACTACTTTCTACTACTCTCTACCACTCACTCTCTATTACTCTACTACTCACTCTCTACTACTCACTCTCTACTACTCTCTCTCTACTATTAACTCTCTACTACTCACTCTCTACCACTCACTCTCTACTACTCTCCACTACTCACTCTCTACTACTCTACTACTCTCTCTACTACTCACTCTATACTACTCTACTACTCTTTCTACTACTCTCTACTACTCACTCTTCTACTCTCTATTACTCTCTATGACTGATTCTCTACTACTCTACTACTCACTCTCTACTACTCACTCTACTACTTTCTACTACTCACTCCCTACTACTCTCTCTCTAATACTCACTCTGTACTACTCTCTACTACTCACTCTCTACTACTCACTCTCTACTATTCATTCTCTACTACTCACTCTCTACTACTCATCCTCTACTACTCAATCTTTACCACTCACTCTCTACTACTCGCTCTCTACTACTCTCTACAACTCACTCTCCACTACTCACTCTCTACTACTCACTCTCTGTGACTCTACTACTCTACTACTCTCTACTACTCTCTCTTCTACTCACTCTCTACTACTCTCTACGACTTACTCTTCTACTCTCTACTACTCAACTACCCACTCTCTTCTACTCTTTCTACTACTCACTCTCTACTACTCACTCTACTACTTTCTACTACTCACTCTCTACTACTCTCTCTTTACTACTCACTCTGTACTACTCTCTACTACTCACTCTCTATTACTCACTCTCTACTACTCACTCTCTACTACTCTCTACTACTCACTCTCCACTACTCACTCTCTACTACTTGCTCTTTACTACTCTATACTACTCTCTCTACTACTCACTCTTTTCTACTCTCTCTCTACTACTCACTCTCTAATACTGACTCTCTACTACTCTCTCTCTAATGCTCACTATCTACTATTTACTCTCTACTACTCGTTCTCTACTACTCTCTCTCCACTACTCACTCTCTACTACTCTCTACTACTCACTCTCTACAACTCACTCGCTACTACTCACTCTACTACTACTCACTCTACTACTATCTACTACTTTCTACTACTCTCTACTACTACTCTCTATTACTCACTCTCTACTACTCACTCTCTTCTACTCTCTTCTACTCACTCTACTGCTTTCTACTACTCTCTACTACTCTTTTACTCACTCCCTACTACTCTCCCTCTACTATTAACTCTCTACTACTCACTCTCTACCACTCACTCTCTACTACTCGCTCTCTACTACTCTCTACTACTCACACTCTACTACTCTACTACTCTCTAGTACTCTCTCTACTACTCACTCTTTACTACTCTACTACTCTCTACTACTCTTTCTACTACTCTCTACTACTCACTCTTCCACTCTCTATTACTCTCTATGACTGACTCTCTACTACTCTACTACTCACTCTCTACTACTCTCTCTACTACTCACTCTCTACTACTCACTCTACTACTTTTTACTACTCTCGACCACTCACTCTCTACTACTCTACTACTCACTCTCTACTACTCACTCTCTACTACTCTCTCTCTACTATTAACTCTCTACTACTCACTCTCTACCACTCACTCTCTACTACTCGCTCTTTACTACTCTCTACTACTTTCTCTCTACTACTCGCTCTCTACTACTCTCTACTACTCACTCTCTACTACTCTACTACTCTCTACTACTCTCTCTACTAATCACTCTCTACTACTCTACTACTCTCTACTACTCTTTCTACTACTCTCTACTACTCACTCTTCTACTCTCTATTACTCTCTATGACTGATTCTCTACTACTCTACTACTCACTCTCTACTACTCACTCAACTACTTTCTACTACTCACTCCCTACTACTCTCTCTCTAATACTCACTCTGTACTACTCTCTGCTACTCACTCTCTACTATTCATTCTCTACTACTCACTCTCTACTACTCATCCTCTACTACTCAATCTCTACCACTCACTCTCTACTACTCGCTCTCTACTACTCTCTACAACTCACTCTCCACTACTCACTCTCTACTACTCGCTCTCTGTGACTCCCTACTACTCACTCTCTACTACTCTACTACTCTCTACTACTCTCTCTTCTACTCACTCTCTACTACTCTACTACTCTCTACGACTTACTCTTCTACTCTCTACTACTCTACTGCCCACTCTCTTCTACTCTTTCTACTACTCACTCTCTACTACTCACTCTACTACTTTCTACTACTCACTCTCTACTACTCTCTCTTTACTACTCACTCTGTACTACTCTCTACTACTCACTCTCTATTACTCACTCGCTACTACTCACTCTCTACTCTTTACTACTCACTCTCCACTACTCACTCTCTACTACTCGCTCTCTACTACTCTCTACTACTCTCTCTCCACTACTCACTCTCTACTACTCTCTACTACTCACTCTCTACTACTCACTCGCTACTACTCAGTCTACTACTCTCTACTACTTTCTACTACTCTCTACTACTACTCTCTATTACTCACTCTCTACTACTCACTCTCTTCTACTCTCTACTACTCATTCTACTACTTTCTACTACTCTCTACCACTCACTCTCTACTACTCTACTACTCACTCTCTACTACTCTCTCTCTACTATTAACTCTCTACTACTCACTCTCTACCACTCACTCTCTACTACTTGCTCTTTACTACTCTCGACTACTCACTCTCTACTACTCGCTCTCTACTACTCTCTACTACTCACTCTCTACTACTCTACTACTCTCTACTACTCTCTCTACTACTCACTCTCTACTACTCTACTACTCTCTACTACTCTCTCTACTACTCACTCTCTACTACTCTACTACTCTCTACTACTCTTTCTATTACTCTCTACTACTCACTCTTCTACTCTCTATTACTCTCTATGACTGATTCTCTACTACTCTACTACTCACTCTCTACTACTCACTCTACTACTTTCTACTACTTACTCCCTACTACTCTCTCTCTAATACTCACTCTGTACTACTCTCTACTACTCACTCTCTACTACTCACTCTCTACTATTCATTCTCTACCACTCACTCTCTACTACTCGCTCTCTACTACTCTCTACAACTCACTCTCCACTACTCACTCTCTACTACTCACTCTCTGCGACTCTCTACTACTCACTCTCTACTACTCTACTACTCTCTACTACTCTCTCTTCTACTCACTCTCTACTACTCTCTACGACTTACTCTTCTACTCTCTACTACTCTACTACCCACTCTCTTCTACTCTTTCTACTACTCACTCTCTACTACTCACTCTACTACTTTCTACTACTCACTCTCTACTACTCTCTCTTTACTACTCACTCTGTACTACTCTCTACTACTCACTCTCTATTACTCACTCTCTACTACTCACTCTCTAGTACTCTCTACTACTCACTCTCCACTACTAACTCTCTACTACTTGCTCTCTACTACTCTCTACTACTCTCTCTACTACTCACTCTTTTCTACTCTCTCTCTACTACTCACTCTCTAATACTGACTCTCTACTACTCTTTCTCTAATGCTCACTATCTACTATTTACTCTCTACTACTCGCTCTCTACTACTCTCTACTACTCTCTCTCCACTACTCACTCTCTACTACTCTCTACTACTCACTCTCTACTACTCACTCTTTACTACTCTACTACTCTCTCTGCTACTCACTCTCTACAACTCACTCGCTACTACTCACTCTACTACTCTCTACTACTTTCTACTACTCTCTACTACTACTCTCTATTACTCACTCTTTACTACTCACTCTCTTCTACTCTCTTCTACTCACTCTACTGCTTTCTACTACTCTCTACTACTCTTTTACTCACTCCCTACTACTCTCTCTCTACTATTAACTCTCTACTACTCACTCTCTACCACTCACTCTCTACTACTCGCTCTCTACTACTCTCTACTACTCACACTCTACTACTCTACTACTCTCTAGTACTCTCTCTACTACTCACTCTTTACTACTCTACTACTCTCTACTACTCTTTCTACTACTCTCTACTACTCACTCTTCTACTCTCTATTACTCTCTATGACTGACTCTCTACTACTCTACTACTCACTCTCTACTACTCTCTCTACTACTCACTCTCTACTACTCACTCTACTACTTTTTACTACTCTCTACCACTCACTCTCTACTACTCTACTACTCATTCTCTACTACTCACTCTCTACTACTCTCTCTCTACTATTAACTCTCTACTACTCACTCTCTACCACTCACTCTCTACTACTCGCTCTTTACTACTCTCTACTACTCACTCTCTACTACTTGCTCTCTACTACTCTCTACTACTCACTCTCCACTACTCTACTACTCTCTACTACTCTCTCTACTAATCACTCTCTACTACTCTACTACTCTCTACTACTCTTTCTACTACTCTCTACTACTCACTCTTCTACTCTCTATTACTCTCTATGACTGATTCTCTACTACTCTACTACTCACTCTCTACTACTCACTCTACTACTTTCTACTACTCACTCCCTACTACTCTCTCTCTAATACTCACTCTGTACTACTCTCTGCTACTCACTCTCTACTATTCATTCTCTACTACTCACTCTCTACTACTCATCCTCTACTACTCAATCTCTAGCACTCACTCTCTACTACTCGCTCTCTACTACTCTCTACAACTCACTCTCCACTACTCACTCTCTACTACCCGCTCTCTGTGACTCTCTACTACTCACTCTCTACTACTCTGCTACTCTCTACTACTCTCTCTTCTACTCACTCTCTACTACTCTACTACTCTCTACGACTTACTCTTCTACTCTCTACTACTCTACTGCCCACTCTCTTCTACTCTTTCTACTACTCACTCTCTACTACTCTCTCTTTACTACTCACTCTGTACTACTCTCTACTACTCACTCTCTATTACTCACTCGCTACTACTCACTCTCTACTACTCTCTACTACTCACTCTCCACTACTCACTCTCTACTACTTGCTCTCTACTACTCTCTACTACTCTCTCTACTACTCACTCTTTTCTACTCTCTCTCTACTACTCACTCTCTAATACTGACTCTCTACTACTCTCTCTCTAATGCTCACTATCTACTATTTACTCTCTACTACTCGCTCTCTACTACTCTTTACTACTCTCTCTCCACTACTCACTCTCTATTACTCTCTACTACTCACTCTCTACTACTCACTCTTTACTACTCTACTACTCTCTCTGCTACTCACTCTCTACAACTCACTCGCTACTACTCACTCTACTACTCTCTACTACTTTCTACTACTCTCTACTACTACTCTCTATTACTCACTCTCTACTACTCACTCTCTACCACTCACTCTCTACTACTCGCTCTCTACTACTCTCTACTACTCACACTCTACTACTCCACTACTCTCTACTACTCTCTCTACTACTCACGCTTTACTACTCTACTACTCTCTACTACACTTTCTACTACTCTCTACTACTCACTCTTCTACTCTCTATTACTCTCTATGACTGACTCTCTACTACTCTACTACTCTCTACTACTCTCTCTTCTACTCACTCTTTACTACTCAACTATTCTCTACTACTCTCTCTACTACTCTCTACTACTCACTATCGACTACTCACTCTCTACTACTTGCTCTCTACTACTCTCTCTACTACTCACTCTTTTCTACTCTCTCTCTACTACTCACTCTCTTACTCACTCTCTACTACTCTCTCTCTAATGCTCACTATCTACTATTCACTCTCTACTACTCGCTCTCTACTACTCTCCACTACTCTCTCCCCACTACTCACTCTCTACTACTCTCTACTACTTTCTACTACTCTCTACTACTACTCTCTATTACTCACTCTCTACTACTCACTCTCTACCACTCACTCTCTACTACTCGCTCTCTACTACTCTCTACTACTCACACTCTACTACTCCACTACTCTCTACTACTCTCTCTACTACTCACGCTTTACTACTCTACTACTCTCTACTACACTTTCTACTACTCTCTACTACTCACTCTTCTACTCTCTATTACTCTCTATGACTGACTCTCTACTACTCTACTACTCTCTACTACTCTCTCTTCTACTCACTCTTTACTACTCAACTATTCTCTACTACTCTCTCTACTACTCTCTACTACTCACTATCGACTACTCACTCTCTACTACTTGCTCTCTACTACTCTCTCTACTACTCACTCTTTTCTACTCTCTCTCTACTACTCACTCTCTTACTCACTCTCTACTACTCTCTCTCTAATGCTCACTATCTACTATTCACTCTCTACTACTCGCTCTCTACTACTCTCCACTACTCTCTCCCCACTACTCACTCTCTACTACTCACTCTTTACTACTCTACTACTCTCTCTGCTACTCACTCTCTACAACTCACTCGCTACTACTCACTCTACTACTCTATTCTACTTTCTACTACTCTCTACTACTACTCTCTATTACTCACTCTCTACTACTCACTCTCTTCTACTCTCTACTACTCACTCTACTACTTTCTACTACTCTCTACCACTCACTCTCTACTACTCTACTACTCACTCTCTACTACTCACTCTCTACTACTCTCTCTCTACTATAAACTCTCTACTACTCACTCTCTACCACTCACTCTCTACTACTCGCTCTCTACTACTCACTCTTTACTACTCACTCTTTACTACTCTACTACTCTCTCTGCTACTCACTCTCTACAACTCACTCGCTACTACTCACTCTACTACTCTCTACTACTTTCTACTACTCTCTACTACTACTCTCTATTACTCACTCTCTACTACTCACTCTCTACCACTCACTCTCTACTACTCGCTCTCTACTACTCTCTACTACTCACACTCTACTACTCCACTACTCTCTACTACTCTCTCTACTACTCACGCTTTACTACTCTACTACTCTCTACTACACTTTCTACTACTCTCTACTACTCACTCTTCTACTCTCTATTACTCTCTATGACTGACTCTCTACTACTCTCTACTACTCTCTCTTCTACTCACTCTTTACTACTCTACTATTCTCTACTACTCTCTCTACTACTCTCTACTACTCACTCTTCTACTCTCTACTACTCTACTACCCAATCTCTACCACTCTCTCTACTACTCACTCTCAACTACTCACTCTACTACTTTCTACTACTCACTCTCTACTGCTCTCTCTTTACTACTCACTCTGTACTACTCTGTACTACTCACTCTCTACTACTCACTCTCTACTACTCACTCTCTACTACTCTCTACTACTCACTATCGACTACTCACTCTCTACTACTTGCTCTCTACTACTCTCTCTACTACTCACTCTTTTCTACTCTCTCTCTACTACTCACTCTCTTACTCACTCTCTACTACTCTCTCTCTAATGCTCACTATCTACTATTCACTCTCTACTACTCGCTCTCTACTACTCTCCACTACTCTCTCCCCACTACTCACTCTCTACTACTCTCTACTACTCACTCTCTACTACTCACTCTTTACTACTCTACTACTCTCTCTGCTACTCACTCTCTACAACTCACTCGCTACTACTCACTCTACTACTCTATTCTACTTTCTACTACTCTCTACTACTACTCTCTATTACTCACTCTCTACTACTCACTCACTTCTACTCTCTACTACTCACTCTACTACTTTCTACTACTCTCTACCACTCACTCTCTACTACTCTACTACTCACTATCTACTACTCACTCTCTACTACTCTCTCTCTACTATTAACTCTCTACTACTCACTCTCTACCACTCACTCTCTACTACTCGCTCTCTACTACTCTCTACTACTCACACTCTACTACTCTACTACTCTTTACTACTCTCTCTACTACTCACTCTTTACTACTCTACTACTCTCTACTACTCTTTTTACTACTCTCTACTACTCACTCTTCTACTCTCTATTACTCTCTATGACTAACTTTCTATTACTCTACTACTCACTCTCTACTACTCTCTCTACTACTCACTCTCTACTACTCACTCTACTACTTTCTAGTACTCTCGACCACTCACTCTCTACTATTCTACTACTCAATCTCTACTACTCACTCTCTACTACTCTCTCTCTAATATTAACTCTCTACTACTCACTCTCTACCACTCACTCTCTACTACTCGCTCTTTACTACTCTCTACTACTCACTCTCTACTACTCGCTCTCTTCTACTCTCTACTACTCACTCTCTACTACTCTACTACTCTCTACTACTCTTTCTACTGCTCTCTACTACTCACTCTTCTACTCTCTATTACTCTCTAGGACTAATTCTCTACTACTCTACTACTCACTCTCTACTACTCACTCTACTACTTTCTACTACTCACTCCCTACTACTCTCTCTCTAATACTCACACTGTACTACTCTCTACTACTCACTCTCTACTATGCATTCTCTACTACTCACTCTCTACTACTCATCCTCTACTACTCAATCTCTACCACTCACTCTCTACTACTCGCTCTCTACTACTCTCTACAACTCACTCTCCACTACTCACTCTCTACTACTCGCTCTCTGCGTCTCTCTACTACTCACTCTCTACTACTCTACTACTCTCTACTACTCTCTCTTCTACTCACTCTTTACTACTCTACTACTCTCTACGACTCACTCTTCTACTCTCTACTACTTTACTACCCACTCTCTACTACTCTCTCTACTACTCACTCTCTACTACTCACTCTACTACTTTCTACTACTCACTCTCTACTACTCTCTCTTTACTACTCACTCTGTACTTCTCTCTACTACTCACTCTCCACTACTCACTCTCTACTACTTGCTCTCTACTACTCTTTACTACTCTCTCTACTACTCACTCTTTTCTACTCTTTCTCTACCACTCACTCTCTAATACTGACTCTCTACTACTCTCTCTCTAATGCTCACTATCTACTACTTACTCTCTACTACTTGCTCTCTACTACTCTCTACTACTCTCTCTCCACTACTCACTCTCTACTACTCTCTACGACTCACTCTCTACTACTCACTCTTTACTACTCTACTACTCCCTCTGCTACTCACTCTCTACAACTCACTTGCTACTACTCACTCTACTACTCTCTACTACTTTCTACTACTCTACTAGTACTCTCTATTACTCACTTTCTACTACTCACTCTCTTCTACTCTCTACTACTCACTCTACTACTTTCTACAGCTCTCTACCACTCACTCTCTACTACTCTACTACTCACTCTCTACTACTCACTCTCTACTATTAACTCAATACTACTCACTCTCTACCACTCACTCTCTACTACTCGCTCTCTACTACTCTCTACTACTCACACTCTACTACTCTACTACTCTCTACTACTCTTTCTACTACTCTCTACTACTCACTCTTCTACTCTCTATTACTCTCTATGACTGACTCTCTACTACTCTACTACTCACTCTCTACTACTCTATCTACTACTCACTCTCTACAACTCACTCTACTACTTTCTACTACTCTCTCCCTACTACTCTCTCTCTAATACTCACTCTGTACTACTCTCTACTACTCACTCTCTACTACTCACTCTCTACTATTCATTCTCTACTACTCACTCTCTACTACTCATCCTCTACTACTCACTCTCTACCACTCACTCTCTACTACTCGCTCTCTACTACTCTCTACAACTCACTCTCCACTACTCACTCTCTCCTACTGGCTCTCTGCGACTCTCTATTACTCACTCTTTACTACTCTACTACTCTCTACTACTTTCTCTTCTACTCACTCTCTACTACTCTCTCTACTACTCTCTACTACTCACTCTTCTATTCTCTACTACTCTACTACCCACTCTCTACTACTCTCGCTACTACTCACTCTCTACTACTCACTCTACTACTTTCTACCACTCACTCTTTACTACTTTCTCTTTACTACTCACTCTGTACTACTCTCTACTACTCACTCTCTACTACTCACTCTCTACTACTCTCTCTCTACTACTCTCTACTACTCACTCTCCACTACTCACTCTCTACTACTTGCTTTCTACTACTCTCTACTACTCTCTCTACTACTCACTCTTTTCTACTCTCTCTCTACTACTCACTCTCTAATACTGACTCTCTAATACTCTCTCTATACTACTCACTATCTACTATTCACTCTCTACTACTCTCTACTACTCTCTCTCCACTACTCACTCTCTACTTCTCTCTACTACTCACTCTCTACTACTCTACTACTCTCTCTGCTACTCACTCTCTTCAACTCACTCTCCACTACTCACTCTCTACTACATTCTTGCTACTGCTCTCTACTACTCACTCTCTACTACTCTCTGCTACTCTATTACTTGCTCTCTACTACTCACTGTCTACTATGCTCTACTACTCACTTTCTATGACTCTCTACTACTCACTCTACTACTCACTCTCTACTACTCTCTACTACTCACTCACTACTACTCCACTACTCTCTACTGCTCACTCTGTACTACTCACTCTCTGCTACTCTAGTCCTCTCCACTACTCTCTACCACTCACTCACTATTACTCTCTCTCTACTACTCTCTACTACTCACTCTCTACTACTCTCTACAACTCACTCTACTACTCACTCTCTGCTACTCTCTCTCTCTACTACTCTCTACATCTCTCCACTACTCACTCTCTACTCTCTATTACTCACTCTCTAACTCTCTCTCTACTAGTCTCTTCCTCTCTACCTCTACCTCTCTACCTCTACCTCTCGACCCTTTCACCTCTAACTCTACACCTCTACCTTTCTACCTCTCTCTACATGCACACATATGCACATATATATGCTTATGCATTTATATATATGTATGTGTATATATATATATATATATATATACACATATATATTCACTGAAAAAACCATAGGTTATAGACCATATATAGTTAGGAATTAGCATTTACAAAACCTTGAAAATTCACTGAAAAAACCATAGGTTATAGACCATATATAGTTAGGAATTAGCATTTAAAAAACCTTATTTTACTCACACAAAACCATTGAAATTCCATATATAGTTAGTTGTACTAACTATATATCGCGCACCCGCAATCCACTGCTGATGATGTCACATATTACATCATTCATGACATGGTCAGTGACATCACTGATGACATCACTGATGACATCTCAAATGACATCACTGATGATATCTCATTTGACATCAATGGTCACATCAATGATGATATCATTAATGTGACAATACAATGCATCTCCTCACACTTTAATATAACCTCTGTTACACCCAGTGTTAAATACAGAGTATAATTTTTGAAACCATTGACACACCAATACTAGTTACTACATACGCACTCACTGATTCCTACGTCTACACACACATTCACTCATTCACCCATACAATCATTCATACATACAATCACTCATCTTTACAACACTATCATATGCACTCATACACCTATACAGACACTCACACTCTGCCACTCATCCATGGAGTTACTCACACACCTAGTCAGTCCTGTAAAGAATCAATCACAGTTCCATTTTCTAATCTACACAGTTAAACATAGAGTACCTTACATTTTCAAACATATACTAACACATACTTACTCTCTTATAGAATCCCTGATACAAGTACACATTGATCTGCACAGAGTCACACACCTCCCAGCCAGCCATACACACACTCAGTCTCCCATACAAATACTTGTGCAACCAATCAATAACCCATATAGCTACTTATATAGCTACTGATCAACACATGCAGCAGCTTGCACAACAACAGACATGCTGATGCACACTTTCAGACAGTTTAGTCACTAACCCGTGCATTTAGTAAGACGCATTTAATCACTCACTCATACAGTCAATCACGCACCTACTAAAACCTTCATTCAGACACTTATACATCCACTCATTCTTCAATATGTAAAACATATTTAAACTTTACAGAAACACATAATCACTGGATGTTGTCATCAGTGATGTCATTTGAGATGTCATCAGTGATGTCATCAGTGATGTCACTGACCATGTCATGAATGATGTAATATGTGACATCATCAGCAGTGGATTGCGGGTGCGCGATATATAGTTAGTACAACTAACTATATATGGAATTTCAATGGTTTTGTGTGAGTAAAATAAGGTTTTTTAAATGCTAATTCCTAACTATATATGGTCTATAACCTATGGTTTTTTCAGTGAATTTTCAAGGTTTTGTAAATGCTAATTCCTAACTATATATGGTCTATAACCTATGGTTTTTTCAGTGAATTTCATAGGTTTTTTAATAGCAAATCTTTATAAAATAATACATTTTAAATCTAATTTTATATTTTATAATTTTTTTATTTTTTTTTAATATTATTTTTAGTGCGCTCCCGGGGCGCGGACAGGTGAACGCACGGGTAAGCGCAATCTTGCGGCGCGCCCCAGGGCGCGTACTAATGCGCGTCCCGGAAGCGCTATTGCCGAGAACGAAAACAACATTGTGACGTATCGCGTAGCCGCCACGCCTTGCGTCATAAGACACGTATCGCGTAGCCGCGAGATGCGTCTTATGACGCACCGCGTAAGCGCACCCGGAAGCGCATACGATCGCGCAACGTAAGCGCCCCGATGCGCTTACGATACACGCCCGGGACGCGCCCCGGGGCACGTAGCGTAAGCGCGTCAAACCATGTGACTTTAAAATAACACTTTTCATTGGTTCAGAACTTTTTTTTTTCCAAATTGTGTGAAACCCACCCATTTCTCTCACTATTGCTTTGTACTTGGAGAGAGCAAGAGCTGTTGTGTCTACTCTATCTCCTACTTTTCTGATCTCCAGCAATGGCTGCAAGAGAGTCATCCAGCAGTGATTCAGAGGGATTTTTATATGAGGACCCTCCTCAGCAAAAGAAAAAAACCCATTTCATCTGGAAATTTTACGAAATCCCAGAAGGACAGAAAAAAGTCAACGCTCCCAAAGTAACATGCAAAATATGTGGGAGTAGTTTATCCAGAGGCAATCCTCTGAAAAAATATAGTTTTGGGAATGCTAATTTGATCCGGCATGTGAAAAGAAGACACCCTAACAACTTTGCCAGGGAGAGTGTCAGAGAGCTGGCACGGAATGCACCCACAGATGGCGGCAGCACCTCCACTGGTGGAGCAACACCTTCGGGACCACCCCGTGGAAGAATGGTCCCTAACATTCAGCCGGTGTTTGCGGGCATCAAATTTTCGTGCACAGAGTGTGACGAACTGCTCTGCTATGGGGAGCAGAGTGTTGAACTGATTGCCCTAAAGAAACAGCAACACCGCTGCTCTTCCAGTCCCTAAATGTTCAAATTTTTTTGCTCCTGTTGAGCAGTTTTGGAATCCTTGTTTTTGTTTTTCCCTTGAAAAAAATCCAAAAAAAAATATAAAATTGTTTTTAAAAAGTCTAAAAAAATATAAAACAACAAAAACAAAAAAATATATATAAAACAACAAAATCAAAAAAAAAGTTCGTTTCAGAACTACCTCCAATTTTTAAAAAGAAGCTTTATTTTTTTAAAAGTCTGTCATTTTTAATCTCCATGGTACGCTCCCCCGTACGCTCCCCGGTGCGCGTACCGGGCGCTCACCCCCGCGAAAATCGATTTTTTTAAAAAATTTTTTTTCACCCGCGGGAGCCTTTTATGGCCCCCACATGAAACCTAGGGGGTCAGGGGGTGTGTACCCTGCCCCCTCTTGCTCATTTCCCCCTTTGATTTTTGCCACCTCTTGTGTCTCAATCCTACCGAGACACAAGATGGCGGCCGCTGCGGACTGTTTCGAATGTTTACAGACACCCGAGAACCAATCAGCTTGCCGTGCGCAAGTCGCGTTGCGCGCCTGGAGCGCTCCCCGGTACGCGTACCGAGGAGCGCTCCAGGCGCGGCTCTAGATATATATCTTTTTTTGAACGTTAATTTCTCAAAATCCACTGTAGCACATATATTGAGACCTACAAAAGGCACATCGGGCTACCAGTCCCTACAATTTTGCCAAGTTTCGTGCAAATCCATTCAGCCGTTCGGGCTAAAAGTGAGGCCAACCGCCCTATGGAAAACTCAATGTTAAAAACACGTTTTGGGACCCCCCTTTTTTCTCGGCCCCCCCTTGACGAACCCCCCCCAAATTTTCAAGGGCTGCTCAGAAACAAAATGTGCCATTGTCCTGAAAATTTCAGCCAATTCCGTCCACAAACGCCAATGTTATTAGACATAGAATTTTCAAAAAACCCATAGAGAAAAAATCCTAACTATATATACCTACTGGCGACCGCCAGTAGGTAATTATCTGCATATCTATATTTTGTTGCGGCTGGCTCGGTCGCGAAGACGCCCTGCCGTGAGAGGCGGATCCTGTGTTTGGACCTCCAAACACGCTTAAGGAACCGGGGAAAGTCGTGTTGGTGGATTTTCACAAACAGCTGGGCAAGACTTTCTAGCACCCCGCAAACCCACTGGGGTGTTGTATTTATGGACTACTGGGAGATATGAGGCGGCACCCACTTGGGTTAAACATCAGGGGAACTCGATGTACCAGCATGCTGTGCATGTATACGTCCACTAGGCGGGACTTCTTGGAGTTATCAGGCGTTTCCCTGAAAGACTGCTTTTACTCTCCTCCACTTTGCCCGTGAACAAGAGCACGCTGGTGCTCGAAACGCGTTGGGCTGGCGATTTCAGTGTTGGGAGCATGAAAATCTGCAAGGCTGTAAACCACAATTAAAGGCGTTTATTATCCCTGGTCTGAGGAGTCTTCAATGTGAGCACCCTTTTGTGTGATGAATTTGTTGCGGCTGGCTTGGTCGCGAAGACGCCCTGCCGTGAGAGGCGGATCCTGTGTTTGGACCTCCAAACACGCTTAAGGAACCGGGGAAAGTCGTGTTGTTGGATTTTCACAAGCAGCTGGGCAAGACTTTCTAGCACCCCGCAAACCCACTAGGGTGTTGTATTTATGAACTACTGGGAGATATGAGGCGGCACCCACTTGGGTTAAACATCAGGGGAACTCGAAGTACCAGCATGCTGTGCATGTATACGCCCACTAGGCGGGACTTCTTGGAGTTATCAGGCGTTTCGCTGAAAGACTGCTTTTACTCTCCTCCACTTTGCCCGTGAACAAGAGCACGCTGGTGCTCGAAACGCGTTGGGCTGGCGATTTCAGTGTTGGGAGCATGAAAATCTGCAAGGCTGTAAACCACAATTAAAGGCGTTTATTATCCCTGGTCTGAGGAGTCTTCAATGTGAGCACCCTTTTGTGTGATGAATGTATGTGTATATATATATATATATATATATATATATATATATATATATATATATATATATATATATATATATATATATATATAATCTGCATATCTATATAAATACAAATATAAATGCATGCATATATATACATATACATATATGCATACATATGCATGTTATGTACATGAAAGGCTGAAAAACACTTATACAAGCAAAGCTAAAAAGCCACCAATGTATGTACATGAAAGTTTGAAAAACACTAATACAAGCAAAGCTAAAAAGCCATCTAATTTCAAACAGAATTGCTTTAACTTAAACGAGGGCGAGACCTATTGCTTTTTCAATGCTTGTTTACTTTGGATCCATCAAGAAGGCATTCAGATGTGTGACACATTTGCCATAAATTCTGACTGTTAGCACTCTAGTTGCTCATTAGATCACTGTAGTAAAGCTACTGCTCAACAGGGAAGTCAGCTGCTGCTATTCAAAGTGCATGTTTCAGTCTGCATGTCAGAATCTTTTAATGAAATAGAAGAGGATTTGAGAAGTCAATATGTGCCCTAATATTTCTTTCTGCAGCACTAATCATGATTTCTATGGCAAAATGAACCCCCTCATTTTGTTCCTCTGCAAATTAAATGTGTTAAGCGTTTATTCCAATCAAGATGGCTTCAGGTGTGCCACAAGTAAGACTGTTAGAGCTCTAGTTGTTCTTTAGAACACTCTGAGACATACTGTCATTGGGCTATACTTGGGCTACATCTGGGTGATATTTGTGCTACATTTGGGCTCTTTTGTGTCTAGTGGCCATCTTGGGAGACTTATTTGTTATGCAGTTTCCTAAATTCCTCAATTACTACAGTCTCCTCAGTAGGAAATACTTTCAGTTTTTTACTTTGATTCCATCAAGAAGGCATTCAGACGTGTAACACATTTGCCTTAAATTCAGAATGTTAACACTTTAGTTGCTTATTAGATCACTGTAGTAAAGCTACTGCTCACCAGGGAAGTCTGCTGCTGGTATTGAAAGTGCATGTCAGACGAAATAGAAGAGGATTTGAGAAGTCACTCAAAATGTGCCCTAATTTTTCTTTTTTCAGCACTAATCATAATTTCAATGGCAAAATGAACCCCCTCATTTTGTTCCTTTTTAGATTACATGTTTTAAGAGTTACCACTTTATTCCAATCAAGTTGGCTTCGGGTGTGCCATTTCGATTGTCATAAGTAGGACTGTTAGCGCTATAGTTGTTCTTTAGAACACTCTGGGAAGCTGCAGTAGAACACAAAGGAATCAACTGACAGTCTCTGCCCTTGTTGGATGTACATGTTTTACTGAGAATGTCAGACTTCATTCTCACATGACTGAGAAAGATAATGTGAATTTACTGAAAATATGCTCTCAGTTTAGCTTAGATCACCTTCCAAACCTCTGTGGGAAAAGCATGAGAAAATAGTTTTCTCTCAAACATGATTCTTGATATCCCAGCAGAAGGATTTTTAACATAGTAAAATCACCTTAAAACACACCACAATTCCTAAAATGAGTATGGTACCATCAACAAATGATTTATACTGTAACTAAAGTCTTAAAACCTTCTATTACCTGCACTGCTTTTTAATGAGGTGCTATCATGTATATTTATTTATTTTATTTATTTTTGACATTTCTAGAGCGCAACAAATACCCGTAGGCGTCTCGGCGCTAAACTGCACTTGGTACCAAGATGGCTGCCAACACTTCTTGGATGAAGTGCTGACAGCCAATCAGATCTCATGATGACATGTGTGGTTAGGCCCTGCCCAGATATATATATATATATATATATATTACCTACTGGCGGTCGCCAGTAGGTATATATAGTTAGGATTTTTTCTCTATGGGTTTTTTGAAAATTCTATGTCTAATAACTTTGGCGTTTGTGGACGGAATTGGCTGAAATTTTCAGGAAAATGGCACATTTTGTTTCTGAGCAGCCCTTGAAAATTTGGGGGGGGTTTGTCAAGGGGGGGCCGAGAAAAAAGGGGGGTCCCAAAACGTGTTTTTAACATTGAGTTTTCCATAGGGCGGTTGGCCTCACTTTTAGCCCGAACGGCTGAATGGATTTGCACGAAACTTGGCAAAATTGTAGGGACTGGTAGCCCGATGTGCCTTTTGTAGGTCTCAATATATGTGCTCCAGTGGATTTTGAGAAATTAACGTTTAAAAAAAGATATATATCTGTAACAGCGGACCGGGCAGCGTCCTAGGACGCGTACTTTTCGCGCAACGGAGCTTTGTGAAGCGAAGCTGATTGGTTCTCCGGCGTCTGTCAACATTCCAAACAGTCCGTAGCGGCCGCCATCTTGTCTCTCGGTAGGATCGAGAGACAAGAGGAGGCCAAAGCGAAGGGGCAAATGACCATAAGGGGGAATAGTAGATCCTCGCTGACCCCCTAGGTTTGATGTGGAGGTTTTAAAAGGGCCCCGCGGGGCAAAAAAAAATAATAATAATAATAATCGAACACCTGAATGGATTTGCACGAAACTTGGCAAAATATTAGGGACTGGTAGCCCGATGTGCCTTTGCTAGGTCTCAATATATGTGCTCCAGTGGATTTTGAGAAATTAACGTTCAAAAAAAGATATATATCTGTAACAGCGCTCCGCTTCGCGTACTTTTCGCGTTACGGAGCTTTGCGAAGCTGATTGGTTCTCCGGCGTCTGTCAACATTCCAAACAGTCCGTAGCGGCCGCCATCTTGTCTCTCGGTAGGATTGAGAGACAAGAGGAGGCCAAAGCGAAGGGGGAAATGACCATAAGGGGGCATAGTAGATCCTTCCTGACCTCTTAGGTTTGATGTACCATTTTGCCAAGTTTGGTGTAATTCCGTTCAGCCATTCAGGCTGTAGACGTATGTAAATGTCCTATGGAAAATTGCATGGGGAAAACACATTTGAAAGTGTTGAAATTTAGAACCAATTAAAATGTTACTTTGGTTTTGTATTTGTGTGTGATGAAAGTTAATTGGTTATGTATATATGTCAAATGAGAGGAAACCACAGCCATTTTGTGATACTACTGTCTGAGGTACATTTGTGAGGAATTTTTGGTGGTGAATTTCTGGTGTTTGATTTACACAGTACTAACACTTCTGCTACTTTTAAAAAGGTGAGTTGTTAATTTGTAAGGGGAACTATGTTGTACACTTGAAGATAATTTGAAAAATGTTTTCTGTTATTTATTTGCAGTCCTTCTGTTATACTAAATACTTGATGAAGTTAGTTTTATATTATGTATTACTAAAAACGATAAATGAAAGTGATTATTTTTTTCTGCAATTTACAGCAAGCAATTTCAAAATAAAATGGCTCACAATGAAGAGACCGTGGCAATTTCTTTTGAATTGTCCACTACATTGATTGAAATTGAGAGCACCAATAATGAAATATTGTCACAAGGAGGACATGACTTGTATGATTCCATTAGATTGATTGAAATGGACAGCACCAAGAATGAAATATTGTCACAAGGAGATGACTTGAATGATTCCACTACATTGATTGAAATTGAGAGCACCAATAATGAAATATTGTCACAAGGAGGAGATGGCTTGTATGATTCCATTAGATTGATTGAAATGGACAGGACCAATAATGAAATATTGTCACAAGGAGGAGATGACTTGAATGATTCCACTACATTGATTGAAATTGAGAGCACCAATAATGAAATATTGTCACGAGGAGATGACTTGAATGATTCCACTACATTGATTGAAATGGACAGCACCAATAATGAAATATTGTCAGAAGGAGGAGATGACTTGAATGATTTTTTTGATCAATCTCTTGATGGCGAATTTATCGAGTGTTTGGAGACCATAGAGTTACAAGAATCATCATTGCAGACTTTTAATGAGGAGATTCCAGATGAGATGATTGAAGAGGAAATTACTGATGAGGACATGTTACTAGTTGTTTCAAATTTAGAAAATTTTGAAGAATAAATTTATATTTAGAAATCAAAAATTGTTTGAGACATTATTTATTTTTATTTTTAATTTATGAGGTTGTAGCGAAGTGATTGTAGTATAAAATGAGACTTATAGTATAGAGTGCAACATTTTTATGTTACATGGTAAGTTTACTCATATTTACTTCCCTTCTGCCACTATATTATCTCCAATGTGTATTTGACATGTCTTCTTCATCTCCGGCCTCCTTTCTCTCACTGTGTGTCTCCGATGCATCTTATCGCTGGTATTTTGTGTAATTACAGAAGAGAGTAAAATAAAATAGTTCGGAACGTGAAAAGGGGGCAAAGTAGAGTACTCCTCACCCCCTAGGCCTTTTTAGGCGGTCCCAAAAGGATCAGTTTCTGCTTTCCTGAGAGATTATGGTATGAGTTCCATATACCACAATAACTTGCATTACAACATGCAAGATATCTATCTCCTATTACCAACTTTTGGAGATATTCGCGCTAAGCGCGAATATCTCCAAAAAGTAACACCTGCCCTGAGCAGTTCTTAGCCATGTTATCCAATGGGAGGTGGATAACATGGCTAAGAGTATTAGCTCGGTAATGCATGAATATCGCTGAGTTTTTAGCGATATTCATGCATTGCGGCCGTTTATTATCGCATTTGCGATAAACCTTGATAATAGTAAGGTTTATCTTCGATAATTTCTGACGATGCTTAGTGGTAAAAAATTGGTTGGTAAGCATCGTTAGCGATAAATATCGCTTAACTTTGGTAATATGCCCCAACGTCTGTTAACGTTCGATTCGAAGGAAATGAGGAAGTGTTGAAAAACATTGTCTGCGCCATCTTGCCTTTTTTGAAATGCCACACTTTTGTCGTGCACGGCAGCCATTTTAGATGTCTTGACCAGACCCACTCTCTGCACGCTGTCGATTCGTAGCATGGCTCCTCACCCTCGCAAGCATCTTCCCCAGGCACTGGTCACCCCCGCTCTCTGTCTTATGCATGGGCAATAAACCTCCCCCCATCTGCGCTGCTCTTCCCTGAGAATCACACTGTGCCCGCCCGACACCTCCCTTTCGCCCTATTCACTACCGCACCCTGTGACACTCCTCTTCCTCTGTGTCCGATTGTCCAGGCTATCAGCTAGCCCTGCAGATGTAGTTTATGGCCCCAGCTGTAAAGAATCACCCCTCTTCAAAGGAGTTATAGTAGATCAAGGCCCACACCCGATGAGATCCGTCACACCACACGTGTTCCTACTATCTGAAAACTATCCTGTATTGTGATTGGGGAGGGGACCGAGCCTGAAGCGGAAGATTCCAGGAATGACTCTTTGTACATCAAAGTTTTTACAATTATGTGTCACATAAAAAATATATAGCACTCCAACAAAGTAGTAGGAATATAAAACTTTAATAACATATAAATATATACAACAAAACAAAAACAGTAAAAACATTTAAACAACGAAGAGACCGTGGCAATTTATTTTGAATTATCCAATAGATTTATTGAAATTGACAGCACCAATAATGAAATATTCTTGTCAGTAGCGGTCTGTTGTGCGAATAGTTCCAAGGCAGCAGAACGCGCTGAAATCTGGATGTCACGAAGGTGATGTCTAGCAAGTTGCCGCCCAGCAAATAACGGCGTGGGGCGCCGCGGGGGTGAGTGAGTCCAGTAGGCACCACAGCTATTCTTACCGGCATTGCAGAATTACTGCTGGGGACAATGCCTGTGCTGGAGCAGGGTCACAGCAGAAACAAAAAGGATTCTGTTGAAGATGTTGTTGGTTTTCAATTTGAAAACAGTTCTGGTGTCAACTGCTATGCTAATGTAGTGGTTAATGTTTTGTTTTCTCTAGAAAATGTAAAAGAGGGGGAGGCAGTCCAAAGTTCCGTTAAAAGGGCAAAGGAAAGGATCGGTGGTTTGAACTATCAGTCAAAAAGGGGAGGGGGTGCAACAATTTTTCCTACCGGGTCACACTGTGCTTTCACCGGAAGTGAGGTCTGCAGGATTCTAGTAATTCAAAGTGAGGCTGGCGCCGACGTCCCGCGGATACAGTTTCGTCACTCCACGGGTGATCATGGCAGTCATTCCCCATCGGGGGTGGGAGACTCCCGCGGCTCCTCTAGAATCTTCAAGGTCGTGGAGGACTACGGTGGTGGAGTCAACCAGTGACCGGGCCATTTCTTTATGCTGGGCCCGCTCTTGCCAGGTCGACCGCCATTTTGAGAGTTCGGTAGCTACTGGCGATCGCGGGGTCAAATGAACGGACGGGCTCCACCCTGCCGGGCGAGACGTTGCAGCATGGCCACAGTGGAAGAACTCTTTTCCGGGCGCCTGGACCGCTGAGGGTGCAGCTGGGAAGCCTACACTGGGGAGGCGGGAGAGGCCTGTTCGCACCGTCTCTCCCTCCCAGTGCACCCCACGGCGTCTCGCTTGAGATTTGTTATGGCCGGACCAGGCGATGAGGACGAGGGGGGGGTCGGAGGCATGTGCAAGACATCCCCCCCCAGTGTTGTCGCAGCCATTATAAAAGAAAGAAGTGTCCCGTCCGTCTTCGGGCCGGGCTTCCGGTGGATGTCGGCCGGACGCCCCTGGCTCTGGCCCCATGAACGGGTTTCTTGGTTTATCGGCTGCAGCCGGATTCCGTCGGCCTCGGCCCCCCGACCGTTGGTGGCCGGACCGGAAGAGCATGTGGCGGGACTACCTGCAACTCTCAAGGGCCACCGCGGCCGGACTGGGAGAGAGAGGGGAGGGTCGAGGAGACATTCCCCCCCCCCTGCAACTGTTCAGCGTTGTAAAGGCAATCCCCTGGCCGGGTCCCGTTGGTCTCGGCCTCTCCTCCGGCTACACCCTACGTTAGGATCTCCTGGCCGAGGCGTGGCAGCAGGACCTGCCTTATATGGGCTGCTCCCGGCTGGGCGTAGCCGGAACCCTGCCCCACCTTGGAAGTTTCCAGAGTGGGGGCGGATGTTCTACTGACTTGCATTTTCCCTAGTCTATCGATTTTTTTGGCGTGGCAGGCGGTGGGACAGCGAGGGGTGATTTGGTTTCTCTTACTGTTTTTCTGGTCTCTCACCACTGGCATATTTTAACGTTTTCTTGTTTCTAGGACATTAATAGGTTTTATCATTACGTTATGTTATCGTTTCTTTGTTCGTTGTTTAATAAAAGTTCATGTTCATCAGTTGCCTACTGATTTTCGTTTTCCTATTCTTTTCTTTCCAGGTTGTTTCATGCTAAAGTTTCTGTTAACAGGATACAGTGATCACTTCGTTATTATTGCATATGTCCTTTTCACTAGGGGTGCTCTCTGGTCGGGCCAGATGACGTATGTCTAGTAAATGGTCCGGGTGAAACAGGTGCATCAATCAGTGGGGATAGGCATGATAGATTACAACGGGGGAGAAAGGTCCGCATTACGTACCCTTTCACTACTTGCAAAGATTTTCCTACGTTTATTTGCAAACAGGGAATACCTCCAAAAAGAACTAATTCCCAAACAGTCAATGTTCGGACAATCAATCAATCAATGAGGAATGAAATAGGTACGACGTGTTAAAGGCTTGCGTTACCTACCCTTCACTATCTGCAAAGGGAGAGAGAATATTCCTATTCTTCCTCGTTTGCAGGTAGAGAAGATCCTTAAGAGAATTAACATCGAACAATTCAATGCTCGATTGAAACAATCAACAAGGGGTACTGTGAACACAAATGAACGCCGCTTATGTACATACGCATTGCTATTTTCAACAGGTTGTTCCTAATGTTTCTATTTTAGCGAGGTCAAAAAGAGATCCCATTAGTGGCCTACTGATTTTGCTCGATTCCTTTTGTTTTTTTACACGATTTTTCGCTATCTGCAAAGACTAAACAGAGTATTGCGACTCTGTGCTTGTTTGTAAATAGAGAATGAACCAAAGAGAACAATCAATCAAATGGAGAGAGAAGCAGGCACGACGGATTACAAAGGGGGAAAGGGCTGCGTTAACTACCCTTCACTATCTGCAAAGAGAGAGTACTCCTAATAGAAATGAGGGGTGGGGGGCAGCAATCAAAGCAGATCAGTGTGCATAAACACGAAAAAAAAAATTCTTACCACGTACTTGACATTCGACAGCTTATGATATTTGCTATTAAAAAACCATTGAAATTCACTGAAAAAACCATAGGTTATAGACCATATATAGTTAGGAATTAGCATTTACAAAACCTTGAAAATTCACTGAAAAAACCATAGGTTATAGACCATATATAGTTAGGAATTAGCATTTAAAAAACCTTATTTTACTCACACAAAACCATTGAAATTCCATATATAGTTAGTTGCACTAACTATATATTGCGCACCCGCAATCCACTGCTGATGATGTCACATATTACATCATTCATGACATGGTCAGTGACATCACTGATGACATCACTGATGACATCTCAAATGACATCACTGATGACATCTCATTTGACATCAATGACCACATCACTGATGATATCATTCATGTGACAATACAATGCATCTCCTCACATTTTAATATAACCTCTGTTTCACCCAGTGTTAAAAACAGAGTATAATTTTTGAAACCATTGACACACCAATACTAGTTACTACATACGTACTCACTGATTCCTACGTCTACACACACATTCACTCATTCACCCATACAATCATTCATACATACAATCACTCATGTTTACAACACAATCATATGCACTCATACACCTATACAGACACTCACACTCTGCCACTCATCCATGGAGTTACTCACACACCTAGTCAGTCCTGTAAAGAATCAATCACACTTCCATTTTCTACTCTATACAGTTAAACATAGAGCACCTTACGTTTTCAACCATATACTAACACATACTTACTCTCTTATACAATCATTGATACAAGTACACATTGATCTGTACAGAGTCACACACCTCCCATCCAGCCACACACACACTCAGTCTCCCATGCAAATACTTGGGCAATCAATCAATAACCCATATAGTTACTCATATAGCTACTGATCAACACATGCAGCAGTTTACAGAACAACAGACATAATGATGCACAAATTAAGACAGTTTAGTCACTAACCCATGCACTCAGTGAGACACATTTAATCACTCACTCATACATTCAGTCATGCACCTACTAAATCCTTCGTCCAGACACTTATACATCCACTCATTCTTCAATATGTAAGACATATTTTAACTTTACAGAAACATAGTCACTGGATGTTGTCATCAGTGATGTCACTGACCATGTCATGAATGATGTAATATGTGACATCATCAGCAGTGGATTGCGGGTGCGCAATATATAGTTAGTGCAACTAACTATATATGGAATTTCAATGGTTTTGTGTGAGTAAAATAAGGTTTTTTAAATGCTAATTCCTAACTATATATGGTCTATAACCTATGGTTTTTTCAGTGAATTTTCAAGGTTTTGTAAATGCTAATTCCTAACTATATATGGTCTATAACCTATGGTTTTTTCAGTGAATATATATATATATATATATTTATTCCTTTAATATCTAAAAAACTACTCCACAGATTTACACCATTTAATAAAAAGGCATGACTGAATCAAGGGCTACCTTTTTGCCAAATTTGGTGTAATTCCGTTCGGTAGTTCGGGCTGTAGCTGTGATTAAAGGTTCCTATGGATAATTGCATGGGGAAAAAACGTTTTGGGACCACCTTTTTTTCTCGGCCCCTTCGCTTCACAAATCACCGTGAAACTTTCAGGATAGGAGCGGAACTGAGCGCCCCACCAGTTTTGAAACTTGTGAAGATTCGTCAACCTGTGCCAAAGTTATTGCAAATAGAATGTTGCGGATTTCCTATTGAAAATAGGTGTTAACTATAAATACCTACTGGCGTGAGCAAGGCGAGTGAATCGCTGAAACGCGTTGGGTTGTTTTTTCATTGCCATGATTCATCACACTGGAATGAACTAAACGAATAAACCTTGAACTGCAAGAATCGCATTTGAGTGATAATTTCGCTTGGTTGGAGTGCATTGGCATAACGTTTATGCTGGGTGAAATTGGATAGTAATGACAGGGAATCCTCTAACCCTGTGGTGCACCGCTGTCCTGGCGTCCCGGCAAATTTTGGAGGAAGTGAAATGGGATATATATATATATATATATATATATATATATGATGAAACAATCCCAATTTTCTCTCACCTGGAGTCCAGTCACGGATACCTTTGGCGCAGAAATGAAGAGGAGACCCAAGTGCAGGTGAGCAGTTTTATTAAATCGTGGGAAGGCGCACCTCAGCATAACGTTTCGGCCTTCACAGAGGCCTTGATCACATGACGCATGCAAAAGGGGAAGCAGTATTTAAAGTGCTAGTGCAAGTGATCTTTGTTATGTCATTGGTTAGACCTCGCCACATGATATTATCAACAAATGATAGACATGGAAGACAGATTTAGGCAAAAATGCCACTCATTCCGGGATAATCCCTTGAATGTCAATAAGCAATGTGCAAATTAACTATGTGCAAGATAGACATGGAAGTCAAATTTAGGCAAAAATGCCACTCATTCCGGGATAATCCCTTGAATAAACATAGGCAATGTGCAAATTAGCTATGTGCAAAATACAATCAGTGATGGACTAGTGCAAATCATAATATTTACACAATATTCAATTCAGAGTACATCAACAAATATATATACACTACTAATTAATATATTTACACCTCTTCTAAGATGGCCATGTAACCACAAGTTATAAATAACGTAGGGTTATGATTGTTTAAATGCATTCCAAAATCCACAATAGTAACAGTTATTTAAAAAAGAATTATCTATAATACAGCTTGCACATATAAAAAAAGAGAGTCACTTCTGTCTATGTAAACGAAGCCAGTGGGGAGGAGATAGAATTTGCTTAATTAAATACATTATCACAGCCTCCCCTACCTTATAACCAAGATCTACAGAACATTACATCAAACACTAGCTAACAGTGATTAAAAACCGTAATATGTGCACAAATATATTTTGTTCTCTCTTTTTTTCTTTTGTTTTCCCATTTGGAAACCATTTTCAGTGAAACTTTGTTTTCCTCTTATCAGTTGTATGATTCTTAGAGATTAAATTCATTCTCCCTGAATGCTATACACTCTTATAGCCCAAGCCTGGGCTATGATACAGTATATGGTCAATAGGCATAAAGGACATTCTCAAGACCTGGATTAACTAGAACGCTGTTTTTAACTGGTAACACTAACTTGTACAGACTACCTTGCTCCCAAATATACCGAAACCACACAATATCCAGGATCAATACCCAAACCCAAGGGAGTAGTTAAGTCTAAATCATATAACGTTTAGAGACAGGTATAGAAATCTTCCGTGGAGTTTAATCCTCCCTGAGTTCTGCTGTCCATTTCCAGTATGTACCTAGTCTCCAATCTTCTTAGGGCACCCTCTCTATTCCCTCCTCTTCTCAGTGGGCCTACATCATCAATGGCATAATATCTCAACAGGGCGCTGTCATTATTATGGCACTCCTTGAAGTGACGCGCTACAGGATATGCCGGGTCACTAGTGTTGATGGCCCTTATGTGCTGGAGTATCCTTTTGTGCACCTGTAGCTTAGTGCTACCTACATAACGCAGGGCACATGGACACTCCAGCACATATACCACAAATTCACTTTTACAGGTCAACTGTTTCTTGATCTTACGGGCAACAGTGGAAAATGCGACCGCAAACTCCGTCTTGTTCAGTCCGTGTTGGCAGGCTTTACAGGTGGAACACTTCCTAAAGCCCTTACTTTTGTCCAGCCAATTACTACGTGACACAATTTCTGGACTAGATTTAACGAAGGCATCCTGCATTGAATATGCCTTTCTATAGGTGATACTTGGTTTAGCTGGAAGTTTCTCACCTATAATTGGGTCGCATTTAATAAGATCCCAATGCTTTGTGATGATTTTCCTAAGGGCTCCATGTTGCCTGTTATAAGGCCAGATCAGCCTGACCGATTGATCTTGGGAGGTGTCTGGTCCAGAAGTGTTTTTGCGTTGGAGGGACTCGCTGCGTGATAAGGCATTCGCTTTAGCAATTGCCTTATCAATTTGAATAGCTTGATACCCCCTAGCCAGAAATCTAATTTTACTGGCCTCCTGTGCCTGGAGGCATTGGGCATTCGTGCTACTCAATCGTCTAATACGCAACATCTCCCCATAGGGGATGCTGCGTATGAGATGGGAAGGATGGTGACTACTGGCATGGAGTACTGTGTTGCCTGATGTGGGCTTCCTGTATAGCCTAGTTTCAAGTTTGTCCTGGTCATTTAAAATTGTCATATCCAAAAAGTGCACCTGTACTTGACTAATCTCTGAGGTAAATGAAAGATTATAGTCATTGCAGTTCAAAGTCTCAATAAAATGCTCGGCTTCAAGACGTGTGCCCCTCCAAATAAGAAACACATCGTCTATATAACGATACCAGCGCACAACAGAACTCATTGTTATGGCAGCATGTTCGCCAAAGAGGACCTGTCTCTCCCAGTAGCCCATATGCAAACAGGCATAGCTGGGAGAGAAACAGGCCCCCATGGAAACCCCCCTAACCTGCTGGTAGTATCTGTTGTTAAACATGAAAAAATTGTGATGTAAACAGAATGAAATCATAGATAATAACATGCGATTATGCTCAACCATCATGATCTATCTCTGACCCAGATAGAATTCGATGGCCCGTAGACCATCTTTGTGGTTTATGCTCGTATATAAAGATGTTACATCTAACGTGATCAAAAACCATTCAGGATCCCATTCTACGTCCTCAATTTTACGCAAAAAATCAGTGGAATCCTGAACAAATTAAGGTAACCGTTGTACATGTTCTTGAAGAAATGAGTCCACGTAAATGGTTGTCTTTTCCAACAATCCCCCGCATGCTGCAATGATCGGTCTCCCCGGGGGATTGTCTGGATTCTTGTGTACCTTCGGGATCAGATACATTACTGGCATAATCGGATTGTCATTTTTCAAATATTTTAGCTCATCAAGACTAATAAGGCCATAGGACCTCCATCCCATTAATAACGTGTAGAAGTCCCCCTGGGCTTTCCTGACCAGGCTGATGTCACTATGTCTATAACAGTCTGAATTGTTAAGTTGTGAGAGGGCTTCCTTCAAATATAGTTGTCGTGGCCACAATACTATATTGCCCCCCTTAACGGACTGTCTCACAATAATATTTTGATTTTCCTGGATTTTCTTGATAAGTTTTGAATATTGATCATTCTGTACATATTTTCTCTTTTTATTGCCAAGCATTTTAGAGTACAGCACCTTGATTTCCTTAGAAGTTGTATCATGAAAAATGTCAATGTTGTCATATAGCATGACAGGAGTATATGTTGAGCGCGGTTTGAAAGATGAAAGGCCCCCTATATTGCCAGCAGTCTGTTCCAATGCAGCTTAGGACATTGATTGTTCCACTCTGAGAGTTTCCATGTCCTGCAGACATGGGGCATCACAAGCCTGGAGCCCCTGATTTCCCGCATCTGTCTGCGCCGGTATTCTACGTGTTTTGCTCCCTGCAAAATGTTTCTGTAACTTTAATTTCCGGATGAATTTATATAAATCTATCCTAATGTCCGCATAATTAAAGTCACTGGGAGGGCAAAACGTGAGACCCATGGATAGGATACGTAATTCAGACTGAGTGAACACAGTGTCCGTGAGATTGATAACGGAAAGGGCAGTACCTGTAGTCACCAATGACTCGCTCACTTCCTGTTCCATTTCCTGACATTTCTCTTCTTTTTTTGCTGATTTGTGTCTTGCGTTTGATTTGCGACGTTGGTAGCGCTTTGCGTTGCGGATTTTGTTCCTACTGATGTTTGATTTCTCGGACGCAGAGTTTCGCGTCTGTCTTTCCGTAGACACTCGAGCTCCTCCGCCAGTGTGAGCCTGGTAAACCCCAATTGAGAAGTGGTCTGAGAGGTATTAGAATCAGAGTCACTATTAACACTGGAGCTGAGGTTAGATTCCGAAGTGTCATCTTGCACAATTGCCTTTGTTCCTGATCCAACGGTAGAGTGGCCAACAGCGGATGCTGGTTTAGGTCTTCTATTAGCTTTAATAGCTTCGTATTTTTTAGCAAATGTAAAAATTCGCCCCTCAGCGTAATCCGCTTTGTCTCTTTGAAACTTATAGGCTTTTCTCTTCCCAATTGTGTCCTCTTCCTTCTGAATTCTTGCCATCATATCACCTCGCAATTTGGTGCATTCAGTGCTTAGCTCACCGCATGTTGTTTCAATCTCCATGTTGAGTTGCTCTATTTGCGCCTGTGCTTTCCGACGATCACTCTCAGCATAGCGCACCAATAATTGTACCAGACCACAAGCGTATATATATATATATATGTATATTTCACCAAAGCAGTCAATTAGCGAGGGGTGCACTAATCACCTGGTGCATGCAGCAAGGTAGAACCAACTTTGCTGAAACATTACTCAACAATTGAAAAATTTGCAACACTGCTGCATGAAAAAGCTAACTATTTGGATGTGTAAATAGCGTTCACATGCCTGAGCAGGAAATACAGCGTCTCACAGTCACTCGGCTGGGGAAAGGAGAACACGGAAGGCCGAGACGAACTGAAACAACAATGTTGCAATCCCGGGTCAGAGCGGCTCTTTGAAGTGGAGCGGCTTCAAGTGAAACGCGGTAAAGACTTTCTCGTGCTTCGGATGAAAAAGATCGGTTTTGCTAAATAAGTGCACACAAATTAATGACCGGGCAGACCGAGGGGGGCAAAACTCAACCTAAAATTGAAACGAAGATACAAAATATATAACGGAAAATGTTTGATGAGGAGGCACGGCTGGAGGCAACCACAGAAATATTTAAAGGTGCAGGAACACAGTCGCGCAAAGAAAGGAATGTTGCAGATAAGCAGAAAGCAAGCAGTGATCCATTGAAAGATCTCTTCTCCAAACTTGAGAGATTGTGCGAGCGGGAGACCCGTAAGTGGTGGGAGGCAACCTCACTCCAAAAGTATGTTGAGTGCAGCCGAGACCCACGGGGTTTGAGAATATATACTGTCTCCGCTTACGAAAACCCCAATCCACAGCTGCTGAAGGAATGGGCAGAATTGTCTGCTCACTCATCAAAAGGAATGTTGATGCTGCTGATAAAATTTGCGTGGAGCGATAGAGATGTAACTCTACGCGAGATATCGGATTTGGAGGATCTAATCGCACAAAATGAAGATAAAGAGAGACAAAACGAATTACGAGAGGCAATGAAAAAACACCTTCAGACGTATGAACAGAAGATAAAACGGCGAAAACAAGAAAGGTTTGAGAGGGACGAGAGGGATTATCTACAAGGACAGATTCTCACATTTGCAAAGAAATACGATCAGCCCAGGAAAAGGATTTTGAGCCATAAAACTACGGAACCAGTAGTAACTAAAGAATCTGAGGTTACTGAAACTGAACAGAGTGAGGAGGAGGGTGGTCCGTCCAGTTCATCTAGAAATGTGGCACCAGCATCCACGGAGGCCTCTACATTGGTCCCTTTTTTAGACGAGTTTCAGGTCATAAGGGAAACACGGACTACAGGGGGCAGGGGCAAACCAGTGGAACCAAAGCCACAAAGGAAAAAGAAAGCAAACGTAGGACAAGGCGTGGCGGGTGGAGCAAACGCTGGCGACGCTTCTCCAAGGATGACCAGGAGCAAGAAGTTTTGGAACAGACGATAGACACCCAGAACTTAACGGTCGTTAACCTTACGCCCAGAAGATTATCAGAGGACGAGGAACAGGTTTTACGACTGGGACTAAACTTCTGCCCCGACAAGAATTCGGAATATACCCAATTAAGGATTGACCTCTTCAAATTCTGTAGAAAGATAAAATTGCTCAAATACTTTAGAGGCAAGACACGCCTTGACAAACCTACATCTCCTGCTGAGGAAATATCAGCTTTAACCGCAGGCGATATTTAAGCACTTGCTAAATGAATGATTTAGCTGAAGAAGGAGACCCTATGGCAATCATACTATCACAAAGTAGGATGTGGGCTGGGGTGACACAAATTAAACCAGACAGTCATTTCAGACCGAAATCACGATTCTGTCCCATGATGCCGGCTGATGCGATTGACACTTTGTCAGATGTGATGATCAAAGACCTTTGGAGCCATTGTAATGAAACAAGAAAGAAGAAATATGGCAATGGGAACATAACACAACAGCAAAGGAAAGTAATAATGGATCTGAGAAAGGATGATAAAATTGTGTGTAAACCGTCCGACAAAGGCGGAAATGTCGTTCTGATGACCAGGGATTTCTATGTCAAGGAAGCCCTATCCCAATTGGAGGACCAAAGAAACTACATCAGAGTAACGAAAAAGACATTTGCTGAGAGTATCCTCGCTTACCGTTCCCTACTCAACAAGTGGTATCATAAGGGGATGCTAAGTAAAGAGGAATTTGCTTTCCTAGAATGCAAGCAACCGAAGGTACCGACTTTTTACCATTTGCCCAAGCTGCATAAGCATGCAACATGTCCACCAGGACGTCCAATTGTTTCGTCTGTGGGGAGCCTGACGGAGCATTTGTCGAGGTTCGTGGACTACTTTCTTTACGATTTTGTGACAATGTTGAGATCATATTTGAAGGACACAACTGACTTTCTCCGTAAAATTGACAATTTAAACTGGACTAGTGATTTGGTAATGATGACACTTGATATCTCGAGCCTCTACACCAGTATAAATCATCTCCAAGGGGCAGAGGCTATAAAATGGTACTTGGAGACACGGCCCATAAACCTGACGGCACACAATCAAATGTTACTTGAGTTCATATCATTCTGCCTAAGTAATAAAAATGTTCTGTTCCAGGATCAATTTTATAAACAGATCTGTGGTACCGTGATGGGCACCTGCTTCGCCCCCAGCTACACGAATCTTTTCGTCGGCTGGTGGGAGGAGCAGGTGGCCTGGGCGGCAGACAACGCCGCATGGACAGAGAGGGTGGTATCTTGGTACAGATATATAGACGATCTGTTCATCGTCTTTAAAGGATCGATAGAATGTGCCAAGGAGTATGTCAAGGTACTAAATGAGAACGACCTTAATCTCAGATTCAGTGGGGAAATTAGCACAGAAACCGTAAATTTTTTGGACCTTAAAGTGTTCATAGCTGAGGGCAAAATCTGTACAGCATTGCATAGAAAACAGACAGCTGGTAATTCTGTACTCCACGCAATGAGTGGCCATTCGGGGAAAACTATGTCTAGTATACCCTATGGTGAACTACTGAGAATTAAGAGGAATTGTACACGACAAGATGATTTTGAGAAGGCGGCCAGTGAGAGCATGTTGAGGTTCAGAATGAGAGGATATAGTAAGGAGATATTACAGGAGGCTAAATTGAAAGCTGATAAGAAATTGAGATCTGATTTAATCTCAAAGAAAAGTACAATGGTACCCAAGAGACAGGAGAGTAATCAGAATAGTATGAGGATGATTATGAACTACTCTACCGTTGCCCAGGACGTCAGAAAAAAGTGTGTGAAGAATTGGCACATACTTAGATCTGACCCGGTCATTGGTAAGGATTTACCGAAGTCCCCATCCATAACGTTCAGGAGAGCTAGTCATTGGGATCGAACATTGTACAAAGCCACTGTAAGAAAGAGGAAAAACCACCACCATTTGGAAAACTGACTGGATTTTATCCTTGCCTTAAATGTAAGGCATGTACGAACAATAGAAAGGTGACTAGTTACCAAATACCAGGGATGAAGGAGCCTAAAAAGATCACTAGCTTAATGAATTGCAATACAAGCCAAACGGTGTACTGTCTTGTATGTCCGTGTGGCCTGCGTTACATTGGGAGTACTACTCACCCAACGAAAATTAGGATCTTAGAACACTTGAGGGCCATACGAAATAAAGATCCCACGTTTCCAGTGGCAAGGCACTTTGAAGTGTCTCACCAGAGCAACCGTGAACTCCTTAGCTTCTATTGCATGGACCAGGTATCAGCAGATATAAGGGGAGGGAACAGGCTGCTTCAGCTACGCAGGCTAGAGTCTCGTCATATAATTGAGAACCAGACTAAGAAACCGGGTGGCCTGAACGCTGGGGAGGAGTTAGCGGTCCATTTATGAGTCTTACATTGATTTTTCTGCATTGTTGGTGATGATTTTTCTTACGCTTAAAATTGTGAGATGTTTGTATTTATGTATATATTTCTGTGGAATGCCCATTTAGGGATGAATTTGAAAAATAATTATTATTTGTGTGTTTAAAAAGCCCATCCAGGGCACAATTCTGTCAGTGATATTAACTGAATTCACACCACTTAGAAATGGTGGTTGGTAATGCACAATACATGTCCTTTCTTTATTTTGTGGATTGGCTGTATTTAAACTTTGCCTGAGGGTGGCGCCGGCCTCTAATTGAGAAAGGCGGTGGCCAAAACGCGTCTTGTGAGTGTGTTTGTCCAATAAACACATATTGTAACTGTCCCCCGTGAGTGCTGCATGCTTTTTGCATCAGAGCCTTTGTCTGATCGTGACCGGCGTGGTACCGTCTCCCGCCATTAGAAGCACCCGGCCGCGAGTGAAGGAGAGCATACGGATTAAGTGAGCCTTGAGAGATATATATATATATATTACCTACTGGCGGTCGCCAGTAGGTAGTTATAGTTAGGATTGTTTTCCATAGGAAATCTGCAACATTCTATTGGGAATAACTTTGGCGCAGATTGAGGGATCTGCCTGTAATTTTCCTCAAATTTGCCTCGCTGCGCCCCGCTCCTTTCCTGAAAGTTTGGGGGGGATTTGTCAAGCGGGGGCCGAGATAAAAGGGGGGACCCAAAACGTGTTTTCCCCATGTTAATTTCCATAGGGCGGTTGGACTCACTTTTAGCTCGAACGGCTGAATGGATTTTCCCCAAATCTTGTAAAATTGTAGGGACTGGTAGCTCGATGTGCCTTTGCTATGTCTCAAGATATGTGCTCCAGAGGATTTTGAGTAATTTAGGGTCAAAAAAATATATTTATCTGTAAGCGCGCCCCGGAACGTGCACCGGGGAGCGTACCAGCGCGCAACGCGAGTGCGCGCGCGGAAAGCTGATTGGCTCTCGGGTGTCTGTAAACATTCCAAACAGTCCGGAGCGGCCGCCATCTTGTGTCTCGGTAGGATCGAGACACAAGAGGTGGCAAAAACAAAGGGGGAAATGACCAAAAGGGGGCAGGGTAGACCCCCCCCTGACCCCCTAGGTTTGATGTGGGGGCCATAAAAGGGTCCCGCATGACAAATTTTCGCGGGGGGAGCGTCCGGTACGCGCACCGGGGAGCTTACTGGGGAGCGTACCAAGAGGCAAACCCAGTGAAACAGTAAAATAATAATTTAAAGTGCTTAGAGGTAGGGTAGCTCTGCATAGAGTTGTTGTGTTGTGTGGGTGATATAAGTACCAGCATGTAGGTACCAATGCAGAGTTTTAAATTCAATGTAGATTGTCTCCTCTGTAGATAATTTGCATGTTGTTACAGAAGGTATTGTGGTATATGGAATCCATACCATAGTTTGTCAGGAAAGTAGAAACAACATGGAGGCAGGAGATGAAAAAGAGATGTCAAATACACATTGGAGATAATATAGTGGGAGAAAGGAAGTAACTATGAGCAAAATTACTATGTAACATAAAAAAATTGCACAGTATACTATAAGTCTCACATTATATTATATTCATTTTGGTACTATTTCATGAATTACATATAAAAAAGAATAATGTCTGGAACAATTTTTAATTATTAAATAAAAATGTATTGCTCTGATTTTTCAAAATTTAATAACACTTCCAACATTATTTCGTCAGGAATGTCCTCATTTGGATTCCATGATTCCATTTCTTCCAGACATTTAAGAAACTCTTGATCAAGAGACTGATCCAAAAAGTCTAAATCATCAATCTCTTCCTCTGGGTTGTTCTCGAGATCAATTTCGAATGAAATATTAAATTTCTTTTGTTCTCCTTCCATTTTGTTGCTGTAAATCGCATAAAAAATAAATATATCAGTAGAGATAGGGCACTGTTAGGTTTAAGTTCAGACAGGTACTTCTGAGTTTTTAACAGTGAAGTTATCTTTGGGCAGTGTATGGTATCAGGCAGGAAGTAGAACTATTAAAAAGTGCATGTGATGAAGCCTAAGTAAAATCATAATTATACTAGAGAAGCCTAACTTAATCCATAAATATAATAGAGAAGCGTTTCTCAAGCTATAACTATAACAGAGGGACAATAAATAACTATTAGAAAACGATTTTACTAATTAATTTAAAGTGCTCCTGACAAATTAACAACTTACTTTTGAGAGAGGTGAAGAAGAAAAAATGTGAAAATCCTTTCAAGATGTACCTCAGGTTGTTGTAGTCAAAATGGCTGTGTTTCCCTCTTTTTTCATTTATATTCATGTACATAACCAATCAAATGTCAGGAAATAATACTAGAAATTGAAAGTAACATTTTAATTGGTTGTAAATTTGAACACTTCAGATATGTTTTTGTCATGTAATTTACCTCAGGATATTTAGACAGGGCTACAGGCCAAATGGCTCAATGGAATTCCATCAAATTTGGGAAAATGGAGGGACTGATATGTAGTATGGCCTATTCCATATTTGGTGAACATCTCTACAGAGGTTTTTATGTAATGTAACTTTTAAATTTTTTTGGGAGCGCTTACCGGTGAGCGCCCCGGTACGCGTACCGGTAAGCGCAACGGGAGTCCTCCATCTTGTGTTTCGGAAGAATTGAGACACAAGATGGAGGACAAACAACGTTGGGAATGGGTAAAAGGGGGTACGGTAGACACCCCCTGACCCCCTAGGTTTTCTGAGGGGGTCTTAGGAGGCCCATATAGGCCAAATGTATTTTATTTTTTTTACTTTTTTGCGGGGGGAGCGCCCGGTACGCGTACCGGGGAGCGTACTTTGGTGAAAAATAGTGAAAAAAGTTAGAGAAAAGTAATCGTTTTGAGTGATCAGAGGTAGGGTAGCTCTGAAAAGAGCTTTTGGGTTCTGTGGCTGATTTAGGTACCTACAAGCAGGTTCCAATGCACAGTCTAATATTCAGGAGGAATATTCTATTCCCCTCATCTGAGAAGTGCACACCATCTCCTCTGTAGATATCTTGCATGTTGTAACGCAAGTTATTGTTGTATATTGAACCCATTCCATAGTCTCTCATGTAAGCAGAAACAGATTTATTCACATGTTTCCGTGCTTTCTCAAATTGTGGACAAAATTGGTTGGACCACTTCCATTTCTGTCTTTGGCTTATATTGGAATATACCAAGGCAGTTTGTGGAAAAAGTGTCATCAATTGGCTAAAGGTGTCCTTTAAAACCATCTCCAGACCTACCCCAGTCAAAGTGCCTAGGTCATTTCCAGCACAGTGCAAAATTATGGGGTCAGAGTGTGTCAGATGGTAAAAGGTTTTCACCAATGGTATCAATTGATGACATCTCAATCCTCTTTGGCCAATCCATTTTATGTGCACATTTGGTAAATCTAGGTTGTGAAAATTTCTGATAGCTGCATACCTTTGAGCCCAGTGAATGTAGCTATGTCCAATAATCCAGACAGAGTACATGGTGAGAGGAGGTTCTGGTGCAGTCAGATGAAGTGTAGGAATGAAATGGCAGTTGGAACAGTAGGAGTTTGCAAAAAAAAACTGTGGAGTTTCAGTGCTCTTGAATCACAAGCAATGATTGGTGGATTCAGATAGTTGAAAACTGAAAGTTAGGGTGCATGGTTCTGTTCTGTGAAAGAAGTAATTTGAATGGTTAAGAAAACGTCAATAAAAGAAAGATTGTACCTGATAAGCTGGTGTATTGAGAGGTCAAACATCCTTGCTAAGTTCAATTGCAACATTGTAGAATAAACTTTTAACCCTGAGAGGTGAGTGAGGAGGGAGTTGCTATGGTAACAGGCAGAAAGGGCTGAGGGGGGGAAGCGTGTTGGTTTGAAAATAGAGAGGGAAGAGTTTTAATTGGTTAACATGAGGGATATGTGTGTAGAATTAGAGGTTTTCTGTGCCATTCATGGTTGCAGTGCCTGGAGTACATACCTTTTGCTCTGCTAAAGAAATATTGGTGTGTGTATCTGACACTGTTTTCAATCTCCCAAAGCATTTGTAAAGGTGAGTTATGATTCATTCATTATAGATAGAGAGTTTAGATTAGGAAGCAGACTGAGATTCTTTGCTGTTGGTTTGTGTCATTTTTTTGGTAATGCTTGGTAGGAATGTTTGCACGAGAGAGGAAATGTATTTTGTAAAATAGTGAGTTTTCAGTACTGAAATGGAATGCTTGTACATAGGAGCTGCGCTCTGTTTCTAAAATGTTATTCAAAAAACGATTTTGGGGCAAATCAATGACTTTTACATTTTTGAGAAGGAATAAATAGTGTGTGCATGATTACATAAAAATATTCGAAACTTTCACAATCATGTCACCTGTGTTACCTCAGATTAGGAAGCAGCCTGCGCTTCTTTGCTGTTGGTTTGTGTCATTTTTTCTGTAATGCTTGGTAGGAATGTTTGCAATAGAGAGGAAATGTATTTTGAAAAATAGTGAGTTTTCAGTACTGAAATGGAATGCTTGTACATAGGACCTGCCCTCTGTTTCTAAAATGTTATTCAAAAAACTATTTTGGGGCAAATCAATGGCTTTTACATTTTTGAGAAGGAATAAATAGTGTGTGCATGATTACAAAAAAATATTTGAACCTTTCACAATCATGTCACCTGTGTTGCCTCAGATTAGGAAGCAGACTGAGCTTCTTTGCTGTTGGTTTGTGTCATTTTTTTGGTAATGCTTGGTAGGAATGTTTGCAAGAGAGAGGAAATGTATTTTGTAAAATAGTGATTTTTCAGTACTGAAATGGAATGCTTGTACATAGGACCTGCGCTCTGTTCCTAAAATGTTATTCAAAAAACGAATTTGGGGCAAATTAATGGCTTTTAAATTTTTGAGAAGGAGTAAATAGTGTGTGCATGTTTACATAAAAATATTTGAACCTTTCACAATCAGGTCACCTTTGTTACCTCAGATTAGGAAGCAGACTGAGCTTGTTTGCTGTTGGTTTGTGTCATTTTTTTGGTAATGCTTGGTAGGAATGTTTGCAATAGAGAGGAAATGTATTTGGTAAAATAGTGAGTTTCAGTACTGAAATGGAATGCTTGTACATAGGACCTGCGCTCTGTTTCTAAAATGTTATTCAAAAAACGATTTTGGGGCAAATCAATGGCTTTTACATTTTTGAGAAGGAATAAATAGTGTGTGCATGATTACATAAAAATATTTGAACCTTTCACAATCATGTCACCTGTGTTACCTCAGATTAGGAAGGACACTGAGCTTCTTTGCTGTTGGTTTGTGTCATTTTTTTGGTAATGCTTGGTAGGAATGTTTGCAAGAGAGAGGAAATGTATGTTACCTGTGTTTCCTCAAATTAGGAAGTGGATTGTACAGATGAGGTGAGGCATGTCCAGGGGTGCAAAGGAGTTTAGGCCTGTGTCCATGAGAGTTTAGGCCTGTGTCCATGAGTGCAATTGAGAGGACTTACCTCCTCTGACCCTTAGACAAACATTATCTAATCTGTGCCCCTTCGACAGGCCTCAATACATTGAGTATAATGGATGGTAACAGGGTGCAGATGAGATGAGGCGTGTCCAGGGGTGTAGATGAACTGAGGTCTGTCTAATGGTGCAGATGAGTTGAGGTCTATTCAGGGTTGCAGATAAGGTGAGGATTGTCCAGGTGTGCATAGGAGGTGATGCCTGTGTTGAAGAGTGCAGTGGAAGAGAGGTCTGTCCAGGGATGGAAAGGAGGTGAGGGCTGTGTCTAAGAGTGTAGTGGGGGATAGGCTTCATGAAGTGCAGTCCAGTGCACTCTTAGACACCGGCCTCACCACCTATGCTCCCCAGGACAGTCCTTACCTCATGTGTACAATCTGCTTACTAATCTGAGGAAACACAGGTGATATGATTGTGAAATGTGCAAATATATTTTTTTAATCATGCAGATACTATCTAATCCTTGTCAATAATGTAAAACCAATTCATGTGCCCAAAATATTTTTTTAGAATTATATTTAAAAAACAGAGATAAGGTCATATGTATACGTATTATAGTGTTTATATTGTTTGCTTATTGTCATTGTTTTGTTGTTTGGTAATAGTGGTCTATAATGATTTTTTTATTGATTTTTTTGTTTTCCACAGATTAAAATCAAGATTTCAATAGTAAGGAAATATGCCCTCAAGAGAAAGGAGACGAAAAGATGCTAAGTGGAAAAAATCAAAAACAGCAACGGAATTAAAGCAGTCTCCTACAAAAAATACTTCAAAAAACAGGAAAAAAGCTCCTGGTAAGACAACTAAGTCTTTCTTACGGAACATATGTAGATCAAAAAAAAATGTTGGACAGAATGTAGAAAAAGAGAAGGAGAGAGCAAATTTGAAGAGGAAGGAGAGATTCCGAAAAAATGTTACTACTGAAGCAGGAGACAATAATATGTATAGGAATAGAAGGCAAAATCAATTTAGGGACATTCGTAAACGAATGTTTCGCAATAGGGTCGTTTTGAATTTGTTAAAAAATATTAAAAAAGGTAAACAGAGATCTGCTTTTTATAAGAAAAAGAAAAGTGTAGAGAAGATTGTTGATCAGGCTTTTGAAGTTAAGAAAAAATTATTTATTTTAATAATCAATAGAATTAGGACACTTAACAAGACAATTGATGTTTTCAAATCAAACAGTAAATGGAAAAGAGTAATTAATCGGACTAATTTTTATAACGTTTTTTCTGGAGAATGGATGCACAGTTCAAGTTGTGAGCCATTTTTAATGAGTAGAGTTACTTTCAGGAGAATGATTTAGTGCATGCAGTTGACACCAGGGGTCGAGCATATGAGGTGAAAGACGGTTGTCCGATTGAAAAAGAGAAACTTGTGCCTAAAGAACCAGAAGAGGTGTTAACTGATGACGTTTTAGGGAGACGTACTAAGGGTCCAGTGTACACTTGGAAGTGTAGTAGTATTTGTAGTGTGTGACAGGAATCAATCGATTTGTTTTGTAATTTCTTACGTACATATAGTAAGAAAACTCTAAAACAGAAAATGAAGATGTTGCAAGACTTAGATCCTTGTAGAGTGAGAGAAAACACAGGTTTGCAAGGGCATTCACTGGCTTGTCTTTCTAGAAAAGTATGTCAGAGTGTTTTTCATCATTTTAGGATGTTAGCAGTGCATCATAACAAAATGAGGAAATTAGTTAGAAGGTTGTATTATGCAAAAAGTCCAGCACTTAAGCTTAAACAATTAAACAGTGCTCTTTTGCATGGAACTGAATTAGATGTGAAGAAGATTTGTGAAGAAATTGAGATTTGTTATTTTGGTGATAAAGAGGACAATGTAGAAATTGACACAGAAATTCAAGGTAATGTGGAAGACAATGTACAGATTTCAAGTACAGAAAAGTTTGACCAGGAAATTACCAGGTTTAAGGTGAAATCAAGTGAAAGGCCGAATTTTACTTGTGTGTGTTGTCGACGAACTCATTATAAGCACCAAACTAGATTAGTTGATTTATACGTAAAAAGTGAAATGATAAATAATTATGAGTGGAAGGATTTTGCCACTTATTTGTGGGTGGAGAATTTTTTTGATTTGAGTTCTGATCAGCGTATTTGTAAATATTGTTATGATAAATTAAATCAAAACAGAATGCCTGCCAGAGCTGTTCATAATAATCTGGAGTTGGTAGACATTCCTCCTGAATTGATGGATTTAAATACATATGAGTCTATTTTGATTCAATGTGTCCATCCTTTTCAGGCAATTGTTCGCATGGAGCCTAAGATAGGGAAATTGCCTCCTTCAGATTTACAGAGAGGATTAAAGGGAAGAGTTGTTTATTTGCCTCTAGATTTCAAGAAAAATATTGATACAATTGGTGTAGAAAAAGTGGAAGAGGGAACCTCTGGTTATTCTAGTTAATGGGGTTCCGACAAAGAGTAAGAAAATCTGGCAAGATTTAGTGGATGTTAGGAAAGTCAAAAAGGCAACGTTGTATTTGGTCAAAAACAATGAGTACTACAAACATGTATGTGTTGGAGCAGAGGAAACAGCTGCAGATGAAGACAGTGATTCTTCAGCTGGCCAAATTGAAAAAGTTGATGTGTCTAGAAGTGAAGCAATATATGAACATTATACTGTTCATCCTTTGCATTCCAAAGAAGTGATGGGGAATGCAATTGACTTGTTTCAAATGAAAGCAGCAAAAGGAAGTCCCATTAGTGTATGGGAAGAAAGTTTGGAAGCTCGTTGTTTTCCACATTTATTTCCAACAGGTCGAGGTGGACGATATGACGAACGACCCCTTCAAATTCCTGCATCTGAATATCGAACTTTAAGATTATATGCTGAAGATCCAAGGTTTCATCAATGCATTCCATATTTGTTTCATCTACTGTATGAAAGTGACTTGTCTGGGCTTTCTTATGCAGTAAACCGTATACTGAAAAGTGGAGCACATCTGCAAAATGTTTCTGCAAGGGACTTTATGGAGAAAGTCAATCTGCAAGATAATATTTTGGAATCTCATCTAATCAATCTCATGGCATGTCAGCGTGGTACAAATGAGTATTGGTACCATCGTCATGGGGAATTGAAATGTATGCTAAGAAACTTAGGAACTCCTACATGGTTCCTCACTCTTAGCTGTGCTGAGTATGCATGGGACGACTTCAATTTCTACGAGAGGCAAATGCAAATATACAAAATATAGAATTCAAAACACCTGGAGAACTGTGTTCTTTGGATCCAGTGAATGTATGCAGATATTTCAATCATAGATTTGAAGCTATGATGTTTTTTATTACCAACAAAAAAAATCCTCCCCTTGGAGAGGTTTTGGATTTCTTTTGGAGAAAGGAGTATCAAGCGAGAGGTGCTCCTCATATACATATGTTGTTGTGGATTAAAGATGCACCCAAATTTGGAACAGATTCGGATGAGACAGTGATGAGCTTCATTGAAGAGTATTCAACATGTGCTGTTCCGAAAAGTAGCGAAGAAAACAGTTTAAGGCAACAAGTTTTACGCGTTGTGGAAAGTACTTTCGTCAACAATTCAGAAACAAGGACAAGTTCTATACAAAATGTCGTTTCGCGTTTCCACGACCAGTGATTTCTAAAGGAAGAGTAAATAATTTGATGTCTTCTCTGCGACATACTGTGACGAGGAAATCACCAAACAAATACATACCATTTAAAAAGAAACGAAGAGTCCAAGTACATCAACGACTACAACCCAGTGATTTTGTCCATGTGGAATGCTAACATGGATATTCAGTTCGTTGCTGACAACTCAATTGCTGTGGCTAGATATGTGATGTCTTACATCACAAAAAAAGAAAAGACAGAACTGAAGGAAATGTGGGAGGACATTTCACGTGAAAAGAGTCTAAGCAAGAAATTATACAGTTACAGTCTGAAGATGTTGTCACATCGAGAAATTGGAGCATATGAATGTTCTGATCGATTGTCATCAGCAAGTCTATATGCCAAATCTAGAACCATCATTTGGGTGAGTCTAGGTCTTGCTGCAACACGAAACTGAGTTTTGAAATCTGTACAAGAAATAGAGTATTTGGCGGAGAAAGAACCAGAAAGTACAGATATTTAGAAGACAAACATGTTGGATACATACTATCCAAATAGAAGTCCTTACCTTGAGAACGCTTGTCTCTATGAAGTTCTGCAAAGATATATTTATAAGAGGAACATCAGAGAAGGTATCAATAATGGAATATATGCTGTCATTGGGTGTGAAGGATGTCTAGTGAAGCAGAGAAAAAGCCATTTGATTAATCATCGAAAATTGAGTTGCGAAAATCCAGAGAAAAGGGAATTTTACTATTTAGCTCTTTTGCAACTCTTTAAGCCATGGCGTACAGAAGAGGAACTACTTGGAGATTTTCTCTGTTACGAAGATTCTTTTAATGCAACCAAGGATACCATGGAATGTCCTGTTTTTCCAAATTATCTGCAAATGTTGAATGAAGAGATAGAGCAAGAAGCCACAATTGCTGTAGAGATTGCTAGAGACAGTTCTCAAGACAGTCAGAGTTCTACTTCATTGAGTCAGGATCCACTAGGAGGACCAATTATCCAAAATGAAGCTGCCACAGCCATGGATGAGGTGGAAAGAGCTATGTAACAAGCTCAAGATGATGTAGTTAACTTAGAAGATTTGGTGAAACAACTAAACCTTGAGCAGAAGCAGATATATGACGAAGTCACAGAACAGATTGAACATGGATTCAGTCATGAGAAAAAAGAGTGCTCATGTACATCATTTAAGCCTGTCCAACTGTACATGAGTGGAGAAGCGGGAACTGGAAAAAGTTTTCTGATTAAAGCAATTGAAACTTATCTGCAGAAAAGGACTGAATCACCACTATCTTGTGTTGTTACCGCTCCAACTGGGCTGGCAGCACATAATATTAAAGGGATTACTTTACATCGTTTACTAATGCTGCCAGTGGAGCATGATAACAAATTGCAATACCACAAGCTATCTGGAGATGCTTGTTCCAAAGTTTCGAGAGTCCTGAAGAAAATGAAACTTCTTATCATTGATGAAGTAAGCATGGTCTCAAATCTAATGCTTGCTTTTGTGCATTTGAGAATGCAAGAAATTCTTAGAACAGAGTATGATGTGTTATTTGGAGGGAAACACATTATTGTTTTTGGAGATCTACTGCAGTTGACTCCAGTGAAAGGACAACCAGTGTTTAAAATGGTCACGCATGAAGATACCAGGAAGTGCCTAGGAAGCATTGGAAACGTTAATATATGGTTAAATTTCAAATATGCAGAACTACTCCAAAATATGCGGCAGGCAAAGGATGAAGATTATAAAAATATTCTACAAGATGTAAGAATCCGAAAAGTAAGTCAGCATGGGAAAGAATCTTTACATGGACGATTAATTTCAAATTTGTACCCAAATAAAAACATTCTTCCAGAGAATATTTTTAAGAAAATTAACAAGAAGAAATCTGGCATATGTTTGATGCCAACTCTGAAAGAATGTTCCATGTTCAACAACAAAATGTTAAAGTTAGAAAATGAAGAGATAGTGAAACTGGAAGCTATAGATAAAATAGAGCATATGGGAGCAACAATTATTTTGTCTGAAAATTTGAAATCAAAATTGGATTCATTAGAGAAGACTATATCTAAAACTACTGGTTTAGAAAAGACTCTGAATGTGTGTTTAAATTGTCGTATCATTTTGAGAAGGAATTTAAATGTTGAAAGAGGTCTGGTAAATGGAGCAATGGGTCATGTTGTTGGTTTTGTGAATTACAAAAATAGAGATGGAATTGAAATTTTCAAAATTAAATTTGATGGCATTGACGAAATAGAACAAATTTGTCGTTGTTCAGCTAGATTTTTGCTTGTGAAAGACTTATATGTTCGCCGAAAACAGTTTCCTGTTTGTTTGGCATATGCAGTGACAATTCATAATTCTCAAGGTTTAAGTGTAGATAGTGCTTTGGTGAACATTGGAAGTTCTGTGTTTAAAGAGGGTATGGCATATGTGGCATTATCACGAGTCAGAACTTTATCAGGATTGTACTTGATTGAGTGTGATGGAACAAAGATTTGTGCTGATCTAGATTGTGTCAAAGAATACAATAGGTTAAGAAGAGAGTATGCTCCACATTTGCCTCAATATCCTCTGTTTGAAAAACGTGTGGTAGGCCAAAAAAGAAGAAATGAGAATAATTGCAGTGAGGTAGTAGCAAAAAGACAAAAAGTAGATGAAACTGTAATTGTAAGCAGAAAGAAAAAGGATTCTGTTGAAGATGTTGTTGGATTTCAGTTTGAAAACAGTTCTGGTGTCAACTGCTATGCTAATGTAGTGCTTAATGTTGTTTTTTTCTTCAAAATTTACAAGAACAGATTGTTGAAAATCGGGATCAAACATTCTGCTGTTTATTGAATTCTGTGTTTGAGAAATGTAGCAGTGATAGAGCAAAAATAGAAAGTGTTTCAGAAATTAGAAATCTTCTAGGCATATGTTCTGGTCAAAATCAATTTTCACAGATTATTCAACAGGATTGTCAGGAATTCTTAATGTATATGTCTGATGTTTTGGAAGATGAAGGTGTAGATATAAAAAATCTTTTTAGCCTTTCTTATCAATGGCAGCATGACTGCGACAACTGTAGTTTATCAAGTAGTACTAGAATAGACACTGAAAGATTTATATATTTGAGTTTACCAGACTGGAAAATCAGTGCCTTTCAATAATCTAGTTAAAGCATCTGATCACAATATGGTGTGTACCCAATGTAAGTCTGCAATGCTGTCCACATTATTTTTACAAACTTATGGTAACTATGTGATTTTAATGTTCCAACGATGTAGACCTGATGGAAGTAAATTGTCAACTTCTATAAAAAAAATTGTGGCTTCTCAGTTATCAATTTCAGGAAGAACCTTTGCAACTGTAGCTATTATTTATCATGACGGTCCTTCAACAACATCAGGGCATTACACATGCTATTTAAAAAGTCGTAAAGGTTGGACTCACTGTAATGACACTCATTTGACTTTCAAACAACGTTTGCCTTTTGACTTAAAAAATTCATACCTAGTGTTTTTAGAACCAAAATTTAAGTAAAGGTAATTGGCCTATGAAGACCGGAGCAGTTAAGAAAGGTTAGTTTGCTGTTTAAAATTGTATTCTGAATAAAAGTGATCAAGATAATATTAAAAATTGAGTTGTCATATAGGTACTGTAAGTGGATCTCGTAGTAAGTGATATCAGTATCATACAAAATGATGAACATGAGTGAGTCAGAGATAGAATTATGATTATTTAAATATTGTGAAAATGTTGTATGAGCCTTTCTTTTAGAACGTCGGGAAAACGGTAATTTCAGAGTTTCTTTTAAGTAATTTGAAAATATACTCATACATCTGACACTAGTTGGCCTTAAGGAAAAGTGAAGGAATGAGCAAAGAGTTATGACTGAAAAAAAGGAGTATATGAAAATAATGAAAATATTTCAGATGTTCTATGAGCTTTTCTTCTAGAAAGTCGATGAAATGGATTTTTTAGTGAACAGCAGAGTACTTTCCAACGAAAAGGACCTTTATGATATACTATTTGGCCTACAGGAAAAGTAAGTGAATGAAAGATTAGTGTACATTTGTGATTTTTAAGTGTATAAGGTTTGTTTTAAAACACAATCTTTCAGATTGTGTTTTTTTTCCTGCTGTCATATGATGAGTAATTTGAACTCACTGTTTTAAGTGAAATTCAATATATTCTGAGAACAGCAAAAATAAACTATGTAACATGTTGTACAAGTTATTCTATAGTTTGTATTGTGTAATTTAAATTGTATTTCCATTGTCTCACACTCACTTTCCTTTTTCCACCCTCTTTCAGCTCTTTTTACTCACTTATAATGTTCTCTCACTCTCTTTCACCCCCTTCCTTTACTCCACTTCTTTCACAACCCCTCATTCTCATTTCAACTGTCTGCATCCCCTCTCTCCCTTGCATAACTATTCAGCTTTCAGTCTCTCTGCTTTACTTCCCTTTTCCGTCTTTTCCTCCTTTGCTCTTTTAGTAATTCCTCTTTACTCACTCAGCAGTATTGTCACACTCTATCTTTATAAATCACCCACTCTCCCTTGCTTATCTTTGTTTGCTCCTTTCTTTTGACCTCTTCTCTCTATTTTCCGTTCACCACCTCTATGTCCTCAGTCCCTCACTCTCCTTGTGTTATGTTCACTTGTGTTTATCTACCTTCTATCATTTCTCTTACAACAACTTCACTGCTCCTCTCTCATCGTTCTTCAACCCGATTTCTTTTAGTCCGGTTCCATTACTACCCCTCATTTCCTATCTTTCAGTGTCCTTCTCTTTACTTTCATCACCGAATCACTTTCTCTCAGTACCACTGCTTTAGTCCTCTTCTCCTCTCTTTCCTTCTTTTGCTCCCTTACTCATTTTTCTTTCCTCACTCATTGTACTCCACTTCACTCAGTCCTTCCCTTAGTCTCTCTGTCTACTAACTTCCTGACTACTTTTCCCTCAATCCTTCTATATTATCCTCTCTCCCTTCATCCCTTCACTCTATGACTCTCCTTCACTTACTCTCAGTTATCTTCCATTCCTCATTCTTCTAAATGCATCCTTAATTAGACTCCTTTCCCTCTCAGTCATTATCTTTTTACTTACTCCTGTTTCCTGATTTAGTTTTGCTAACTCACATTCTTTTAGTATCTTTCTTACCTTCAGTTCATTTTTCTCTTCTTCTCTTCCTTTCTGTCAGTGAATCTATATGCCTTACTCTTAGTAATTTACTCTCCTTCTATTTCTTTTTCCCTCTTTTTGTCCTTCTACCTTACTTTATTTCCCTTTTGTTTCCTTCACTTTATTTCTAAATACACTGTTATGATTTTTAACCTCTTCATTTGTATCTTTTATTTTCAAATACATATTTTACTAATTATAACTTATTTTTTCTTCTCTCTTTCACAGATACAAAATGTAGTAAACAAATGTAATTAAAGTTACATTTATTACATGGTAAGTGTGACTAAAAAAATGTAGTTTGTCATCACCCTTTGCTTTAACCTCACTACTATTTTCTCAACCTACCTCACTCCTGTTTCTTTACTTTGCTTTCCTCACTTATTCATATTCTCCATGTTTACTCCCCTTTCCCTATTTCCCCTCCTACATTCAACTTCTTTCAGTCCCTATTCTTTACTATCCTTACCCTCTGTTCCCTTCCTTTGCTCCCTCACTCATTCTCTTTCCCTTAATCATTTACTTCACTCGTACACACACACCTCCCCCCAACACACACTCACCTCTGACATACACCCCACACACACACCACACACACACCTTACACACACACGCACACAGCCACACACACACTCCTCACACACACACACCCACACATCCCACACACACACTCTACACACATACCCCCCACACCCACACCCCCCACACATATCTCACACACCCACACCTCCACCCACACCCAAACACCCCACACACCCACACACACACCTTACACACCCACATCCCCACCTACACCCACTGACTCCCTATAAGTCACCCACACTGCCTTACTTACCTTTCTTTCCTGTTTCACTCAGACTCTTTCGGTCACTCCTTCCTTTACTCTCTCTCTCTTTTCTCTCTGTCACTCCCCATGTCTTAACCTTATTCACTTTTATCCACCCTCTTTCACCCCTCTTTACTTACACTCACTGCTCTTTTCTCACCCTCCCTCACCATTGTTCATTTATTCCGGTTCCGTCACTACCCCTCATTCCCCATTCTTTACTGTCCTTCCTTTTACTTTCAACACCCACTCACATTCTACCAGTACCTCTACTTTAGTCTTCTTTTTCTCTCTTCCCTTCTTTCGCTCCCCCCTTATTCATTTTCCTTTTCTCACTTACACCCTATTACACCTTCTCTGTTTTTTACTATGTAATAAACAATCCCTCTGTGTTGCTCCCTCTAGCTCTTTTTCTATTAACATTACTCTATCTGTGTTCTTTCCTCATGCTCACTCTTTCTTTCTTTTTTTAAAAATTTGTTTTATTGGTTGCGCGCCCCGGTGCACGTACCGGTACGCGTACCCTGCAGAAAAAAGATAGACAGAGATTCTTTAAAAATATAGGTTTATTTTTTATAAATTAAAGGTAGTTCTAAAAAGAACTGTTTTTTTGTTCTTTTTGTTGTTTTATATTTTTTTATTGTTTTTTTTAAATTTTTTACTTTTTTGGGGTTTTCTGAACAGTTTTATATTTTTTTTGTATTTTTTATGAGGAGAAACAAAAAACAGGGAATTGTAAATGGCTCAAGTGGAGCAAAAAAAAAACAGAAACAATTAGGGTTTTTTCGGGCACTTATGGTTATCCCCAGCACAGATAATAAGTTTTATACTTTGCTCACCATAGCAAAGTAACTTTCCACAATATTTGCACATGATTTTAAAATCGTTAAATTTTGATTGTATGATAGGCATTGTCTCTGTTGCCTCTGAACCCGATGGAGTTAGTTCTTTCGATGTTGAGGGTCTAGATGTTGATGGGGGTAGCTTACTGCAGAGGTCCCTTACCTCTGCAGCAGAATAGTTGATTGGGTGCCAATGGATCATGTGCCGAATCTTGGTATGATTCCCGAAGGAATAATTTTTGTTAGGGTTCCCCCTGGACAGCTCAGCATCACAAATCAGACAAGTCACCTTCGCAGCGTTGACTTTTTTGAAACCCCATAGGATTTTGTAGAACAGCCATACGAAGTGCTCTTTTGGTTTGTAGGGCTGATTATCTTCAGGCAGGAAATGCCTTGTCTGTCTCTCCTCTTCATCATCCTCCTCCTCTTCTTCTTGACCACCAATGTAATCTTCAGGTGGTCTTTTTGATGGTGGTGGCGGTGGTGGTGGGCAGATGCTCAAGCTGCTGCTGCTACTGTAGCAATTTTAAAGTAGAAAAGATTAGAGACAGATCTCCAAACAGCTCTTCCTCAGTCAAAGGACAAAGTCAGAATAAGGAAAAAAAGGAGGGGGCTTTCATCATTTGGAAAACAAAACTGTTCTGGATCAATGAAAAGTGTTATTTTCAAGTCACATGACCAGGGCATTCATCATTTGGAAACCAAAAGTGTTGTGAACCAATAAAAAGTGTTATTTTCAAGTCACATGACCAGGGCTTTCATCATTTGGAAACCAAAAGTGTTGTGAACCAATGAAAAGTGTTATTTTCAAGTCACATGACCAGGGCTTTCATCATTTGGAAACCAAAAGTGTAGTGAACCAATAAAAAGTGTTATTTTCAGGTCACATGACCCGACGCGCTAACGCTACACGCCCCGGTACGTTCCCGGGGGCGCGTTGCGTAAGCGTGTCAGGACGGTTCGTGATCGTATGCGCTCGCGTGCTCTTACGTTGTGCGTCATATGACGCATCACGCGGCTACGCGATACGTCACGATGTTGTTTTCGTTCACGGGAATAGCGCTAACGGGACACTCACCGGTACGCGCCCCGGGGCACGCCGTTGCACTACGCTTACCGGTGAGCGCATCGGTACGAGCCCCGGGAGCGCTCCGGGGCCAAAAAAAAAAATATTACATAATTATACAATATAAAATTCGTTATAAAAATATTACATTTCATACCTATAGAGATTTGCTATTAAAAAACCTATGAAATTCACTGAAAAAACCATAGGTTTCTCACCAGTTATAGTTAGGAATTAGCATTTAAAAAACCTATTAAATTCACTGAACAAACCATAGGTTTCACACCAGTTATAGTTAGCTGGAAATTTTACTCGCATAAAACCATTGAAATTCCCACGTTATAGTTAGTTGGACTCACTATAACTTGCGCGTGCAATGCACTGCTGATGACATCACGTATTACATCACTCATGACATGGTCAGTGACATCACTCATGACATCACTGATGACACCATCCTTGTGATACAGTGACAGACCTCCTTTCATGTAATGTAACCCTTAAAACACATATTCAAAAATAGAAACTAACATTTTCAAAAAAATGGAGATACCCATACCAGTTACAACAACCAATTCAATAATTCCACCACCACCATCTATATACACATCCACTCATTCACCAACAGTTCTATATAATCACTCATACGTATACTCACTCATCAAATATAATGATACACATATACATCCTGTTACACACCGACAGTCATCCAAAAGATACTCTCACACATACTCACACATACAAATAAACTATTGAACATCCATTTATTTGCATATACAGCTATACACACACTACCACCTTACTTCTAAGGAACCTTACACATACTTACTCTCTTAAACAATCACTTATAGAAACACATACTTATTAAAACAGGAACTCTTACAATCCCTTACTCTCACATATACTCACTTATATACATCAATATTCACATATACTACATTAAAACATATGTAGTTACTGATAAAGACACTAGTGAGACAGTCATTTAGTCAGTAACACACACATATACACAGTCATCCACCCATACAGTCCTGCACATATGCTGTCTTCAAAACACATACAGAGAGTCAGTTATTCATGCATCTATGTGCTAAGTAATACCCCCACCAAACCATACAAACACTCATACTGATACTAAATCAAACATCTAATAACCCATATACATACACATGTAGCTACTCACCAACCCATGCAGCCACTTATACAGAAAGTGAAACACTAATCCTTATATTTAAATATTTAAACATTACTCACTAATATATGTATTGCCTAAGATACACTTATTAAGCCAGTTAACCAATCAATTAAAAAAAAAAAACATCTAAACACTAATTTATTCTTTCATCAACTTTTACATATACATATATAACACATATGTATTTCTCGGATAGACACACATTCACTGGATGGTGTCATCAGTGATGTCATGAGTGATGTCACTGACCATGTCATGAGTGATCTAATATGTGACGTCATCAGCAGTGCATGGCACGCGCAAGTTATAGTGAGTCCAACTAACTATAACGTGGGAATTTCAATGGTTTTATGCGAGTAAAATTTCCAGCTAACTATAACTGGTGTGAAACCTATGGTTTTTTCAGTGATTATATATATATATATATATATTCACTGAAAAAACCATAGGTTTCACACCAGTTATAGTTAGCTGGAAGTTTTACTCGCATAAAACCATTGAAATTCCCACGTTATAGTTAGTTGGACTCACTATAACTTGCGCGTGCAATGCACTGCTGATGACGTCACATATTACATCACTCATGACATGGTCAGTGACATCACTCATGACCACATTGGTGCTTTCTGCCTGAGGACAATCCCCCATACAGACCCAAGGAACATTTTATTTGGGAGTTTTACAAGATGCCAAGGGGTGCAAAAAAAGTGAATGCAGCTAAGGTGACTTGCCTCATCTGTGGCGAAGAACTGTCAAGAGGGAACCTGAACAAGAAGTACTCTTTTGGGAACCACACTATGATTAGACATATGCAGAGGAAGCCCCCGAACAATTATTCGGCAGCAGAGGTCAGGGAACTGACCAAGAACCCTCCCCATCGTTCTTCTTCAAGCGCCTCCAATCAACCCACTCCATCGGGTGCAGAGGCTAGGGAGATGGTTCCTAATGTACAAACCAGGTTTGCAAAATTTAAATTTGTTTGCATATATTGCAACAAAACAATTTCATATGGTGAGCAAAGCATCACTTTACTCAATCGAGCTGCAGACAACCATCACTGCAGCAAGCAACTTCTATTTTTTTTGCTCACGTTGAGCTGTTTGCAATTCCCTGTGTTTTGTTTGACCCCAGAAAAACTACAAAAAAAAATAAAATTGTTCAGAAAAGCCCAAAAAAATAAAAAATGTTCAAAAAAACGATAAAAAAAATATAAAACAACAAAAAGAATAAAAAAAAAACAGTTATTTTCAGAACTACCTCCAATTTATATAAAAATGCTAAATTTTTAAAAAACTCTGTCTTTCTTGTTTTCTCTAGAGCACGCGTACCGGTACGTGTACCGGTATGTGTACCGGGGCGCGCACCCCCTCAAAAAAATAAAAAAATAATAATGAGTGTGTGTGTGTGTGTGGTGTGTGTGTGTGGGGGGGGGTGGGTGTGGGGTGTGTGGGTGTGGGTGGGGCTGTGGGTGTGTAAGGTGTGTGTGTGGGTGTGTGGGGTGTTTGGGTGTGGGTGGAAGTGTAGGTGTGGGGGGTATGTGTGTGGGGTGTGTGTGTGTGTGGGATGTGTGGGTGTGTGTGTGTGAGGAGTGTGTGTGTGGGTGTGTGTGTGTGTGTGTGTGAGGTGTGTGTGTGGTGTGTGTGTGGGGTGTGTGTCGGAGGTGTGTGTGTACGAGTGAAGTAAATGATTAAGGGAAAGAGAATGAGTGAGGGAGCAAAGGAAGGGAACAGAGGGTAAGGGAAGTAAAGAAGGGGGACTGAAAGAAGTTGAATGTGGGATGGGAGTTAGGGAAAGGGGAGTAAACATGGAGGATAAGAATAAGTGAGGGAAGCAGAGTAAAGAAACAGGAGTGAGGTAGGGTGAGAAAATAGTAGTGAAGTTAAAGCAAAGGGTGATGACAAACTACATTTTTTTAGTCACACTCACCATATAATTAATGTAACTTTAATTACATTTTTTACTACACTTTGTGTCTGTGAAAGAGAGAAGAAAAAATAAGTTATAGTTAGTAAAATATATATTTTAAAATAAAAGATACAAATGAAGAGGTTAAAAATCATAACAGTGTATTAAGAAATAAAGTAAGAGTGGAGGACACAGAAAGGGAAATAAAGTAAGGTAGAAGGAGAAAAAGGAATAGAAGGAGAGCAAATTACTAAGAGTAAGGCATATAGATTCACTGACAGAGAGGAAGAGAAGAAGAGAGAAATGAACTGAAGGTAAGGAAGATACTAAAAGAATGTAAGTTAGCAAAACTAAATCCGGAAACAGGAGTAAGTAAAAAGATAATGACTGAGAGGGAAAGGAGTCTAATTAAGGATGCATTTAGAAGAATGAGGAATAGAAGATAACTAAGAGTAAGTGAAGGAGAGTCATAGAGTGAAAGGATGAAGGGAGAGAGGATAATATAGAAGGTTTGAGGGAAAAAGAGTGAGGAAGTTAGTAGACAGAGAGACTAAGAGAAGGACTGAGTGAAGTGGAGTACAATGAGTGAGGAAAGGAAATGGGTAACGGAGCAAAAAAAGGAAAGAGAGGAGAAGAGGACTAAAACAGTGGTACTGAGAGAAAGTGATTCGGTGATGAAAGTAAAGAGAAGGACACTGAAAGATAGGAAATGAGGGGTAGTAATGGAACCAGAGTAACAGAAATGGGATGAAGAACGATGAGAGAGGAGCAGTGAAGTTGTTGTAAGAGAAATGATAGAAGGTAGATCAACACAAGTGAACATAACACAAGGAGAGTGAGGGACTGAGGACATAGAGGTAGTGAACGGAAAACAGAGAGAAGAGGTAAAAAAAAAGGAGCAAACAAAGATAAGCGAGGGAGAGTGGGTTAGTTATAGTGATAAAGTGCAACAATACTGGTGAGTGAGTAAAGAGGAATTACTAAAAGAGCAAAGGAGGAAAAGACGGAAAAGGGAAGTAAAACAGAGAGACTGAAAGCTGAAAAGTGATGCAAGGGAGAGAGGGGATGCAGACAGTTGAAATGGGAATGAGGGGTTGTGAAAGAAGGGCAGTAAACGAGTAAACGAATGGGTGTGAAACAGAGTTAGAGAAAGACAGTGTGAGTGAGTAAAGAGACCTAAAAGAGAGAGGAAAAAGGAAAGTGAGTGTGAGACAATGGGAATACAATATAAATTACACAATACAAACTGTAGAATAATGTATACAACATGTTAGATAGTTTATTTTTGCTGTTCTCAGAACATATTGAATTTCACTAAAAACAGTGAGTTCAAACTATTCATCATATGACAGCGGGAAAAAAAAACACAATCAAAAAGATTGTGGTTAAAAAAAAACATATAAACTTACAAATCACATATGTGCACTAATCTTTGATTCACTTACTTTTCCTTTAGGCCAAATAGTACATCATGAAGGTCCTTTATGTTGGAAGGTACTCTGCTGTTCTCTAAAAAATCCATTTCATCGACTCTCTAGAAAAAAAGCTCGCCGAACATCTGAAATATGTTTTAATGTTTTCATATACTCCTTCTGTTCAGTCATGACTCTTTGCTCATTCCTTCACCTTTCCTTAAGGCCAAATAGTGTCAGATGTATCAGTATATTTTCAAATTACTTAAAACAAACTCTAAAATTACCGTTTTCCCGACAATCTCAAAGAAAGACTCAAACAACATTTTCACAATATTTAAATATTCATAATTCCATCTCTGGTTCTCTCATGTTGAACATTTCCTATAATACTGATATCACTTACTATGCGATCCACTTACCATACCTTTATGAGAACTATAATTTTTATATTGTCTTCATCACTTTTACGCACAATATAATTTTAAACAGCAAACTAACTTTTATTAACTGCTCCCGTCTTCATAGGGCAATTACCTTTATTTAAATGTTGGTTCTAAAAACACTAGGTATGAATTTTTTAAGTCAAAAGGCAAACGTTGTTTGAAAGTCAAATGAGTGTCATTACAGTTAGTCCAACCTTTTCGACTTTTTAAATAGCATGTGTAATGCCCTGATGTTGTTGAAGGACCGTCATGATAAATAATAGCTACAGTTGCAAAAGTTCTTCCTGATATTGATAACTGAGAAGCCACGGAATTTTTAATAGAAGTTGTCAATTTACTTCCATCAGGTCTACATCGTTGGAACATTAAAATGACATACTGACCATAAGTTTGTAAAAATAATGTGGACAGCATTGCAGACTTACATTGGGTACACACCATATTGTGATCAGCTGCTTTAACTGGATTATTAAAAGACACTGATTTGCAGTCTGGTAAAGTCAAATATATAAATCTTTCAGTGTCTATTCTAGTACTACTTGATAAACTACAGTTGTCGCAGTCATGCTGCCATTGATAAGAAAGGCTAAAAAGATTTTTTATATCTACACCTTCATCTTCCAATACATCAAACATATACATTAAAAATTCCTGACAATCCTGCTGAATATTCTGTGAAAATTGATTTTGTCCAGAACATATGTCTAGAAGATTTCGAATTTCTGAAACACTTTCTATTTTTGCTCTATCACTGCTACATTTCTCAAACACAGAATTTAATAAACAGCAGAATGTTTGATCCCGATTTTCAACAATCTGTTCTTGTAAATTTTGAAGAAAAAAAACAACATTAAGCACTACATTAGCATAGCAGTTGACACCAGAACTGTTTTCAAACTGAAATCCAACAACATCTTCTGCTTACAATTACAGTTTCATCTACTTTTTGTCTTTTTGCTACTACCTCACTGCAATTATTCTCATTTCTTCTTTTTCAGCCTACCACACGTTTTTCGAACAGAGGATATTGAGGCAAATGTGGAGCATACTCTCTTCCTAACCTATTGTATTCTTTAACACAATCTAGATCAGCACAAATCTTTGTTTCATCACACTCAATCAAGTACAATCCTGATAAAGTTCTGACTCATGATAATGCCACATATGCCATACCCTCTTTAAACACAGAACTTCCAATGTTCACAAAAGCACTATCTACACTTAAACCTTGAGATTTATGAATTGTCACCGCATATGCCAAACAAACAGGAAACTGTTTTCGGCGAACATATAAGTCTTTCACAAGCAAAAATCTAGCTGAACAACGACAAATTTGTTGTATTTCGTCAATGCCATCAAATTTAATTTTTAATATTTCAATTGCATCTCTATTTTTGTAATTCACAAAATCAGCAACATGACCCATTGCTTCATTTACCAGACCTCTTTCAACATTTAAATTCCTTCTCAAAATGATACGACAATTTAAACACACATTCAGAGTCTTTTCAAAACCAGCAGTTTTAGACATACTCTTCTCTAATGAATCCAATTTTGATTTCAAATTTTCAGACAAAATAATTGTTGCTCCCATATGCTCTATTGTATTTATAGCTTCCAGTTTCACAATCTCTTCATTTTCTAACTTTAACATTTTGTGGTTGAAGATGGAACATTCTTGCAGAGTTGGCATCAAGCATATCCCAGATTTGTTCTCAGTAATTTTCTTAAAAATATTCTCTGGAAGAATGTTTTCATTTGGATACAAATTTGAAATTAATCGTGCATGTAATGCTTCTTTCCCATGCTCACTTACTTTTCCGATTCTTACATCTTGTAGAATATTTTTATAATCCTCATCCTTTGCCTGTCGCATATTATGAAGCAGTTCTGCATACTTGAAATTTAACCATATATTAACGTTTCCAATGCTTCCTAGGCAGTTCCTGGTATCTTCATGCGTGACCATTTTAAACACTGGTTGTCCTTTCACTGGAGTCAACTGCAGTAGATCTCCAAAAACAATAATGTGTTTTCCTCCGAATAAGACATCATAGTCTGTTCTAAGAATTTCTTGCATTCTCAAATGCACAAAAGCAAGCATTAGATTTGAGACCATGCTTACCTCATCAATGATAAGAAGTTTCATTTTCTTCAGGACTCTGGAAACTTCAGAACAAGCATCTCCAGATAGCTTGTGGTATTGTAATTTGTTATCATGCTCAACTGGTAGCATCAGTAAACGATGTAAAGTAATCCCTTTAATGTTATGTGCTGCCAGCCCAGTTGGAGCGGTAACAACACAAGACAGCGGTGATTCAGTCCTTTTCTGCAGATAAGTTGCAATTGCTTTAATCAGAAAACCTTTTCCAGTTCCCGCTTCTCTACTCACATACAGTCGGACAGGCTTAAATGATGTACATGAGCACTCTTTTTTCTCATGACTGAATCCATGTTCAACCTGTTCTGTGACTTCGTCATATATCTGTTTCTGCTCAATATTTAGTTGTTTCACCAAATCTTCTACGTTAATTACATCCTCTTCAGCTTGTTCCATAGCTCTTTCCACCTCATCCATGGCAGTGGCAGACTCATTTTGAATAATTGGTCCTCCTAGTGGATCCTGACTCAATGAAGTAGAACTCTGACTGTCTTGAGAACTGTCTCTCGCAATCTCTGCAGCACATTGTTGCTTCTTGCTCTATTTCTTCATTCAACATTTGCAGATAATTTGGAAAAACAGGACATTCTATGGTATCCTTGGTTGCATTAAAAGAGTTTTTGTAACAGAGAAAATCTCCAAGTAGTTCCTCTTCTGTACGCCATGGTTTAAAGAGTTGCAAAAGAGCCAAATAGTAAAATTCCCTTTTGTCTGGATTTTCGCAACTTAATTTTCGATGATTAATCAAATGACCTTTTCTCTGTTTCACTAGACATCCTTCACATCCAATGACAGCATATATTCCATTATTGATATCTTCTCTGACGTTCCTCTTATAAATATATCTTTGCAGAACTTCATAGAGACAAGCGTTCTCAAGGTAAGGACTTCTATTTGGATAGTATGTATCCAACATGTTTGTCTTCAAAATATCTGTACTTTCTGGTTCTTTCTCCGCCAAATACTCTATTTCTTGTACAGATTTCAAAATTCGGTTTCGTGTTGCAGCAAGACCTAGACTCACCCAAATGATGGTTCTAGATTTGGCATATAGACTTGCTGATGACAATCGATCAGAACATTCATATGCTCCAATTTCTCGATGTGACAACAACTTCAGACTGTAACTGTATAATTTCTTGCTTAGACTCTTTTCATGTGAAATATCCTCCCACATTTCCTTCAGTTCTGTCTTTTCTTTTTTTGTGATGTAAGACGTCACATATCGAGCCACAGCAATAGAGTTGTCAGCAACGAATTGAATATCCATGTTAGCATTCCACATGGACAAAATCACTGGGTTGTAGTCGTTGATGTACTTGGATTCTTCGTTTCTTTTTAAATTGTATGTATTTTTGGGTGATTTCCTCGTCACAGTATGTCGTAGAGAAGACATCAAATTATTTACTCTTCCTTTAGAAATCACTGGTCGTGGAAAGCTGAAACGACATTTTGTGTAGAACTTTTCCTTGTTTTTGAATTTTCTACGACAATACTTCCCACAACGATTGGATTGAAAACGTGAAACTTGTTGTCTTAAACTGTTTTCCTCTGTAGTTTTCGGAACAGCACATGTTGAATACTCTTCAATGAAACTCATCGCTGTTTCATCCGAATCTGTTCCAAATTTGGGTGCATCTTTAATCCACAACAACATATGTATGTGAGGAGCACCTCTCCCTTGATACTCCTTTTGCCAAAAGAAATCCAAAACCTCTCCAAGGGGAGGATTTTGTTTTGTTGGAAATGAAAGACATCATAGCTTCAAATCTATGATTAAAATATCTGCATACATTCACTGGATCCAAAGAACACAGTTCTCCAGGTGTTTGAATTCTATATTTTGTATATTTGCATTTGCCTCTCATAGAAATTGAAGTAAGTCGTCCCATGCATACTCAGCACAACTAAGAGTGAGGAACCATGTAGGAGTTCCTAAGTTTCTTAGCATACATTTCAATTCCCCATGACGACGGTACCAATACTCATTTGTACCACGCTGACATGCCATGAGATTGATTAGATGAGATTCCAAAATATTATCTTGCAGATTGACTTTCTCCATAAAGTCCCTCGCCGAAACATTTTGCAGATGTGCTCCACTTTTCAGTATATGGTTTACTGCATAAGAAAGCCCAGACAAGTCACTTTCATATAGTAGATGAAACAAATATGGGATGCATTGACGAAACCTTGGATCTTCAGCATATAATCTTAATGTCCGTTATTCAGCTGCTGGAATTTGAAGTGGTCGATCGTCATATCCGACAGCCGTTTCAGAAAGGTGGGAAAGTCAGAATTTGGAAGAATGTTGACACCTCTGCCTTCCTTGACACCTTAACCTCATCCCTCCCCCCATTAGATCAGGATATTGAAGAGATTGAAGGAGCCTTTTCCAGCTGGCTACTTCAGGCAGCCGACGCACATGCCCCTTGTTCCAACTTTCCCCGCTCCCGCACTAATGACGCTCACAGGTGGTTTACACCTCACCTGAAAGCCCTCAAGCTTGAAGTCCGTCAAAAGGAGCGGAAGTGGCGAATAGCATACTCAGAATTGGATAAAGCCAATTATTGCAGGGCCCGTAAGGAGTATCAGAAACTTATTCTGAAACATAAAACTGACTATTTTTCGGAAAAAATCCTTCATTCACATAACAAATCAAGAGAATTGTTTAACATCGTGGAAAGTCTTAGTGGCAGTGACAGAACTTCTCCCTCTGTGGCCCCCACCCAGGATCTTTGCAACTCATTAAACACTTTTTTCTTTAATAAAATTTCCACTATAAAACAAAGTATCCCCACCACTCTGTCTCCCTTTCCTCTGGCTGACACCTATCACAATCTTTCAACTTTGGAATTTTTCCCCCTCATTGATGATGCCAGCCTATCCAAGCTGCTGGTCAAGGTCAAATCAGGTTCTCCTGATGATATTTGTCCCCCCCATATTATGAGAGAAGTGGGAACCACCATCCCCGAGAGCATGCTTCCCATGCTGAATGGCTCTCTCTCACAGGGTAAAGTTCCCTACAATTTTAAAAAAGCCCTTCTTATCCCCCTCATAAAAAAAACTGGAGCTAACCCACTGGACCCGCTTAATTACAGGCCCATTTCACTGCTGCCTTACTGTGCCAAATTACTTGAGGCTCACGTCTGTGACAGCATTTCCAAATTTATGGAAGAATCTAAGTATCTTGCTCCCAATCAGGCGGGCTTCCGCCCTTGTCATTCAACTGAAGCAGTTATGCTTTCAGTGCAGAATACTTTGAGGCGGAATGCTGATGAGGGGATCCACCAGGCTCTGGTGCTACTGGACCTTTCGACCGCGTTCGACACGGTTGACTATACCATCTTGGTCAACCGTGTCGAGCAGGCGGGTCTCAGGGGCCCCACGCTGAGCTGGATTTGCTCATTCATCACTGGCCGCCCTCAATCTGTGAGACTGGGTACTTTCACAGCTCCCACTATACCTACCATCTGTGGAGTACCACAGGGTTCATCTCTGTCACCTCTGCTTTTTAATTTATATCTACGCCCCCTTCTGTATTCTCTTAGGAAAGCCAGAGTCACCATATTCAACTATGCAGATGACCTGCAGCTCATCTTTCCCTTAAACATCAAGGACTCAGTGGAAGAGTTTCAAAACACCATGTCTCACATCCTGAGTTGGATGAGCTGCAGCCATTTGAAACTCAACCCAGGCAAGACGGAATTGATCTTGCCTGGGCAGAGTGTACTTAGTTGGAATCCCAGCTTCTGGCCATCCAGCATGGGAGCCCCTCCGCCTAAGTCATCTTCAGTCAAGAGCTTAGGAATTTTTATCAGTGAGGATCTCTCCCTGAAAAGGCAGGTTGGCGCGGTTGTGTCATCCAGCTTTTTTCAGTTGAAGAAAATCAGGAAGATTGCCTGCTTTTTCTCCCTGGAGGCCCTCATCCAGATCGTCATCTCCCTGGTCCTGTCTAGATTGGACTTCTCCAACAGTCTTTATCTTGGGCTCCAGGCTGGAGAGCTAAGGCGCCTCCAGCTGGTTCAGAACCAGGCAGCCAGACTCATTCTAAACTTATCAAAAAGTCAATCTGTCAGATTAGGGCTAAAACAGCTACACTGGTTTCCTGTCGAGCAGCGGGTAGCTTTTAAAACCGGGTGCATACTATTTAAGTCCCTACATAATTCTGGCCCTCTATTTATCAGAGAATTGTTTAACAGATACAACCCTTCCCGCAACCTTCGGTCCATGCACAAATCCCTTTTGACTGTCCCTTCTTATAAGAGGAAACGCCTCGGAGGTTGCTGCTTTGACTATCTTGCAGCTACCTTCTGGAACTCTCTTCCTCTTCACTTAAAACTCTGCGATAACATCCTCAGTTTCAGACACTCACTTAAAACCTGGCTTTTTTCCCATGCGTTCTGCTGAGCCGCTTTGCTCCTACTTTTGACTAGCGTGTTGCCTTCCTGCCTATAGCGCCATGAAGCCCCCGGGCGTACGAGCGCTTAATAAATACATATCAATATCAATATCAATATCGTCCACCTCGACCTGTTGGAAATAGCTGTGGAAAACAACGAGCTTCCAAACTTTCTTCCCATACACTAATGGGACTTCCTTTTGCTGATTTCATTTGAAACAATTCAATTGCATTACCCATTACTTCTTTGGAATGCAAAGGATGAACAGTATAATGTTCATATATTTCTTCACTTGTAGACACATCTAATTTCTCAATTTGGCCAGCTGAACAATCACTGTCTTCATCTGCTGCTGTTTCCTCTGCTCCAACACATACATGTTTGTAGTACTCATTGTTTTTGACCAAATACAACGTTGCCTTTTTGACTTTCCTAACATCCACTAAATCTTGCCAGATTTTCTTACTCTTTGTCGGAACCCCATTAACTAGAATAACCAGAGGTTCCCTCTTCCACTTATCTACACCAATTGTATCAATATTTTTCTTGAAATCTAGAGGCAAATAAACAACTCTTCCCTTTAATCCTCTCTGTAAATCTGAAGGAGGCAATTTCCCTATCTTAGGCTCCATGCGAACAATTGCCTGAAAAGGATGGACACATTGAATCAAAATAGACTCATATGTATTTAAATCCATCAATTCAGGAGGAATGTCTACCAACTCCAGATTATTATGAACAGCTCTAGCAGGCATTCTGTTTTGATTTAATTTATCATAACAATATTTAGAAATACGCTGATCAGAACTCAAATCAAAAGAATTCTCCACCCACAAATAAGTTGCAAAATCCTTCCACTCATAATTATTTATCTTTTCACTTTTTACGTATAAATCAACTAATCTAGTTTGATGCTTATAATGAGTTCGTCAACAACACACACAATTAAAATTCGGCCTTTCACTTGATTTCACCTTAAACCTGGTAATTTCCTGGTCAAACTTTTCTGTACTTGAAATCTGTACATTGTCTTCCACATTACCTTGAATTTCCATGTCAATTTCTACACTGTCCTCTTTATCACCAAAATAACAAATCTCAATTTCTTCACAAATCTTCTTCACATCTAATTCAGTTCCATGCAAAAGAGCACTGTTTAATTGTTTAAGTTTAAGTGCTGGACTTTTTGCATAATACAACCTTCTCACTAATTTCCTCATTTTGTTATGATGCACTGCTAACATCATAAAATGATGAAAAACACTCTGACAGACTTTTCTAGAAAGACAAGCCAGTGAATGCCCTTGCAAACCTGTGTTTTCTCTCACTCTACAAGGATCTAAGTCTTGCAACATCTTCATTTTCTGTTTTAGACTTTTCTTACTATATGTACGTAAGAAATTACAAAACAAATCGATTGATTCCTGTCGCACACTACAAATACTACTACACTTCCAAGTGTACACTGGACCCTTAGTACGTCTCCCTAAAACTTCATCTTTTAACACCTATTCTGGTTCTCTAGGCACAAGTTTCTCTTTTTCAATCGGACAACCGTCTTTCACCTCAAATGCTCGACCACTGGTGTCAACTGCATGCACTAAATCATTCTCCTGGAAGTAACTCTCCTCATTGAAAAATGGCTCACAACTTGAACTGTGCATCCATTCTCCAGAAAAAACTTTACAAAAATTAGTCCGATTAATTACTCTTTTCCATCTACAGTTTGATTTGAAAACATCAATTTTCTTGTTAAGTGTCCTAATTCTATTGATTATTAAAATAAATACGTTTTTTCTTAACTTCAAAAGCCTGATCAACAATCTTCTCTACACTTTTCTTTTTCTTATAAAAAGCAGATCTCTGTTTACCTTTTTTAATATTTTTTAACAAATTTAAAACTACCCTATTGCGAAACATTCGTTTACGAATGTCCCTAAATTGGTTTTGCCTTCTATTCCTATACATATTATTCTCTCCTGCTCCAGTACTAACATTTTTGGGGGGCCTCTCCTTCCTTTTCAAATTTGCTCTCTCCTTCTCTTTTTCTACATTCTGTCCAACATTTTATTTTGATCTACATATGTTCCGTAAGAAAGACTTAGTTGTCTTACCAGGAGCTTTTTTCCTGTTTTTTGAAGTATTTGTTGTAGAGGAGTACTGTAATTCTGTTGCTGTTTTTGATTTTTTCCGCTTCGCATCTTTTCTTCTCCTCTGCCTTGAGGGCATATTTCCTTACTATTGAAATCTTGATTTCAATCTGTGGTAAAGAAAAAAATAACACATTATAGACCACTATTACCAAACAACAAAGCAATGACAATAAGCAAACGGTCTATTCAGGGTTACACATGAAGTGAGGATTGTCCAGGGGTGCAGAGGAGGTGAGGTCTGTATTGAAAAGTATAGTGGAAGAGAGATCTGTCTAGGGGTACAAAGGAGGTGAGGCCTGTGTCTAAGAGTGCAGTGGGGGATAGGCTTCATGAAGTCTAGTCCACTGCACTCTTAGACACAGGCTTCACCACCTATGCTCCCCAGGAAAGGCCTCTCTCCCACTACAGTCTTGAACACAGGCCTCACCTCCTCTGTACCTTTGGACATGCCTCACCTCATCTGCACAATCTACTTCCTAATCTGATATAACACAGGTGACATCATTGTGAAAGGTTGAAATATATTTATTTAATCATGCAGACACTATTTATTCCTTCTCAAAAATCTAAAAGCCATTGATTTGCCCCAAAATCGTTTTTGAAATAACATTTTAGACACAGAGCGCAGGTCCTATGTACAAGCATTCAGTATCCATGAGTGCAGTGGAGAGGACTGACCTCCTCTGACCCTTGGACAAGCCTTACCTCATCTGTGTCCTCTGCACAGGCCTCAATGTATTGGGTATAATTGATGGTAACTGGGTGCAGATGAGGTGACGCGTGTCCAGGGGTGTAAATAAGCTGAGGCCTGTCTAAGGATGCAGATGAGTTGAGGTCTATTCAGGGTTGCAGATGAGGTGAGGATTGTCCAAGGGTGCAGAGGAGGTGAGGCCTGTATTGAAGAGTGTAGTGGAAGAGATGTTTGTCCAGGGGTACAAAGGAGGTGAGGCCTGTGTCTAAGACTACAGTGGGGGATAGGCTTCATGAAGTCTAGTCCACTACACTCTTAGACACAGGCCTCACCACCTATGCTCCCCAGGAAAGGCCTCTCTCCCACTACAGTCTTGAACACAGGCCTCACCTCCTCTGTACCTCTGGACATGCCTCACCTCATCTGCACAATCTACTTCCTAATCTGACATAACACAGGTGACATCATTGTGAAAGGTTCAAATATATTTATTTATTCATGCAGACACTATTTATTCCTTCTCAAAAATCTAAAAGCCATTGATTTTCCTCAAAATCGTTTTTCAAATCAAATTTAAGAAACACAGCAGCACAGGTCATATGTACAAGCATTTCATTTCACTACTGAAACCTCACTATTTCACAAAATACAAATCCTCTATCTTGCAAATGTTGATACCAGGCATTATCAAAAAAAATGACACAAACCAACAGCAAAGAAGCTCAATGTGCTTCCTAGTATGAGGTAACACAGGTGACATCATTGTAAAAGATTCAAATGTATTTCTTTAATCATGCAGACACTATTTATTCCTTCTCAAAAATGTAAAAGCCATTGATTTGCCCCAAAATCGTTTTTTCAATAACATTTTAGAAACAGAGCGCAGGTCCTATGTACAAGCATTCCATTTCAGTACTGAAAACTCACTATTTTACAAAATACATTTCCTCTCTATTGCAAACATTCCTACCAAGCATTACCAAAAAAAGACACAAACCAACAGCAAAGAAGCTCAGTCTGCTTCCTAATCTGAGGTAACACAGGTGACATGATTGTGAAACGTTCAAATATTTTTATGTAATCATGCACACACTATTTATTCCTTCTCAAAAATGTAAAAGCCATTGATTTGCCAGAAAATCGTTTTTTGAATAACATTTTAGAAACAGAACGCAGGTCCTATGTACAAGCATTCCATTTCAGTACTGAAAACTCACTATTTTACAAAATACATTTCCTCTCTCTTGCAAACATTCCTACCAAGCATTACCAAACAAATGACACAAACCAACAGCAAAGAAGCTCAGTCTGCTTCCTAATCTGAGGTAACACAGGTGACATGATTGTGAAAGGTTCAAATTTTGCATTTTCAAAAAGCATCACACAAACCAACAGCAAAGAAGCTCAATGTGCTTCCTAATCTAAACTCTCTATCTATATTGAATGAATCATAACTCACCTTTACAAATGCTTTGGGAGAACAGTGTCAGATACACACACCAATATTTCTTTAGCAGAGCAAAAGGTATGTACTGCAGGCACTGCAACCATGAATGGCACAGAAAACCTCTAATTCTACACACATATTCCTCATGGTAACCAATCAAAACTCTTCCCTTTCTATTTTCAAACCAACACCCTTCCCCCCTCAGCCCTTTCTACCTGTTACCATAGCAACTCCCTCCTCACTGAGCTCTCAGGGTTAAACGTTTATTCTACAATGTTGCAAATTAACTCAGCAAGGATGTTTGACCTCTCAATACACCAGCTTATCAGGTGCAATCTTTCTTTTAATGAATTTTTCTTAACCATTCAAATTACTTCTTTTACAGAACAGAACCATGCACCCTAATTTTCAGTTTTCAACTATCTGAATCCACCAATCATTGCTGAAACACTGAAACTCCACAGTTTTTTTTTGCAAACTCCTAGTGTTTCAACTGCCATTTTATTCCTTCACTTCATCTGACTGCACCAGAACCTCCTCTCACCATGTATTCTGTCTGGATTATTGGACATAGCTACATCCACTGGGCTCAAAGGTATGCAGCTACCAGAAATTTTCACAACCTTGATTTACCAAATGTAGACATCAAGTGGATTGGCCAAAGAGGATTGAGATGTCATCAATTGATACCATTGGTGAAAACCTTTCACCATCTGCCACACCCTGACCTTATAATTTTGCACTGTGGTGGAAATGACCTAGGCACTGTGACTGGGGTAGGTCTGGAAATGGTTTTAAAGGACACCTTTGGGCAATTGATGACACTTTTTCCACAAACTGCCTTGGTGTATTCCAATATATGCCAAAGACAGAAATGGAAGTGGTCCAACCAATTTTGTCCACAATTTGAGAAAGCACGGAAACATGTGAATAAATCTGTTTCTGCTTACATGAGAGACTATGGAATGGGTTCAATATACAACAACAACTTGCGTTACAACATGCAAGATATCTACAGAGGAGATGGTGTGCACTTCTCAGATGAGGGGAATAGAATATTCCTCCTGAATTTAAGACTGTGCATTGGAACCTACTTGTAGGTACCTAAATCAGCCACAGAACCCAAAAGCTCTTTTGAGGGCTACCCTACATCTGATCACTCAAAATGATTATTTTACTCTAACTTTGTTCACTAATTTTCACTAAAGTAAGCTCCCTGGTACGCTCCCCGGTACGCGTACCGGGCGCGTCCCCCGTGAAAAATTAAATAAAAATTGTTTTTTTTGGCCTATATGGGCCTCCTAAGCCCCCCTCAGAAAACCTAGGGGGTCAGGGGGTGTCTACCGTTTGCCCTTTTACCCATTCCCAACGTTGTTTGTCCTCCATCTTGTGTCTCAAATCTACCGAAACACAAGATGGAGGACTCCCGTTGCGCTTCCGGTACGCGTACCGGGGCACGCACCGGTAAGCGCTCCCAAAATGTTTTAAAAGTTCATTTACATAAAAACCACTGGAGAGACTTTCACCATATATAGAATAGGCCCTACTACATAGCAGTCCCTACCATTTTCCCAAATTTGGTGGAATTCCATTGAGCCATTTGGGCTGTAGCCCTGTCTAAATATCCTGAGGTAAATTACATCACTAAAACACATATGAAAGTGTTAGAATTTGCAACCAATGAAAATGTTACTTTCATTTTGAATTTTTATGTGCTGACATTTCATTGGTTATGAACATGAATATATATGAAAAATAAGAGGGAAACACGGCCATTTTAAGTACTACTACCTGAGGTACATTTATAAAGGATTTCCTCTGAAAACATCAACTCCTTTCTGAAAGGTAATTTGTTAATTTGTAAGGGGAACTATGTTCTGCACTTAAATTGGAATTACGTTTTCTGATAGTTTTTTACTGTCCCTCTGTTATAGTTATAGATTCAGATAGGCTTCTCTGTTGTAGTTATGGATTGATTTAGGCTTCTCTAGTATAATTATGAATTTACTTAGGCTTCTTCACATGCACTTTTTTATATTTCTACTTCCTGCCTGATAACATACACTGCCCAAAGATAACTTCACTGGTAAAAACTCAGATGTACCTGTCTGAACTTAAACTCAACAGTCCCCTAACTCTACTAATATAGTTATTGTTTATGCAATTTACAGCCCAAAAATGGAAGGTAAAGAGGAGAGCAATACAATTTCTTTTGAAATTAAGCATACCAACATTCTTAACGAAGACTTTGATTTCATGGATGAGTCTGGGGATCAAGAACTAATAAACCGTCTTGAAGCAATGGAATCATGCAAAGAAATTGTGGAGGAGATTCCAGATAATCTGATGTTAGAAGTTTTAATAGAGTATGAAAAATTTCAACAATAAATGTTTATTTAATAATTAAAAATAGTTTCAGACATTATTCATTTTTATATGTAATTCTTATGTAATTCTTGAAGTCGTACCAAAAAGATTATATTATAAAGTGAGACTTATACTATACTGTGCAATTTTTTGGAGTTACATAGTAAGTTTGCTCATAGTTACTTCCTTTCTCCCACTATATTATCTCCAAAGTGTATTTGACATCTGTTTTTCATCTCCTGCCTCCTTTCTCTCACTGTCTGTCTCTAATGCACGATATCACCGCCAAATTTCTGTAGATTTAGAAGAGATTAAATGTAATACTGGAAAACATCATAAGGGAGCAGGATAGACTACCTATGATCCCCTATACCTTCTCAGGGTGTGCTTAAAGGATCTGTTTCTACTTTCCTGACAGACTATGCTATGGATTCCATATACCACAATAACTTCTGTAACAACATGCAAATTATCTACAAAGGAGACGGTCTACATTGAATTTAAAACTCTGCATGGGTACCTACATGTTGGTACTTAAAACACCCAAACAACACAACAACTCTATTCAGAGCTACCCTACCTCTAAGCACTTTAAATTATTATTTTACTATTTCACTGGGTTTTCACCATGGTACGCTCCCTGGTACGTGTGTGTGTGTGTGTGGGGGGGGGGTGAGGTGTGTGTGTGGGTGTGGATGTGTGGGGTGTTTGAGTGTGGGTGGAGGTGTGGGTGTGTGAGGTGTGTGTGGGGGGTGTGTGGGATGTGTGGGTGTGTGTGTGTGAGGAGTGTGTGTGTGGGTGTGTGTGGGTGTGTGGGATGTGTGGGTGTGTGTCTGTGGGGTATGTTTGTGTGTGTAGGATATGTGGGTGGGTGTGGTGTGTGTGTATGGGGTGTGTGGGTGTATGGGGTGTGTGTGTGGGAGTGTGGCTGGCGGTGTGGGTGTGTGTGTATGGTGTGTATGTGGGGTGTGTGGGTGGGGGGTGATGTTTGGCTGTGAGGGGGTTGTGTGGGTCTGTGTGTGTGGGGTGTGTGTGTTGGTGTGTGTGTGGGTGTGGGTGTGTGTGTGTGTGGGTGTGTGTGTGTGTGTGTGTGTGTGGGTGTGAGAGAGGTGTGTGTGTGGTGTGTGTGTGTGTGTGTGTGAGGTGTGTGTCAGAGGTGTGTGTGTGTGGGGGGGTGGGGGTGTGTGTGAGATGTGTGTATGGGATGTGTGGGGTGTGTCTGTGAGGTGTGTGTGTGTGGGGGGGGTGAGGTGTGTGTGTGGGTGTGGGTGTGTGGAGTGTGTGGGTGTGGGTGAGGCTGTGGATGTGTAAGGTGTGTGTGGGTGTGTGGGTTGTTTGGGTGTGGGTAGAGGTGTGGGTGTGTGAGGTGTGTGTGGGTGTGTGGGTGTGTGTGTGGGGTGTGTGTGTGTGGGTGTGTGTGGGATGTACTTGTAGGTACCTAAATCAGCCACAGAACCCAAAAGCTCTTTTCAGAGCTACCCTACCTCTGATCACTCAAAATGATTATTTTACACTAACTTTATTATTTTACTATTTCACTGGGTTTTCACCATGGTACGCTCCCCGGTATGTGTGTGTGGGGGGGAGGTGTGTGTGTGGGTGTTTTGGTTTGTGGGGTGTTTGAGTGTGGGTGGAGGTGTGGGTGTGTGAGGTGTGTGTGGGGGTGTGTGGGATGTGTGGGTGTGTGTGAGGAGTGTGTGTGGGTGTGTGTGGGTGTGTGGGATGTGTGGGTGTGTGTGTGTGTGGGGGGGGTCTGTGGGGTGTGTTTGTGTGTGGGATATGTGGGTGTGTGTGGGGTGTGTGTATGGGGTGTGTGGGTGTATGGGGTGTGTGTGGGAGTGTGGCTGGCGGTATGGGGGTGTGTGTATGGTGTGTATGTGGGGTGTGTGGGTGTGGGTGTGATGTGTGGCTGTGAGGGGGTTGTGTGGGTCTGTGTGTGTGGGGTGTGTGTGTTGGTGTGTGTGTGGTGTGTGTGTGGGTGTGTGGGGGTGTGGTGTGTGCGTGTGGGTGTGTGTGTGTGTGAGAGAGAGGTGTGTGTGTGGTGCGTGTGTGTGGTGTGTGTGTGTGGGGGGGGTGGGGGTGTGTGAGATGTGTGTATGGGATGTGTGAGGTGTGTCTGTGAGGTGTGTGTGTGTGGGGGGGTGAGGTGTGTGTGTGGGTGTGGGTGTGTGGGGTGTGGGTGAGGGTGTGGATGTATAAGGTGTTTGTGTGGGTGTGTGGGTTGTTTGGGTGTGGGTGGAGGTGTGGGTGTTTGAGGTGTGTGTGGGTGTGTGTGTGGGGTGTGTGCGTGTGGGTGGGTGTGGATGTACTTGTAGGTACCTAAATCAGCCACAGAACCCAAAAGCTCTTTTCAGAGCTACCCTACCTCTGATCACTCAAAATGATTATTTTACACTAACTTTTTTCACTACCTTTTTTCACTATTTTTCACCAAAGTACGCTCCCCGGTACGCTCCCCGGTGCGCGTACCGGGCGCTCCCCCCGCGAAAATTGAATTTTTTTTTTTTTTTTTGCCCCGCGGGGCCCTTTTATGGCACCCACATCAAACCTAGGGGGTCAGGGGGGCTCTACCCTGCCCCCTTTTGGTCATTTCCCCCTTTGTTTTTGCCACATCTTGTGTCTCGATCCTACCGAGACACAAGATGGCGGCCGCTCCGGACTGTTTGGAATGTTGACAGACAACCGAAAGCCAATCAGCTTTCCGCTCGCGAACTCGCGGTGCGCTCCCCGGTGCGCGTACCGGGCGCGCTTATAGATATATATATTTTTTTGAACCTAAATTACTCAAAATCCACTGGAGCACATATCTTGAGACATAGCAAAGGCACATCGGGCTACCAGTCCCTACAATTTTGCCAAGTTTGGTGGAAATCCATTCAGCCGTTCAGGCTAAAAGTGAGTCCAACCGCCCTATGGAAATTAACATGGAGAAAACACGTTTTGGGACCCCCTTTTATCTCGGCCCCCGCTTAACGAATCCCCCCCCAAACTTTCAGGAAAGGAGCGGAGCGCAGCGAGGAAAATTTGAGGAAAATTACAGGCAGATCCCTCAATCTGCGCCAAAGTTATTCCTAATAGAATGTTACGGATTTCCTATGGAAAACAATCCTAACTATAACTACCTACTGGCGACCGCCAGTAGGTAATATATATATATATATATATTCACTGAAAAAACCATAGGTTATAGACCATATATAGTTAGGAATTAGCATTTAAAAAACCTTATTTTACTCACACAAAACCATTGAAATTCCATATATAGTTAGTTGTACTAACTATATATATCGCGCACCCGCAATCCACTGCTGATGATGTCACATATTACATCATTCATGACATGGTCAGTGACATCACTGATGACATCACTGATGACATCTCAAATGACATCACTGATGACATCACTGATGACATCACTGATGATAACATCCAGTGACTGTATGTTTCTGTAAAGTTAAAATATGTCTTATATATTGAAGAATGAGTGGATGTATAAGTGTCTGGATGATGTATTTAGTAGGTGCATGACTGACTGTATAAGTGAGGGATTAAATGTGTCTCACTGAGTGCATGGGTTAGTGACTAAACTATTTTAAATTGTGCACCATTGTGTCTGTTGTTTTGTAATCTGATGCAATTGTTGATCATTAGCTAACTATATGGGTTATTGATTAGTTGGCCAAGTATTTGTATGGGAGACTGAGTGTGTGTGTGGGTGTCTGGGAGGTGAATGACTCTGTGCATAGATGTGTGAGCAGTTGATTCACTAGATGTATGGCTTCAAAAGTGCATGTGGAAACAGCTGTATGGGCGGTTTACTGTGTGCATGAGTGTATTTGTGAGTGAATGGATATCTCAGTGCTACATGTCAAAGTAAGTACATATGTAAAACACAGTACATGTGGTAGTTGACATATATAAATAACTGTGCATAAGAGCCAGTGAATGTGTGAGTGGCTGTATGGATTATTGTGAACTTGTATAGAGTAAATACGTGTTATTATATGTTTCAATAAGTAAGGTGTGTTTAACTATATAGTTGAGGAAATGGAGGTGTGATTGATTCTTTGCAAGACTGTGAGTGTCTGTTTACACTGAGTGTATCTAAGGTTATATTAGAGTCTGAAGAGGTTCATCGTATCATCACATGAATGATGTCATGAGTAATGTCAAATGAGATGTCATCAGTGATGTCATCAGTGATGTCATTTGAGATGTCATCAGTGATGTCATCAGTGATGTCACTGACCATGTCATGAATGATGTAATATGTGACATCATCAGCAGTGGATTGCGGGTGCGCGATATATATAGTTAGTACAACTAACTATATATGGAATTTCAATGGTTTTGTGTGAGTAAAATAAGGTTTTTTAAATGCTAATTCCTAACTATATATGGTCTATAACCTATGGTTTTTTCAGTGAATTTTCAAGGTTTTGTAAATGCTAATTCCTAACTATATATGGTCTATAACCTATGGTTTTTTCAGTGAATTTCATTGGTTTTTTAAAAGCTAATATCTGTAGCTGTAAAATGTATTCTTCTTTAAATCAAAACATATATTTTATATGTTTATTAATCATTTTTTTTTTTATACTTTTTTATTGTAAGCTCCCGGGGCGCGGACAGGTGAACGCACGGGTAAGCGCAATCTTGCGGCGCGCCCCGGGGCGCGTACTAATACGCGTCCCGGAAGCGCTATTGCCGCGAACGAAAACAACATCGTGACGTATCGCGTAGCCGCCACGCCTTGCGTCATAAGACACGTATCGCGTAGCCGCGAGATGCGTCTTATGACGCACCGCGTAAGCGCACCCGGAAGCGCATACGATCGCGCAACGTAAGCGCCCCGATGCGCTTACGATACATGCCCGGGGCGCGCCCCGGGGCGCGTAGCGTAAGCGCGTCAAGCCATGTGACTTTAAAATAACACTTTTCATTGGTTCAGAACTTTTTTTTTTCCAAATTGTGTGAAACCCACCCATTTCTCTCACTATTGCTTTGTACTTGGAGAGAGCAAGAGCTGTTCTGTCTACTCTATCTCCTACTTTTCTGATCTCCAGCAATGGCTGCAAGAGAGTCATCCAGCAGTGATTCAGATGGATTTTTAGATGAGGACCCTCCTCAGCAAAAGAAAAAAACCCATTTCATCTTGAAATTTTACGACATGCCTGAAGGACAGAAAAAAGTCAACGCTCCCAAAGTAACCTGCAAAATATGTGGGAGTAGTTTATCCAGAGGCAATCCTCTGAAAAAATATAGTTTTGGGAATGCTAATTTGATCAGGCATGTGAAAAGAAGACACCCTAACATCTTTGCCAGGGAGAGTGTCAGAGAGCTGGCACGGAATGTACCAACAGATGGCGGCAGCACCTCCACTGGTGGAGCAACACCTTCGGGACCACCCCGTGGAAGAATGGTCCCTAACATTCAGCCGGTGTTTGCAGGCATCAAATTTTTGTGCACGGAGTGTGACGAACTGCTCTGCTATGGGGAGCAGAGTGTTGAACTGATTGCCCTAAAGAAGCAGCAACACCGCTGCTCTGCCAGTCCCTAAATTTTCCAATTTTTTTGCTCCTGTTGAGCAGTTTTGCAATCCCTGTTTTTGTTTTTCCCTTGACAAAAATCCCAAAAAAATATAAAATTGTTTTAAAAAGTCTAAAAAAAATATAAAACAACAAAAACAAAAAAAATATATAAAACAACAAAATCAAAAAAAAGTTCTTTTCAGAACTACCTCCAATTTATAAAAAGAAGCTTTTTTTTTTTTTTTAAAGTCTGTCATTTTTAATCTCCATGGTACGCTCCCCCGTAAGCTCCCCGGTGCGCGTACCGGGCGCTCCCCCCCGCGAAAATCGATTTTTATTTTTTATTTTTTTTTCACCCGCGGGAGCCTTTTATGGCCCCCACATCAAAAGTAGGGGGTCAGGGGGGTGTACCCTGCCCCCTTTTGCTCATTTCCCCCCTTTGATTCTTGCCACCTCTTGTGTCTCAATCCCACCGAGACACAAGATGGCGGCCGCTGCGGACTGTTTAGAATGTTTACAGACACCCAAGAACCAATCAGCTTGCCGTGCGCAAGTCGCGTGGCGCGCCTGAAGCGCTCCCCGGTACGCGTACCGGGCGCGGCTCTAGATATATATCTTTTTTTAAACCTAATTTACTCAAAATTCACAGGACCACTTATCTTGAGACCTAGCAAAGGCACATCGGGCAAACAATATCTACAATTTTGCCAAGTTTCGTGGAAATCCATTCAGCCGTTCGGGCTAAAAGTGAGGCCAACCGCCCTATGGAAAACTCAATGTTAAAAACACGTTTTGGGACCCCCCTTTTTTCTCGGCCCCCCCTTGACGAAACCCCCCCAAATTTTCGGGGGCTGCTCAGAAACAAAATGTTCCATTTTCCTGAAAATTTCAGCCAATTCCGTCCACAAACGCCAAAGTTATTAGACATAGAATTTTCAAAAATCCCATAGAGAAAAAATCCTAACTATATATACCTACTGGCGAGCGCCAGTAGGTAATATATATATATATATATATATATATATGTATATTTCACCAAAGCGGTCAATTAGCGAGGGGTGCACTAATCACCTGGTGCATGCAGCAAGGTAGGACCAACTTTGCTGAAACATTATTCAACAATTGAAAAATTTGCAGCACTCTCCTTGGGATTTCATACATTTATTCATTCCATCTCGCTCCTCCTTCTACGCGTTTCAACCATCACGGTCTTGATCACAGTAGTAAACAGTTTAGTACTGTGATCAATTCCGTGATGGTTGAAATGCGTAGGAGGAAGAGAGAGATGGAATGAATAAAAGTATGAAATCCCAAGGAAAGTGTTGCAAATTTTTCAATTGTTGATTAATATATATATATATACATATATGTATATTTTATCAAAAGAACCCGAAAGCTTAAATATGCACTCCCAGCAGCTGTCACCAAACAGGCTTTATTCACTTCAAAAACCGGCATTTCATTTCAGGTAAAATGTCATTTTCTTTAGCCTACGCATTTTGAGGACACCACCTCTTCTTCCTGGGCTGCTCAACATAATCAAACAGATGCTCCAATTCCTTGTTTAAATACATGCAGCAACCCCCAGTGGGTCATGCTCAGTGCCTGCTTGCATGCTGGGACATTGAGTCGGATTTGGAGAGAGTCAGTCCTCATAGTGAGTCCCTTTTGTGATTAATTATTGCCTGAGCAATAACGAAACATTAAAACACCCTCCAGTGGGCCCCCAAATGTCTTCCCGGCATTATTAACTCTCAGCTACTGCGCTTACCATGGCTTCGGCACAGCTTCTCCTTCCAGTCGGATTTAGAGAAAGTCATTCCTCATAGTGAGTCCCTTTTGTGAATAATTAGGGTCTGAGTAATAACAAAGCATTAAAACACCCCCAGTGGGCCCCCAAATGTCATCCCGGCATTATTAACTCTCAGCTGCTGCACTTACCGCGGCTTCGGCATAGTTCCTGGTTGCCGTGCTGCCTCTCCTTCCAGTATAGGGATGGTGCAACCTTTCACGACAGGGCAGCCATGTGATTATTTTATACAAAGAACCTGAAAGCTTAAAGATACACTCCCGGCAGCTGTCACCAAACAGGCTTTATTTTCTTCAAAAACCGGCATTTAATTTCAGGTAAAATTTCATTTTCTTCAGCCTACGCATTTTGAGGACACCACCTCTTCTTCCTGGGCTGCTCAACATAATCAAACAGATGCTCCAATTCCTTGTTTAAATACATGCAGCAACCCCCAGTGGGTCATGCTCAGTGCCTGCTTGCATGCTGGGACATTAAGTCCGATTTAGAGAAAGTCATTCCTCATAGTGAGTCCCTTTTGTGATTAATTATTGTCTGAGCAATAACAAAGCATTAAAACACCCTCCAGTGGGCCCCCAAATGTCATCCCGGCAATATTAACTCTCAGCTGCTGTGCTTACCGCGGCTTCGGCATAGTTCCCGGTTGATTTGCTGCCTCTCCTTCCAGTATAGAGATGGTGCAATCTTTCATGGCAGGGCAGCCATGTGATTATTTTATCCAAAGAACCTTAAAGCTTAAAGATACACTCCCAGCAGCTGTCACCAAACAGGCTTTATTTACTTCAAAAACCGGCATTTCATTTCAGGTAAAATTTCATTTTCTTCAGCCTACGCATTTTGAAGATACTGCCTCTTCTTCCTGGGCTGTCCAACATAATCACCAGGGTCTCCAATTCATTGATATAAATACATGCAGCAACCTCAGTTGGTCATGCTCAGTGCCTACTTGCATGCTGGGACATTGAGTCCGATTTGGAGAAAGTCATTCCTCATAGTGAGTCCCTTTTGTGATTAATTATTGTATGAGCAATAAAGAAGCATTAAAACACCCTCCATTGGGCCTTCAAATCTCATCCCAGTATTATTAACTCTCAGCTGCTGCGCTTACCGTGAATACAGCCCAGTTCCTAGTTGCAGCGCAGCCTCTCCTTCCAGTATAGGGATGGTGCAAACTTTCACGGCAGGTCAGCTGTGTGATTATTTTATCCAAACAACCCGAAAGCTTACAGATGCACTCCCAACAGCTGTCACCAAACAGGCTCTATTCACTTAAAAAAACAGCATTTAATTTCTGGTAAAATTTCATTTTCTTCCGCCTATGCGTTTCAAGGACACCGCCTTTTCTTCCTGGGCTGCTCAACATAATCACACAAGTGCTCCAATTCCTTGATTTAAATACATGCAGCAACCCCCTGTCGGTCATGCTCAGTGCCTGCTTGCATGCTGGGATATTGAGTCCGATTTGGAGAAAGTCATTACTCAGAGTGAGTCCCTTTTGTGATTGATTATTGTCTGAGCAATAACAAAGCATTAAAACAGGTAATGATGCCAATTTGTGGAGCGCCCGACAGGGAAACATGGCGGCCGTAGGCTAACGCGGCTTGCACGTCGGAAGACAGTCTCCTGAAAACCTTCATCGTTACTCTGGCGGACGGCTGTAATTGAACGAGGCTTTCTTTCCCTTTTACCCGCTGTGGCTCTGGATGTAGCTTTCTTGCTTTTTTCTGCTGTAATCACCGAGAAACGCTGAAGGACCCTGAGAGCGCTCCACTCTCTGTTAATGTGCCCGCCATACACGCTATCGCGCTCCCCCTCTCTCCCACCTTGGGGGCGGGCAGCCGTGGAGATCAGGCGCGGCCGAGCGGCCGCTGCTTGGAACACACACACAGCAGCGGCACTCGGCGGGTGGAAAGGAGAAGAATCCTTGAAAGCTGTGCCATCGATCAGCATTTTTGTTAAGGAAAAGAGTGACACAATGACAGTTGCAATACAGAGGGGAGGTGACTAGCTGAGCGATCAGAACTTGCTGTCTAATGATTCAAGTAAGACTTCTAATTTTTTTTAAAAAGGGAATAGAGACAGAGGAGGATAGTGAGCTGTGTAAAACCCCACCATACCCACAGACAAGAGTGACAAGGAGTAAAACCAAAGGCAAGGGGAAAGGGTTAGGCTTGGAGGGGGATAAACTACCAATCCCAGAAGGCACCTAGGGAGAACTCCAAAAGAAGGCACAGGGGAAAAAGAAATTAGATATAACAAAAGGAAAAAACATCACTCAAAAGCAAGCTCAAACCAAAAATAAGAATAAAAAAGTAATAACCCCTGGGGATATAACTCCGTCCCTGCGAACATATTTTAAGGCCTTACCACAAGTATTACGGATCACGCAGGACATGGCTGCTGCTCTGGAAAACACTAAATCAATGCAGAGCGAGCATGAACAGTCGGAAACCCAGCTAGCTGTATCTGTCCCAGATTCAAGCTCACCTTTAGTCACTTCATTAGCGGAGGCGGCACTGGAAAGGGCTGAAAGGGCTGAAACATCTACTATGCCCGACCTGCCCCTAATAGGAATACACACAGCGAGTCCTAGTAATAATTCTACCCCTGTCCAACTAAGGGAAACCTCAGTAAATGGGGTCTTGAGAGGTGAAGCGGGGAAGTAGAAAATAGTAATTCCTCAAAACTCAGACTCGGCCTTTGGAAACGTACTTGAGGCAATAGTATCCTCTATTGCGGCAATGAGGGAAGAAATAAGGCAAGATTTTGTGGTTTCTAAAACTAATCAAGCTGAAATAAGGTTAACATGTGAGGAGCTGAATCAAAAGGTTGATAGCCTTGGTGGAAGAACGGAAATACTGGAAAGCTCGGTAAGCGTCTTGACCGCAAATCTGGAGTGAGTAAGCTCTAAAGTACGCACTCTCCAAGGTGAGGGTGAAAATATGAGAGAAAGGATTGAAGTTCTGGAAAATTATTCTAGACGTAACAACATCCGGTTATTAAAAATTCCAGAGGGGAAAGAAGGAAGTGACCTCAAATGTTTTATAGTGCAATTACTGAAAAGCTCCCTTATATTGGGGGAATCTGCTGAAGAGCTTGATAGAGATATACAGCGAATTCACAGAGATCCGTTTCGCCTGAACCCAGCAAGGACTAAACCAAGGAAAGTTCTAGTTAATTTTTTGACCTACACTCTTAAAGAGAAAATCTTAAACCTTGCTTTGAAAGCAGGCACAATGAAGGGCCCTGATTTTTCTTTTGAAATACGATCAGAGGGCCCTGATTTTTCTTTTGAAATACGATCAGACTTATCCAAAACCACGCTGGATAGGCAGTGGGAACTTGGAAGGCGCATGGATTCTTTTAGATCACTTGGAGCAACAGTACAGATGAGATTTCCTGCATTTCTCAGAGTCATGTATAATAATAAGATGCACAATGTTAGGTCTATACATGACGCTGATGATCTATTAAGCTCCATTAAAGACCACGCTCAAGCTCAGGCTCAGGCTCATAGATAAATAAGCCAATACAGCCAATCTTAGGACGAATAGACACTATTAAAATAGGTAGAGAGAAAAGGAAAGATTAAAAAAAAGGGGACTTAAGTAAAGCAAATTAAACAAACAAATCACTAAATAAATTAAAAATGGATGCACTTCATCCAAATGCACAATAGGGTTATTAAAGGGGTTTTAAAGGGTGAAATGCAAAAATATAAAAAAAAAATAAAAAAAAATGATAGTTTCTCTTTAAAACAGGAAAAGGGAAGGGAAAAAAAAAAAAAAAAAAAGGGAGCTAGTGATTTACAGACCAAAACTGGGTCCAAAACTTTACCTCACCTAATCCTTACTGATAAAATTACAGCCTTTCATCTTTCCTATTTTTTCCGTGTACTAAGGGAAGGTAGCGATGGAGGGTTAAAGGAGGCTGCAGAGCGGCGTACATCTGGCTTAACACCAAGCCAGAATGAATAAGGGAGGGTTTCCAACAGGTGGGTGGGGGGGTTGGGTGGAAAAAAAAATGAAAATTCCTCATTTGAAAATTCACTTTGGTGTTCCAACCTTCGTTTATACTTATAACCAAACAATTGACAGATTTAAAGCAAAAAATAATAAAAATAATAAAGTTAAAGAAATAAGTGGAAGAATGATGTCACAAGGGGTCAAAAATAAAACATGACAACAGTCAATTATATGTCCTGGAATGTAAATGGCCTGCGCGTGAGAGGGAGAAGAGAGCGTATTTTACAATATCTGAGAGACTCACAGGCGCAGATCATTGCATTGCAGGAAACACATCTTCTTAAATCAGAGGCGGTTAATATATTGAAAAAACAAAGGTGGATAGACAAATTCTGCTCTACAGACCATAATGCAAATATAAGAGGGGTAATATTTATATTTAAAAAATCAGCAAAAGCGCAAATACAGGAATACAAAGAAGACAATACAGGGAGGTGGTTAATAGTCAGAGTCTCTCTTGATGGTCAAATGAGGACACTGATAGGATACTATGGCCCTAACTCAGATGATCCATCACACCTGGACGCCGTAAGAGATCAATTAGTATCAGTCCAGGAACCAATAATTTGGATGGGAGACTTTAATATTGTTTTAGATCCTAAATTAGACAAAGCAACCAAATCTAGAATTTGTAGTTCTGTCAAATCCAGAGATACTCTCAAAAACATCATGACACACTTGGGCTTGGCAGATCTATGGAGAGAACGAGTCGGCAATAAACCAGGCGTCTCTTTGAGGAACAGTCGATTCAAACATAAATCTAGAATTGACTATGTCTTTTTTAGTTACTGTCTAAAGGACGTACTGGAGTCAATTGATTACATACCATCACATCTCTCAGATCACTCTGCAATAAAATTCACCTTAAAATCTAATAATTTGGTTAACCACCCGTCCTGGTCCTTTGACCGGACATTGCTGCTCGAGGAGGAAGAGGTCAATTTTTTGTCAACTGAATCTCTAACCTTCTTTGAAATTAATAGAGACTCCGCAAGTTCAACAGTCGTATGGGAAGCTTTTAAAGCTTTTTTAAGGGGGCAGATCACTAGTAGAGCCTCTTATAGGCGGAAACTATATACTCAAAAAATAAAAAATTTAGAACAGGAAATGAAACTTTTGGAATCTAAGAATGATCCGTCTTCAGTAACACCTAGCGACCATGAGAAACTGGCTGAATTAAAATCCCAACTGGAAAACATCTTACAAGAGAGAATAAACAAAAGATGGGAAGCGAGTAAATCATCCCAATTCGAATTTGGGGAAGCTGCAGGGAAGGTACTAGCGTGGAAAATAAGAGCAGAAAAAACCCTCAACTACATCAGAGAGATCAAGATACCTGGCGAGATAGAAACAAGATCTACTAACTCAGAGATAGGGAGAGCTTTCTTTGATTTTTTTGAGGAGATCTATAAAGAGAACCTCCCCAACGATCAGCAAGCAAGGGATAGTTGGCTAGAGGCCATAACCCTTCCAACTTTATCAATAAGTCAGAGCAATCACTTGGAGGTCGAGATCACTGAAGACGAGGTCAAGAAAGCAATTCGTCATTCCAAAAAAGGAAAAGCAGCTGGCCCGGATGGTTTGCCTGGAGAAATGTACAGATCTCTTGAGGATATTGTTGCCCTCGTTCTCACGATACTTTTCAATGGCATTTTAATACATGGGAACCAGCCCCCAAAAACTTGGGGAGAAGCTACAATAGTGCTTATCCCGAAACCGGGGAAATCACCATTGGACTGTGGGTCATACAGACCAATATCACTACTCAACAATGACTATAAACTCTTTACAACTATTATCTCTACAAGACTGGCTAGTGTCGTTGGAAAAATTGTTCATCCCGACCAAAAAGGTTTCATCAAGGGCAGACAATTAGCGGAGTTAACGTATGAAGCTGTAGGGGCTATAGACATTGCTACGGCCTTCTCTTTACCTCTGGCTACATTGACTTTGGACGCAACTAAAGCGTTTGACAGAGTCAACTGGTTATACCTCAACGATGTTTTGAAAAAATTCAACTGTGGGGAGAACTTCTGTAGGATTATCAAACAGCTATATAATGCCCCTTCTGCCAGGTTATTGGTTAATGGATCTCTAACCGAAGCATTTAACATAACTAGAGGGACAAGACAGGGCTGTCCTCTTTCCCCTCTCCTATTTAATCTTTACATCGAACCATTCGCTCAACTTTTAAGGGACAAGGCTAACATTCCATCTTTAAGCTTTGGAGAGTGGGAAAGGCGGGTAGCAATGTATGCAGATGATATTCTGATTTTTACATCTGACCCAGTAAGAGCATACCCAGTAGTCATCCAACGGGCAGAGGAATATGGTCGAATATCGGGGTATGACATTAATTCCAGTAAAAGTGAGATAATGACTTGGAATCTACCTAATATCCAGCTGGGGGCAAAAATAACCTCATCGATGCGTTACTTAGGAATCAGAATAACCCAAGAAGTGGCCAGTATTGGGCAAACTAACTTGCAAAGGGTACATACTGAGTGTAAAAAGCTTTTAAAATCTTGGTCACATCTACCACTTTCAGCTATAGGTAGGGTGAATCTGGTTAAAATGTGTATCCTTTCAAAATTCACCTTTATTTTCAATACTATCCCTATTGCCTTTGATCCAAAAATGATTGAACAATCTCAAAGAGAAATTAACTCTTTTATTTGGAAATACAAAACCACAAGAATTGCGTGGAAAAAGTTGAGAAGAAGAAGAGAGAAAGGGGGCCTTGCACTGCCAAACCTATTGTATTACTCATGGGCCTTCCAGTTATCACACTCAAGAATGCTCCTAAAGATGCCATCTAATCTTCCACTATGTATAAGGCTATGTTAATGGGGGCTAATCTAACATCGGATAGTTTTATGTTTAAATTTGGATGCCAGAAATTCTTTAAAAACATTAAACTAAAAATCGCACAATCATGGGCTAAAAACTGGTACAACATCAGAAAGAAACTGGGTCTGTCATACTACTCTAACTACTCCCCAATTTGGGATTCACCAGGGTTGCCACTATGTCTGTGGGATAGTCTTTTCATTATAATAGAACAAGCAGGCATTACAAGATGGGGTCAACTACTTAAAGATGGTAACCTTATAGCATGGGATGAGTTGTATGAATTGGCTGGCGCAGGGCTGTCAAGATTTAAATATATCCAACTAAACAGCTGGGTGAGATCTCAGATTCATACTGATGCCAACCTAGGGAAAATAAGCATAACAGAACAAAAATTGGTAGAGCGAGCTATGGGGGAAAAGGAGGTTACTATCTGGTATTGGCAACTGTTGGAGGAAATTGATGGGGAATTCCAACTCCCAGATGAATTATGGGGAACGGTAATTGGATCCTCATGTGAGGAGAGATGGCAAAACTCTTTTACTCTACTATACAAAACCGTAAAACCTTCATGGTTAAGACAAAATCATCTATTCTCCGCACACCGTGCATATATAACCCCGCTAAAGCTATCTAAATTTCTACCAAATAAAAAATGCAATAAATGCAATCTGGCAGGTGCCTGTGACATACATATGTTTTTTGAATGCCCTCACATCCAAAAATTCTGGATAGAGGTGAAGGAAACGTTAAACTCTATTCTAAACACATCTCTAGAAATAACCCTGTCTCTCGTCATCTTTGGCTTGGAAGATAACATCAAAGGCAAGGCGAAATCCCTTCTCTTCTACGCAATTTTACTGGCGAGAAGACAAATTTGTATAAACTGGGTAGAGAAAACACCCCCATTACACTCTCGGTGGCTTTCCTCCTTATATGATACATCAAAAATAGACCTTAAAAGATCAGCAAGTAAGAGGAACTTGGCTTTTTGGGATCTTTTAATTAACTCGAGATAACCCGGGGTTTTTTGTTTTTTTTCCCCGGGTCCAATGATTATGCCTTATTTACTCCAGGACCAGGGTTAGTCAAGTTTCGATAAAGGTCCTACAGGTTGAAATATACCTTGATGGAGCAAAAAACAACATGAGTTCTTCTTATGGGACATCTCTACTATCAATTTGTCAAATCACGTCTATAAGTCGTGCCAGGTGGTTGGTATGGTCCCTATTGAAGAAAAGGCAAATGAGGACAAAAAAAAAAAAAAAAAAAGCATTAAAACACCCTCCAGTGGGCCCCCAAATGTCATCCCGGCATTATTAACTCTCAGCGGCTGCGCTTACCACGGCTTTGTTATAGTTCCTGGTTGCCGTGCTGCCTCTCCTTCCAGTATAGGGATGGTGCAAACTTTAACGGCAGGGCAGCCGTGTGATTATTTTATCCAAAGATCCCGAAAGCTTAAAGATGCACTCCCAGCAGCTGTCACCAAACAGGCTTTATTCACTTCAAAAACCGGCATTTCATTTCAGGTAAAATGTCATTTTCTTCAGCCTACACGTTTCAAGGACACCGCCTTATCTTCCTGGGCTTCTGAACATAATCACGCAAGTGCTCCAATTCCTTGATTTAAATACATGCAGCAATCTCCAGTGGGTCATGCTCAGTGCCTGCTTGCATGCTGGGATATTGAGTCCGATTTAGAGAAAGTCATTCCTCAAAGTGAGTCCCTTTTGTGATTAATTATTTCCTAAACAATAACGAAACATTAAAACACCCTCCAGTGTGCCCCCAAATGTCATCCCGGCAATATTAACTCTCAGCTGCTGTGCTTACTGCGGCTTAGGCACAGTTCCTGGTTGCCGTGCAGCCTCTCCTTCCAGTATAGGGATGGTGCAACCTTTCATGGCAGGGCAGCTGTGTGATTATTATATCCAAAGAACCCAAAAGCTTAAAGATTCACTTCCAGCAGCTGTCACCAAATAGGCTATATTCACTTCAAAAACCGGAATTTCATTTCAGGTAAAATGTCAATTTCTTCAGGAAACACGTTTCGAGGACACCGCCTTTTCTTCCTGGGCTGCTCAACATAATCACGCAAGTGCTCCAATTCCTTGATTTAAATACATGTAGCTATCCCCAGTGGGTCATGCTCAGTGCCTGTTTGCATGCTGGGACATTGAGTCCGATTTGGAGAAAGTCATTCCTCATAGTGAGTCCCTTTTGTGATTAATAATTGCCTGAGCAATAACGAAACAATAAAACACCCTCCAGTGTGCCCCAAAATGTCATCCCGGCATTATTAACTCTCAGCTGCTGCGCTTACAGCGGCTTCGGCACAATTCCTGGTTGCCGTGCAGCCTCTCCTTCCAGTATTGGGAAGGTGCAACCTTTCACGGCAGGTCAACCGTGTGATTATTTAATCCAAAGAACCCGAAAGCTTAAAGATGCACTCCCAGCAGCTGTCACCAAACAGGCTTTTTTCACTTTAAAAAATGGCATTTCATTTCAGTTAAAATTTCTATTTCTTCATCCTATGCGTTTCGAGGACACCGCCTCTTCTTCCTGGGCTGCACAACATAATCATGCAGGTGCTCTAATTCCATGATTTCAATACATTCAGCAACACCCAGTGGGTCATGCTCAGTGCCTGCTTGCATACTGGAACATTGAGTCCGATTTGGAGAAAGTCATTTCTCATAGTGAGTCTCTTTTGTGATAAATTATTGTCTGAGCAATTAGGAGACATTAAAACACCCTCCAGTTGGCCCCCAAATGTCATCCCGGTATTATTAACTCTCAGCTGCTGCGCTTACTGTGGCTTCGGCACAGTTCCTGGGTTACGCGCAGCCTCTCCTTCCAGTAGAGGGATGGTAAAACCTTTCACGGCAGGGCAGCCGTGTGAATATTTTATCCAAAGAACCCGAAAGCTTAAAGATGCACTCCCAGCAGCTGTCACAAAACAGGCTTTATTCACTTAAAAAAATGGAATTTCATTTCAGGTAACATTTCACTTTCTTCAGCCTGCTGATTTCGAGGACACCGCCACTTCCTCCTGGGCTGCTCAACATAATCGCGCAGCTGCTCCAATTCCTTGATTTAAATACATGCAGCAACCCCCAGTGGGTCATGCTCAGTGCCTGCTTGCATGCTGGGACATTGAGTCCGATTTGGAGAAAGTCATTCCTCATAGTGAGTCCCTTTTGTGATTAATTATTGTCTGAGCAATAACAAAGCATTAAAACACCCTCCAGTGGGCCCCCAAATGTCATCCCGCCATTATTAACTCTCAGCTGCTGTGCTTACCGTGGCTTTGGCATTGTTACTGGTTGCCGTGCTCCCTCTCCCTCCAGTATAGGGATGGTGCAACCTTTCACAGCAGGGCAGCCGTGTGATTATTTTATCCAAAGAACCCGAAAGCTTAAAGATACACCCCCAGCAGCTTTCACCAAACAGGCTTCATTTACTTCAAAAACCGGCATTTCATTTCAAGTAAAATTTCATTTTGTTCAACCTACGCATTTTGAGGATATGGCCTCTTCTTCCTGGGCTGCTCAACATAATCACCAGGTGCTTCAATTCCTTGATTTAAATACATGCAGCAACCCACCGTGGGTCATGCTCTGTGCCTGCTTGCATTCTGGCAAAAAACAACAAGTGATGGACTGAATGTGGATCAATGTCACACACTCCCCCAGTCAAAAGATCTGGGCCCAAATCCATCGTTTTTTTGCACTCCACACCACCCTGGGTCAGATAATGGCTTTATGCAAATCAGCTCTGACCCTGTTGCCCCATGGGAACAGTCCAGTCCGAACTACAACAGCCATATCTTTCCCAGACCGGAATCAAGCATCCGAGGACCGGACCGGTTTCGAGGTAACACCTCTCTTCAGCCCGGCTAGCTTGACTCCAAGTGGTGTGGAGTGCCTGGGACCCACGTCTGGGCATCCCCAGCGCACTTAGGGCGGCAATTGCAAAAAACAACAAGTGATGGACTGAATGTGGATCAATGTCACACACTCCCCCAGTCAAAAGATCTGGGCCCAAATCCATCGTTTTTTTGCACTCCACACCACCCTGGGTCAGATAATGGCTTTATGCAAATCAGCTCTGACCCTGTTGCCCCATGGGAACAGTCCAGTCCGAACTACAACAGCCATATCTTTCCCAGACCGGAATCAAGCATCCGAGGACCGGACCGGTTTCGAGGTAACACCTCTCTTCAGCCCGGCTAGCTTGACTCCAAGTGGTGTGGAGTGCCTGGGACCCACGTCTGGGCATCCCCAGCGCACTTAGGGCGGCAATTGCAAAAAACAACAAGTGATGGACTGAATGTGGATCAATGTCACACACTCCCCCAGTCAAAAGATCTGGGCCCAAATCCATCGTTTTTTTGCACTCCACACCACCCTGGGTCAGATAATGGCTTTATGCAAATCAGCTCTGACCCTGTTGCCCCATGGGAACAGTCCAGTCCGAACTACAACAGCCATATCTTTCCCAGACCGGAATCAAGCATCCGAGGACCAGACCGGTTTCGAGGTAACACCTCTCTTCAGCCCGGCTAGCTTGACTCCAAGTGGTGTGGAGTGCCTGGGACCCACGCCTGGGCATCCCCAGCGCACTTAGGGCGGCAATTGCAAAAAACAACAAGTGATGGACTGAATGTGGATCAATGTCACACACTCCCCCAGTCAAAAGATCTGGGCCCAAATCCATCGTTTTTTTGCACTCCACACCACCCTGGGTCAGATAATGGCTTTATGCAAATCAGCTCTGACCCTGTTGCCCCATGGGAACAGTCCAGTCCGAACTACAACAGCCATATCTTTCCCAGACCGGAATCAAGCATCCGAGGACCGGACCGGTTTCGAGGTAACACCTCTCTTCAGCCCGGCTAGCTTGACTCCAAGTGGTGTGGAGTGCCTGGGACCCACGTCTGGGCATCCCCAGCGCACTTAGGGCGGCAATTGCAAAAAACAACAAGTGATGGACTGAATGTGGATCAATGTCACACACTCCCCCAGTCAAAAGATCTGGGCCCAAATCCATCATTTTTTTGCACTCCACACCACCCTGGGTCAGATAATGGCTTTATGCAAATCAGCTCTGACCCTGTTGCCCCATGGGAACAGTCCAGTCTGAACTACAACAGCCATATCTTTCCCAGACCGGAATCAAGCATCCGAGGACCGGACCGGTTTCGAGGTAACACCTCTCTTCAGCCCGGCTAGCTTGACTCCAAGTGGTGTGGAGTGCCTGGGACCCACGTCTGGGCATCCCCAGCGCACTTAGGGCGGCAATTGCAAAAAACAACAAGTGATGGACTGAATGTGGATCAATGTCACACACTCCCCCAGTCAAAAGATCTGGGCCCAAATCCATCGTTTTTTTGCACTCCACACCACCCTGGGTCAGATAATGGCTTTATGCAAATCAGCTCTGACCCTGTTGCCCCATGGGAACAGTCCAGTCCGAACTACAACAGCCATATCTTTCCCAGACCGGAATCAAGCATCCGAGGACCGGACCGGTTTCGAGGTAACACCTCTCTTCAGCCCGGCTAGCTTGACTCCAAGTGGTGTGGAGTGCCTGGGACCCACGTCTGGGCATCCCCAGCGCACTTAGGGCGGCAATTGCAAAAAACAACAAGTGATGGACTGAATGTGGATCAATGTCACACACTCCCCCAGTCAAAAGATCTGGGCCCAAATCCATCGTTTTTTTGCACTCCACACCACCCTGGGTCAGATAATGGCTTTATGCAAATCAGCTCTGACCCTGTTGCCCCATGGGAACAGTCCAGTCCGAACTACAACAGCCATATCTTTCCCAGACCGGAATCAAGCATCCGAGGACCGGACCGGTTTCGAGGTAACACCTCTCTTCAGCCCGGCTAGCTTGACTCCAAGTGGTGTGGAGTGCCTGGGACCCACGTCTGGGCATCCCCAGCGCACTTAGGGCGGCAATTGCAAAAAACAACAAGTGATGGACTGAATGTGGATCAATGTCACACACTCCCCCAGTCAAAAGATCTGGGCCCAAATCCATCGTTTTTTTGCACTCCACACCACCCTGGGTCAGATAATGGCTTTATGCAAATCAGCTCTGACCCTGTTGCCCCATGGGAACAGTCCAGTCCGAACTACAACAGCCATATCTTTCCCAGACCGGAATCAAGCATCCGAGGACCGGACCGGTTTCGAGGTAACACCTCTCTTCAGCCCGGCTAGCTTGACTCCAAGTGGTGTGGAGTGCCTGGGACCCACGTCTGGGCATCCCCAGCGCACTTAGGGCGGCAATTGCAAAAAACAACAAGTGATGGACTGAATGTGGATCAATGTCACACACTCCCCCAGTCAAAAGATCTGGGCCCAAATCCATCGTTTTTTTGCACTCCACACCACCCTGGGTCAGATAATGGCTTTATGCAAATCAGCTCTGACCCTGTTGCCCCATGGGAACAGTCCAGTCCGAACTACAACAGCCATATCTTTCCCAGACCGGAATCAAGCATCCGAGGACCGGACCGGTTTCGAGGTAACACCTCTCTTCAGCCCGGCTAGCTTGACTCCAAGTGGTGTGGAGTGCCTGGGACCCACGTCTGGGCATCCCCAGCGCACTTAGGGCGGCAATTGCAAAAAACAACAAGTGATGGACTGAATGTGGATCAATGTCACACACTCCCCCAGTCAAAAGATCTGGGCCCAAATCCATCGTTTTTTTGCACTCCACACCACCCTGGGTCAGATAATGGCTTTATGCAAATCAGCTCTGACCCTGTTGCCCCATGGGAACAGTCCAGTCCGAACTACAACAGCCATATCTTTCCCAGACCGGAATCAAGCATCCGAAGACCGGACCGGTTTCGAGGTAACACCTCTCTTCAGCCCGGCTAGCTTGACTCCAAGTGGTGTGGAGTGCCTGGGACCCACGTCTGGGCATCCCCAGCGCACTTAGGGCGGCAATTGCAAAAAACAACAAGTGATGGACTGACTGTGGATCAATGTCACACACTCCCCCAGTCAAAAGATCTGGGCCCAAATCCATCGTTTTTTTGCACTCCACACCACCCTGGGTCAGATAATGGCTTTATGCAAATCAGCTCTGACCCTGTTGCCCCATGGGAACAGTCCAGTCCGAACTACAACAGCCATATCTTTCCCAGACCGGAATCAAGCATCCGAGGACCGGACCGGTTTCGAGGTAACACCTCTCTTCAGCCCGGCTAGCTTGACTCCAAGTGGTGTGGAGTGCCTGGGACCCACGTCTGGGCATCCCCAGCGCACTTAGGGCGGCAATTGCAAAAAACAACAAGTGATGGACTGAATGTGGATCAATGTCACACACTCCCCCAGTCAAAAGATCTGGGCCCAAATCCATCGTTTTTTTGCACTCCACACCACCCTGGGTCAGATAATGGCTTTATGCAAATCAGCTCTGACCCTGTTGCCCCATGGGAACAGTCCAGTCCGAACTTGGGCCAACAGGGTCAGAGCTGATTTGCATATCGCCATTGTCTAACCCAGGGTGGTGTGGAGTGCAAAAAAACGATGGATTTGGGCCCAGATCTTTTGACTGGGGGAGTGTGTGACATTGATCCACACTCAGTCCATCACTTGTTGTTTTTGCAATTGCCGCCCTAAGTGCGCTGGGGATGCCCAGACGTGGGTCCCAGGCACTCCACACCACTTGGAGTCAAGCTAGCCGGGCTGAAGAGAGGTGTTACCTCGAAACCGGTCCGGTCCTCGGATGCTTGGTTCTGGGAAGGACATGGCCTTTGTAGTTCGGACTGGACTGTTCCCATGGGGCAACAGGGTCAGAGCTGATTTGCATATCGCCATTGTCTAACCCAGGGTGGTGAGGAGTGCAAAAAAACGATGGATTTGGGCCCAGATCTTTTGACTGGGGGAGTGTGTGACATTGATCCACACTCAGTCCATCACTTGTTGTTTTTGCAATTGCCGCCCTAAGTGTGCTGGGGATGCCCAGACGTGGGTCCCAGGCACTCCACACCACTTGGAGTCAAGCTAGCCGGGCTGAAGAGAGGTGTTACCTCGAAACCGGTCCGGTCCTCGGATGCTTGATTCTGTTCTGGGAAGGACATGGCCTTTGTAGTTCGGACTGGACTGTTCCCATGGGGCAACAGGGTCAGAGCTGATTTGCATATCGCCATTGTCTAACCCAGGGTGGTGTGGAGTGCAAAAAAACAATGGATTTGGGCCCAGATCTTTTGACTGGGGGAGTGTGTGACATTGATCCACACTCAGTCCATCACTTGTTGTTTTTGCAATTGCCGCCCTAAGTGCGCTGGGGATGCCCAGACGTGGGTCCCAGGCACTCCACACCACTTGGAGTCAAGCTAGCCGGGCTGAAGAGAGGTGTTACCTCGAAACCGGTCCGGTCCTCGGATGCTTGATTCTGTTCTGGGAAGGACATGGCCTTTGTAGTTCGGACTGGACTGTTCCCATGGGGCAACAGGGTCAGAGCTGATTTGCATATCGCCATTGTCTAACCCAGGGTGGTGTGGAGTGCAAAAAAACGATGGATTTGGGCCCAGATCTTTTGACTGGGGGAGTGTGTGACATTGATCCACACTCAGTCCATCACTTGTTGTTTTTGCAATTGCCGCCCTAAGTGCGCTGGGGATGCCCAGACGTGGGTCCCAGGCACTCCACACCACTTGGAGTCAAGCTAGCCGGGCTGAAGAGAGGTGTTACCTCGAAACCGGTCCGGTCCTCGGATGCTTGATTCTGTTCTGGGAAGGACATGGCCTTTGTAGTTCGGACTGGACTGTTCCCATGGGGCAACAGGGTCAGAGCTGATTTGCATATCGCCATTGTCTAACCCAGGGTGGTGTGGAGTGCAAAAAAACGATGGATTTGGGCCCAGATCTTTTGACTGGGGGAGTGTGTGACATTGATCCACACTCAGTCCATCACTTGTTGTTTTTGCAATTGCCGCCCTAAGTGCGCTGGGGATGCCCAGACGTGGGTCCCAGGCACTCCACACCACTTGGAGTCAAGCTAGCCGGGCTGAAGAGAGGTGTTACCTCGAAACCGGTCCGGTCCTCGGATGCTTGATTCTGTTCTGGGAAGGACATGGCCTTTGTAGTTCGGACTGGACTGTTCCCATGGGGCAACAGGGTCAGAGCTGATTTGCATATCGCCATTGTCTAACCCAGGGTGGTGTGGAGTGCAAAAAAACGATGGATTTGGGCCCAGATCTTTTGACTGGGGGAGTGTGTGACATTGATCCACACTCAGTCCATCACTTGTTGTTTTTGCAATTGCCGCCCTAAGTGCGCTGGGGATGCCCAGACGTGGGTCCCAGGCACTCCACACCACTTGGAGTCAAGCTAGCCGGGCTGAAGAGAGGTGTTACCTCGAAACTGGTCCGGTCCTCGGATGCTTGATTCTGTTCTGGGAAGGACATGGCCTTTGTAGTTCGGACTGGACTGTTCCCATGGGGCAACAGGGTCAGAGCTGATTTGCATATCGCCATTGTCTAACCCAGGGTGGTGTGGAGTGCAAAAAAACGATGGATTTGGGCCCAGATCTTTTGACTGGGGGAGTGTGTGACATTGATCCACACTCAGTCCATCACTTGTTGTTTTTGCAATTGCCGCCCTAAGTGCGCTGGGGATGCCCAGACGTGGGTCCCAGGCACTCCACACCACTTGGAGTCAAGCTAGCCGGGCTGAAGAGAGGTGTTACCTCGAAACCGGTCCGGTCCTCGGATGCTTGATTCTGTTCTGGGAAGGACATGGCCTTTGTAGTTCGGACTGGACTGTTCCCATGGGGCAACAGGGTCAGAGCTGATTTGCATATCGCCATTGTCTAACCCAGGGTGGTGTGGAGTGCAAAAAAACGATGGATTTGGGCCCAGATCTTTTGACTGGGGGAGTGTGTGACATTGATCCACACTCAGTCCATCACTTGTTGTTTTTGCAATTGCCGCCCTAAGTGCGCTGGGGATGCCCAGACGTGGGTCCCAGGCACTCCACACCACTTGGAGTCAAGCTAGCCGGGCTGAAGAGAGGTGTTACCTCGAAACCGGTCCGGTCCTCGGATGCTTGATTCTGTTCTGGGAAGGACATGGCCTTTGTAGTTCGGACTGGACTGTTCCCATGGGGCAACAGGGTCAGAGCTGATTTGCATATCGCCATTGTCTAACCCAGGGTGGTGTGGAGTGCAAAAAAACGATGGATTTGGGCCCAGATCTTTTGACTGGGGGAGTGTGTGACATTGATCCACACTCAGTCCATCACTTGTTGTTTTTGCAATTGCCGCCCTAAGTGCGCTGGGGATGCCCAGACGTGGGTCCCAGGCACTCCACACCACTTGGAGTCAAGCTAGCCGGGCTGAAGAGAGGTGTTACCTCGAAACCGGTCCGGTCCTCGGATGCTTGATTCTGTTCTGGGAAGGACATGGCCTTTGTAGTTCGGACTGGACTGTTCCCATGGGGCAACAGGGTCAGAGCTGATTTGCATATCGCCATTGTCTAACCCAGGGTGGTGTGGAGTGCAAAAAAACGATGGATTTGGGCCCAGATCTTTTGACTGGGGGAGTGTGTGACATTGATCCACACTCAGTCCATCACTTGTTGTTTTTGAAATTGCCGCCCTAAGTGCGCTGGGGATGCCCAGACGTGGGTCCCAGGCACTCCACACCACTTGGAGTCAAGCTAGCCGGGCTGAAGAGAGGTGTTACCTCGAAACCGGTCCGGTCCTCGGATGCTTGATTCTGTTCTGGGAAGGACATGGCCTTTGTAGTTCGGACTGGACTGTTCCCATGGGGCAACAGGGTCAGAGCTGATTTGCATATCGCCATTGTCTAACCCAGGGTGGTGTGGAGTGCAAAAAAACGATGGATTTGGGCCCAGATCTTTTGACTGGGGGAGTGTGTGACATTGATCCACACTCAGTCCATCACTTGTTGTTTGTGCTTGCATTCTGGGACATTGAGTTTGATTTGGAGAAGGTCATTTCTCATAGTGAGTCCCTTTTGTGATTAATTATTGTCTGAGCAATAATGAAGCAACAAAACACCCTCCAGTGGGCCTCCAAATGTCATCCTGGTAATAATAACTCTCAGTTGCTGCGCTTACCGCTGCTTCGGCATAGTTCCTGGTTGCCGCACAGCCTCTCCTTTCAGTACAGGGATGGTGCAACCTTTCACGGCAGGGCAGCCGTGTGATTATTTTATCCAAAGTACCTGAATCAAGGAATTGGAGCACCTGCGTGATTATGTTGAGCTGCCCAGGAAGAAGAGGCGGTGCCGTCGAAACAGGTAGACTGGAGAAAATGACATTTTACCTGAAATGAAATGCCGTTTTTTTAAGTGAATAAAGCCTGTTTGGGATAGCTGCTGGGAGTGCATCTTTAAGCTTTCGGGTTCTTTGGATAAAATAATCACACGGCTGCCCTGCTGTGAAAGGTTGCACCATACATATACATTTTAGGACATGTCACCATCGGAGACAACCGATGCACCTGTGTGGAAGTTTACTTTTAAACTGTTACGTTTATGGTGAAAGTACCTTGATAAAACATTCAAACTGCACTTTACCTAAACAATGACAATACGTTTTGTCATTTGTGGACTGCGTACTGACTGACATTTTGAAATTAATTAACATCTGCATAGAACACAATTGTCTATAGTTACTTTTAGTCAGAATGGGCACAATGTGACATAGTGTAGCGTCCATCCATTACATTGTCATGTATTACTTTGGATGTACAATTCTAGAAATGTGCTTGAATGTGGGCAAATATTGCATCAGACAATACTATGGCATTGTCAAATGAAAACTTCAATACTCTTTTGGAACAATAAGCTGCAATTTGTTTGGCATGATTTGTAAGTTGTTGAGGGGCGTGGCCATGAGGCGGATGGGAATGGATGCGCGAGCAAAGGGCCCCGCGCCGACCCCGGCTATTATCCTGATATGGGACAGTGTGCAAAGCCCCCAAATCTCTGGGACGGAGGAGTACTGAGCCTGGTTGAAGCCAGCAACCAGGACAGGAGTCTAGCAGCGGTGTGCACGGGAGATCTGCGGGAAGTAAATCGGTCCGAGAAGCGTACCCAAGATGGCGGGCGGGGCTCCGTGATCCAACTGGCTCTGTGGGCGGCTCGACCGATGAGGACGATAAGGGACCACAAGCAGAGAAGAACTCCCCCCGTGAAAGCCCAGGATGAGCATTGTGGAAGGAACCGGGGGGTGCCGAACTGCCGGGCGCTTGGTGCCCAGACGACTCCTGAAGCGGTGCACGCACAGAATGGTGGTGGGAGTGGTCAGCGCGGATCTCACGGCGGTGGTCAGCGGAAGCCGCGAGCGGGATCTAGGGTTCACGCTGCCGCTGCAGAGGCCGGGACACATGCTGGAGGCCTGGAGGAGCAGGTTGTGCCACTGGCCACGCTTTTCAGTGGGCGGCCCTCCTCCCTTCTTTGGGCTGGCAGAGGGCGGAATCGGCGGTGGAGTGGAGCTCTGGCGAACGCCCCAGAATAGAGATGAGCAGCCTGGATGTGCCGGAGGTAGGGGCATGGTGCGCTGGGGTTACCCTGAACGCCTGGCTGGACTGCGGCGGCCCGGGGGAGAAGAATACAGTGGAAGTGGGAAGAGCTGCCTGGAGCTGTGAGCAGGCAGCCAGCTCACCTTATAATGGAGTGGATAAGAGACTGCCGGTCTCCTCCCATTGTCCCCATGTGCTGGGAGTGAGATTGAAACAAGCTCCTGTGCCTCCACTATTAACCACTTAGGAGCCAGATGCCAGAAATGCTATCCCAAGATCACAATGACATTATAACAACTGCATACCCCAGCCCAGAACATTCCTGACTCTCAGCTGTTGCAGGTGAGCAGTGGACAATAGCGACACCGCCACACATAACTGCAAAATAAGTTGCTCTCTGTGGCACCTGGAAAGATTGCATTTTCCCTCCAGTGTACTCATGCACTAACAGATATTACCAGCATTGTGAGTGCTGGCTTGCTTGAAAGAAGTGCCTTAGACTTACAAGCTTGGCACCCTACACCGCATCACATAGCAAATATGCTCTAACAGCTTTGTTCCTGCTTGAATGAGTCCTCACAAAGGGCAGCTGTGGTGACAGCAAGTGTCAGAACGGGATCAAGAGCCCTGAGGCTTCATGAGCGCCTGCAAGTGGTGGAGGCAAACAGTTGGAGTGGTTAGGGGCCGAGAGGTGGTCCTGGAAGTGGGTTGCCTGAACGATACCGGCCCTGCAGTGGAACTGATAAGGAGGGCTGACTACCCATGCTGAAGGCCAATTGAGGGGTGGAGGTGCATTTGAGGACAGTAAATACGTGGCAGGGACGCCGGTCGCTGAAGGGAACTGAAGGCCGAACGGAACTGGATGAGCCTCTCAAAGAGTTTCTCTTTCCTGACTGGGGATCGGACAGCCAGTGCAATTGAGCATGTAGGGCTGTAGGAAGAAGGGCACTTGACCAGCTGGGGTGGCCTGGCGCGGTGCAGGGCGGGCTAGTGGCTGGGAGAAGTCATGTGTGGAACCACTGAGGGATGATCTCGGCAATAGACAGCCAGGGCAGGAACCCAGGAGAAGGCACGGGCTGGCGCAAGTAGCAGGTGGCCTACGCAGGCAGTGAGCACAGATAAATAACTGCGCTGCAGGATCGGCACAAGCAGGCATTGAGATGGAGAGGAGGCCGGCTGTTTCCGACCAGTGAGGCAGGAGGACAGTAGTAATGGACACGACGTAAGGGACGCAGGGGCCAGTGTCGGATGGCCTGGAATGGGACCCATTGTTGGAAGTGAGTAATTGCTGCCCAGCTGGAGAGAGGCCAGATTGGAGCGCCGTGGAGTTGTGGGGCCTGGTCGAGCTTGGAGGACGACCCTACCGAGGAGTGTGATCTGGCAGAGGGAACAGAGAGAGGACGCGAGGGCGGCTTGGCAACCCGAGGTGTGGCTACACGGTGGGAACTCGCTGAGAGGCTGAGACATATAGAAGAACGACCGGAGGCTTTGCGGACCTTGAGCCCAGAGGGAACATGGGGAAGCCCAGAGGGAAGCAGGCGGGAATGCCAGTGGAGATGGAGGAGGACTTGGCCACTGGGGAAGTGCGAGAGGGTCTGCAACAACGCCCAGAGGGGATGCTCCAGCAACAGGTTGATCAAATGCTAAAAGCCATAACGCACACTAGGGAGGCCCTGCAGCTGGATATTGCGCATGTGACCCAGGGCCTAGGACTGCTCCGAGAGGACCACGCTAAATTGGCTGATAGGGTGAAACAAACGGAGTCAGCTTTAGAAGTCCTGGAACCGGCACAAAAGTCTATGACAGCGCAGATGACTGACGTTTAAAACAGGCTGCGGACCCTGGAGCGGAGAGCGGAGGATGCTGAAGGGAGGAATCGAAGAAACAACATCCAGGTGGTGGGTTTACCGGAGGGAGTGGAAGGACCCAGCATGGTGGACTATCTGGAGGAGTGACTAAAAGGGACCGTCACGCCGGAAGGATTATCATCCTTCTTTACTCTAGACAGGGCCCACAGAGTACCGGCCAGGCCATTGGCCCCTGGGAGACCGCCAAGGCCCGCGGTGGCCAGGCTGCTTCATTACAAAGATAGGGATCTTCTGTTAAACAAGGCAAGGGCAGCATGCCCATACACGGTGGACAATAGTAAGGTGACGTTGTTCCTGGATTACAGGCTTGATGTCCAGCACCACAGAGTATCGTTTGTGGCAGTCAAGAGGGCACTTCGGATGAGGGTATTCCATACTCTCTGATGTTTCCGGCGCGGCTGAAGATTACTGTGGATGGAAAGATGTCCTTTCATGACAGCCATGAAGAGGCCTGGGACTGGCAGGAGATGTATGGGAGGGGGAGTTGGAAAGGGTTTGGGGAGGGGTTGGGGGGAGTTAGGGACACCGGTGTGCTCTTAGAAGGGGAATATGGTCAGGGGAAGGATTGCCTGACAAATGGGGACGTTACATGATTTGAAATGTATTACCTGGAATGTAAGGGGGCTTTACACAATGCAGAGGCGCCACAAGGTGCATGCTTATTTGGTACGAAGGGGGTGCAGGTGGCGCTCCTAGAGGAAACACATATTAACCGATCTGAGGGAGCCGCATTGAGAAAGAGGTGGAGGGGGCAAGTATTCTACACAACTTATTCAGCTTTTTCCAGGGGTGCCTTGGTATGGGTTAGAGCGGGTGTCCCTGTTCAGCCATAGCAGCAATTCATTGACCCAGAGGGAAGGTTTGTAGCGGTGCTGGGGAGGCTGAATGGAGTGAATGTAGCTCTGTCTAGCGTGTATGCTCCCAATGTTGACCAGCCCATCTTTTTTGAGAGGTTATCGGGAAACTTTGCGCCATATTTCACTTGTGCGACAATAATAGGGGAAGATTTCAATTCAATAGCGGATGTGGAAAGAGACAGATCCCCCCCCTCGCTCTCTGGTGCCCCAGTATATAGGATCTCCAAGGCAAGGAGGGAATGGAAAACTAATTGGGGGCTGGTTGACACGTGGCGCGCCCAGCATTTGGAGGAGAGGGACTATTCTTATTATTCTGGCCTCCACGAATTGCATGTACGATTAGACGCAATGTTATGTACCCCTGATGTCCACTCCAAAGTGATCGGTAGCGAGTATTTAGCGCGAACAATCTCAGACCACAACCCGCTACTAGTGCGGATACGATGGAGCTGGGAGAGGTCACTAATACCGAATTGGCGGCTCCGACCGGAGGCACTAGAAGATACAGTCTTTAGTGAGGAGCTGGGGGCGGGCATTGACCAATATTTTGAGAAGAATGAGGGAACGGCGACATCAGCGGCCATTGAGTGGGATTCGTTTAAGGTTGTGATCAGGGGTATGTGCATTAGCAAGGCGGTGGGAGTAAGGAAAACACTATTGGTGGATCTGGAGAAGGCGGAAAGCCGACTGCGGGAGTTGGAGAGGGACCGACCTGGGAGGCCCAGAATGCAGCCAGAGGTATCAGAGGCTAGCGAGGCAGTGGCGGTGCAGGTGGAGAGACTGCGCTCTTTCGATGAAAAGAATTATAGAATAAGGATGCATGCAGAAGGAGACAAATCGAGTGCTCTGTTGGTGTGGTTGACTAACACGATACCCAGGGGAGCACCTATATTGGGCCTTCTGGCTCCCACAGGGAAGATGGTGAACACGCAAACTGGGATTAACAGCTTGTTCCTGGGATATTACACTGAGCTCTATAGTAGCCAATTGACCATGGATGCTGGTGATATAGGAGAGTATCTAGAGGAGGTGGCTTTGCCGTGCCTGAGTAAGGAGCAGGGAGACTCGCTGGGCAACGAGATCACGGTGGGAGAGATACGGAGCGTGATTAAGCATATGGCCCACAACAAGACGCCTAGAAAAAAAAATGATTTGTATGTTGTTTGACATTTTATTGACTTTAGAGGTAACTGTTTTCACAGACACCATATAAAATACAGCATCATAAATCATGTACATTGAATAAGGTGGTATTTCTGTCATTGAAGTGACACACTAGCATGTCTCACACAATGTTGTTTAACAGCAATTTATGTTTCTATAAACAAAACATATATAGAAATAAGCATATTTGTTCAGTAGTGTTGTTTAATAAAATATGCTATTTAATGTTTTTTCCCTTACTCTCTGTACTTTAGCACCCACTTCTAGAAGATCTGTTGAGCCTTCGCCAGACAAGTGTGGCAGCAGGGTGTCTTTAAGCGCTGCATCATCCACTTAAAATAAAAAGTGAGAAATCCTCTGGCATTTAACATTCCCCCTCGCAATTATAAAACTTGGAAGGTCCTCCCTGCGAAAGGAGCCAGCAAGGCTATCCCTAACCCCCTATGATGCTTCATTCTGATGGTGGCTTACCCTGACCTGGCTGTGGAGCTCAAGGTCTTGGAGTAGTAACAAGGGGGTAATTGAAAACTGTGCATGTTGTTCTTACCCATTCTTGAAATATTTCAGCTTGTGATATAATGTTACTAATCTACTGCCCTTGTTTAGGGCTTGTTGTAGATGTTTCTGGAATGTTTACTCCATCACAAACATAACAGAGATACCACCAACCTTATTAAAAGTGTCATAGGATACAATGCACAAGCAAAAGGACTGATGGGATATCTGGCACATTTATGAGGGAGTTCCCCATCCAGCAATCCAAATTAGGACATTACAGTGTTTAAAATGTTGTTTTTACAAGCAAGATAAAATATACCTGACTTTATCCCAGATATTGTTTTTGCTGGATAGCAATCCCATCACAAATGTGACCGATATCCCATCAACCTCATAAAATGAAAATTCCACATCTGGCACTCATAAATGCAATAAGGGAGATAGAATATATGTCACATAAGTGACACTGAAACATAACCTTCCTAATTACAATGAGACACAGTGAAAATACTGTAGTTTTACCTTTGCTGATGTTATAACCGTTACAGTAGGATTATGCCATCTAAAAAAATTAAAAACCGGTCTTTTAACATGTGGTTGATGAAACACACTCCTATGGCACAGAAAAACATTTTAGAAACTGTTCATATGTAGATTAAACATGATATCTTGCCAGATTTCTTACTGCCAATATAGCAAGGGACATAGATTATTTGCTGTGGTTAAAGCTTCGTCTTATAATTTGTATGAGACATCCAGGTATAGGTCAAGTGTATGAACACACATTGCTTAAAGGTCGGCCTGGGCCTTCACATACAAATATTTATTAAATGTAGATTTTTTTCCACATAGTCATGCAAATGTGAGACCAGATGTGTAGAAATGTAAATATTGGCCATGGCTTATGAGTATACAGCATTTGCATACACTTGAGGCCAACACAGTTTGATAAACGAAACAAATAACATTTGCCTGAGTTCCATTTTGACAGTTCGAATACTCCTGGAAAAGGATGGCAAAACAGACATAAAGCATGTTCAATCACTATCAAAGCACATGCAAGTTGAAATGTGTTGTGCAAAAAGTATGGGCCAGATTTATACTTTAATGGCTGGGTTTCACCATAAAAATGTGACATATATCCTGTGTGCCTGATAACAAGTGTATTTATATTCTTTGCCACTTCTAATAAGGCAGACAGGATATGGCCAATGTTTGTGACACAGTATCGGGTCTGGCAAACTCAATCTCAGATGTCTGGGTTAGGCCTTGGTTTAGAGTTTGAAAGACACATTTCTCTGTGGCTCATCTGACGGATATCTTGTCCACCTCATCACAAGTCTTAGATAATATAACACTCTTTTTTTAATAAGGCAGACAGAATATCCCTGACAATTGTAAATTAACAAGCATTATTCCCTAATCACAATAAGTCCATTTATAATGGCACTTCTGTGCCCTTTAGTGAGATTAGTATGGTAAACGGCTTTCTGTTTGTGCCTCTTTGATGTGCGTTCCTTTTGTTCTTGGCATCTATAGTAACTGATGTGTGCATATGTGTGCTTTCAACTTCCTCTGAAACTAGCAAGGGAAATTATGTCCAGGTATTGGGGAAGATGAAGAAGAGTCAGTGGGAGTAAGAAAGTGGAGCCACAGACATAGAGGGACCCAGTGGCACTGAGTGTGATGGGGCTAGCCTGGAGACCAGAATCACATTTGACTGGTGATGTCAGACGAACCTACATATGATGAATCATCAGTTTGTGTGTCTGCGACCACTACTACAATCATCAGGATCCTTACTCCTGTGCCCAAAGAATACACCGCAAATAATATATGGGGCTCACAATTTACAGAGAACAAGAGTCATAAACCACAAATACAACTGTGTTCCCCTAGAAATCATTCAAACATTATGTGATGATGGCTGAAGTGATCACAAATAAAAAAGAAATTAAAAAAAGATGATTCAAAATCTGTATTCAATGAATCTTTACAAAGAAATTGGAAAGTAATGAAAGTAATCAAAATCAGGGTACATGCTCCAAGTGATAGAGCAGTGCAGACACAATTGAGTGAGGCATACATAAACAAACATATGTTACATTGACATTATTTATAATATTTAGAACACGTCCCTGACCATAACACACAAAATGTAGTGTTATAAACCCAATGATATAAGCATGGGGTTTCAGTTGTCTGACAGTGTATGATATGGGTAGATCCTACTTTGACCCCCTCAAGATAAAGCACTTGTGGTCTCTGCACCATCAATTGGAGTGCCTCCATTGATTTTGATTACTTTGATTACCTTTCAATATATTGGTAAAGATTCTTTGAATACAAAGAAAAGAGCCAAAACAAAGTGTGGAAATGGAAAGGTTCTCTTTTGCCCTGGGTACCTCTTCCCCTGGGCCCATAACACCATCACTGGTGTCAGAGGATGCCTTGAAAGTTCTAAAGAATAAGTGAGGCTGACCACTTTGTGCATGCCATCCAGGGTGTCAGTCAGCAACTTGCTCAAGAAAAAGACATCCTTGATGGCATATGCTCTGCCCTGTCTGACCTACAGAGAAGTTTGCTATCTCCTCCTGCCACAATTGACACAAGTACTTCCAGCACACCTGCCCATATTCCTCCTTCTGAACCCATTCCACCTAACAGCATTCAAACCATGGCCTCATCCAAAGCCCTGACCCCACTCCACAGCCTGCATCCCACTTCCACCATTTCAATTGTCCCAACCACAACCACAACCTATAAAACTTCCTAAACCCTTGAACATTCCCATTCCACTGAAACATCTCCAATCCTGTCAGCTTTCCTTTACAAGACCCACAAGGACCTGTCCCTCTTAAGAAATGCTGACACCCCCAGTCCATCCCAAGAGTTTGGTGCACAGAATGATATCAACTCCAGCAATATGTTGAGCTCTCTGAGGATAACATTGCTTTTCATGGTAGGAAGGCAAGCCCCATGTGTTCATACATTTCTGTGAGTATTAACTATGCTAGTACATTATTTGTTTCAAATAAACCCTTGAAAATTTAGTTTTGTAAATATGCATTTAAATACCAGAGGAGGAAGATAAATGTAGTCCCTATTTCATTTCATTATTGAAAAAAACAAAAAACATATTTATTTGTTTACTTGAAGATATATTTTATTTTAAAATGTCAAAGAAAATGCCAAGTGTGATTACATATTCCAGTTTATTGGATATGTTAACATTTTACTTCCATTCTCGTGTTTTACTCTTTACTATATGTTGCATTGTGGGAAATGTTGGGCAGTCCCTTTCCCATGTTTGTGAATGAAAGCACTACTGCTGTTGTCAGGGCCTCCTAAAGTAAGTGACATTCTTAGTGGTAGCCCGAATGACTCCATTTCACACAAATATTTTTAGAAATAAATGTAGGATCCAGCTTAAGATAGTGTATTCCCATATTGTACATGTCATTGATAATGCATACCTGCACCAAGGTTAAGCATAGGAGTTCAATATCTAGCATGCCAGTTAGAGCGCAATTCTTTATATATTGAGGCAGATTTTTAGACATAACATATCACTGACTGGGTAGTGGAAATCTGTACTAGAGGCAGAAGGTTGAGTTATGAAATGGGTCACATGATAATGGAGTGTGGGGGAAGTTGGTGAAGTGGGATGAAGGTGAGACTTTCAGTAGAGATGTGTTTTGTGATAAATGATCCAATTGCAAGATAGAATTAGTATACACTTATATTGTAAAACATTTAAAACAGCTTAGTTGTAAAGGGTAAAGGCTAACTCTGGTCCAGCGTACATAGTTTCCCCTGATTGCTATCTCTCTAAGGACTCTAATTGCAATTCCCTTATCTGGGCATGCATTGGCTCCCTGTTGGCAGCTGTAGCTAATATTTACTTCCTAGCATTTTGTATGTCAATTACATCGACGTCAAATTTTCATGACTGGGACATCCTGTAATCCCTGCACTTACTCCACGAGGAACCGGTTAATCATTCTCCTTTGGCATTCTTCTCAGGCATCAATTGCTATGTCCTGATGATGATCCCATTATGGTGTTAGGCATTGAAACGTCGTCAACTTCAGCACCATGACAATGAAGTTTTTAACTAATAGACTTTATAATAATAAAATGTTTTTATAATGTTAACACTACACAGTCGGTTACATTTACATTTTCTTGTTCACGAATAAGTACTGTTTAATGTTACATAGTATTTTATAAATTTATATATTCTGTTTCCTATTTCAAATGTGGTAGGTTAGACTTAATACCTAGTTTGTTTAAGAGATTTCATACAAGGTGCTCATAATACATGATCCATTTAGGTAGTATTATTCTAGAACATGATTCTTTCTTTTCTATCAAGGAGAAAAGGGAATTTGTTTATTTTATGCTTCACATACCCTTCCCTTTTCCTAAAGATTAGGGTATCTCACTTACATTTGCGCACATACTACCAGTTAGCCATTTGCTTTGCACTATATATAATACATCTTTTAAGAAGATTTGGACTCACTCTGATCTTTTTCAACTTTTATATGATTATGCTAAGATTGATCTACATCGATTTGTTTTGAAATTCATAATGAAAAACTATTAAACTCAGATTTAAGACATGGGTGGATTAATGTGAAGCCACATGGTTGCACTGTAATGAGATGCAAAACAGTGATTTTTCCTTTCACCACTCACTCTTCTAGAAAGACTCGTCCCTCTGTAGAATTGATGCAACCACCCGTGGTTTTTGGTGCAAAGCCCCAACTACTAAAAAAAAGTTGACAGGACTTTATGCCAAAAATCTACGCTTCCTCAAAGCAGGTGTAAAGTTTTGTGAAATAGTTAAAGGGTACTCTACCGAAATAAAACCTATACCTAACATTACAAGTCCACCCTTGCATTATTGCAGAAATAACAGTAAAGCATGCTTGCAGACTGTGACTACATGCCTGCCTTTCTTTTTCACTGCAGGGCTATGCGATTGTATTCGTTTACATTTATAGGAGCCTGCTCGCCGACAACAGGCACTTTGTATAGGGTCAATGGAAAGTTGCCAAGTCTGTCTCTGTCCCCCCTCCCAGATATTTACTGTCTCCTACACCCCTGTCTAAAAGCATGAGAGCTTGGGTCTCCACTCTCCTTTAGAGTTGAAAGCTCCATTGGTATTTCTCCTCCATGCCAAAGCACTCTGGAAAAGTAATATGTTCTTGAAAGGTGATATCCTAGGGTTTGTTGGTACAGTTTCAAAATCAAAGATGCAAATAATACGTGAAATATCTGCGGGCATCTATGATGCACTGACTGTGCTGGTTTTCAGTGGCTCTCCATCTTTGAAAATGAGCTGCATGTAAGGCAGCACTTAGTTGTGCAGAATGTTTCTTCTATCACACTAGTTATCCACCTTGAAGTATGCCAGATGTCAGTAGGGAACGTTTAACTCCTAGACTCCTTCTTACGGTAAATGTAAATCCAGTATGGGGTGAGTCACCCCATTGGGGTCAGGGCCGGCGCTAGGCATGGGCAGCGTGGGCGGCTGCACAGGGCCTCGCACTCAGCCCACCAGCATGGGGCCCAGCACAGGTGGTGTGTCCTGTTGTTTCCCTGGCAGCAAGGTGTCGCCTTGCAATTAAGGTCCATTGGAGGGGTCCCCTCCCCGGGCTTCTCAGGGATGATGTCGGGAGGCATAGGGGAGGGAGACGCTCCCTCAATTGTAAGGAGACCATTCACAGACACTGTGGGGGGCCCATTGTCCAGCATTTTGGCGCCCCCACAGTTTTAACTTTTAGACCACAATCAATTCTCACACCTATCGGACTGAAGGTGTGAGAAATGCTTGTGGAGTAAAATTTAAAACTGTGGGGGCACAAAAATGCTGGACAATGGGCCTCCCGCAGTGTCTCTGAATGGTCTCCTTGCAAGGGGCCACTTATCTAAATTAGAGGGGGCCTCGCACGTTCCCTTTTAGCCCAGGACCTCGCAAATCCTAGAACAGGCAATGATTGGTGCATCCCGGCACTGGGGGCCGTTGGGAAAATTAAGCAAGCTATTGCCCAGAGTCGCATGGTGCTGGGCAGACCCCTGCCGCCGCCGGGGATCGAACCGTGTGGCATCAGTCGCCCTAGCCGCGGTGCCACACCTCTTCCCTTTCCCAGTATTTGCTAAACACTGCTCTTTCCTATGTCATTATAAACAGAATAGTTTCTCTCAATCATTGCAAATCATACTTTTCATGCTCGAATACACATGAGCAATTCAGAATGGAATAACTAAACAATCCCTTGCGATTGGTAATGGCTGACAGAATGGAACACTTTTGTACAAAGTGACACATTTTGAAAAGCAACAGTGACACTTTTTCGCTAATAGTGTCCTGGGCATAACATTATTTTTTTAAGGCATTGGTGTCAAACTGGGAGGTAATCCTGCATAACAAAAGATTCAAAATAAAGTACAACTTCAGCCTAATGCAATAGGGTAGCCCCGCAGTTTGTGGATGATAAACGTGCCTCAAATCACAAGTGTAAAATGTGGTTAATTGCGTTTGTGCATTCCTATGTGTAAATTGCACATAATTATCTTTTCGGAAAGGTGCAACTCGTAATCGGGTGCAATTTACACACTCGCTAAATAATCATGGGCCAATGGTTATTAGCTCATGTACAATTTGCAACCTGCAAATTTCAACCTTCTTGTCACCGGGACCAACATGGAAATTTTAATACGAAAATATTTTTCTCCCAGGGTAATCACTCAATAGGAATCAATGAAAGATTGCATAGCATTCTTCGTATTTTTGAGCATCAGAACATGCAGTCTACTTTTTGTGCACACACGGATAAATGTGCATACATGGAAAACCATGTGGTCAATTGACAAAAGTATCAAATTATGGGCCAGATTTATTAACATGCATTGCCAAAGCCAGTACGTTTGTTTCCCTATGTGATTGATAGGCTTTATTTCGATATAAAAATACCATAAAAGCTTGTACAACAAATACAAAATACAACATAACTAGCATCACATTCTAGTTGCGTACAAAAAGTTAAAACAACAGAAAAATATTAAAAACCGTTAAGACCGAATTAAATTGACAAAGAAAGCCTTCTTGCACGAATCAACCATGACCATTTTAAAAATTTTGACACAGCACAAACAATCACAGTAGAAGTGTCAGACATTAAAAAATGCATCGCCACTATGTGCTGACGGGTGCCCAGGAGTCTGCATAAGGGTTTTAGCCACCGGCTCCTGGGTGCACGGTAGTCCGGACATTCAAAAAGTATGTGGGCTACCGACTCTACTCGAGTGGGACAGGACGCACAGAACGGGGAGGATTGATAGGGTAGTTTCCAACGGGCAACTACTTCGCCTACTGGGAGAGTCCCCACTCTAAACTTAAAGTACAAGGTACGGTCAATAGGGGTGGAAATGATATCTAAATAGGGTTCATAAGCCACCACATCTGTAATCCTCACAAAAGCTACAGTTGAATTACAATGTCGTGAATCTAAATGTAGTTTGGAGGAGACCCAGTTCCAATACAGCTTTTTAATCATAGCTTTGGGTGGGGCAGATCTCGATGCCCATGCGTCTGCTAACCCTATCTCCGCTAATAGCCATTTAACATCCCTCAGCCATTTGATCCTAGACCAACCTGCCATGGCCATAACCTCTGATAGTGCTTCCGCAATACCCAGGTAATCAAACTCGGAAACCCTCTCCAATGGATCGGAATTCAAGGCCGGGGGTCGTCCGAGTTTCTTTGGGGGATTCATAACCAGGAACTTAGTTTTATCGGTATTAATTACCAACCCCCACAACAGAAAAAACTCCTGAAAACTGTTCAAAAGACTCTGAAGCCCCTTAGGGGACTTTGAGATAAGAAGAGTATCATCTGCAAAAAGCAGTGTTGGGATCCGTTTGCCCGCCAGAGATGGAGCGTCTAAGGGATTTCTTAGCAAATGCTCAACCACACCGTTTACATAAAGGGAAAACAGGGTGGGAGCTAACACGCATCCCTGACGGACGCCCCTTCCCACTGGGATCCTGTTGGTTTTTTCACCCTTCGTACCCCAACGAACCTGCGCAAAATTTCCAGCATGTAATTTCACCAAGAGAGAAAGAATATACGCGGGCAACCCCAGATCTAACAGAACCCTCCATAACTTCTCCCTAGGAACCAGGTCGAAGGCAGTCTTAAGGTCTATAAAGGCCAAATATAGACTGCCCCCGCCCAGCACCACCCCCTTCCAATGTAGGAGGGTGTTACGGCTGCGGGAAGAATAGGCAATACACTGATCTTCGTTTTAGTGGGGTTTATTTTCGAATATAAGGAGTCTGAGCTTTTCTTCTTGACTAGAGTCTTTTTCCTAGGCGAGCGACTCCTTGCAGTCTTTCTCCTCCCCGATTCGGATGACGATGTCTTCGGGTCTCTGTCTACTCTTCTCCTCGTAACCACCTCGTCCGTCTCCGTCTTGCCGCTCAGGTGGGGTATGTGGGAGAAAAGATAGCACGTATCAGTTTCTTGTCCGGGGCTTTTAGCGTGTTCAAAAGGGAAAGGGAGTGAGGACCAAAACACACGTGGCAATCAAATCCTAAAGCCGATGTGAAGGGGAGAATGTGCTCAGGGAAAGGGTACACCTGGAAGAGGGGGGGGGTCACTCGTTGTAGCTCGGTCCTAGTACGCTAACGTTTTACCCAGCCCCTGAGTTTGTCCCGTACCTGGCTGAGCCATACACCTCCCGCGGGTGTATGGCTGGGCGGCTCGTGGTGTCGGTGGCCTCCTGGCGTCTCGTCTTCTTCCTCCGGTTCTCCGCCTCCGGCTCTCGTCGCGTCCCAAGTCTCAAAACTCCGCTCTCCTCCGTCTCGCACTCCGTCTTCGCTCTCCGCTCTCGCCTCCTTCCTCCTGGTGAACAAGCACACCTCTGATTCGTCTTCTCCGGCATAAAACGATTCCGTCTCCTGCCGTGGCTCCTCCCACTGGCTGTTCCATCCGTCCTTAAAGGGCCAGTGTTCCTCATATAAGTCAATGTCCGTGTCGGGTTTCTGCAGAGGGTATAATGGATGAGAGGTGGAAATGGCATTATGTCCCTTCTTGAGTGGAGAACCGTGGGGTATCCCTAGGCCGTTACATACCTCCCCCTCCGGACACTCACGATCGGTGAGTGGGTGACGTGACAGAAAGTCGGCTCCCACATTTTCACAACCCCTCCGGTGGTGGACAGAAAAAGTATAAGGCTGGAGTGACAAAAACCACCGCAGAACCCTGTCGTTTTTAGATTTATTCCGGGCCATCCATAGCAGAGGAGCATGATCGGTGTAGAGATTAAACCGTCGACCCTCGAGGTAGTACGCCAGTTTTTCAACGGCCCACTTGATCGCGAGGCACTCCTTTTCAATTGTCGCATACTTCAACTCCCTGGGGAAAAGCTTCCTGCTCACGTATAGAATCGGGTGGTCTAGTCCATCGGACCCTATCTGGGAAAGAACTGCTCCAATCCCGTAGTCTGATGCATCCGTGTGCAACGAAAAAGGGCGAGAAAAATCAGGGGACGACAACACTGGTGTCGAAGTAATGATGGTTTTTAGAGTGTGAAAGGCCTCCTGCATCAAGTCATTAGGAAGAACCGGCGAAGATGATTTGCCCTTGTCCTTCAGTGCATCAGTAAGAGGGGCTGCAATATCAGCAAATTGCGGAATAAATCTTCTATAGTAGCCCACTAGCCCTAAAAAAGATCTCATCTCTCTCCTAGTTGCTGGGAACGGGGTGTCAGCAATGGCCCTCACTTTTTCAATCTGTGGCTCAATCAGACCATGCCCCAACACATAGCCAAGGTATTTGACTTTTTGAAATGCCAATTTACATTTTTTTGCATTCACGGTGAGGCCGGCCTTTCTCAGAGTGTTCAGTACTGTGGACAGATGTCGCAGGTGAGACTGCCAATCTGGGCTATATATAACAATATCGTCCAGATAGGCCGATGTAAAATCCGTCAGGCCTGCCAATACTTTGTTCATTAAGCGCTGAAACGTAGCCGGTGCCCCATGTAGGCCAAAAGGCAAGACCGTAAATTCAAAATGGCCCTCCTCAGTTGAGAATGCTGTCTTTTTGATATCCTCCTGACGTAAGGGGACCTGCCAATACCCTTTAGTTAAATCAAGAGTTGAAATATATTTGGCATTGCCCAACTTTTCAATTAATTCATCGACCCTCGGAATGGGGTATGCATCGAAGAGCGAGATTTCATTTAGTGCCCGAAAGTCCATGCAAAACCTTCTACTGCCATCAGGTTTCGGTACCATCACAATGGGGCTGGACCAGTCGCTCTTCGATGGCCGAATCACTCCTAAGCGAAGCATTTCCTCCACTTCCTGTTTAATGGCTGCCCTTCTGGCTTCGGGGACCCTGTAGGGCTTAATCCTAACCTTTTTGCCAGGAGGAGTGTCAATGCAATGTTCCGCCATAGAGGTCCTCCCCGGCCGGCTGGAGAACACATCTTGAAAGGGGCCCAGAGTCATCCTCAGTTCTGACTGTTGACGGTCTTGCAATTCCTCATTATGCACAAGGAGGTCAATGGTAGAGCTATCTGACCCAGCTCCCACAGCCATGTGAATCTCGGCAGGAGGCGGCCCTAGCCACTTTTTTAAAAGATTAATGTGGTAAGACTGCAGTTTGCTCGGAGCCACTTGTAGTCTATAACTAGTGCGCCCAATGACCTCCACCACTTTATATGGGCCCATCCACTCGGCCTTAAATTTGTGTGTGGAAGAGGGCAAAAGAACCAACGCCCAATCCCCCACTTGAAGTTGCCTCCACTTCTTGCCCCTGTCATAAGCACGTTTCTGGTTGGTTTGGCTAACCAAAAGGTGGTCCCTCGCCAGCTCCCTCACCTTACCCAGATTGGATTTCAGCGCCGTTGCGTAATCCAGTGTCGCTGTAACTTCTTCATATTGTTCATTGACCCAAGCATCCCTGGTCATTTCTAGCAAGGAGCGAGGTTGGCGGCCGTACAGTAACTCAAAAGCCGACACGCCCAAGCTACTCTGTTTTTGAACCCTAATTGCATATAACGCAAGCGGAAGCATCTTGTCCCAATCGGAGCCACTAACTTCCATCATTTTGCGGAGAGTAGATTTAATAGTACGATTGTAACGTTCCACCAGTCCGTCCGTCTGAGGGTGGTAGACTGAGGTCCGAATCTGGTGGATGTGCAACGTACTACAAATTTCCCTCATCAATTTGGAAACGAATGGCGTGCCCTGGTCGGTCAGAATTTCTTTAGGGAAACCGACTCTGCTAAACAATTCGATCATTTTGTCCCCAACCTGTTTAGAATTGGCAACCGACAAGGGAAAAGCTTCTGGGAACCGCGTGGCATAGTCAACCACGACCAAGATGTGCTGAAACCCCTTCTTCGTTTTCGGCAAAGGACCAATCAGGTCCATGCCGACCCTCTCGAACGGCTTTCCTATAACCGGCAAGGGTTGCAATGGCACAGCGGGGGGTCTAACCATATTCATCCGCTGGCAAATATCACATTGTCGGCAGAATGACTCGGCGTCTTTATAAATGCCGGGCCAGAAAAACTGTCGTAGGATGTTCTGGGTTGTCTTTTCAGCGCCGGAGTGGCCGGCAACAAGGTGACTGTGCGCAAAAAAAAGAACCTGGTCTCGGAACGCGACCGGTACTAAAAGTTGGGCAGGGTCACCTTCACACCCTATCCTATATAACAGATCATCCTTAATGAAGAAGCCAGGAAATTTTTGTGACCCCACCTCCCTTTGGTGTGCCTGTTCCCATGCATTCATGAGCGTTGGGTCACTAATCTGTGCGAATTTGAAGCTCTTATCCATTACCCATGGGTCATGAGGAAGAACCGCATGTACCGTTCCTGTGTGTACTCCAGTGGATCCAAACCCTCTAGACCCCCTGTCGGTGTCGTCTAATTTTTCCACTTCCTTCAATTCCGTGCAGGCTATCCTCTCACAAATCAGTTGTGCAATTCTATCCCCTCGTGTTACCTTAAAGGGGTCAGTCCCAAAGTTAAAGAGGAGTACGGCTACGTTACCCCTGAAATCTTCATCTATAACCCCCGCCCCTACGTCAATAAAATATTTCGCTGCTAAGCCTGACCGGGGGGCTATCCTGCCGTAGGATCCTGGGGGGACGGCAATTTGTAAGTCTGTTTGTATCACTGCTTTCTCTTTACTTGGTATCACGTAATCGTAGGCGCTACAAAGATCATACCCTGCTGCCTTAGCTGAACCCTTTTTGGGAGAACTCGCATACTGAGTTAGTTTCACAAAACTAAGGGAGTGTATTTTAGGCTGGACCATATGGTCTACTTCAACTTCTCTGTTCTGACCGTGTTTTTCTAATTTGTCTTTGAACATGTTTAAGAAGCCAGGGTTGTCCGTCCCTATTATTAGGTCTTCCGGTAAACTGTCCATCACGCCTACTCTTACTTCGGGTGAGGTTCCTGCTGATGAGACAATGACAATGTTAGCGATTGGGTATGGTCTGATATCACCATGAACGCATTTAATGTTAACCACCCCTTTCGTAATGTATTGATTTGGATTTACATATGATGACTTGATCACAGATTGTCGACATCCCGAGTCTAGTAATGCCAACAAAGGGAACCCATTGGCAGTAACACTTACTCTAAAGGAGCCGCCGAGTTCAGCTGAAAACAGTACTGCCTTGGGGAGGTAGCCGACCTCCATCGGTTCGTCTTCGTGTCGTTTTTTTGGGCACATCCTCGCAATGTGACCCCATTGGCCACATTCAAAACATTGTGGTCCGGAAGTGATATTGTTGTCAGTTCTCCATGTTCGAGGGCGTGGTGCCTCTCTTACTCGTGGAACAATTTTTTCCGTTCTTCCTATTATCATATTTTTTTTCTCTCGTTCCTGTTCGAATGGAAAACCTTTTGGTTGAGCCCTTGAAAAAGATGAAGCCATTTCTACTGCTTGGGCAGTTGTCAAACTATGATGTTGTCGTAGCCATTTTTGGGTGGCATATGGGAGGGCTTCTAAGAATTGTTCTAAATAAATACGGTCGAGTATTTCTTCCTTGCTGCTAGTAGCGGGGGTTAGCCATTTGTCCGCGGCCATTTTAAGACGGACAAACAATGTCTTAGGGTTTTCTCCTACCGATCCCCTTTCTTTTCTAAACTTTATCCTGTATGCTTCTGGGTCCAATCCCAAATGATCAAGAATTATTCTTTTTATCTCCGCATATGTAGTGTTACCTGTAGGATTAGCCACTTGATAAGCGGCTTGTGCTTCTCCTCCTAATAAGGGTGCCAAAAAAAACGGCCATTTGGTCACTGGCCAACCACAGGCTCGGGCGGCCCGTTCAAAATTTAACAAAAATGCATCCGGGTCTTCTCCGGTTCGGTATTTTTGCAAAGACACAGCGGGCGTTCCATGTGTTACTGTTCTCTCCGTGGTTCCATCTCTTGCTACGGGATCAGTCCATGGTTGTCCCGGTCTCTCTTCCAGGGTTTTTTTGATGGCTTCTCTATCGGCTTGTGCCGAGTTCAAGTGTTGTTCTAACACCCACTCAAGTCGTTCTTGACCTTTTACTAGTTGGTCTACAATCGTTTCCATCTTTGTTCCACAGATGGTGCCTATGCCCGCATTCTCCACCACTGTTACGGCTGCGGGAAGAATAGGCAATACACTGATCTTCGTTTTAGTGGGGTTTATTTTCGAATATAAGGAGTCTGAGCTTTTCTTCTTGACTAGAGTCTTTTTCCTAGGCGAGCGACTCCTTGCAGTCTTTCTCCTCCCCGATTCGGATGACGATGTCTTCGGGTCTCTGTCTACTCTTCTCCTCGTAACCACCTCGTCCGTCTCCGTCTTGCCGCTCAGGTGGGGTATGTGGGAGAAAAGATAGCACGTATCAGTTTCTTGTCCGGGGCTTTTAGCGTGTTCAAAAGGGAAAGGGAGTGAGGACCAAAACACACGTGGCAATCAAATCCTAAAGCCGATGTGAAGGGGAGAATGTGCTCAGGGAAAGGGTACACCTGGAAGAGGGGGGGGGTCACTCGTTGTAGCTCGGTCCTAGTACGCTAACGTTTTACCCAGCCCCTGAGTTTGTCCCGTACCTGGCTGAGCCATACACCTCCCGCGGGTGTATGGCTGGGCGGCTCGTGGTGTCGGTGGCCTCCTGGCGTCTCGTCTTCTTCCTCCGGTTCTCCGCCTCCGGCTCTCGTCGCGTCCCAAGTCTCAAAACTCCGCTCTCCTCCGTCTCGCACTCCGTCTTCGCTCTCCGCTCTCGCCTCCTTCCTCCTGGTGAACAAGCACACCTCTGATTCGTCTTCTCCGGCATAAAACGATTCCGTCTCCTGCCGTGGCTCCTCCCACTGGCTGTTCCATCCGTCCTTAAAGGGCCAGTGTTCCTCATATAAGTCAATGTCCGTGTCGGGTTTCTGCAGAGGGTATAATGGATGAGAGGTGGAAATGGCATTATGTCCCTTCTTGAGTGGAGAACCGTGGGGTATCCCTAGGCCGTTACAGAGGGCCAATCTAAAGGCCTGTTCAATGGTTCCGGTGCCAGAACGGAATCCGGCTTGGAGGTCCGACAGAATGTGATTGTCGTCCACCCACTGGAGTACCCTTCCCAGAATCACCTTTCCTGCCACTTTTTGGGAAGAGTCAATAAGACTAATTGGCCTGTAGTTGGCAGGGTTGTCCCGACACCCCTTTTTGAATATCAGGACAACCTCTGCCCCCTTCCAAGATTCGGGTAAGGGCGCACCTTTACTAATGGCATTTAACAGTGATGAAACAATCTTCCCCCACACCTTGGGGTTTGCCCGTAGTAGGTCTCCCGGTATCCCATCGGGCACAGCTGCTTTCAAGGGCACCAAAGTCCTAATTACATCTTCCACCTCTCTAGCAGTGAAGGGATCATACTCAGGACCCCCTGGGCAGGCAGCCAGAGAGAGTGTGGTGTAGGTAACCGACTCAATAGAGGTATAGAGAGACGAGAAGTGGTTGAACCAGCTCTGGGCAGGGATGTTACACGGCATCAAGGTGCTAACTGGCCTATCCCTAGATCTTATAAGGTTCCAGAAGCTTCTAGCATCCCTCTCCGAGCTTGCTTTCCTGAGATCCGACCAGAACCTGTCCTCCCATTCTCTCTTGGCTGCAGAGGTGATCTGCGAGTACTCTTTCCTTGCCAATCTTATGGCAGCCAAGGATTTACTTTTAACCGTACCAATCAGAGAATTTTTCTTCTCCCTACATTTTTTGGTGTACCAGCCATGTGAGTTCAACATGTTCTCACTCTTCACGGCTCTAGGGGCCTTGCTTGGGAGATGGAAAAGCTCACTCAGAGCCTTAGTGGTGACGCAAAATAGCACTGAGACTTCCTCAGGCTGGGGAATCATTAAGTCCAGTTGGGACTGTGCAGTATCTAAGAGTGCCGCAATAGCTGACACTTTCTTTTCATCCATAATAAGCTTACTCCATTTTAGGCGTCTGCCACAATTAGAAGGATATACTTCCTGATGGGCAGACGCCAAATGGGGCATAAGCATCCCCGGGTTCCCCATCCACAGTGGACGGAGGGCAAGAGAAAGGGGATTGTGATCACTCTCGACTGAAGGGAGTACCTCCATGTCCTGCAGATAACCCCAGAGTTTTACGTCAAGGAGGATGTAGTCTATCCTGGACGTATGGACAATCCTGTTGTAAGTATGGGCTCCAGATGGATCCGAGGTCGTCCTTCCATTCACCGCCCTAAGGGCAAATTCTATACTTAAGGAGTAAATTTGAACCGCCACTTGGGACCACCTTCTAATGGGAGGTAAAGATAGGGCAGGTATTCCTCTCCTAGTGTCTTCATCAGCAGTCCCCAAAGTGTCCTCCAGTCCAAGGGGCTCAAACGTACAGTTAAAGTCCCCTGCGACCAGGACATGAGAACTATTTGTACCCTGCCTGAGCATGGATTGCAACTCTGTCACTATGGGCGAACATGAACCTCCCTTCATGCTCCTAGTGTAGGGTCAGCCCTCTCCTGAGTCCCTTGAGTGATATACTCAGAAGATCTAGCGAGTTTGACTCTCGCTGAGTAGCTTGGCAACCAAGTGAAATGGCGACCCATATGAGGAGGCCTCCTGAAGGGCGGCCCCTCCCGGAAAGAGGTGGCAGTGCTGGTAGGAAGAAAGAAGAATAGCCTACCTTGTGGCAAATCTCCCTGCTCCAGGTTTCTTGGAAGATACAAATAAAATAGCCTTCCACAAAGGTATTCCATTCCGGTACAGCCAGGTTCCTCGAAATACCCGCAACGTTCCAGCTGAGAATCCTTATAACTGGATCCGTCACAGCAGGCTCGCTATAAGGTACGAGGTTGGGGACCCGCTCCCCCTCAGGGAGAATCCGCGGTGTACTTACTCCTTGCTTGATCTCAACACCCTGATTGGCATCCCGTCCTTGGGACTACATATGGCTGGAGGGGATATCAGACTGGTATTAGTAATCTCCAAGACATAAGGCTCCTTCCAAAGACCCGGACCCGGGAACAAGGGAACCACCCAGGGGAAGGTATTGTATCAGTATCCTGGCAGCCTCCCATATGACCCCAGCCATGCAGCTGGCTGGTAAGGCATAGGGTAGGAATCATTCCCAGGGAGGGTAAAATTACACCTCCCTCTTCCAACCGAGTTAATGCTATAATAATTGCCTGCTGATCTCGGGTAGAATTAGGACAAATCTACCACTCCAATGCCAGCACCACCAATCCCTAGGTTCTGATTGCAAATTATCTGGGCAACCCTATCATCCTTAAAATTAACCACCACACAATCTCCCTCAAAGCGCTTATTCCCATGGCCCACCCACCCTACCCTTCTAACACCCAAAATCAACCCATCTATTTCCCTGGGCAGGGGTCTATTTATCCTTAACCAGTGCATAGTTTTGTTTTTTAACATCTGGTAGGATTCTGGCTGCCCAGCCAACAAGGGTGGTACGTTAGTGAGAACAGCAACGTAAGGGTGGCAGTCAGGGGGCAAATTCATGGGTGGTATTCTGGGGGCCTCTTCGGGAGGAGGTACATCGGGCTGGATAATAACAGTTGGAATGGTACTAGTTCTTCTAGATTGGACTAGCTCAGGACCTTTACCAGTTCCAGAATTTCTTGAGTTAGCAGGGCCCCTTTTGCCAGTAGCCTCGGAACGTGCGGACTTCTTAGGATCAATATTTGTGGCCCTTGGAAGATCTGGGTATTTAGTAGTGTGTTTAGTAACCAGCCCAAGGTTCCGGTTGTCCCCATTGGTGGAAGCAGCAGGTAGAGCTTGAGCCTCTGCCGCTGGCACCCCTTCGACCACTCAATTTATATTAGATAAATCCTGAGGGGTAATAAAGGTCGCCCTAGCAGTAAGTCCCCCCCCTGGGTCTTCATCCCTAATCCTAGAATGTAGTTTGATTAGAGATTTGGTGGAGAAGAAGTTATCTAGTGTCGCTTGTTCAAAGCTGTCCAGCCGCTCCGCCAACCTTTTAACTCTCTCTACAACCGGAGACAATAGAGATTTCATCATCCTCTCTATCTGAGCAATCAGGGGGATCTGGGGGTGTGTGAGCTCGGCAGTATCCATGGCCAAGGCAGCGTGTGGTTTTGCTGGTAACACGCCGAGGGACACCCCCCCCCCCCAAGTCGCCCTGCGGACGATCTACGCCTGCCCCTATCGTCTTTTGGATCACTCCCACCCTAGTGCCAAGTTTCCTGATCTTCCTATGGGGGTTAGGATGACGACCTTTGCGTGGGCTAGCAATTCTTTTCCTTTTGGTGTGGACCGTTCTGGCTACTGTCCGTGGTAATAACACTGGTGCAGAAGGGGATTCTCCGTGACTAAAAATGGTATTAGGGGCAGGCGTGGGGACTGGGACATTAGTAGACCTCTCAGCCCGGGCTTCATCTTCGATAGGTGGGGCTGAGTCGGTCATACACTCCACCCTATCAGAACTAGGCATCAAAGCAGCAGCCATTGACTTATCCACGAGTGAACAAGCATTCGGTACAGAGTCGATTGCCCGAGTTGGAGAAAGGACCGGTAGCGGGAAACCCAGGGACGGCCGCTTCTCTAAGGGGTGTTTAAGGAGTTCAACAGATAGCCTCCGCTCCGCGAGTCTCTCCGCTAGGGCAATTTCTCTGTCTATCTCACGGGTAGCCCTAAGAAAATATTTATCTAGTGGACCTTGTATTGCAGCCCCTACCATAGGAGGTAAGGGATTTGGTGAATGCATTGACATGTTTAAACAAGCTAAGTATGGTGGGGTCTATCGAAATCACAAAATACCACAACACAGGGAGGCACATCAATATAAATTACTTATAGTGCTAACAGTTTGTATAACTCAAAAGGGTAATAACTCACAGCAGCAGGACGAGACAATGGCAAAAAATCTGAGCCACAAGTTAGAGGGTAGGCCCAGCCCAGCCTCCTACAGCCCCTGACGGCCACAGACGGCCCGCCCTTGTCCCGGGCTACTCCCGGGACGCTCCCGCGCAGCAGTAGGCTCTGCCTGCTATAAGGAGAGGAAGAGTGGTCAGGGGGTGGGGCAGGCAGGGATAGCGGACCAGATGGTGCTAATTGGTCATACAGGGACTCCTGGGAGATGGAGTCCCTGTAGTAACGCTCGCAGCCCTGCTGCCGAGTTCACCCTCGCCTCTCCTGACCAGAGCGCCTCTGTGCTAGTCCGAATGCAGGCTTTGGCAGTGACCAGGGAGCGCGTAGCGGGGCCCGCGAAGCGGGTCCGTCGAGCAGTGCCACAAATCCTCGGTCAAACAACAGGCGGTGATCTGATACAGTTATTCCTCCTTTCCAACCAGGATCAGTAACATGAAGTCTCCCACCGTAGCGCTAAAGGCAGGGATTTTAGTTCCTTCGTGGTCTGGGGGCGGGGCAGGCAGGGAGAGCGGACCAGGTGGTGCTAATTGGTCATACAGGGACTCCTGGGAGACGGAGTCCCTGTAGTAACGCTCGCAGCCCTGCTGCCGAGTTCACCCTCGCCTCTCCTGACCAGAGCGCCTCTGTGCTAGTCCTAATGCAGGCTTTGGCAGTGACCAGGGAGCGCGAAGCGGGACCGGCGAGCAGTGGCACAAATTCTCGGTCAAACAACAGGCGGTGATCTGATACAGTTATTCCTCCTTTCCAACCAGGGTCAGTAACATGAAGTCTCCCTATGTGAGATCTATTGGCTTTGCCAATGTCTTTTACATATGTTGCACAGCAGCACATCATGTGCAACATGGCTTAAAGTGAAGTAAAAAGTGAAATGAGGTAGCCAGACACACTCAACACACACAACACACGCGCACACACGCAGCACGCACGCAGCACGCACGCACGCACACGTGCACACGCACATGCACGCATGCACGTACACCCACACATGCACGCACACACATACATACACACACTCGGGTGCTGGGTCTCACCACCCTACAGCCGGCCCTGAACACTCTAATGATCATTTCTCACCTTTGGAAAATTCCCCGGAAATAATAATCCACTTTGGCACGTCAGACATGCTATTGCTATGATGTAATAATTTATATTTATTCTTTTAAAGAAACATTTTAAAACTTTTGCGTACATTTACTAACAAAGTACCGCCAAATTGAAATGCCAGATACATACATACTGTATTGATCTCAGTGTTTGTACAGACATGAAGGCGTCTCTGCTTCCATCATATGCGAGACATTGAAGCTAAAAAACAGCATGTTTGTCTGCCTTTTTCAGCTTCAGCTATTAGCAAAAGTACTTGGAGAACCAAAGCCTCAATTAGTTGTCGAATGTGCTCATTTTGTGCCTTGCGTAATGTAATTTATGTTTTCTCAGTTCCACATTCAACATTTGCTTAATTTTTCCTTTTTTCTTTTTTTTTACCATGTTTACTATCTTCCATGGGTGATTTGTTTCGGAATGACTATTTAGGATATGAATTTTTTAGTGGGTACCGGCCTATAGATTCTGGTGGGTTACATTTTGAGTGCCTCTCGATCGATCATTTGCTCGCCTGGGATGTGCTTGCCTGGAATAAGGTCGATCTGTTCCTGACATAATTTTGATTTTATAGTGGGTTGCAGACAGGTTTTTTGTAATTCAGGTAGGAAAAAGCTATGTATGTCTTCAATACACTTTTAAATTTCTGTGATTTTCAAAGCTGCATATTCTTGCTGGAAAATGTTTTTCGTAATTTAGCGGTTTGGACAGAGGAGCGGGTTACCCCATGTTATTTTCTTGTATGAAGTAATAGTCAGTTATGGTGCTAATCTAGAATTGAGTGTACATTGTCCTCCTGCGTAAATGAATCAGAACTTTCCTTGTCCTTCTGCCCAAGTTCAAAGCTCTTTTAACTTCCAAACTCACAGCGTTGAAAAGCACTTCAATGTACTACCTGCAGATCAGTCCAACTAGAAGTCTTCCCCTGCCATCTGACTGTTTCCTTACTGTTATCCATTCACCATCCTTAACTAAACTACTACTAAACAACATCAGGCTCCTGAGCCCTTCTTTCCAATTGGTATAACTAGCATTCCTCATGGTCCTTTCTCAGTTTCTCAAAAAAACTTACATAGTCCTTCCCTCGCCTATATTTGACAAACAACCACCATGGGCATAAATTAGTCCCAGGTGTTTCCCCTAATAATGCACGTGGTATCCTCCTTGTAACATGGAGACGTAATTTCGTATTTTAACAAAGTAACCTGCAAAGTATTGTGTCATGTAAAAAGCAACTTAATAGAAAGTGAAAAGACTCCTGCAAGCCATGGGTCAATCTTTCAGCTTGTGCGTTAACTTTTGGGTGATATCAAGCCATTATCTTATATTTAATCTCTATCTGCTGCAGAACAACCTGCAACATTTATGATGTGAATTAAACACCATTATTATATTTTACCTCTTTTGTTACATCCCCGTTAAAATTATCATCCTACACACACTCTAGAGTCTTAGTTGTCACACTACTATTCTCACCACTAGCTGCTTACAAAAAAACAATGAATTTTTTGTGTGAAACTAAACTCTGTTAAGGTCCCTGGTACATTTTCACAAAAGAATCTAGCATAATACAAAGTTTAGCTGATTTGTCACTTTTACTACAAACTACAATCACAAATAATCCAGTCAATCTCCAAACCAGTTCCTGGTCACCATAAAATGTTCATTGACCCTGTGCCACACTCTTGACGTTACTAAATAACCTTCATCACATAACTTGATATATTTAATAAGTAAAATTCAAGGATAGATGATTGCGTGCCTCAAAACTAGCCCTCCACCCTCCAGTGCCAACCACCAGATTGAATGGCCTCTTTCAGCAGCTGTCAACATTCTCAAGCCAAATTACACCATCCATGCCTTATTACCCTGTCTTTTGGTGAGTAGAACACGTGATCTGTAGCTGCTGGCATCCACACAAATTTCTGAAAGTCTGACAGATTTGATATAGAATGTAAGATTACTACAAAACTACTAAACAACAGAATAGATCTGGATGCCAAGGGTTTAAAAGTCCATTACAAAACAACCATGACTGAAGTCGCTGACGATATCAACCCACTCACATAAAGCAGACAGAAGAACCTTTCCTCTTTGAATTACTTCTCAAAAGAACTACATCAAGAGAGGAACCTTGTTACAGTATAAGAGCGAATATTGAGCCAAAACCCTTCTACATTGAACCAGGAAACTCGAAGATCCAAACAGAAGGCATACGACTATCACATATTTGAGGCTGACCTATTATTCATCAAATATTGTCATACGGCTTATACTTTCCCAAGTAACACTGCACATTTGTTCGACAACATAACCATCAGAACTGTGCAAGACTGATTCCCTGCACACCATCTGGATATGTTGGCTAAAGTCCTGCTAGCTCACAGTGCACCATCTGTACCCCTAACCTTACAGGGTAACAAATGAATGTACACGAAACAACAGTTTAAATGGGGGTCTAAGGGCAGGATTAACGAGCAGCAAACAGACACATGCCCCAACAGTACGTTATAATAACAAAAGAGTGTCTGAGGGTCAGAAACAGGAAACTCAAACATATAAGACGACCAAGGCACAACTAATATATGACCAAAAGGTGAAATAAAGTGTATTGATGTGTGTATAAACACTACATCTCTAGGGTGAGGAAAAAATACCCATCAGTTCCCGCTCTGTACCGTTTTTTTCATCATATGGGTTCTCCTTATACCCAGGAGAAAGTGCTGTCTGTCACTAGGTGTTCACGTGACAGATGCTCAACCATTGAGAAATATGTGTGTAAATGGATGATACAAAAATTAGTGTCTCGATGGGTAACTGATTTGCAGTGCAAGAGTGAAAAACGTGAGAAGTGAGGTATGTAAAATTGGATAGAAATGAGTAGAAGGAAACGTTTTTAATAATGTCTCTCAATTCTTCCAACACTTAAAAACAATGTGAAATACCAACAGATTTACCAAAATATCTGTTTGCAGGGAAGGTCAACATGTTTCAGCATTTGTGGCAATTGTGTTCAGCCACTGCTTTCTTCAGGACCAGTATGTTTGCTACTGCAATATTCAATAATAATAAAAATGTATGTCACCTGCAGAATCCAGGTCATACTAAATATCCTCCAGAACACTGAAGAATCGTTGTGTCAGGGCAAGGATACATGGAGAATCAAGAGAAAGAAGTGGACAAACATCAACAGATTGTTATAACACATAGTACATCTTGTGCAATGTGTCAAAAGGTATGGTCACTAGACCATTACTTAAGAAAAATCGCTTACCTATTAGGTAGGAGGATAATGCATCACCCCACCTGGCTGCACCTCAGGTAAGTGGAGCACCACTCTAGTTAAAACAATAGAATCAGTCAATCAATATGTATAAGCCTCTTCTAGTATCAATTAAAAGATGGTAAGTGTTGATACTTCATGATAGGAATTGATACTACCATTATTAATAACCATGTGGAGAATAACACTCATGGGCTGCTATAATAGAGCCATGAGCCATTCTCATTATCGTTCTTACTTTTTCTTGAGCTCAATAGTATCACTACTACCATGAGCCACATTTATTCACTCTGTTTTATTCGTTTTTACTGTCATAAGTAACAATAAAATAGATGCCTTCATGTGAATAAATCCTTCTGGCTATAAATCCATTATAGAACGCGAGTCCTTCCTCAATTTTGACAATGTGAATGTAAAATAAAACATGGTGTTTCACATCAGTGCCGGTAACATCAAAAAAGGCACTTCCGCCGAAACGCGTCTGTTGCTGTAAATAATAAAAAGAACTTGCATTTCAAGCTGCCCGGAGTGCGGTTTTCTTTGTGCACGTCAAGTGCAAACTTGGATTTGAGCATAATATTGAAAGCGGAGTCTGCAACCGCTTCACCTGCACCCGCCCGCGAGTGCCTCCCGTTTTTTCATTGCGGAAATCGGAGCTGGTTTGTCAAGGAGGCACCTCCGGAAAGTGTGAATTTCCTGCACTACAATACCATGTTGTGTGCGGAACTTCGTGCCGAGAGAAGGAGAAGAATCCTCAGCGCTTGAACATTCTGCATGAAGACGCCACCTTCGGTGAGTCACGCACACCAGCGCATTGCGTATACTCTGATTGCATGAGTATTTAAACAGTATTGTCGGCAGAGCTATCTGGGCAGCTTTACAAATTGCAAGCACAGTGGCTTTGACGGCTGTCAAAGCTACTTACAGCCAGAAACTTTACCATGGCACAAGCCATGTTCTGTGAACAAGAGCGTTGAGAAGCAGCTAAGGGCATGTTCAAAAGGCAAGACACGAGACAAGCCCATACTGCTGCCAGCAGCCAGGAACTACCTAAGAACAAAGTAACTGAAATTATGACAAAATTAGAGCGTCTCTATGAGCGAGAAACACGCAAATGGTGGGAGGCCACCAGCTTACAAAAGTATATTGATGATCAACGTGTCCCCAGAGGGCTGAGGGTATATACTGTGCCTTCTTATGAAAATCCGGACCCACAGCTATTAACTGATTGGGCAGAACACACTGCGCAATACTGCAGAGGAACACTTGGCATACTGGTGAAGTATGCGTGGAGTGATAGAGATAAAGCCCTTCAAGAAACTAAAGAACTAGAAGGAGATTTGTCTAAGGAAGATCTAGACAAGAAACTCTTGGATGACATGATGGGCCAAATGAAATCACGATTAACCAAATATGAACAAAAGATCAAGTCACGAAAACAAGAAAAATTTGCACGTGACGAAAATGATTACTTGCAGGGAAGAGTTCTCACCTTCGCCCGCAAGTTTGATGGACCCAGAAAGGAAGCAAATCAACGATCCAAACAAATCACTACCAGAGTGGAAACCTCTGAATCGGTAGTTACCGAGAATGAGTCGGGAGATGAAGAGTCAGGCATAAGAGCTGAAGGGAGTAAAACACCTACTCATTTTCACGACGAATTCAAGATTATCCGACAGTCGTGGCTCCGGGGGGGGCAAAAACAAACCCCCGGAAGGAGGCGCAGTAAAACCCGTAGAGGCGTGGGAGGCAGGCAGAGGAAGAGGCCGAACTCGAAGCTGGGCGAATCGCAAGAAGAACATGAACAGGCAATAATAGCATCTAATTTGACAGTAGTCAACCTCACAGAAAGGACCCTTACTGAAGTGGAACATAAGATACTCACAATGGGATTAACATTCTGTCCCAGCAACCGATTGGAGTATACACAAGTACGCATAGACCTATTTAGCTTTGTCCGGAAGCTTAAGCTCCACAAATATTTCAAAACCAGATCACATTTGAAAGAACGTAAGGGGAACACCGTGCGGATGACTGCAACTGACGCCCTCACTGGGAGAGATCTGACCGCAATTGAGTGTCTGGAAGAATTGAGATCTGAAATTGCCGGTGAACCAGTGCACGGAATTCCAGACTTTCCAACGACAAATGTAGGTGTGGAACAGGACAGAGAAGAGAGTCCATTCAAACCTAAGTCTCTGTTCAACCCGCAAATGCCACCCGATGCAATTGACATTTTTTCTGATGCGATGACTAATGACCTCCTCAAGTTCAGAAGGAGACCCAAACAACATCTATGCTCGGGCAATCTAACGAAAATGGAGAAACAAGCATTACAGCAATTAGTACAAGACCAAACGTTCGTCATAAAACCCTCAGACAAGGGGGTAACGTAGTACTACAAACAAGGGAGGCATATTGTGAGGAAGCACTTTGACAATTGAATACGGACTGTTATTTAAAAGTCACAGCCAAGGAGTATCAGACCAGCATCTTGGAGTATGACAATCTGATTGCCAAGTGGTATATTAAAAACATGTTAGGTCCGGAAGAACACTTGTTTTTACGAAGTTCGAACCCGGTAACACCAACTTTCTATCATATACCTACACTGCATAAGGACGACAAACATCCGCCTGGCAGGCCTATTGTTTCTTCCATGAATGGATTAACCGAGCATCTATCTATGTTCATCGATCACATTTTATCTACATGGGTACTTCAACTGGACTCTTACATTAGGGATACCCAAGACTTTTTAAACCAAATAGAGAACATCGAATGGGACCCTAGTTATCAACTTATGGTTTTAGACATTGCCAGTCTATATACATGCATAAAGCATGAGGATGGTATATCAGCGGTAATGTCTTTTTTAGAAAGACGACAATTGAGGTACTCAGCACATACTACCATGCTTATTGAGTATATCGAGTTTTGCCTAACCCATAACATCGTTCTATTCGGAGACCAATACTACAGACAACTTACTGGGACGGCGATGGGTACCTGCTTTGCCCCCAGCTATGCGAACTTGTTCGTTGGCTGGTGGGAGGAGCGGGTGCCCAGAACCTACCACAGCGAATTCAACTCAGGACAGGTCATAAAGTGGTATCGGTATATCGATGATCAATTCATCATCTGGCAGGGAAATATAGAGTCAGCTAATCGATATATCGATCTCCTCAACAACAATCAAGTCAACCTTAGATTCTCGGGCACAGTTAGTCCAGTGGCAGTGGACTACCTGGACCTGAGGATCTATGTTGAGGAGATGACCCTACAAACCACTCTTTTCCGCAAATCAACGGCAGGCAACTCAATACTCTTTGCCAGCAGCAGCCATCCACCTAAACTCATCCAAAGCGTTCCCTATGGGAAATTGCTTAGGCTGAGAAGAAATTGTTCTAAAGATCATGAATTTGAGAAGGCTGCAGCAGCAAGCATTGCAAGATTTAGAGTCAGGGGATATGATTCAGCTACCCTTGACACTACATTACATAAAGTGAGAGGAGTACACAGAAAGCAATTGCTCACTGGCAGCAAGAGGGCCTCAGATGATGTGGGTAAGTTCCGGATGGTAACTCCCTACTCAGCTGAGGCGAGTTATCTCAAGAAAATGCTACGAAAAAACTGGCCCATCCTTCTAGCAGATACTATGATTGGTATGGACGTTCCACCTCAACCGCTGGTTACTTTTAAAAGAGCGAGATCCCTGCATGATATCTTGGTCAAAAGTCATCTTGACAAACTGCCTGGGAAAACAAGTGGCCTAAAACAGATGATGGGCTTCTTTCCATGCAGTAAATGCAAGGCCTGCGCAAACAGTAGGAGGGTGTTGACATGCAAAATACCAGATGCAGGAATTAACACCAAAAAGATAATGAAGTTTATCACCTGCACAACACCCTTCGTCGTATATTGTTTGATGTTCCCCGTGCGGTCTCCGATACATTGGGAGTACCGTTAACCCAGTACAAATGCGGGTGTTAGAACATATGCGGGCCATCGATAAAAATGATCAGGCATTGCCTGTTGCGCGCCATTTTGCAGATAAACATAGTAGAGACCGCAACCAGCTACAATATTTTGGTTTGGACTCTGTAGCTCAGAGTCCAAGGGGTGGAGATAGACTGAAGAAGTTGCGCAGGTTAGAATCACGCTACATCATCGACCTGCACACCAAACACCCGTATGGTTTAAACTGTGGGGAGGAACTGACAGTCCACATAGACTAAAAACTGAAGTAAAACCACAGTATAGGAGGCTTTCGACATTAGATGTCTCATTTTGAACTTTTATCATTGGTTTTACACCATGTTTCATAATAGAACTACAAAATATGAAAACGGGGTGTCCAAAGATAGGTTTTGACTAGAGCATCTTAGATGAATGAATTATTGTCTTTGGGTCCATTTTCTGAGGGTCCCAAGGGCCCTGATTTGTATATAGTAGTAATGAATTGAGAAATATACTAATGTACCAATATTGGATATTTGATATTTGATGTTTTGCCTTGTTTTGACATGCACCTAGATTAATTTTTGTATAATTATACAGCAATATGTTCACGCATTCCAATTGTTTATGATTAGTTACAGCCTATCCCGATCCATGGTGTGATTGGGATTGTATATGGAAGGATACTAGCCGATCCATGGCTCTATTAGCAAAGTTTTCATCTATGGTGAAATATAGCAATATATGGTATAACATTATGTGGTTAACTAATGTTGCTTAACTCTGATTCAGAAACGTTATTTATTTAAATAATGAATCACGAAACACCTTTCAGATGATAAATTGTCAAATAACTGACAATTTGTACATACATTACAATATGTCACAAAATGGCGCCCACGTTAGAAGTGGAACGCGAGTCCTTCCTCAATTTTGACAATGTGAATGTAAAATAAAACATGGTGTTTCACATCAGTGCCGGTAACATCGAAAAAGGCACTTCCGCCGAAACGCGTCTGTTGCTGTAAATAATAAAAAGAACTTGCATTTCATGCTGCCCGGAGTGCAGTTTTCTTTGTGCACGTCGAGTGCAAACTTGGATTTGAGCATAATATATATATATGTATATATATAAAATACCATTCTTCAAATTACCATGCGGAAGCCCCAACCACGCCGCTATTGTTTATGCTATTGTAATTGCTCTGTTGTCAAGCAGCCAAAACAAATAACAACATCATGTGTGATGAGCCTAGACCTTGTACAAAATGTTCAAGGTATTCTGATTGAGTGCCTTCAGAGTGGTAGGGTGAGCAATACTGAGTTTAAAGAATATCATCCTGTATGTGTGCGCAAATTAATGTGTGTCCAATGTCATTGTGTTTAGAGAGAGAAGGCAATTTAATAACATGAGCATGTATAATAGCATTTCTTAACTGTACCTATCCGACAATATGAAATTAACATGGCCAAAAACAACCCCAAGAAACTCCTTGAAATTGTGAAAAACACACTAATCCCCTTCTCTCAAATGAGATCAAAGATTCCTGAGAAAATTGTGAAAAATGATTAACATTCTTCCAAGTCAAAAAGAAAGAAATTTAGAACTTTACCTAATCAATGGCACTTCTGGGTTACCCCACCAACTTAACCAGTATATCCTCTGAGGTCTGGTGTTAAGGAGACACATTTGTCATGTACATCACATAGCTAAGATTATGCTCTTATTTATTATATTTAATCCCAGCAAAATCTATCCCTATTCAATGCTTAACAATTTTTGGTCCACTTGTCCCTGAAAAATGGCATAGTGCCATATATCTTAAAAACCAGCAAAGGCACTCCATGGCTGAAAAAATGGGAGCTGATCCAGAAGACATGAATAATTTTTGGTCAATTCCAACTTTCCTTTTCTACCCATAGTTCCAGAAAGCTGTTCTGAAACTCAGCTAAAGCTTTTCATCAAGGGCGAGGTTGCCTTGCTGGAAATCTTGCACAATTCTTCCATATCCCGGATAAAAGTGAATCTTATGTTGTTATTCTTTTTGATTTTTCAGAAGTATTTGATACAGGCATCCACGCCACTCACTTAAGAACCATAGAACTATGAATGGAATCATAGCTTCAAACTAGTTCAAGTCATATCTGATGTAAGACTATAGAAAATAAAGTAACCACCATTGTTTCAAACCCATAATCCCACAGCCAGGGAGTACACCAAGGATTCATTTTTCCCTAACACTTATCAATATATATGTATATTCCAAACTTGCAGGGCCTGCAGGTTTGGGATCAACACCACACAATATGCCACCCCATTCAGTTCAGAATTGGTTACCATCAAAGGGAATTACAACTGCAGGACTGACTTTGCAGTTTATGTTCTAACATGCACCTGTGGCTTGAGATATGTGGGCAGCACCAAGCTGCAGGTGCATGTCAGAATCCTCCAACATCTTCGAGCAATCGTTAACAACGACAGCTCGTACCCTGTAGCCAGGCATTTCAAACAATAACACAGCAATGACTTGCAAAGTTTGAAGTAGTTTGTAATAACGGCGATTCCCAAACCACGTAGAGGAGTTGACAAAGATAAGATGCTGAGGAGAATGGAATCCAAAATAATATTAGAATTGGACAGTAAATTCCCTAATGGTTTAAATGCCACAGAAGATCTGTATCATTTTTTATGAAGGAACATCAGTAGTAAGATATGGTATCCTATATCTGGACTGTGTTGTTGTTTTTTAATGGATAAGTTTGAAATGCACACTGAATTAGGTGGCCTCCTTACAACACCATTGTTTTTAAATACACATTTTATTGTTTTTTTTCTTATTTCACGTTGGTTGTATATATCATTTGCACTGTATCTATCCATATTTATTAAGTGGAACATTTGATTTTGGACAAGTCATTCTCAAATGATGAAATATTGCTATCAGTGATTTTCACACGATATCAGACTGGGACATTTAGTAATATGATTGTAAGCCACAGGTATATTGCAACGGTTATATAGGGTCTCCAATTGACATACTACTCTGGGGTATTTGTACTGTATCATTAATCAGCATTTAGGCTGAGCATAATCGATTTTTTAAGATTTGATAACAAGTTTGGTAATATTTGAACAGGGATCTATGTTTACTAAGAAATGCGTAATTTGCACATATCAGTCATTAAAATGTATATGTTTACAAATATTTTGAGGAATTTGCACATATTTATTAGCTGCATTCATGCAGAATTGGGCTATTTTTGCATATGGATCTATGTTTACAACAGAAAGCGTGGTTGCACAGTTTTGATTTCTAAAAAAGTATATGTTTATAAATAATGTGCGCGATTCGCACTTATTTTCAGTATTTAGACAGCAATTAGAGGTGGGACCCTACACATTTTTTATTTGAAATACAGGCTTTTATATGAACATTGCATTTAAGCATATAACTATTCCAATCATGTATTCAGTGATTTATTTTTTGTCATTTGTATGATATTTTATCTTAATAACTATGACATGTTTTTTTGTGATTGGGAAAACAGACTGATCAAGGCTCGACACAGTGGCTTTATGCATAGTATTTTGTCAATGTTTGTTCAAAAACGTGATGTGCGCTCAGCATATTTAAAAACATGGCGGGCCGTATCTGGCTATCTGTGAGCAAGGACATTCTGTCCGAAACGCGTCAGATTGCAGCTCTGTGAATAAAATCTCACCAGTGCCAAATACCTGGGGTTCGTGTTGTCTCTGTTCGCCTGTCTGTGCGAGCTTGCCTGTGCGAGGAAGTGCAGAGACGGCGTGTATAGTTTCCATAGGAAATCCACAACATTCTATTTGGAATAACTTTGGCACCGGTGGACGAATCTTCGTGAATTTCTCCAAGAAAATGACCTGCTCGGTTCCGCTCCTTCCCTGAAAGTTTGGGGGTGATTTATCAAGTGGGGGCCGAGAAAAAAGGGGGGGTCCCAAAGCGTGTTTTCCCCATGCAATTTTCCATAGGGACCTTTAGCCAGGGCTACAGCACGAGAGGTAGAGTTCTGTTTGCAGATTGTGCTTTTTGTTAAATGGTGTAAATCCGTTCAGTAGTTTCTGAGAAAATTGCAAGTAAAATCATAGCGATATCTAGAGACGGAGTTCAGCACGTGTACTGAAATCTGTTCAATTACGAGCGCGAACTGCCTGCTAATTGGCTGTGAACTGTCTGTCAACACTCGAAACCAGGAAGTGTTGGCGGCCATCTTGTGCCTTGCTAGAACCGAGTCACAAGAAAACAGTAAAACAAAGTTCAGAAATAAGGGAAGGGGGTAGGGTAGAGACATTCTGACCCTCTAGGCTTGCTCAGGGGGTCGTACATGGATGTTTAGGCTCTATTTTTTTTTTAAAGAAAAATCGCGGAGTACACGTATGGAAATACGTACAATTACGAGCAGGAGCTGCATGCTGATTGGCTGTCAATACTCCAAACCAGGAAGTGTTGGCAGCCATGTTGTTTGTCGGGAGAGCAGAGTCACAAGAAAACAGTAAAACAAAGTTGAGAAATAAGGAAAGGGGGCTGGGTATAAACATTCTGAGCCTATAGTGTTGGTCAGGGGGTGGTACATGGATTTTTAGGGTCAATTCTTATTTAAAAAAAAATAAAAAATGGCGGGGTACATGTGCAGTACTTGTACGCGGTGGAAAAGGTGAAAAAAAAGTAGAAGTCCGTTTTATTCATTAGGTCCCGGGGGGGCAAATGTCGGGGGCAATTTTTCTGCATAATGGGGGCTTGTAGGGTGCCCCGAGCACTGGGGAACGGCACTCCTCTGGTTTTATTTTGAAGTATGCGGGGGGTTACGGCCCTACTCCCCGCAGTCTCGGTGAGCTGCATCCCTCGGGTCTTTTTAAAATAAAAATATGTTTTGAGCTCTCTCTCTCTCTCTCTCTCTCTCTCTCTCTCTCTCCCCGTACAGGTCACGGGGAACGCCACATTTCTGGGGCAGTGATATGTAAAATGACCTGCCAGCTCCGGGTACCTGCATTGTCTGGAGTTTTTTATTAATGTTTGGAGGGTGGGCTTGATAATACGTCCTTGTAAATTCCCATTGAAGCCTATGTTCTGGTGTTAACATGGGCTTCTATGGGAAATAACAAGGCCGTATTATGAAGCTCATTATCGCCGTTTTATCGGCAGTTTCCTGCCAATAAAAAGGCGATAATTTTAACACCGGTCCTTGATAATATGCACCTAAGTTTACTGGTCAAAAAAAGGGCAATGGGCCATATTATCAACAAAAGGCGATACATTATTGTCGCTTTTATTGGCAGGAAACTGCTGATAAAGTGGCGATAATGGGCTTGATAATATGCCCTTGTGAATAACCATAGCAGCCCAGGTTAACATCAGAACTTGGGCTGCTATGGGAATTTACAAGGGCCTATGTTTTTTTATTAATGTTGGGAGGGTGGGCTTGATAATACGTCCTTGTTAATTGCCATAGAAGCCTATGTTCTGGTGTTAACATGGGCTTCTATCGGAAATAACAATGCCGTATTATCATGGTCATTATCGCAGTTTTATCGGCAGTTTCTTGCCAATAAAACGGCGATAATTGTAACACCGGTCCTTGATAATATGCACCTAAGTTTACTGGTAAAAAAAAGAGCAATGAGCCATATTATCAAAAAAAAGCTATACATTATCGTCGCTTTTATCTCCAGGAAACTGCTGATAAAGTGGCGATAATGGCCTTGTGAATAACCATAGGAGCCCAGGTTAACACAAGAACCTGGCTGCTATGGAAAGTTACAAGGGCTTATTATCAAGCACATTTTCGCCGCTTTATCGGCAGTTTCCTGTCAATAAAAGCAGCGATAATGTATCGCCTTTTGTTGATAATATGCTCCTTGATTTCTATGATAGTATGTAAAGCGTTCCTTTTTTTTGGGGCGTAGCAGTTGTACTCTCTTCGCATGCTCAGCGTCGTTTCGAAGCCCACGTTTTCTTTTTCTTCAAGTTCAACAAGCAAACCTTTCTTTATATCAGTTAGTAAATCTGTTGCTTTCTTTTCCCGGTTCGTGTGTGTCATCAGCTGCTGTACTTTTGTACAGTATTAATAGTCATATTTTTTATATATTTATTTGAAAGGTAGTGCCGAGGCGCCAAACGTTGATTACGTACTCCGTCCACCGTCATTTTAGTAGTTTCTCACCGTTGTTTTTATTATATCTGTTAGTTAGAACTCAGTAGTTTTCAATCCTAGTCTTGAATATCTTACTATAGTATTTCAAAATTATTTTTATTGTGGTCCGTCAAACCCCTCCCCCACAAAATGAAAGAAGTATGTAGTTTTTTTAATTAACTTTTATTAAACAATAAATATAAACGAAACTCAATTATAACTATATTAGAACTGGAAAAATAACTTAAACAATGTTATAAACAAATTGTGAAATGGATTCCAAAAGGTGTCCGATTGGTAATCTGAAAAAGAAAAAAGAAAATTAGAGTTTAGAATTATGTAGATGTGAGTAAATGAGCTGAAGCATTACGGGGCATAATATCAAGAATGGCAATAAAATTATCGCCGTTTCAGCGGCAGGAAACTGCAGCTAAAGCGGCGATATTGGGCTTGATAATATGCTGTTGTGAATTCCCATAGCAGTCCAGGTTCTGGGAGAGAATCACTACGCTGCCTACCTGCCTACCTGCATCACGCATCACGCTTTGGGACTACGAAGGCTCCTGGGTCACCAACGCTGCAGTCTCGCCGCGCCGCTTTGCTCCATCACGCGGCCAGCGGCTTGAGACTACAGCTCCCAGGGGGCCTAGCGGTGACTTCCGCTTTGGCCGGTACATCAGAGGGAGGCTTCCTCGGTGGAGCGGGGGAGAGAATCACTACGCTGCCTACCTGCCTACCTGCATCACGCATCACGCTTTGGGACTACGAAGGCTCCTGGGTCACCAACGCTGCAGTCTCGCCGCGCCGCTTTGCTCCATCACGCGGCCAGCGGCTTGAGACTACAGCTCCCAGGGGGCCTAGCGGTGACTTCCGCTTTGGCCGGTACATCAGAGGGAGGCTTCCTCGGTGGAGCGGGGGAGAGAATCACTACGCTGCCTACCTGCCTACCTGCATCACGCATCACGCTTTGGGACTACGAAGGCTCCTGGGTCACCAACGCTGCAGTCTCGCCGCGCCGCTTTGCTCCATCACGCGGCCAGCGGCTTGAGACTACAGCTCCCAGGGGGCCTAGCGGTGACTTCCGCTTTGGCCGGTACATCAGAGGGAGGCTTCCTCCGCGTCGCGGGACGCGCGCGGGCGACGCCGGGCGGAGCCCGGGCAGAGGGCGGGCCGTCTGTGGCCGTCAGGGGACGACAGAGGACAGGACAGGCCAACCCTCTAACATCCACGGACGAAAAATGGGTAAGAGAAAACTCCAGACTTCGCTTACAGGGGGGGCCAGCAATGTAAAAATTGCACGTAAAACGAGTGCTCCAGGAAACATTTTGACTTACCTTACATCAGCCGTAGGGAAGCTCAATAAGGAAATTGCTGCGAAAGAATGGGAACTAGGGCTAGAGGGAGCCTCGATGGACCATAACGAGTCAAGGGTACCCTTAGAACCCAATATTGTTATCAATGGGGCATGTGATAATCTACCTATTGCCCACCAGTCGGTACACTCGGAGTACTCTACAGTGGTTCCTGACCCCCCTGCGTGTACCCAAGTCCAAGGGGGGGGTGCCAAGATACGTACTACTAGGAAAAGAGCAAGATTTTATAAAACCTTACCCCCTCAATACAGAGCCAACACCAAAATATGTCAATCGTTAGCTAAACTTGAAGGCTCTATTAATGATAGGATAGAAAGGGTTCTAACAGACACCATAGAAACCATGCTCATTAAGATCTCAAGCGATATAGTCGAAACCCTTAAAGACTGCGTAGCGGGTATTATGACCCGTTGCGAGAGGATGAATTCCCTGTTGCTCCATAAAGTGGCAGAGCATCTAGCAAAAGATTCCATACATGCCACAGGGCAAACCGGCCAACCCATGGAGGTGACTAACACTGGCACTACTATGCCCAACACAACACATCTGCCTCTCTCCCCGACAGTGATGTCTGCAAATAACCTTAAACCTGTCGGCAACAATTTGAATCCTAGCAGACAGAATAACCCGGATCCAATCACAAATAATAGCGAGGCAAATAACGGGGCCACAGAGAACACATCTCAAAGGAGAATGGGGGATGGTTCGTATCGCAAGCCTATGGTGAATTTACCCCCGGAGGCAACCCCTTTTGTGGCAGTTCTGGTTAATGTACCAAGACTCACTACGGGAGAATCCGAATCCCAAAGAACCCTTATGGAAAATGTAAAGAGCTGGTGTGATAAGAACTGCACAGGTGCTAGTGACGTTTCTGATCATGTTAGTCTGGCAAGAAGAGTTACTTGGCTGGGTCCGACAGCCAAATGTTTCCCTGAGGATTGTGTTATTATTAACTTTAGGATGCCACACGTTTGTTCAAGACTTTTTTGGGACGCAACTGATATTAGTCAAGGGCAAATACGTGCGGTTCCACTGGGTTTTTTCTATCCTCGCCCAACACAACAAACTACCCGGGACTTTGTTCACAGGAAAAATACTCCAAACATTCCAAGACAACAAGTGCCTTTAGCCAACTGGGCTACTCTACCCCTTAGCTCACATTTGTCCCTAGATCGTAATCACCATGTGGCTTCACCCCCTGGCCTGGAGCTAAGTAACCGTTTTGATGCTCTTGTAAACCTGGATACTAACATCTGACTGGGCACCAAGAGGGGGTTGCAGGAACCTTCCGGGTCTAAAGGGGCTTGCAGAAATATGAAGCTAATGACTTGGAACATTTCTGGTCTACAATCCAAAAGAGATGATAAAGAATGGCTGGGAATTATTAAGCAACATGAAGTGATCGCACTCCAAGAAACATGGGACACAGAATGTAACTTTTGGGTAGAAGGTTATGTATCTCATTTTAAAGCAGCTCAAAAGTCTAACAGAGGCAGAAGTAAGGGTGGTCTTGCATTGCTAATTTCAGTAAGTCACCTCGGGGCGATGAAAATCTTAGATATTAACTCCCCTAACTGTCTCATCCTAGAGGCCTCGATGAATACGGGGGAAAAACTCCTATACGTAAATTTTTATAACTCAACAGAAGGGTTACAAGGAGGCGAAAATATTCTAATGTTGACTGATTTTTTAAACAATTATAAGAAGAGTCAAACTACTTTGGTTTATTATATTGTGTTTGGTGATTTTAACACACATCTCTGTCAATTTAACTGTTATAATGGTAGTTCCTATGATGATGACTATTTGACACACCCGCATTTTGAACACTCTGTAAAGGGGGGTGCTCTAGAAGAGATGTTGATAGATATGGATATGTCTGAACCCGCTTTTGCGAATCCGATAGACAGAGTGGTGACCTATAGCGCGAGAGGTAGTAATACCATTATTGATTATATCTTTGTGTCACCTAGAATTCTCATAAATGTCATCTCATATAATGCCATTAATACTGCATTTAGTGACCATAACCCGGTCGTTATGGAACTGACTAACATAAACCCTACCATTATTAATTGCGACCAACAGTTAACCTACCCTACTGTAGTTAAGGCCCACGACCAAGGTAGACGGGTTAAATGGTCTAAGATTGATGTTGAGGAATTTTTTACTAAACTGTGCGATGAATTAAGTGTTGAATTTAACATATGCAGGAATCCTCTGTCTACAGGAGGAAATGTTACAAAAGCTTTTGGAACCATATGCAAAAATGTTGCAGAGACCCTTACTATCAAATCATCTGTTAAGCCACGTATGGCACAGGGATGGTTCAATGCTGATTGCTCAAAGGCGCATAAAAAACTTCTAGAAGCCCTTAAATGTAAGCCTCGTAATTTAACTGTAGTGTCCCAATTGAGGAAAGAATATAGGTGTGCGACCGAGGCTCGCAAAAGAGAATTAAAAGACAAGGCCTGGGAAGCACTTTATGATAACCTTACCCTAAGGGACAGTGCCCATTTTTGGAAAATAGTGAACTCTCCTTTGTTAAGTGGTACTGGGAATGAGATATTAGAGGCCAATATCACTGAGAATCAATGGTTAGATCACTTCGAAAACATCTATGGAAGCAAGACTCTTACTACCCCTTTTACTCCTATAGATTCTTCTCCCTCAGACACACCACTAAGGGTTTCGGTAAAAGAAGTATTAAATGCAATTGAAAACACTGCCGGCGGGAAAGCCCCAGGCCCGGATGGGGTCCCCGCCGATATGTATAAAGCACATCCCCATATATGGTCTATAGTACTCGCGAATGTTTTTAATTTAGCATGCATGAATTCGTCTGATACCCCTACCACTTGGTCACATTCGGTGATCATACCAATTTTTAAGAAGGGGCAAAGGGGTGACCCCAGGTGTTATAGACCTATATCGCTACTTGACTCCTCATTCAAAATTCTGGGCAAAGTTATTTTAAATAAAATTAACCTGTGGGAAAAGGAAAACGCAATTTTATGTGATACGCAATATGGATTTAGAACAGGGAGGGGTACCGAGGAGCAGTGTCTTAACTTGTACATGACCGTTTCTAAATATACTGCTGCCTCTAGTGGGTCAATCCACCTAGCTTTTATGGATCTGTCCACAGCGTTCGACCTAGTTAATAGGTCGAAGCTGTGGACAATTCTTTCTGAGTTGGGTCTGGACCCTGCTCTGATTAACTTCTTAGCTTTCCTGCATACCGACCTGACGGCTTCGGTCCGTATGACCACAGGAGGCAAGTGCACTACTGGGTTTAGATCAGCTAGAGGGGTGAGACAGGGGTGCATTTTGGCCCCCATGTTATTTTCCTTGTATATTAATTCCCTGTACTCCGTTTTAAAAACTGCTACCCCAGATATACCGAATATGGGTGGGTTACCGCTGCCTGTACTGATGTACGCCGATGACACGGTCCTCATTGCCAGAACCCCTAATGGTCTACAACTGCTCCTTGATTCATTTGGAGCTTTTATGAACAAACTAGACCTGGTTGTAAATATGGGTAAATCGCACGTTATGTCCTTAGGGAAAGGAAAGAACACTACTAAAACCCTGCGATGCAATGGAGCGATTTTAACCAAAGTTAAAACATTTACATACCTTGGAGTCATTTTTGACGACATGGGTACATGGACCCCACAGGTTGTTAACAAAGCAATGGCTATTCGGCGGTCATTCGGTGCAATACAGAGCTTTGCTAAAAGACTGGGGGGCAAACCAACGGAAGCTATCCTCAAGCTGTATAGAGCCAAAACTTTGGCTCTGGCTAGATATGGGGCTGGAATCTGGGGATTCAGGGATCTGGCCCTGATACAGAAGGAGGAGAATAGATCCATGCGTTCATTATTAGGCTTACCACAGTCTACACCCATTTTCTCTGTGTTGATAGAACTAGGGCAAGGATTTATTGAAGATACTCTTAACCTGGCCCCCCTACTTCTTTGGGTGAAATTGTGGTTGAACCCGAATTTGACGTTAAATCGACAGATTATCATGGATTGCATGGGGAGAGACAGAGCTAACGATATTAAATGGCTGAGCTACATTAAGTTGGTTGCTACTCGTCTGGGCCGTGTTGACTTGTATAGTAGCCCAGAGAGACTGTGCAAAGAAGATGTTACATGGATTAAAACACAATTTTTAGAGACTAGAAATATGCTGCGTGAAGCACAGGAATTAGAGAAATCCACTGTTAGGGCCCACTATATTGTAGTATCTACCATGAACATCCAGCCATACTTAAGGGTAGTGAATAGGCCTTATCATCGATGGCTTCTCACCAAATTTCGTTTCAACCAGATGCACCTCCTTCTGGGAGAATACTTGAAATGGAACAAGCCAAGGGACCATGTCCCATGTAAATGCGATTCCTTTTCCGACCAAGACCAGTCCCATTTTATATTTTTCTGTCCCTTTTTTGCGGAGGGGAGAAAAAAATATATCCTACCATTATTGAGAAACAGGGGATTCATGCAAGTGAAACCCGCATTGTTGTTTTTACAAACTATGGAGACCCCTATTGTGATGTACGGGGTCGCAAGTTTTTTGGTAGCAGCAATGAGAGCAAAACGATCTAGATCATTGTACCACACAATACCTGATTGAACCATGTAAATATAAGTGTAGCATATCACATAATCTATCCCTGCAGATTTGTATAAAAATCTTGTCCAATATTGTTTTTTAGGATGTATTTTAAACATTTTAAACATCATTTTAAATGTATACGACTTCCTTGTACTGCATTTGCTGAAATTTGTATGAAATGTAATCTCAATTTTAATATTCATTTATACACATTTATGTGCTTTTATATGTTTTTTTCATGTGTTTGTAGTATACTTTTATGATTTTAACTAATCGAATAAAGTATTTTTGACTCTGACTCTGACTCTACTATGGGAATTCACAAAGGCATATTATCAAGCCCATTATCGCTGCTTTAGTGGCAGGAAAGTGTCGCTAAAGTGGCGATAATGGGTTTGATAATATGCTCTATGGAATTCCAATCGAAGCTCATGTTAGATGTCCTTCACATCTAACATGAGCTTCGATTGGAATTCAATAGAGCATATTATCAAACCTATTATGGCTACTTTAGCGGAAGTTTGCTGCCGATAAAGTGGCGATAATTCGGTTGCCAAGGTTTGATAATATGGTCCTCTCTACTATCATAAATAAAAGTTACACTACAGTTTTACTAGTGCAGTGTACCTGGTACATTTTACTTGTTATGGTACCGCATTCAAGTGGTGTCTATATGGAAGTGCCTACTGCGTTACTAACGTCCGTTATGCCGAATTATTTCGAATGCATTCCTATGAAGGATTTGTGATCTAGGCCTCTGAGCTTACCGTTGTATAAACCCTGCGGCCAAACACATAAGGAAGTAGACTTTACAACTTCACTGGGGCTGTTCTTCCGCACATCTAAGGAGACAGCAGTGTCTAAGTTTAAGAGAGAAAGAGAAATGATGTCACAGAGAGTGAGAGAGCGAAAAAGAGAGAAAACAACATTAAAACTGTCGCAGAGTCTGGAGTTGAGATTTTTACTAGAAAATGTAGACGTATATTTACTAGCTCCTTGCGTCACTTCACACATGTTAAAAGTGACTCAAAAGTGGCGTAATAAGATTGTGGATCTGTTTGACAGACTGTTGTAACGTATCTGTTGTCACTGTTCGGAGGTAATTATAGATTTTACAGAGAAGCTGCTGTACACCGCGCACTCTGGGCCACTATAATATCAAGCCTGGGGGACAAAATTATTCGCAGGAAAGTATCGCTAAAGTGGCGATAATGGGTTGGATATTATGCTCTATGGAATTCAATTGAAGCTCATGTTAGATGTCCTTCACATCTAACATGAGCTTCGATTGGAATTCCATAGAGCATATTATCAGACCTATTATGGCCACTTTAGCGGCAGTTTGCTGCCGATAAAGTGGCGATAATTTTGTTGCCAAGGTTTGATAATATGGTCCTCTGTACTATCATAAATAAAAGTTACACTACAGTTTTACGAGTGCAGTGTACCTGGTACATTTTACTTGTTATAGTGCCGCATTCAAGTGGTGTCTATATGGAAGTGCCTACTGCATTACTGATGCCCGTTATGCCGAATTATTTCGAATGCATTTCTATGAAGGATTTGTAGATCTAGGCTGCTGTGCTTACCTTGTATAAAGAGTGCGGCCACCGGAGTTCACCACTCGACTTGAACTCTGCTTCTATACGTCAAAGTATGTTCAATAAGTTGCAGAGAATTCCTTTGCTATTGCTCGATAGGCTGTGGTTGCTTCTGAAGGATGTTTGCTGAAGGAAACAAAAGGATGTTTTGATTAGTCATCGTAAACTGAGTTGCGTAACTACTATCAAAAGTAAATTTTAATGTGGGTTCTTAATATTTCGTAGTTAGACTGTTGCAGCTCCAGCAAACAAATTAAGATGAATAAGTTAATAGAGGCCTGGGACGGCCTCGTGACGCAGAAAAAAAAATACTATCATGGACGCACAATTAATAATAATAGAGGCCTAAGCACGTGGCGTAGTACAGAAATACGACACAGAAATTTATGCACACACAATTTTTAAGATTAGATGTGTATAGGACCTCATGACTTATAAAGAAATATTTCAATTATGTAAGTACAATTTAAAACCATTGAGGGGTAGGAAATCCATATGAAGGATAAAAAAATAGCATTATGCATATACAATTTACAGTGGAGGCTGATGTTGTGACGTCTCGTCTTACCTTTGCTTCTGTCGTCTTTTGTCGTGTCTTGAAAGGCTGCGGTTTCGCTGAGTCTGGGGTGTTTTCGACAGTCTGTCTGTCACCGCAGCACAGGCAGGCAAAAGAGAGCGTGCTCACGTCAATGCCCCCATTATATGGGAACCGCGGGGGCTGTCCACACCAAGGCCAGGGCCGTCATTGGTAGCGTTTTCGCGGTCTGTAAGAATGATGGCCCCGGGGGACATGCCATTGGGTAATGTATTGGTTTCCAGGCTAAATGATATCAAGCATGCTAGGTGGTGGCATGTGGGTAGTGTGGGCGGGCGTGCACCGCGCATGTGCAAGTATGAGTGTGTGCACTAACAATTAACAACAGAGAGAGATGGGGGCGGTGTTATCATGTGCGCAGAGGCAGGCCCAGAATCGGATCTGCAGTGAGTCAGCACTTCTAATCATTCTCTTTAGCGCGCCCTGAGCTCTGATTTGTCACTGAGAGGGTGATCGCACCATAGTTTGTACTGCTTATCATACTCAGCGTGTACCCGCGCATACGGTACAAATATGCTTTGACGTTACGCGTCGCATTAAACCTTCGGTGTAACGTCATGTACGGCATTCTGTACGCGAAAGGGGGCAATGTTTCTACTTGGTTTAAAACATGTATGTATTTAATGTACATACTAAGGGCAGACCTTTGGGATAACTATGAGGTTTTTTTAATACTAGTAACAATCATATATTACTTTTAAAAAGAAATACACAAATCGCGGTAGAACATCATGCGTACTAGTATTGAAAGAGCTGCGCAAGCGCATCATAAGCGTACGCAACGCCATGTGACTTTAAAAGTAGAGATTTGATTGGTTCATAACTTTTCCTACTGCGACTGTTGAAAGCTCCGTCCCATTATAATTATTCGACTTAGACTTTCAAAGAAGAAGCATTTGTTCTGAGAATCTTCTCAAATAGAAGGAAGATCACCATAATAAGAGCAATGGAGTAATCTTCCAGCAGTTCTTCAGAGGGAGATTTCATTCCTGAAGAACGTCCAAAGAAGAGGAAAGAAGCTCTAATTTGGAAGTTTTTCACTTTTCCAGAAGGTCAAAAAAGGTTAATGCTCCAAAAGTAACCTGTAAAATTTGCCAAACAACTTTTTCAAGGGGTGATCCATGTAAAAAATACTCCTTTGGCACAGCAAATATGGTGCGACACGTGAAGAACTTGCACCCCAAGAACTTTGCTCGAGCTGCAAGACGGAGGTTGCACGAGAATCCACCTGCTGCTACACCAAGCACATCAACTGCGGCAGAAATATTTTCAGCAAGCAGTCCACACCCACAAATTGATTCTGACTTTGCTAAAGTTAAAATTCTATGCATTTATTACGATAAACGTTTGTGTTATGGGGAACAGTCTATAGACTTGATGAAACGCAGGATGCAGGATCATTGCTGTCCTCGACATTAGTTGTTCTTTTTTCATTCTTTTGTTCCGCTTGGAATTAGTAGAGAAAACACAAAAAAAACTACAAAAGAAAAAAAACAGTTCTTTTTAGAACTACCTTCACTGGTCAAATAAAGAACTATGGGCCCGATGTAGGTAAATCGTTTTTTAACGGTTCGTAAATACCGAATCATACCGAATCGGTATTCATGAACCGGAAAACCAGCTGTAGGAAAATAATCGGTAAAAAATACTGATTCGGAAACATTCGGTATCCACACTCGGTAAATACCGAATCGGTAATCACCGATTCGGTAATCTCCGATTCGGTCCCATAGGAATGAATGGGAGACACCGACTCGGAGATTACCGAATCGGTATTTACCGAATCGGTATTTACCGAATCGGTAAAATCCGATCTCGAAAATTCAAATACATGACATGTGAGCCAGTGAACCAATCAGGGACACCCACCACACCCCACAACAAAGCATCTGAGAAATCAACCAATCAGATGCAAGTACCCCCCCCCCCAGTACCTGGAGGTGGCCACACCCATGCAGGTGCAGAGCAACAGAACTGCAGAGAGAGCTGGAGGGGAGACAGAGGAGCAGGCTGCACTGAGCCCAGCATAACAACACCATGGAGTCCCAGGAGGCACAAAAGGATGGAGGTGACAGAAAGAGGAAGGTGAAATTTAGCACAACTGAGCTCCAGGTGCTGGTGGAGGAGGTTGTGCAGCATTACAGTCAGCTTTTTGGGAGACAGTCTCTGCAAGTAACAGAGTCTGTAAAGAGGAACACCTGGCTGGCGATCGAGAGCAAAGTCAATGCCCTAGGAGTGACACATCGCGAAATCGATGACATGAAGAAAAGGTGGTATGATCTGAGGATCACCACCAAAAAGAAGCTTGCCACCCAGAGGAAGGAATCAGCAGCCACAGGTGGGGGGAAGAGCCGTGTTCCAAGCCTCACTGAACTGGAGCAGCTTGTGGAATCCACCATGGAGCCTGAGAGCATACACAGGATGGGGGATGCTGATAGCTCAGCCAGAGCCGCAAGAAAGAAAGGACACACAGCTGATCATTGTCCATGTCTGCCCACAGGAGAGTCATTGCGCAGAGCAGCGCAGGGAGGATGGTCAAGTGCACCAACAACGGCTGCGAGGGAGAAGCCCACAGACACAGCAGGACCTAGCACTGTCCCTGAGGACACAACCACAACGCACGCACCCACAGCAATGGAGCAAGACACCACTGCACAGCCACTGTCGCCCGTGCTGTTCGAGACACAGACTCCGGCAGCACCTGCAGATGGCACAACACCAAGCTCAGGGTCCCCTGTGCATGTGAGGCCAAGGAGGCAGGACGTACCACCATTAATGATCCTGGAAAGCTCTGATGAGGAAGTGGTGGAGGCTCCCAGACCTAGCACACCACCACTGGCTGGCGACGCAGGGCAACAGGGGTCAATGGGATCTGGCCGTGCAAGTGACCGTGGCCGTAGGGCACGTGAGCAGGATGAGGGGCCGAATGTGCAGGGTTTCTTTGCTGGGCAGGAAGCCACTATGGTTAAGGTCCATCGCATGCAGGCCAAAGGGATCATGGCAGTGCACAGACAGGTGCGCATCCTGAACAGCAGGATGGCAGACATCGATCGGGGGATAAGTGCCATGGAAAAGGGAATGGAGTCCATGGGCAAAGGAATGGAGTCAATGGGCAAAGGAATGGAATCCATGGCAGAGGGGGTGAGGGACATGGGTGTGCGCATAGGTTCCCTCTGTGACAGGCTGGAGAGTGACCACCAAGAAAGGCGCAGGTGTAGGCGCGAGGTCAGGCAGCTGAATCAGTCTATTAACCGTCTGGCAACTTCAACCACACTGCCTTGCCGCCGGTCTGTGAACATGCAGACTGACATTATACACTGCTGCAGTGACTTGTCCAGGGGGATGGGGAGGGAGACCTCTGCTATGGAGGTACTGCTGACACAGCAGACAGCCACTGCTGGTAACACGTGTGTTGGGGACACAGAGGAGTCCACAAGCAGGAGTGGGTCCAGCACGCCTGTACAGGACATTTGTCATAGCAGCAGACTCCATGCAGATGACACCGGCGCCACTGCGCAGGTTGACCCCCAGCCCCGTGGCTCCCACAACATCATGCGTAAGCGCAAACATTGAGAAATCATAAAGAACACAGGACAGGTCACAGTGAAGTGAACTTTGGCCACCCAGTGTGCAAAGTGCATTTAATTTGATTTATGTGGTCTTGAATAGTGCAGTAGTGCATATTAAAGTGAGTGTTCCAAGACATGAACATGCCTGTGTGTCATTACTCTATTAAAACTATCTGTTGGTGATTTCTAGCGTGTCGCAGTCTACCATCTGTTGCTGGTGCTGCTCCTGCTGCATTGTGATCGGCTTGTACTGTCCCATCATCTATGTCCTCATGATATGTTAGTTCAATCTCTGTGCCCTCCTTGGTGGCAAGATTGTGCAGCATGGCGCAGGTCACAATAATCTTGCAACAGATAATTGGCGTGTATTGCCGTGCATCTCCACTCTTATGGAGGCACCTAAATCTACTTTTCAGCAGTCCAAAAGTGCGTTCCACCACGCAACGTGTTGTTCTGTGTGCCACGTTATAACGCCTTTCGCTCCTGGTGGATGGGTTCAGGTAGGGGGTGAGCACAAATGACCGCAGGGCATATGCACTGTCACCTGGTTGGAAAATGATATTTTGATTAGTCACATTCTCATGATTGCTCCTTCTGCATGGACTATCAGGGTGTCTCACACATACTCACCTAGCAGGTATCCATGACCAAAATCACCAGCCACAAGGCGTCTGTATATCCCACTGTTCGTGAATATGTAGGAGTCATGGGTACTCCCTGGATATTTGGCTACAATGTCCATAATTATGTTGCCAGCGTTGCAGAACACCTGCACATTGATAGAATGTGTGGACTTCCGGTTTCTGTATATGTGTTCAGTTGCTGCAGGGGGGCATAGTGGGATGTGCGTCCCATCGATACAGCCTATGATGTGCGGGAACTGTGCAAGTTGATAGAAATCGGTTTTCGTCCTTGCTAGTTCTGCAGGTGTGTCAGGGAACTCAATGTAGTGTTCCATCCTCTGCAACATGGCGTCAAGAAAGTTTCTGAAAAACTGTGACAGGCAGCTCTGGGACACCCCACCTACTGTGGCTATCACGTGCTGGTAGCTCCCAGAGGCAAGAAGGTGTAGGCAGCACAGCACCTGCACATGGGGTGGGATGGCATGTGCTCTTGGGGTTGGGTGTTCCAGATATGGGTGGAGGTCCCTGATCAAGTCCAGGATGGTTCTGGGGTGGAGTCGGTACCTTTGCAGGATCTCAGCTTCAGTCAGTTGGAAGAGGGTGATCCTGTGCCTATACACCTGCTCCTCCCTTAGCCAGACCCTCTCTCCTGCTGCCTGTATCCGTAGCCAACTTGCAATAACGTAGAAAGCCGCCATTGTGGTTGCACTGTTGCATTTTGGGGCCTTCTTATATATCCTGTTCCTGGTTTCCACCTGCTTCCAATCCATGGTAAATACCGACTCTTAAATACCGAATTTCATGAAATTCGTTTTTTTTTTATTTGCTACATCTCAACAGGCCATTTTTACCATTTCTTATTTACCGACTCGGTAAATATGAATTCGGTATTTTCCGATTCAGACAATTACCATTTCTTAATTTCCGAATCGGTAAATATGAATTTGGTAAATTCCGATTCATGTTATACCGATTCAGTGTTTTACTGACTGGTATTTACCGATTTGGTACGTTTTTGGTCACATACATCTCTATGCACTTATACCGGTCGGTAAAGGCCGAAATTACCGAATTTCGGCCGTTACCGACCGGTATTTGGCTACCTACATCGGGCCCTATATTTCTATGGAAGTGTGTAAAAGTTTGTTAGAATGAATGTGTAGTTCATAAATGAATGATTGAATATGTTACTAGTGTATGGAGAATGTGAAAGTGTAAAGGAACTATTACAGCATAAATCTATTAGGTGTTTATCTATAGTATACTGTAGCATGTCCGAAGCACTTGAATGTATCATATTTACATGAATATGTTACAAGTGTATGCTTCAATTTGCGCTGCTGGTGAAAGTGCCTGGGTGAATTTGTATGTGTTAGGGGCGGATTTACAATCCCTTGTGCCTCCTTTACACAGCCGTTGCATCACTTTTGTGACACAGCGGTGGTGCAAAAGATGTGCCATGGTGTGTGCTATTAACAATGTGATGCATCAGGAGGGTGTATTACATTGTAAAGCGCTGCACCAGAAGAGAGTTTCTTGTGCAGAAGGGGGTGCAGCAAGGCCTCGTAAAAGTGACTGAGTGAAATGTATAACATTTTATTCAGTGAGTTTTGAGCTTATGCTGCGTCAAAACCTTGCATGTGCTTGAAGCAGGTGTAGGGATTGATACAGCATTGTGAGCATAGGGCCCCAAGAGAATTGCTGGAGCTGTTTTATACTTGCAACCGACGTCAAGCAATAATTCATCCAAAAATTACTTTGGAATTTAGTTTTGTTATAATTTTATAATAAGAATATGAAATATATTCTAAAAAATAAAATAAATATTTATAATAAAAATATAAGAAATTAGTATAAAAAGAAAGACATAGTAATTAATACATTTATAAATAATCATTTACAAAACCTTTGAAATTCACTGACAAAAACATAGGTTTCACACATGTTATAGTTAGGAATTAGCATTTAAAAAACCTTGCAAATTCATTGAAAAAAACATAGGTTTCACACACGTTATAGTTAGCTGAACATTTCTCTCATACAAAACCTTTAAAATTCCTCCATTATAGTTAGCTCAGCTAACTATAAGTTGCGCGCCCATAATGCACTGCTGATGACGTCACATATTACATCACTCATGACATGGTCAGTGACATCACTCATGACATCACTCATGACATCTCAAATGACATCCCTGATGACATCACTGATGACATCATCCTTGTACAGACCTCCTCTCACTGTGATATAACCTTTGATACACACGATCAAAAATAGAAACTAAAATTTTCAAAAAAATGGAGATACCAATTCCAGTTAGAACAACCTAGTGAGTAATCCCAAAAACTACATACACATCCACTCATTCACCAACAGTTCTATATAGTCACTCATAGATGTACTCACTCATCATATGTACTCACACACCCTTATGTCCTGTTATACACCAACACTCATCTATAGAGTTACTCACACACATACTCACACATGCAAATAAACTATCAAATATCCATTTACTTGCATATACAGCTATACACCCACCACTACATTAACTTCAACAGAATCGTAGACATACTTACTCTCTTAAACAATCACTTATAGAAACACATACTTATTTATACAGGAAGTCTTAGAATCCCTCGCTCTCAGATATACTCACTTATATACATCAAAACTCACATATACTAGTATAAAACATATGTAGTTACTCATAAAGATAGTATTGAGACAGTTATTCACTCACTAACACACCCATACACACACTCATACACCCATACAGTCCTGCACGCATACTGTCTTCAAAATACATACAAACAGTGAGTCAGTCATTCATGCATCTGTGTGCTAAGTAATACTCCCCACCGAACCGTACAAACACTCATTTTGGTACTCAAAAAAACAACTAATAACCCATGTACAACTCATGTAGCTACTCACCAACCCATGCAGCCACTTATAAACAAAGTGAGACACTGATACAGATATTTAAATATTTAAAGATTACTCGCTAGTACATCTATTCACTAAGATATACTTAATAAGTCAGTTATACAATCAATTTTACAAAAAAAACATCCATTTAGACACTTATTTACCCATTTATTCTTCCATCGACCTTTAGATATACATATATTCACTGAAAAAACCATAGGTTATAGACCATATATAGTTAGGAATTAGCATTTAAAAAACCTTATTTTACTCACACAAAACCATTGAAATTCCATATATAGTTAGTTGCACTAACTATATATCGCGCACCCGCAATCCTCTGCTGATCATGTCACATATTACATCATTCATGACATGGTCAGTGACATCACTGATGACATCACTGATGACATCTCAAATGACATCACTGATGACATCACTGATGACATCTCAAATGACATCACTGATGACATCACTGATGACATCTCAAATGACATCACTGATGACTACATCCAGTGACTGTATAATTCTGTAAAGTTAAAATATGTCTTACATATTGAAGAATGAGTGGATGTATAAGTGTCTTGATGAAGGATTTAGTAGGGGCATGGCTGACTGTATGAGTGACTGATTAAATGTGTCTCACTGAGTGCATGGGTTAGTGACTAAACTGTCTTAATTTGTGCATCATTATGTCTGTTGTTCTGTAAACTGCTGCATGTGTTGATCATTAGCTATATGATTAACTGTATGGGTTATTGATTGGTTGCCCAAGCATTTGTATGGGAGACTGAGTGTGTGTCTGGGTGGCTGGGAGCTGTATGACTCTCTGCATAGATGTGTGAGCAGTTGATTGACTAGATGTATGGGTTCAAAAGTGCATGTGGAAACAGCTGTATGGGCGGTTGACTGTGTGCATGAGTGTATTGGTGAGTGAATGGATATCTCAGTGCTACATGTCAAAGTAAGTACATATGTAAAACACAGTACATGTGAGAGTTGACATTTATAAATAACTGTGCATAAGAGCCAGTGAATGTGTGAGTGGCTGTATGGATCATTGTGAACTTGTATCCAGGATTGTATAAGTGAGTAAATATGTTTTAGTATATGTTTGAATAAGTAAGGTGTGTATAACTGTATAGTTGAGGAAATGGAGGTGTGATTGATTCTTTGCATGACTGACTAAGTGTCTGAGTAACTCCATGGATGAGTGACAGTCTATGAGTGTCTGTTTACACTGAGTGTATCTAAGGTTATATTAGAGTCTGAAGAGGTTCATCGTATTATCACATGAATGATGTCATCAGTGATGTGATCAGTAATGTCAAATGAGATGTCATCAGTGATGTCATTTGAGATGTCATCAGTGATGTCATCAGTGATGTCATTTGAGATGTCATCAGTGATGTCATCAGTGATGTCATTTGAGATGTCATCAGTGATGTCATCAGTGATGTCACTGACCATGTCATGAATGATGTAATATGTGACATGATCAGCAGAGGATTGCGGGTGCGCGATATATAGTTAGTGCAACTAACTATATATGGAATTTCAATGGTTTTGTGTGAGTAAAATAAGGTTTTTTAAATGCTAATTCCTAACTATATATGGTCTATAACCTATGGTTTTTTCAGTGAATTTTCAAGGTTTTGTAAATGCTAATTCCTAACTATATGTGGTCTATAACCTATGGTTTTTTCAGTGAATTTCAATGGTTTTTTAATAGCAAATATCATAAGCTGTCGAATGTCAAGTACGTGGTAAGTGAAAACATTTTCGTGTTTATGCACACTGATCTGCTTTGAATGGTGCCCCCCCCCCCCTCATTTCTATTAGGAGTACTCTCTCTTTGCAGATAGTGAAAGGTAGTTAACGCAGGCCTTTGCCCCCGTTGTAATCCGTCGTGCCTGCTTCTCTCTCCATTTGATTGATTGTTATCCAAGTATTTACTGTTTTAGAATTAGTTCTCTTTGGTTCATTCTCTATTTACAAACAAACACAGAGTCGCAATACTCTGTTTAGTCTTTGCAGATAACGAAAAATCGTGTAAAAAAAAAGAAAAGGAATCGAGCAAAATCAGTAGGCCACTAATGGGATCTCTTTTTGACCTCGCTAAAATAGAAACATTAGGAACAACCCCTCATGACAAATACAAAACTAGTGAGATGAACTGAACTCCACACAATGATGGCTGCAAAACAGCTCGGCTCCGCCACCCACCCCGCCCAAAATAACGATAAAGAACGGCTGCCATGATTGGTTGCGGAATGACCACGACGGAGCTACGAAATGGTGCTGCTCTCATGCTAACCCCAGCTTCAGTCTGAAACATCCAGAAACACTGTAGACTACCAATTCGATCAGTTCCGGTAGCGCCCCAATGTAACCCGGTAGAGAAGAACTAGCCCTCCCCTCTTTGACTGATGGTTCTTGTTGCCTGTCCCTTCTGTTGCCATTTAACAGAACTATTTAGCCTGCTGAAAGGGGTTGTGTTCCGACCGCTGGTTGGTGGAGACATTTTGACTATATTCTGTACCTGCGTTGTCGCATAATGCGTCATATGACGCGCCGCGTTAGCGCATCCGGAAGTCATCCGGGGCGCGCAGCGCGTAACGTAAGCATAACAAGTCATGTGACTTGTTAATAAAACTTTTCATTGGTTCATTTTACTTTTCTTATTGTAATGATGAAAGGCTTGGTCATATGACCTAAAAATTACGCTTTTCATTACTTCCGAACATTATTTTTTCTTAAATATATGTTATAATGTTCCAGGCTAATGTACTTTCCCGGAAATTTTACAACTGTCCTGCAAGTAAAATATATTCTTTTTTCGAGAAAAAGAGCGTTTCTTCGTCCCATGACGGAGCCGTTGAGCAAAAGAGGGTCGACCTGCTGTCTTAGTCGCCGATACGCCTGAATATGAGATTCTTATCGATCACTTTATGTTGCAGGAATAGAAAACACAACAGCCCTTGACCATTTATCTTTACTGCGTTCCTTCGTATTATACCTTTTACCCTTCATGTAATTGGTCTGCTTTATTTCACTTGCCTTTTAATGATTCTAAAACAGTCACTATTATTAAAAACTTTACCAATGTATATACTACTACCATGTTTTCTTTTAAAAACCTTTATTGTGAAAATGTCATTATACAAATACGAGCCTATAACCACGTGGGCCTGCCACAGAGCAAACTGTAATCGTATATGATGAATAGACATTTACACTGTAGAGGAACGTAACGGGCGGGCCATTAGGTTGCAAGAACTAAGGTGTCTAACAGTTACGGAATCGGTGGACGTACATTTTATAATTAAAATACGACAGGGCCAGTTACAATAAAATTATCTAGATATACATTTGCGGGCAAGTACCATGGGTGACGTTAATTCGAACTTTCAACAGTACAGTAATCAATAACACATCAGAACTTAATATCAATAGGGATGTCGAAATAGTCAATCAATTCTCGTCCCCGCCCGCCATGTACTTCAAAACTGCATACGTATCTCGTGATTTCAAGGTTCTGCAACCAGTACACAACAAGGAGTTACGAGTCCCATTTATTCCGGCGCCATTTTGGGCGAGGACGGGCAGGTCCAGGATATAGTCAAAATGTCTCTACCAACCATCGACTATGATGATGTTCATATGCTGTATTTATTAGAGTAACACTCATCTGTCCACATGAAATTAATTTGCCACAATCTAAACATGTCATTTTAATCTTTCCAAAGTTCTTCTAAATATTTGGGACCGTTTCCCTTGCCTCTGAAGCTCTCAGTGCCACTTCTTTGATGAATGTACTAGCAGGTCAGGGGTTCTCCTCCAAATCTCTCTTTTATGCAGCACTATAATTCATTGGTGCCACCTCTCCATATGACGATGCATGGTATAGTTACCACAACTATATTTTTTTTCGGTTCCTCTGGAGAGTTCATCGTGGCAGATGAAGCGTGTAACGTACCGGGCATTTACCTTTTTTTGCATGTACAGGAAAGGAAAAAAAAATCGAGCGTCCGAGTTCTAAGGTGTCCCAGGGCCATTTTAGTGGACCAGGCCCAAATCCAAAGAACAGGCCGCCATTGTGAGAGTCCTCTTGCAGCCGCCTGTCGCTGTAGCATCAAGAGCAGCCGAAACTCAGCTGAATGGCAACTGAAACGGTAAAGGGGCGCCCCACTACAGCAGACGAGCCTCCACCTAGGAAGGCCCATTCACGCCGGCTCCCCCCCCCTTCGGGCACCCCACGCCGTTATTCGGAGCAGTATTGTAGGATGGCCACACCAGTGCGGCAACTTGCTAGACATCACCTCGGTGGTAACCGAATCTCAACGCCTTGTGGTGTCTTCTATTCAAAAAACATTGTTATGCTGCCTTCGACCTATTCGCCGCAAGTGCGCACACAACTCAACTGCATAGCTTGCTAGACACCACCTCGGTGCCATCCGGATCTTGGAATGTCAGCACCTTTTGGTGTCTTCTCTTCAGAAAATATTGTTGCGCTGCCTTTGGCCCCATTCGCACATCAGTCCGCTACTGACGCCATCTCACAGGCTAATGGGGCGCCCCACGCCGACTTTCAGCATTGTAGAATGACCACACCAGTACAGCAACTTGCTAGACATCACCTCGGTGCCATCCGAATCTTGGCATCTCAACGCCTAGTGGTATCTTCCATACAAAAAATATTGTTACGCTGCCTTTGGCCCCATTCGCACATCAGTCCGCAACTTAGACATCACCTCGGTGCCATCCGGATCTTGGCATCTCAGCGCCTTGTGGTGTCAGTCAGAAAATATTGTTGCGCTGCCTTTGGCCCCATTCGCACATCGGTCCGCTACTAACGCCATCTCACAGGCCAACGCCGACTTTCAACATTGTAGGATGGCCACAGAAGTGCGACAACTTACTAGACACCACCTCGGTGCCATCCGGATCTTGGCGCGTTGTGCTGCCTTCGGCCTATTCGCACATCGGTCCGCTACTGACGCCATCTCACAGGCCAACGGGGCGCCCCACGCCGACTTTCAGCATTGTTGGATGGCCACACCAGTGCGGCAACTTACTAGACACCACCTCGGTGCCATCCGGATCTTGGCGCGTTGTGCTGCCTTCGGCCTATTCGCACATCGGTCCGCTACTGACGCAAACTCACAGGCCAACGGGGCGCCCCATGCCGACTTTCAGCATTGTAGGATGGCCACACCAGTGCTGCAACTTGCTGGACACCACCTCGGTGCCATCCGGATCTTGGCGCGTTGTATTGCCTTCGGCCTATTCGCACATCGGTCCGCTACTGACGCCGCCTCACGTGCCAACGTATTTTCTACGCATTTTATACCCTATGCCGCATAACAGGTCATGTGACTTGTTTATAAAACTTTTCATTGGTTCATTTTACTTTTGGTTTCCTAATGATGGAAGGCTTGATCATATGACCTAAAAACAACACTTTTCATTGGATGAAAACTTTTTTTTTTTTCCCAAACGATGAAAGCCCCACCTTGTTTCTGGATGTTTCAGACTAAACTGGCGTCAGCATGAGAGCACCACCATCTCGTAGCTCCGTCGTGGTCATTCCGCGAGCAATCATGGCAGCCGCTCCCCACCAGAAGCCTGCAGGAGTCGGGGCCCCCAAAACTTTTGATGAATTCTCAAGGCGGAGGGGACGCTTTCGAGAATGGGGTCCAAGACCTAGCAGACAAGCGTCCGATTTCCAAGGTGTCCCAGGGCCATTTCAGTGGACCAGGCCCAAAAAGGAAAGAGCCTGCCGCCATTTTGAGAGTCCTGTGACAGCCGCCTATCGCTGCACCGCAAGAGTGGGCGCAACTCAGCTGAATTGCGGCTTTTGACACAGTGGACCAAAAACGGACGGAATGGCAACTGAAACGGTAAAGGGGCGCCCCACTACAACAGATGACACTCCACCTGGAGAGGCCCGTTCACGCCGCCTCCCCCGGGGCACCCCACGCCGTTATTCGGAGCAGCATTGTAGGATACCAAAACCAGTGCGGCAACTTACTGGACATCACCTTGGTGCCATCGTTCTGCTGCCTTGGAACTATTCGCACAACAGTTTGCTACTGATGACCCACCCCCCGCGACGCCCCACGCCGTTATTTGCTGGGTGGCAACTTACTAGACATCACTTTCGTGTCATCTAGATTTCGGCGCGTTCTGCTGCCTTGGAACTATTCACACAACAGTTTGCTACTGATGACCCACCCCCCGCGACGCCCCACGCCGGAAATCTGGACGTTGTGCTGCGTTGGGACTATTCGCACAGCCGACCACTACTTCGTTGTTTTTCCCTAAAAATGTTTATATGTTATTACTATTTTTGTTTTCTTGTATATATTTATAAATTATTAAAGTTTTATAATCTTACTACTTTGTCGGAGTGCTATATATTTTTAATGTGACACATAATTGTAAAAACTTTGATGTACAAAGAGTCATCCCTGGAATCTTCCGCTTCACGCTCGGTCCCCTCCCCAATCACATTACAGGATGGTTTTCAGATAATAGCAACGCTTCTGCTGTGACGGATCTCATCGAGTGTGGGCCTTGATCTACTATAACTCCTTTGAAGAGGGGTGATTCTTTACAGCTGTGGCCATAAACTACATCTGCAGGGCTAGCTGATAGCCTAGGACCGGCCTGGACAATCGGACACAGAGGAAAAGAAGTGTCAGAGGGTGCGGTAGTGAATAGGGCGAAAGGGAGGTGTCGGGCGGGCACAGGGTGTGATTCTCAGGGAAGAGCAGCGCAGATGGGGGGAGGTTTATTACCCATGCATAAGACAGAGAGCGGGGGTGACCACTGCCTGGGTGAGATGCTTGCGAGGGTGGGGAGCCATGCTAAGGATCGACAGCGTGCACAGAGTGGGTCTGGTCAAGGCATCTAAAATGGCTGCCGTGCACGACAAAAGTGTGGCATTTGAAAAAAGACAAGATGGCGCAGACAATGTTTTTCAACACTTCCTGATTTCCTTCGAATCGAACGTTAACAGACGTTGGGGCATATTACCAAAGTTAAGCGATATTTATCCCTAACGATGCATTGCAAAGATTTTTTTACCGTCAGAAATTATCGCAGATAAACCTTGTTATTATCAAGGTTTATCGCAAATACGATAAAAAACGACCGCAATGCATTAATATCGCTGAAAACTCAGCGATATTCATGCATTACCGAGCTAATGCTCTTAGCCATGTTATCCACCTCCCATTGGATAACATGGCTAAGAACTGCTCAGGGCAGCTGTTACTTTTTGGAGATATTCGCGCTTATCTCGAATATTTCCAAAAGTTGATAATAGGAGATAGCGATGTTAGCGACTGTTTCCAGTCGCTAACATCTTGGCATGCCCACTTTGCATGTCATTAGTGATAAATATCACTCACATGCAAAGTGGGGCCCAAGATGGTCGCTATCTCCTACTAGCCGTCGCTAACTGGTGTTAGCAACAGCTAGGTAATACAGATATAATTTTATCTCCGCGAAGCGGAGCGCTGTTACAGATATATATCTTGTTTTTGAACGTTAATTTCTCAAAATGCACTGAAGCACATATATTGAGACCTAGCAAAGGCACATCGGGCTACCAGTCCCTAATATTTTACCAAGTTTCATGCAAATCCATTCAGCCGTTCGATTATTATTATTATTTTTTTTTTTTGCCCCGCGGGGCCCTTTTAAAACCTCCACATCAAACCTAGGGGGTCAGCGAGGATCTACTATGCCCCCTTATGGTCATTTGCCCCTTCGCTTTGGCCTCCTCTTGTCTCTCGATCCTACCGAGAGACAAGATGGCGGCCGCTACGTACTGTTTGGAATGTTTACAGACACCGGAGAGCCAATCAGCTTCGCTTCGCAAAGCTCCGTAACGCGAAAAGTACGCGAAGCGGTGCGCTGTTACAGATATATATCTTTTTTTGAACGTTAATTTTTCAAAATCCACTGAAGCACATATATTGAGACCTAGCAAAGGCACATCGGGCTACCAGTCCCTACAATTTTGCCAAGTTTCGTGCAAATCCATTCAGCCGTTCGATTATTATTATTATTTGTTTTTTTGCCCCGCGGGGCCCTTTTAAAACCTCCACATCAAACCTAGGGGGTCAGCGAGGATCTACTATTCCCCCTTATGGTCATTTGCCCCTTCGCTTTGGCCTCCTCTTGTCTCTCGATCCTACCGAGAGACAAGATGGCGGCCGCTACGGACTGTTTGGAATGTTGACAGACGCCGGAGAACCAATCAGCTTCGCTTCACAAAGCTCCGTTGCGCGAAAAGTACGCGTCCTGGAGCGCTGCCCGGTCCGCTGTTACAGATATATATCTTTTTTTAAACGTTAATTTCTCAAAATCCACTGTAGCACATATATTGAGACCTACAAAAGGCACATTGGGCTACCAGTCCCTACAATTTTGCCAAGTTTCGTGCAAATCCATTCAGCCGTTCGGGCTAAAAGTGAGGCCAACCGCCCTATGGAAAACTCAATGTTAAAAACACGTTTTGGGACCCCCCTTTTTTCTCGACCCCCCCTGGACGAACCCCCCCCCAATTTTAAGGGGCTGCTCAGAAACAAAATGTGCCATTTTCCAGAAAATTTCAGCCAATTCCGTCCACAAACGCCAAAGTTATTAGACATAGAATTTTCAAAAAACCCATAGAGAAAAAATCCTAACTATATATACCTACTGGCGACCGCCAGTAGGTAATAAAAAAACATTTTTTTCAGAAAGACACACATTCTTTGGATGATGTCCTCAGTGATGTCATCAGGGATGTCATTTGAGATGTCATCAGTGATGTCATGAGTGATGTCACTGACCATGTCATGAGTGATGTAATATGTGATGTCATCAGCAGTGATTTGCGGGCGCGCAAGTTATAGTTAGCTGTGCTAGCTATAACAGAGGAATTTCAAAGGTTTTGTATGAGAGAAATGTTCAGCTAACTATAATGTGTGAAACCTATGTTTTTTTCAATGAATTTGCATAGTTTTTTAAATGCTAATTCCTAACTATAACGTGTGTGAAACCTATGTTTTTTTCAATGAATTTGCAAGGTTTTTTAAATGCTAATTCCTAACTATAACGTGTGTGAAAATTATGTTTTTTTCAGTGAATATATATACATATATATATATATATATATTTTTTTTTGACGAAGCCTAAGAGGTGAAACGCGTTTGTCAAGGGGCAGGGGGGTCTGCCAAATAAACCATTTTGGTGAAAACGCTGACTTGGAGTGCCGCCTTTTTACTCATCCGAGCGATTTGGAAGTGTGTGCCGATATATATATATATATATATATATATATATATATATATATATATATATATATATATATATATATATATTTCACAAGATCGTGTTAACACCAAGCTAGAACACGATAGCAAAGGACACACCAGAAGTTTGTGCAGCAATCGGAAATTTATTCTTCAATGGTCTTACAGGCAAAAAATACTCGACGCGTTTCAGTGCAGACGCACCTTAGTCATGAGTTATGGATCTACCGGTGCAAACGTTTTAAATACCATGTGACACTTGTGAAAAAGTGAAGACAGACTCAGTGATTTTAACATTAATTACAAAAACACGTACTCAGCCGAATACATGCCTAATATTGTGTACTAAAACAATAAAAAAGTGCACAACCGCTTGTCTTTAAATTAACCACTCATATCATGATTGAAATGCTTGCTCACAACGGATCTGATAATATACTTTTCATGCATGTCAATAAAGTTTTCTTGAGAGACCTAAAAAACTGTGCTTACGTTAGTCCATCAGCAGTAATAGGTGTAAATATCAACTGGTATGTACCACAGATCTTTCTATTTACAAAAGTGCAGAGACGGCGTGTATAGTTTCCATAGGAAATCCACAACATTCTATTTGGAATAACTTTGGCACCGGTGGACGAATCTTCGTGAATTTCTCCAAGAAAATGACCTGCTCGGTTCCGCCTTCCCTGAAAGTTTGGGGGTGATTTATCAAGTGGGGGCCGAGAAAAAAGGGGGGGTCCCAAAGCGTGTTTTCCCCATGCAATTTTCCATAGGGACCTTTAGCCAGGGCTACAGCACGAGAGGTAGAGTTCTGTTTGCAGATTGTGCTTTTTGTTAAATGGTGTAAATCCGTTCAGTAGTTTCTGAGAAAAATGCAAGTAAAATCATAGCGATATCTAGAGACGGAGTTCAGCACGTGTACTGAAATCTGTTCAATTACGAGCGCGAACTGCCTGCTAATTGGCTGTGAACTGTCTGTCAACACTCGAAACCAGGAAGTGTTGGCGGCCATCTTGTGCCTTGCTAGAACCGAGTCACAAGAAAACAGTAAAACAAAGTTCAGAAATAAGGGAAGGGGGTAGGGTAGAGACATTCTGACCCTCTAGGCTTGCTCAGGGGGTCGTACATGGATGTTTAGGCTCTATTTTTTTTTTAAAGAAAAATCGCGGCGTACGCGTATGGAAATACGTACAATTACGAGCAGGAGCTGCATGCTGATTGGCTGTCAATACTCCAAACCAGGAAGTGTTGGCAGCCATGTTGTTTGTCGGGAGAGCAGAGTCACAAGAAAACAGTAAAACAAAGTTGAGAAATAAGGAAAGGGCGCTGGGTATAAACATTCTGAGCCTATAGTGTTGGTCAGGGGGTGGTACATGGATTTTTAGGGTCAATTCTTATTTTAAAAAAAATAAAAAATGGCGGGGTACATGTGCAGTACTTGTACGCGGTGGAAAAGGTGAAAAAAAAGTAGAAGTCCGTTTTATTCATTAGGTCCCGGGGGGGCAAATGTCGGGGGCAATTTTTCTGCATAATGGGGGCTTGTAGGGTGCCCCGAGCACTGGGGAACGGCACTCCTCTGGTTTTATTTTGAAGTATGCGGGGGGGTTACGGCCCTACTCCCCGCAGTCTCGGTGAGCTGCATCCCTCGGGTCTTTTTAAAATAAAAATATGTTTTGAGCTCTCTCTCTCTCTCTCTCTCTCTCTCTCTCTCTCTCTCCCCGTACAGGTCACGGGGAACGCCACATTTCTGGGGCAGTGATATGTAAAATGACCTGCCAGCTCCGGGTACCTGCATTGTCTGGAGTTTTTTATTAATGTTTGGAGGGTGGGCTTGATAATACGTCCTTGTAAATTCCCATTGAAGCCTATGTTCTGGTGTTAACATGGGCTTCTATGGGAAATAACAAGGCCGTATTATGAAGCTCATTATCGCCGTTTTATCGGCAGTTTCCTGCCAATAAAAAGGCGATAATTTTAACACCGGTCCTTGATAATATGCACCTAAGTTTACTGGTCAAAAAAAGGGCAATGGGCCATATTATCAACAAAAGGCGATACATTATTGTCGCTTTTATTGGCAGGAAACTGCTGATAAAGTGGCGATAATGGGCTTGATAATATGCCCTTGTGAATAACCATAGCAGCCCAGGTTAACATCAGAACTTGGGCTGCTATGGGAATTTACAAGGGCCTATGTTTTTTTATTAATGTTGGGAGGGTGGGCTTGATAATACGTCCTTGTTAATTGCCATAGAAGCCTATGTTCTGGTGTTAACATGGGCTTCTATCGGAAATAACAATGCCGTATTATCATGGTCATTATCGCAGTTTTATCGGCAGTTTCTTGCCAATAAAACGGCGATAATTGTAACACCGGTCCTTGATAATATGCACCTAAGTTTACTGGTAAAAAAAAGAGCAATGAGCCATATTATAAAAAAAAAACTATACATTATCGTCGCTTTTATCTCCAGGAAACTGCTGATAAAGTGGCGATAATGGCCTTGTGAATAACCATAGGAGCCCAGGTTAACACAAGAACCTGGCTGCTATGGAAAGTTACAAGGGCTTATTATCAAGCACATTTTCGCCGCTTTATCGGCAGTTTCCTGTCAATAAAAGCAGCGATAATGTATCGCCTTTTGTTGATAATATGCTCCTTGATTTCTATGATAGTATGTAAAGCGTTCCTTTTTTTTTGGGGCGTAGCAGTTGTACTCTCTTTGCATGCTCAGCGTCGTTTCGAAGCCCACGTTTTCTTTTTCTTCAAGTTCAACAAGCAAACCTTTCTTTATATCAGTTAGTAAATCTGTTGCTTTCTTTTCCCGGTTCGTGTGTGTCATCAGCTGCTGTACTTTTGTACAGTATTAATAGTCATATTTTTTATATATTTATTTGAAAGGTAGTGCCGAGGCGCCAAACGTTGATTACGTACTCCGTCCACCGTCATTTTAGTAGTTTCTCACCGTTGTTTTTATTATATCTGTTAGTTAGAACTCAGTAGTTTTCAATCCTAGTCTTGAATATCTTACTATAGTATTTCAAAATTATTTTTATTGTGGTCCGTCAAACCCCTCCCCCACAAAATGAAAGAAGTATGTAGTTTTTTTAATTAACTTTTATTAAACAATAAATATAAACGAAACTCAATTATAACTATATTAGAACTGGAAAAATAACTTAAACAATGTTATAAACAAATTGTGAAATGGATTCCAAAAGGTGTCCGATTGGTAATCTGAAAAAGAAAAAAGAAAATTAGAGTTTAGAATTATGTAGATGTGAGTAAATGAGCTGAAGCATTACGGGGCATAATATCAAGAATGGCAATAAAATTATCGCCGTTTCAGCGGCAGGAAACTGCAGCTAAAGCGGCGATAATGGGCTTGATAATATGCTGTTGTGAATTCCCATAGCAGTCCAGGTTCTGGTGTGAACCTGGGCTACTATGGGAATTCACAAAGGCATATTATCAAGCCCATTATCGCTGCTTTAGTGACAGGAAAGTGTCGCTAAAGTGGCGATAATGGGTTTGATAATATGCTCTATGGAATTCCAATCGAATCTCATGTTATATGTCCTTCACATCTAACATGAGCTTCGATTGGAATTCAATAGAGCATATTATCAAACCTATTATGGCTACTTTAGCGGAAGTTTGCTGCCGATAAAGTGGCGATAATTCGGTTGCCAAGGTTTGATAATATGGTCCTCTCTACTATCATAAATAAAAGTTACACTACAGTTTTACTAGTGCAGTGTACCTGGTACATTTTACTTGTTATGGTACCGCATTCAAGTGGTGTCTATATGGAAGTGCCTACTGCGTTACTAACGTCTGTTATGCCGAATTATTTCGAATGCATTCCTATGAAGGATTTGTAGATCTAGGCCTCTGAGCTTACCGTTGTATAAACCCTGCGGCCAAACACATAAGGAAGTAGACTTTACAACTTCACTGGGGCTGTTCTTCCGCACATCTAAGGAGACAGCAGTGTCTAAGTTTAAGAGAGAAAGAGAAATGATGTCACAGAGAGTGAGAGAGCGAAAAAGAGAGAAAACAACATTAAAACTGTCGCAGAGTCTGGAGTTGAGATTTTTACTAGAAAATGTAGACGTATATTAACTAGCTCCTTGCGTCACTTCACACATGTTAAAAGTGACTCAAAAGTGGCGTAATAAGATTGTGGATCTGTTTGACAGACTGTTGTAACGTATCTGTTGTCACTGTTCGGAGGTAATTATAGATTTTACAGAGAAGCTGCTGTACACCGCGCACTCTGGGCCACTATAATATCAAGCCTGGGGGACAAAATTATTCACAGGAAAGTATCGCTAAAGTGGCGATATTGGGTTGGATATTATGCTCTATGGAATTCAATTGAAGCTCATGTTAGATGTCCTTCACATCTAACATGAGCTTCGATTGGAATTCCATAGAGCATATTATCAGAACTATTATGGCCACTTTAGCGGCAGTTTGCTGCCGATAAAGTGGCGATAATTTTGTTGCCAAGGTTTGATAATATGGTCCTCTGTACTATCATAAATAAAAGTTACACTACAGTTTTACGAGTGCAGTGTACCTGGTACATTTTACTTGTTATAGTGCCGCATTCAAGTGGTGTCTATATGGAAGTGCCTACTGCATTACTGATGCCCGTTATGCCGAATTATTTCGAATGCATTTCTATGAAGGATTTGTAGATCTAGGCTGCTGTGCTTACCTTGTATAAAGAGTGCGGCCACCGGAGTTCACCACTCGACTTGAACTCTGCTTCTATACGTCAAAGTATGTTCAATAAGTTGCAGAGAATTCCATTGCTATTGCTCGATAGGCTGTGGTTGCTTCTGAAGGATGTTTGCTGAAGGAAACAAAAGGATGTTTTGATTAGTCATCGTAAACTGAGTTGCGTAACTACTATCAAAAGTAAATTTTAATGTGGGTTCTTAATATTTCGTAGTTAGACTGTTGCAGCTCCAGCAAACAAATTAAGATGAATAAGTTAATAGAGGCCTGGGACGGCCTCGTGACGCAGAAAAAAAAATACTATCATGGACGCACAATTAATAATAATAGAGGCCTAAGCACGTGGCGTAGTACAGAAATACGACACAGAAATTTATGCACACACAATTTTTAAGATTAGATGTGTATAGGACCTCATGACTTATAAAGAAATATTTCAATTATGTAAGTACAATTTAAAACCATTGAGGGGTAGGAAATCCATATGAAGGATAAAAAAATAGCATTATGCATATACAATTTACAGTGGAGGCTGATGTTGTGACGTCTCGTCTTACCTTTGCTTCTGTCGTCTTTTGTCGTGTCTTGAAAGGCTGCGGTTTCGCTGAGTCTGGGGTGTTTTCGACAGTCTGTCTGTCACCGCAGCACAGGCAGGCAAAAGAGAGCGTGCTCACGTCAGTGCCCCCATTATATGGGAACCGCGGGGGCTGTCCACACCAAGGCCAGGGCCGTCATTGGTAGCGTTTTCGCGGTCTGTAAGAATGATGGCCCCGGGGGACATGCCATTGGGTAATGTATTGGTTTCCAGGCTAAATGATATCAAGCATGCTAGGTGGTGGCATGTGGGTAGTGTGGGCGGGCGTGCACCGCGCATGTGCAAGTATGAGTGTGTGCACTAACAATTAACAACAGAGAGAGATGGGGGCGGTGTTATCATGTGCGCAGAGGCAGGCCCAGAATCGGATCTGCAGTGAGTCAGCACTTCTAATCATTCTCTTTAGCGCGCCCTGAGCTCTGATTTGTCACTGAGAGGGTGATCGCACCATAGTTTGTACTGCTTATCATACTCAGCGTGTACCCACGCATACGGTACAAATATGCTTTGACGTTACGCGTCGCATTAAACCTTCGGTGTAACGTCATGTACGGCATTCTGTACGCGAAAGGGGGCAATGTTTCTACTTGGTTTAAAACATGTATGTATTTAATGTACATACTAAGGGCAGACCTTTGGGATAACTATGAGTTTTTTTAATACTAGTAACAATCATATATTACTTTTAAAAAGAAATACACAAATCGCGGTAGAACATCATGCGTACTAGTATTGAAAGAGCTGCGCAAGCGCATCATAAGCGTACGCAACGCCATGTGACTTTAAAAGTAGAGATTTGATTGGTTCATAACTTTTCCTACTGCGACTGTTGAAAGCTCCGTCCCATTATAATTATTCGACTTAGACTTTCAAAGAAGAAGCATTTGTTCTGAGAATCTTCTCAAATAGAAGGAAGATCACCATAATAAGAGCAATGGAGTAATCTTCCAGCAGTTCTTCAGAGGGAGATTTCATTCCTGAAGAACGTCCAAAGAAGAGGAAAGAAGCTCTAATTTGGAAGTTTTTCACTTTTCCAGAAGGTCAAAAAAGGTTAATGCTCCAAAAGTAACCTGTAAAATTTGCCAAACAACTTTTTCAAGGGGTGATCCATGTAAAAAATACTCCTTTGGCACAGCAAATATGGTGCGACACGTGAAGAACTTGCACCCCAAGAACTTTGCTCGAGCTGCAAGACGGAGGTTGCACGAGAATCCACCTGCTGCTACACCAAGCACATCAACTGCGGCAGAAACATTTTCAGCAAGCAGTCCACACCCACAAATTGATTCTGACTTTGCTAAAGTTAAAATTCTATGCATTTATTACGATAAACGTTTGTGTTATGGGGAACAGTCTATAGACTTGATGAAACGCAGGATGCAGGATCATTGCTGTCCTCGACATTAGTTGTTCTTTTTTCATTCTTTTGTTCCGCTTGGAATTAGTAGAGAAAACACAAAAAAAATACAAAAGAAAAAAAACAGTTCTTTTTAGAACTACCTTCACTGGTCAAATAAAGAACTATGGGCCCGATGTAGGTAAATCGTTTTTTAACGGTTCGTAAATACCGAATCATACCGAATCGGTATTCATGAACCGGAAAACCAGCTGTAGGAAAATAATCGGTAAAAAATACTGATTCGGAAACATTCGGTATCCACACTCGGTAAATACCGAATCGGTAATCACCGATTCGGTAATCTCCGATTCGGTCCCATAGGAATGAATGGGAGACACCGACTCGGAGATTACCGAATCGGTATTTACCGAATCGGTATTTACCGAATCGGTAAAATCCGATCTCGAAAATTCAAATACATGACATGTGAGCCAGTGAACCAATCAGGGACACCCACCACACCCCACAACAAAGCATCTGAGAAATCAACCAATCAGATGCAAGTACCACACCCCAGTACCTGGAGGTGGCCACACCCATGCAGGTGCAGAGCAACAGAACTGGGAGACAGAGGAGCAGGCTGCACTGAGCCCAGCATAGCAACACCATGGAGTCCCAGGAGGCACAAAAGGATGGAGGTGACAGAAAGAGGAAGGTGAAATTTAGCACAACTGAGCTCCAGGTGCTGGTGGAGGAGGTTGTGCAGCATTACAGTCAGCTTTTTGGGAGACAGTCTCTGCAAGTAACAGAGTCTGTAAAGAGGAACACCTGGCTGGCGATCGAGAGCAAAGTCAATGCCCTAGGAGTGACACATCGCGAAATCGATGACATGAAGAAAAGGTGGTATGATCTGAGGATCACCACCAAAAAGAAGCTTGCCACCCAGAGGAAGGAATCAGCAGCCACAGGTGGGGGGAAGAGCCGTGTTCCAAGCCTCACTGAACTGGAGCAGCTTGTGGAATCCACCATGGAGCCTGAGAGCATACACGGGATGGGGGATGCTGATAGCTCAGCCAGAGCTGCAAGAAAGAAAGGACACACAGCTGATCATTGTCCATGTCTGCCCACAGGAGAGTCATCGCGCAGAGCAGCGCAGGGAGGATGGTCAAGTGCACCAACAACGGCTGCGAGGGAGAAGCCCACAGACACAGCAGGACCTAGCACTGTCCCTGAGGACACAACCACAACGCACGCACCCACAGCAATGGAGCAAGACACCACTGCACAGCCACTGTCGCCCGTGCTGTTCGAGACACAGACTCCGGCAGCACCTGCAGATGGCACAACACCAAGCTCAGGGTCCCCTGTGCATGTGAGGCCAAGGAGGCAGGACGTACCACCATTAATGATCCTGGAAAGCTCTGATGAGGAAGTGGTGGAGGCTCCCAGACCTAGCACACCACCACTGGCTGGCGACGCAGGGCAACAGGGGTCAATGGGATCTGGCCGTGCAAGTGACCGTGGCCGTAGGGCACGTGAGCAGGATGAGGGGCCGAATGTGCAGGGTTTCTTTGCTGGGCAGGAAGCCACTATGGTTAAGGTCCATCGCATGCAGGCCAAAGGGATCATGGCAGTGCACAGACAGGTGCGCATCCTGAACAGCAGGATGGCAGACATCGATCGGGGGATAAGTGCCATGGAAAAGGGAATGGAGTCCATGGGCAAAGAAATGGAGTCAATGGGCAAAGGAATGGAGTCCATGGCAGAGGGGGTGAGGGACATGGGTGTGCGCATAGGTTCCCTCTGTGACAGGCTGGAGAGTGACCACCAAGAAAGGCGCAGGTGTAGGCGCGAGGTCAGGCAGCTGAATCAGTCTATTAACCGTCTGGCAACTTCAACCACACTGCCTTGCCGCCGGTCTGTGAACATGCAGACTGACATTGTACACTGCTGCAGTGACTTGTCCAGGGGGATGGGGAGGGAGACCTCTGCTATGGAGGTACTGCTGACACAGCAGACAGCCACTGCTGGTAACACGTGTGTTGGGGACACAGAGGAGTCCACAAGCAGGAGTGGGTCCAGCACGCCTGTACAGGACATTCGTCGGAGCAGCAGACTCCATGCAGATGACACCGGCGCCACTGCGCAGGTTGACCCCCAGCCCCGTGGCTCCCACAACATCATGCGTAAGCGCAAACATTGAGAAATCATAAAGAACACAGGACAGGTCACAGTGAAGTGAACTTTGGCCACCCAGTGTGCAAAGTGCATTTAATTTGATTTATGTGGTCTTGAATAGTGCAGTAGTGCATATTAAAGTGAGTGTTCCAAGACATGAACATGCCTGTGTGTCATTACTCTATTAAAACTATCTGTTGGTGATTTCTGCGTGTCGCAGTCTACCATCTGTTGCTGGTGCTGCTCCTGCTGCATTGTGATCGGCTTGTACTGTCCCATCATCTATGTCCTCATGATATGTTAGTTCAATCTCTGTGCCCTCCTTGGTGGCAAGATTGTGCAGCATGGCGCAGGTCACAATAATCTTGCTACAGATAATTGGCGTGTATTGCCGTGCATCTCCACTCTTATGGAGGCACCTAAATCTACTTTTCAGCAGTCCAAAAGTGCGTTCCACCACGCAACGTGTTGTTCTGTGTGCCACGTTATAACGCCTTTCGCTCCTGGTGGATGGGTTCAGGTAGGGGGTGAGCACAAATGACCGCAGGGCATATGCACTGTCACCTGGTTGGAAAATGATATTTTGATTAGTCACATTCTCATGATTGCTCCTTCTGCATGGACTATCAGGGTGTCTCACACATACTCACCTAGCAGGTATCCATGACCAAAATCACCAGCCACAAGGCGTCTGTATATCCCACTGTTCGTGAATATGTAGGAGTCATGGGTACTCCCTGGATATTTGGCTACAATGTCCATAATTATGTTGCCAGCGTTGCAGAACACCTGCACATTGATAGAATGTGTGGACTTCCGGTTTCTGTATATGTGTTCAGTTGCTGCAGGGGGCATAGTGGGATGTGCGTCCCATCGATACAGCCTATGATGTGCGGGAACTGTGCAAGTTGATGGAAATCGGTTTTCGTCCTTGCTAGTTCTGCAGGTGTGTCAGGGAACTCAATGTAGTGTTCCATCCTCTGCAACATGGCGTCGAGAAAGTTTCTGAAGAACTGTGACAGGCAGCTCTGGGACACCCCACCTACTGTGGCTATCACGTGCTGGTAGCTCCCAGAGGCAAGAAGGTGTAGGCAGCACAGCACCTGCACATGGGGTGGGATGGCATGTGCTCTTGGGGTTGGGTATTCCAGATATGGGTGGAGGTCCCTGATCAAGTACAGGATGGTTCTGGGGTGGAGTCGGTACCTTTGCAGGATCTCAGCTTCAGTCAGTTGGAAGAGGGTGATCCTGTGCCTATACACCTGCTCCTCCCTTAGCCAGACCCTCTCTCCTGCTGCCTGTATCCGTAGCCAACTTGCAATAACGTAGAAAGCCGCCATTGTGGTTGCACTGTTGCATTTTGGGGCCTTCTTATATATCCTGTTCCTGGTTTCCACCTGCTTCCAATCCATGGTAAATACCGACTCTTAAATACCGAATTTCATGAAATTCGTTTTTTTTTTATTTGCTACATCTCAACAGGCCATTTTTACCATTTCTTATTTACCGACTCGGTAAATATGAATTCGGTATTTTCCGATTCAGACAATTACCATTTCTTAATTTCCGAATCGGTAAATATGAATTTGGTAAATTCCGATTCATGTTATACCGATTCAGTGTTTTACTGACTGGTATTTACCGATTTGGTACGTTTTTGGTCACATACATCTCTATGCACTTATACCGGTCGGTAAAGGCCGAAATTACCGAATTTCGGCCGTTACCGACCGGTATTTGGCTACCTACATCGGGCCCTATATTTCTATGGAAGTGTGTAAAAGTTTGTTAGAATGAATGTGTAGTTCATAAATGAATGATTGAATATGTTACTAGTGTATGGAGAATGTGAAAGTGTAAAGGAACTATTACAGCATAAATCTATTAGGTGTTTATCTATAGTATACTGTAGTATGTCCGAAGCACTTGAATGTATCATATTTACATGAATATGTTACAAGTGTATGCTTCAATTTGCGCTGCTGGTGAAAGTGCCTGGGTGAATTTGTATGTGTTAGGGGCGGATTTACAATCCCTTGTGCCTCTTTTACACAGCCGTTGCATCACTTTTGTGACACAGCGGTGGTGCAAAAGATGTGCCATGGTGTGTGCTATTAACAATGTGATGCATCAGGAGGGTGTATTACATTGTAAAGCGCTGCACCAGAAGAGAGTTTCTTGTGCAGAAGGGGGTGCAGCAAGGCCTCGTAAAAGTGACTGAGTGAAATGTATAACATTTTATTCAGTGAGTTTTGAGCTTATGCTGCGTCAAAACCTTGCATGTGCTTGAAGCAGGTGTAGGGATTGATACAGCATTGTGAGCATAGGGCCCCAAGAGAATTGCTGGAGCTGTTTTATACTTGCAACCGACGTCAAGCAATAATTCATCCAAAAATTACTTTGGAATTTAGTTTTGTTATTATTTTATAATAAGAATATGAAATATAATCTAAAAAATAAAATAAATATAAATATTTATAATAAAAATATAAGAAATTAGTATAAAAAGAAAGACATAGTAATTAATACATTTATAAATAATCATTTACAAAACCTTTGAAATTCACTGACAAAAACATAGGTTTCACACATGTTATAGTTAGGAATTAGCATTTAAAAAACCTTGCAAATTCATTGAAAAAAACATAGGTTTCACACACGTTATAGTTAGCTGAACATTTCTCTCATACAAAACCTTTAAAATTCCTCCATTATAGTTAGCTCAGCTAACTATAAGTTGCGCGCCCATAATGCACTGCTGATGACGTCACATATTACATCACTCATGACATGGTCAGTGACATCACTCATGACATCACTCATGACATCTCAAATGACATCCCTGATGACATCACTGATGACATCATCCTTGTACAGACCTCCTCTCACTGTGATATAACCTTTGATACACACGATCAAAAATAGAAACTAAAATTTTCAAAAAAATGGAGATACCAATTCCAGTTAGAACAACCTAGTGAGTAATCCCAAAAACTACATACACATCCACTCATTCACCAACAGTTCTATATAGTCACTCATAGATGTACTCACTCATCATATGTACTCACACACCCTTATGTCCTGTTATACACCAACACTCATCTATAGAGTTACTCACACACATACTCACACATGCAAATAAACTATCAAATATCCATTTACTTGCATATACAGCTATACACCCACCACTACATTAACTTCAACAGAATCGTAGACATACTTACTCTCTTAAACAATCACTTATAGAAACACATACTTATTTATACAGGAAGTCTTAGAATCCCTCGCTCTCAGATATACTCACTTATATACATCAAAACTCACATATACTAGTATAAAACATATGTAGTTACTCATAAAGATAGTATTGAGACAGTTATTCACTCACTAACACACCCATACACACACTCATACACCCATACAGTCCTGCACGCATACTGTCTTCAAAATACATACAAACAGTGAGTCAGTCATTCATGCATCTGTGTGCTAAGTAATACTCCCCACCGAACCGTACAAACACTCATTTTGGTACTCAAAAAAACAACTAATAACCCATGTACAACTCATGTAGCTACTCACCAACCCATGCAGCCACTTATAAACAAAGTGAGACACTGATACAGATATTTAAATATTTAAAGATTACTCGCTAATACATCTATTCACTAAGATATACTTAATAAGTCAGTTATACAATCAATTTTACAAAAAAAACATCCATTTAGACACTTATTTACCCATTTATTCTTCCATCGACCTTTAGATATACATATATAAAAAAACATTTTTTTCAGAAAGACACACATTCTTTGGATGATGTCCTCAGTGATGTCATCAGGGATGTCATTTGAGATGTCATCAGTGATGTCATGAGTGATGTCACTGACCATGTCATGAGTGATGTAATATGTGATGTCATCAGCAGTGATTTGCGGGCGCGCAAGTTATAGTTAGCTGTGCTAGCTATAACAGAGGAATTTCAAAGGTTTTGTATGAGAGAAATGTTCAGCTAACTATAATGTGTGAAACCTATGTTTTTTTCAATGAATTTGCATAGTTTTTTAAATGCTAATTCCTAACTATAACGTGTGTGAAACCTATGTTTTTTTCAATGAATTTGCAAGGTTTTTTAAATGCTAATTCCTAACTATAACGTGTGTGAAAATTATGGTTTTTTCAGTGAATATATATACATATATATATATATATATATTTTTTTTGACGAAGCCTAAGAGGTGAAACGCGTTTGTCAAGGGGCAGGGGGGTCTGCCAAATAAACCATTTTGGTGAAAACGCTGACTTGGAGTGCCGCCTTTTTACTCATCCGAGCGATTTGGAAGTGTGTGCCGATATATATATATATATATATATATTACCTACTGGCGGTCGCCAGTAGGTATATATAGTTAGGATTTTTTCTCTATGGGTTTTTTGAAAATTCTATGTCTAATAACTTTGGCGTTTGTGGACGGAATTGGCTGAAATTTTCAGGAAAATGGCACATTTTGTTTCTGAGCAGCCCTTGAAAATTTGGGGGGGGTTCGTCCAGTGGGGGCCGAGAAAAAAGGGGGGTCCCAAAACGTGTTTTTAACATTGAGTTTTCCATAGGGCGGTTGGCCTCACTTTTAGCCCGAACGGCTGAATGGATTTGCACGAAACTTGGCAAAATTGTAGGGACTGGTAGCCCGATGTGCCTTTTGTAGGTCTCAATATATGTGCTCCAGTGGATTTTGAGAAATTAACGTTTAAAAAAAGATATATATCTGTAACAGCGGACCGGTTAGCGCTCTGGTTCGCGGACTTTTCGCGCAACGGAGCTTTGTGAAGCGAAGCTGATTGGTTCTCCGGCGTCTGTCAACATTCCAAACAGTCCGTAGCGGCCGCCATCTTGTCTCTCGGTAGGATCGAGAGACAAGAGGAGGTCAAAACAAAGGGGGAAATAACTATAAGGGGGCATAGTAGATCCTCGCTGACCCCCTAGGTTTGATGTGGAGGTTTTAAAAGGGCCCCGCGGGGCAAAAAAAAATAATAAAAATAATAATTGAACGGCTGAATGGATTTGCACGAAACTTGGCAAAATATTAGGGACTGGTAGCCCGATGTGCCTTTGCTAGGTCTCAATATATGTGCTCCAGTGGATTTTGAGAAATTAACGTTCAAAAAAAGATATATATCTGTAACAGCGCTCCGCTTCGCGTAACGGAGGTTTGCGAAGCTGATTGGTCATTCTGTCACTGGGCTATAGTTGGGCTACATCTGGCTGATATTTGGGCTACATTTGTTTTTTTGTGTGTCTGGCGGCCATCTTTGGGCTACATTGGGCTACATTGGGCTTCATTGGGCTACATTCGGCTAATTAGCAAATAGCTCATCGCAAACTAGGAATGGTAAAGAATCGCTATTTATTCCTTAAAGTTCGCTATTTAGGAAATGCAAATAACTTTGATGATACATATGGCGGTTCATCTCTAACAAGATAAGAAGCATAGGGATAGATTTATGATGACTGGCGCATCACCAGGGATGTGTTAGTCATTCTGTGCCGCTGTTCCGTCACCTATGGTGTGCTGCATTTACAATGCGGCGCATCACGGGGCAAAAACAGCACAGATGCGTGATGTATCTGTGCCGTAAAGGTGGCGCATTGCTGGAGTTGTATCGCAAGTGTGATGAAGGTCCAGCAAGGGTCGGGGGTGCCCCTGTCGCAGGGTTTCTGTTCTCACACAGAACTGTGGACAGAGGATTGGAACCTCGGCGAATTAGGGTGTCCCAAAACTCACGTTAGTAATCAAAAACTATTTAGCAAGCTAGGTACAGTGTCACATTGGATATAACAAACTCTCAATGTTTAGACAATCCATAATATGAACTTATAGTACCTCAGGATACGTGGAACTCATGAACAGTCGGTCGTTATATATTTCTTAGAAACCAGAACATGGAGTTAAGAAGAACACATGTGTATTTGAAATGTTTATTTACTAATGCCGTCTTCTCAGGCGTAGTACCTTAGATAATAAAAGTACACATATTATCAGTAGCAAAATTACCAGCATAGTTACTAGTACATAAAAAGTGAATGGTGATAGTATGTTAACATGCTGTAAATGAATAAGAGTTAGCAACACTTATAAGCAGCCGCGGGCCGTGGAGGGAGTTACGGTGAGGCAGGGAGGCGGGGAGGGGGAGAAGCAGGGTGGAGAATACAAGTACACATATTATCAGTAGCAAAATTACCAGCATAGTTACTAGTACATAAAAAGCGAATGGTGACAGTATGTTAACATGCTGTAAATGAATAAGAGTTAGCAACACTTATAAGCAGCCGCGGGCCGTGGAGGGAGTTACGGTGGGGCAGGGAGGCGGGGAGGGGGAGGGGCAAGGTAGAGAGGGCTCCACCCTGCTTCTCCCCCTCCCCGCCTCCCTGCCTCACCGTAACTCCCTCCACGGCCCGCGGCTGCTTATATCTCACCCTCCCTAATACACATATTATATTATTTGCTAAGAAGGTCTCTTTGTGTTGGTTTAGGGCGTGCCCATACTTTAGTGTCTTAGATTTGAAGGAATCACATCAGCATACACCAGCTCTCTCTTCATGTGAACCGCATCAACTGTTGTGTATGTGTGTTCGGCAAAGCAATATAAAACCCGCCTCATGCCCAGAATTGGCAGAAGTTGCACTTATGTTATGAGTATGAAGTCGTGGAGATCAGACCTCATAACAATTCTGTATCGTGTTGTTCTTGAAACTTTAGCACTCGCTGTACAGATATAGTTTAACAAGTAAAGCAGATAGTAGACCAATAACATATTATTCTCATGTAAACCACGATGAACTACTAGGTGGAAAGCTAAAGCAACAACTAAATGTCGTGTGCAGAAGTTGCAAAAAAGGAAAAATGGCGTTTAAACCGGTAATGAGCCCATGCTAACTTAACACGGTGTAAAGATATCCAGGACCTAGATGACACCTCCTCATGATCCGGAAACGAACTGAATAAGATAATAGAAGTGCCATCTCATGAGAGCAGATTGCAAGTTTATATGTGGACGGTCCGCAAGGTAAAGCATTAAAAACTAGGAAAATTCAATGCTAAAGAAAAATAAAACAGCCAAGTACTTTATCGAGTCTTAAGCCAATAGGCAAGGTAAATAATAAAAACTTGACAATTAAGTCAATGAATTGTCAATGAAATGCTAGTACTCAGCATATGAAACATGAAAAAGGTCTATGACATAACTGTGTATGCAAAATAAGCTGCAACAGCCTCCAACAGGAAGTCACCGTCTTCATCCGAAAACAGTTCAGCCATCCAATTTAAAAGCGGAAAAGAACATACGTGCTCTCCCAGCACCGGATCCTCTATCACCATCAGAGGACAGCTCGGTGGGTTTTCAAGAAAGCTGTGTTCCAAGAAAGACTGTGCTGCCGCCAGTAAATTCCAGGGACCAAGTAGTCCATGCATCAATGCCACAGCCATAATCCTTTCGCCAGGACAAATCAACTCGTGAGTAATGATAGGAGTCATCAGCTGATTAAAGTCGACGTCAGGAGAAACCGGTCCGCAGAGACACAAATCAATGGCCCAATCGAAATCACAGGTCAGGCAGTGAAATACAGGCTGGACACAGGTGAAGTAGGAGAACCGAAAAGATAATCCATATGCCGTGCTTAATATCGCCAACGGCATTGTGCCATAATATTCTAGCATGCGATTGCGGAACAGTGTCAGCAGCTGCAGGGTCGGAGGTTGCATAGGAGGGACATCCATATTTAAAAATGTAAAAAAGCACAAGAGCGTCCGCTGGTAATGCAAGTAAAAATGCAATCCACGAACCAGAGTGGAGAAAATGGAATGAAAGGGAGCAGGGATGACTCCAAAGATTTTCTCAAATGAAGTCACGAGACCACTGGTAACAACTTTAAAAAAGTGTGCCAGGGATTTTGTGGAGGATGCGTTAAAGATAGTCGGAAACATGTTGCTGAAATTGAAAGGCAAACCTGTGTACGGGTGTTCGCTATGTGAAGTACGAAAGTTTCACGGGCCGAACTCAAGGCCACCTCTCTCTGAGACAAAAGAGCTCTTATTCTTGTCATGCCGTTGAAACGTGTCCCAAGGTTGGTATTTGTGGCCAGATTGAAAACTCCCTATGTTCATGTGTGGGAGGAAATAGAACATTTCTGCAGCAAATAACCCGTTCACTTACTGTTACGATAAAAGGAATACTTTTAATTAACTCAGAACAATCTTCATTATTGAGCATCAAATAACTACCATTTTCCAACAACTTGAACGTGGGGATGATAGCAGGAACTGGCGTGCCTTGCAACACGCAAGCCATATTTGGTCGGTGTTTGTTGCATGAATCGTGTAACTGTATGTGCCTACACATTAGTGAATGATCTGGCGTCTCAGTGCATTCCTCTCCATTCAGATAAACTTCTTGATCATCTTTGAAACATCTGTATGTGTATGGAAGCGACCAGACCTCATGAACAAAAGCACTACCTAAAGGTTCATAAAGACCTATTGGTATATATTTCATACAATTTGAAAACTTATATAAAGCAAAAGGCAGCGTTATTAAACCGTGGATAAGGCATGTTGCCAAAAAACCCGCAATCCTCTGCTGATGATGTCACTGAGCATGTCATGAATGATGTAATATGTGACATCATCAGTAGTGGATTATGGGTAATAGTATCTCTAGTTTACTCCCCTATAGCTGTCTTTCTTTTAACATAAGTGTGTGTTTCCTTCCCTTATACTTACTGTTTTTGGTTCGCTTCCAGTTCGCGTACCAGCGAGCGAACTAGGAAGCGAACTAAGAGAAATAGAGGTTGGCACAGTTCCAAATATTGTACCAATTTTTTAATAACGGGGAGGTAGTTCTGAAAAGAACTTTTTTTTTTATTTTTCTGAACATTTTTTTAATGTTTTTGAATTTTTCGGAACAGTTTTATATTTTTTTGGGTTTTTCTTGGAGGGGGCAATGAAAACGATTCATTGTAAAGGGCTCAACAGGAGCAACAAAACAAAAAAAAGAAGTATTTATTATTTTGGGCGTTTCGGACAAACTTGCATATGATAGTCAATAGCTCTGTTGATCAGAGTGATGCTTCTTTCTCCGTAGGAAATGAATCCATCGCAAAATACGCAGGTGTGTTTTACTTCACCAAATCTCATTTGTATATTTGGCACCATCTCCCTGCCCTCTGGTCCCGTTACTTCCGGTACAACAGATCTTCTGGCCATAATAGGGAGATTATCTAGGTCGTTCCGAAACTGTGCAGCACTGTAGTTGTTAGGATGCCACCTAGTCATATGGCGATGCATTGTGTAGTTTCCGAAACTGTATTTTTTGTCGGTCCCTCTGGACAGTCTATCTTGACATATAAGGCAAGTTACGTATCTTGCATTTACTTTTTTCTGACCTTTGGGAATTTTAAAAAATTGCCAAATGAAGTTTTCTTTCCGGTGAGACGTCTTGGGCTGCTCAGGCAAAAACTGCCTCTCTTCGTGCTCGTCCTCCTGTTCCTCTTCTTCTTCTTCTTGTTGAATTACAACTTGAGCAGGTGGTCCACTCTTCCTTGGATGTGGTGGAGGTGGTGGGGAAGCACCAGCTGAAGCTACTAAAGAAGCCATTGCTCAGTGATCACAAAGGGTCTTTCTCTCACAATGATGAAAGTCAGAGTGAGGAAAGAAGGAGGGATTTTCATCATTTGGGAAAAACAAGAGTTCTCAACCAATCAAAAGTGTTCATTTTAGATTATATGACCTAGTCTTACATCATTAGGAAACCAAAAGTGAAATGAACCAATGAAAAGTGTTATTACCAAGTCACATGACTTGCTGTGTTTACGTTAAGCGCTTTGCAGGGCCTCCCGGTTTGCTTCCAGAAACCTGCGCTTTGGCACTCGCTTCGCGTACCAGTTCGCTAACGTAGCACGTCATATGACGTATCACGCGACAACGTGGAACGTCATGCGGACGGGAGGCGTCACGATGTTGTTTTCTAACGCGGCACTTGCGGTAAAGAAACGTTTACCGGCTCGCGGTCTATTTCGCGGCATCAAGGTCAGCTAACGGGAAGCTTCCCGATTCGCGAAGCGGGAACGAAGAAAAAAAATATTTAAAAAAAAAATTATTCATAAACATATAAAATATATTTTTGGATTTAAAGAAGAATACATTTTACAGCTACAGATATTAGCTGTTAAAAAAACAATGAAATTCACAGAAAAAACCATAGGTTATAGACCATATATAGTTAGGAATTAGCATTTACAAAACCTTGAAAATTCACTGAAAAAACCATAGGTTATAGACCATATATAGTTAGGAATTAGCATTTAGAAAACCTTATTTCACTCACACAAAACCATTGAAATTCCATATATAGTTAGTTGCACTAACTATATATCGCGCACCCGCAATCCACTGCTGATGATGTCACATATTACATCATTCATGACATGGTCAGTGACATCACTGATGACATCACTGATGACAACATCCAGTGATTATGTGTTTCTGTAAAGTTTAAATATGTTTTACATATTGAAGAATGAGTGGATGTATAAGTGTCTGAATGAAGGTTTTAGTAGGTGCGTGATTGACTGTATGAGTGAGTGATTAAATGCGTCTTACTAAATGCACGGGTTAGTGACTAAACTGTCTGAAAGTGTGCATCAGTATGTCTGTTGTTGTGCAAGCTGCTGCATGTGTTGATCAGTAGCTATATAAGTAGCTATATGGGTTATTGATTGGTTGCACAAGTATTTGTATGGGAGACTGAGTGTGTGTATGGCTGGCTGGGAGGTGTGTGACTCTGTGCAGATCAATGTGTACTTGTATCAGTGATTCTATAAGAGAGTAAGTATGTGTTAGTATATGTTTGAAAATGTAAGGTACTCTATGTTTAACTGTGTAGATTAGAAAATGGAAGTGTGATTGATTCTTTACAGGACTGACTAGGTGTGTGAGTAACTCCATGGATGAGTGGCAGAGTGTGAGTGTCTGTATAGGTGTATGAGTGCATATGATAGTGTTGTAAAGATGAGTGATTGTATGTATGAATGATTGTATGGGTGAATGAGTGAATGTGTGTGTAGACGTAGGAATCAGTGAATGCGTATGTAGTAACTAGTATTGGTGTGTCAATGGTTTCAAAAATTATACTCTGTATTTAACACTGGGTGTAACAGAGGTTATATTAAAGTTGAGGAGATGCATTGTATTGTCACATTAATGATATCATCATTGATGTGACCATTGATGTCAAAAGAGATATCATCAGTGATGTCATTTGAGATGTCATCAGTGATGTCATCAGTGATGTCACTGACCATGTCATGAATGATGTAATATGTGACATCATCAGCAGTGGATTGCGGGTGCGCGATATATAGTTAGTGCAACTAACTATATATGGAATTTCAATGGTTTTGTGTGAGTGAAATAAGGTTTTCTAAATGCTAATTCCTAACTATATATGGTCTATAACCTATGGTTTTTTCAGTGAATATATATATATATATATATATATATATATTTCACAAGATCGTGTTAACACCAAGCTAGAACACGATAGCAAAGGACACACCAGAAGTTTGTGCAGCAATCGGAGATTTATTCTTCAATGGTCTTACAGGCAAAAAATACTCGACGCGTTTCAGTGCAGACGCACCTTAGTCATGAGTTATGGATCTACCGGTGCAAACGTTTTAAATACCATGTGACACTTGTGAAAAAGTGAAGACAGACTCAGTGATTTTAACATTAATTACAAAAACACGTACTCAGCCGAATACATGCCTAATATTGTGTACTAAAACAATAAAAAAGTGCATAACCGCTTGTCTTTAAATTAACCACTCATATCATGATTGAAATGCTTGCTCACAACGGATCTGATAATATACTTTTCATGCATGTCAATAAAGTTTTCTTGAGAGACCTAAAAAACTGTGCTTACGTTAGTCCATCAGCAGTAATAGGTGTAAATATCAACTGGTATGTACCACAGATCTTTCTATTTACAAACTCGAGCCCAAGTGGGCAAGATCTAATTAACTGCTGTGAATAATTACACTGGAAATAACAGTGAGAATCTTTGGTCCTGCCTCAGTGGGCTTGCTATATTAGGGCTCACAAAGTACATGCGTTCATGAGCAGTATCAATGACATCATAATTCAAATTCTTTTCTTCGATGTATAGCGGTTCTGATCTAAAGTGAAATAAAATGAAAATACAAAGTGTCACTTCTATCCCAATGGAAAAATAAAATATATATAAAAATATATAAATATAAAAAACAGAACACATAGATCAACAATCAACATATAATATGTAATAAAACTATCATGGCTCTGCGGCATCTATGCGACTATGGATCTAATACTGGAAAAGCACATACTTGCTAACCTAGATGAACGGCTAGCTCTTCATCAAAATTATGGCCTGAGGGGGTCAGAGTCCTGTATTGTATGATCAGTTTGGACTCTAATCTGCGGAGTTCTTTTAGTCTGTTGCCCCCACGTATGTCTGCCTTTACAAAGTCCAAGACAACGAAACTCAATAAGTTCGTATTCTGTTCATGATGGCTACGAAAGTGACGAGCTACGGGGTATGCTTTGTCACAGTTTTTTATTGCACGGAGGTGCTCAAGAATCCGTATTTTGGCTTTGTGGATGGTACTGCCAATGTAGGCTAGACCACATGGACAGAATAATGCATATACTGCATATTCCGTATTGCATGATGTATGTTTTTTGATTACATATGGCTGACTTTCTGCTGAGAGAATACACTGTTTTTTATTCTTACTATTTTTGCAGGCTTTACAGCTTCTGCAAGTGTAAAAGCCTTGGATCCCTGGGGGTCCTTTCTTTTCGGTCTCAACTGCTCTGCAAAGCGTGTCTCTCAGAGATTTTGCTCTCTTATATGTAATCTGTGGATTCTGTCCTATGCAGTCAATCAGATCTTTATCAGTTCTAAGAACGGGACAGAATTTTTTCAAACAATTGCGTACTGCATGTGTTTGTTTATTGTACGTAGTTATGAACCTCAGTGTTTGATCGTTTTTTTCTTTGTTCTCTCCTTCTACCTTAAGTGTTTTATCAATAAGTAGAGATTCTCTTGAACGGAGAGCTACTTTTTTTATAACCTTACTGACCGTTTTCTTAGTATAACCTCGTTGAACAAAACGTTCTGCCATGATTTTGGATTCTATTTCGAACTTGTCTTTCGTGCTGCAATTCCGTTTTGCTCTGAGGAACTCACCCAGAGGAATACTCTCGATGAGTGCCACAGAGTGACAGGTGTCAGCGTGTAACAGACTGTTACCTGCTGTGCTCTTCCTAAACAGGGAACTCTCAATTTTGCCATTTTCTATAAATACATTGAGATCAAGAAATTCAACCATATTTTTGGACCAATGTGAAGTGAAGTGGAGATTAAAGCTGTTGTCATTCAGTTCTAGTACAAAGTCATTCGCCTCGTCCTCTGTCCCTCTACATATACAGAAGATGTCGTCGATGTATCTAATATACATTTGGACTCTATCTTTAAATGATGTTAATTTACTTACTACTTCCTCTTCCCAAAAGCCCATATAGAGACCTGCAAATGATGGCGCAAAACAGGTCCCCATTGATGTACCAAGGGTCTGATGGAAGATCTTATTATCGAAGAGGAAGTAGTTTTGTTTCAAACATATAGATATCATCTCCAACAACATCTCTGTATGGGCCAGATACGAGGCTGACCTGCTGCTCAAAAAGTGCCTACAGGCATCCAGACCTTTATCATGAGGTATGCATGTGTACAAACTTGACACATCCATTGTCAACAAAGAGTATTCATCATCCCATGCAATACCATCAAGTTTACGCAAAAAATCGCTAGTGTCTTTCACATATGAGGGTATCTTTTGCACTAAACCTTGAAGAAAAAAATCCACATATCTGGACATATTTTCCAAAAAACTCCCTCGTGACGACACAATTGGTCTCCCTGGTGGCTTGAGTGGCTCTTTATGAATTTTGGGCAGCAGGTATAACGCCGGAAGCTTAGGGAATTTACAGTCTAAAAACTTGTATTCATTATCTTCAATTAGTCCCTGCTTCTTCCATTCGAATATCCGTGTACTCGATTGTCTGATGGCATGTTCATACTCCATTCTATTACTTCTTGAGTATTTATCCCTTTCACCAAGTTGTCTCAGACCCTCACTTATGTAATCAACTTTAGACATAATAACAACATTCCCGCCCTTATCGGACTTTTTGGTCACAATAGAGTTGTCATTTTTTAAATCATCAAGGGCTGCTCTTTGTATTCTACTCATGTTGTTCCATTGGTTGAGATTTCTACGTTTAGCTATTTTCCATAGCTCTTCACTCACTCCTTTCTCAAACACTTCTATAGCTTCGTTTTTGATTTGGGGCAAGAACACTGATTTTGGTCTAAAATCACTCTTGGCACTAAGGTCAAAAGGAATGTTCTCTAATTCTAAGCTAGTTGTTGGATCATCACAAGTACCAGTTAATTCTGCCAACACATTCATCGTATGTAACACTGCAACATCACTTATACGCACATCACTAACAACATTGGTGACAATTGGGTCGTTGGAATGGACTTTAGTAGCATGCCATTTTTTTAAACGCAATTTGCGCGTAAAATAGAATAGGTCTATACGACTCTGTGTGTAATCAAAAGTGTTTGTAGGGCAAAATGAAAGACCTTTAGATAACAAATCAATCTCAGTCTTACTTAGTATTCTTGATGATAAGTTGATCACCGTCTTTTCATCCATTACTTTATCTTTACTTGGCCCCTTGTTCGACTTCCCACAGGGCTGCATTGATTTCCGGATGGCTTGTTGTTTCCTCTTTTTCCTTTGCCCCTCTTCCTCGTTTTGGAAACCCTTCTGATCTGTTGCTGGACTGTCTGCCCTTGGCTACTAGATCGAACTCTTCTAAAATGCTGGCTTTTACTCCAGTGTATTCAGATATTACTGAAAAATCGCTCCCACTCGTGATACCGCTGCCACTCGCCAGACTGGTGCCACTGACTGCTGAATTACTATCATCCAGTTGTTGTTCCGCATTGGTTACTGAAGATGTATTGTGCACTTGTTGCCCCATTGTTTTTCTTCTCAGATGATCATATTTTTTCGAAAATGTAAGGATTTGACCTTTTAGATAATCCACTAGATCACGTTGAAATTTCCGTTGTTTTTTTAATTTTATTTCGCCTTCAATTTTGTCAAGTCCTTTTTCAATTTTATCCATTTCTTTTTGGAATTCATCTTCTGTGCATAATTCTTTTAGTTCAGCCGTCAAATTTTCAATGGTAACGCTCAATTTGTCGCAATCTTTTCTTGCGAATTTGACCAGCATTTTCAGCATATTTGTGGAGCAGTTATGAATATTCTCAATCCAATTCTCAACAAGCTCTGGGTCTGGGTCTTCAAACGTCGGGGTAATGAAAATACGAAGGCCCCTTGGTATTCTCCCGACCTCTATGTATTTATCCAAGGTGGTCTCCTCCCACCATTTATTCTGTTCTTTTTTACAAGCTTTCCATAATTTGTCCACAATCGCCTTCTTGTTATTAGGAGGGGTTGAACTCACCGCTTCTCCTTTCGCATTTGCTGATGTGTCTCTGTGTTGACATACATCAAACAGTTTGCTTGCGGCTTCAGAGCATTTTTCATATCTTGCCGTTGCCATTATTTTGTAAAACGAGTCAGTTTCTAACTCGCTGTGCTCCGGCGAATTCACTCAGGCCGCGAGTGGCTCCGTGTCAGCCTTCAGCCGGACAGCAATAATTCAACACGCGACTAACGAGTGAAGAGTCGGACTGCTCTGTGAAACTCCACCTGAGTTATGCGGCATCCGTTTTCCTTCGTCTCGACACCGTCAGCGTGGTTGATCCGGCGGGCTGGGACTTTACAATACTACAAATCCCACAAGCGAGCGCAAGCGTCCGCGGCGCCTTTCCAAGCCACTTAAGTGAAGGCGGTCCGTTGCGAGGCAGGCAGCCTCTTCAAATTTCACAAGATCGTGTTAACACCAAGCTAGAACACGATAGCAAAGGACACACCAGAAGTTTGTGCAGCAATCAGAGATTTATTCTTCAATGGTCTTACAGGCAAAAAATACTCGACGCGTTTCAGTGCAGACGCACCTTAGTCATGAGTAATGGATCTACCGGTGCAAACGTTTTAAATACCATGTGACACTTGTGAAAAAGTGAAGACAGACTCAGTGATTTTAACATTAATTACAAAAACACGTACTCAGCCGAATACATGCCTAATATTGTGTACTAATACAATAAAAAAGTGCACAACCGCTTATACATATATATATATAGGCTGTGGGGGTTTAGGTTTAAACCTATAATAACTGATAAAACCCCACTGAAAGAGAAATAGCCCTCACCAGTGAAAACATATAAACACTGAAAAAAACACCTGAACAACCACCAACTAAATGCCATTCGAAGAAAGGAAAAAGAGAATGAAAGAGTAATTTTTTCTTTCTGAAGGGGCCAATAAAATGTAACTTTGTTATACAAGCTAGCAGTAAGAAAGACTGGGCTAACATTATTCTGCTTGAGTTTTGTTGTTTAGGGATGCCACTAAAATAGTGTTTCTTCTTCCTTTTGCTTATTTCAGTTTTGTGGTCTTTGGTCAAAAGAAGCAGGGGTTAGAAGCATGTTTAGGTCTTATTTAATTATTTTCTAAACTGTAGAGAATCAGGAAATATAAAAATCATATTTGATATTTTGGCTGCGTTTGATTATTACACTGATAGGTAAAATGGCTGGTTTCATAGGAATCTTTCCTAATATGTGTCATCACATTTACCCACAGAGAATGGATAAAACCCCTTAATACATCAGCTCCCAGTTTCCAGTGGGTCAGTATTGATAGTAGGTGAATTGCCAACGCCTCAGGCTTTAAATATTCAATGCAAGGTATAGTGACAAGTATATGTAAAAAGAGTGCTATCACCAAGCATCTGGGATAGTGGTGAAAATATTACACCAGAATTTTGGAAAACATGGAACACAGTGTCACTTGGAATGCTCTGCAAAAAAGGTTCCTTCGAAGTTCAACAAATATTGGAGGGATATTGTTTGTATTTGCAGTGATTCAGCTACATATATGAAAAAGTTCTGTGATGACCTTTCTAAATTGATACCTGAGCTGAAGTGATTCCCTGTAAGAGATTCTTGCCACTTGTTAGGTGGTATGCTGAAAGCATCTTAATAATTTTCAGAGTTAATGAGGGATGCTATTGACTTTTTAGTCCATTCTGGTGCATTGTTTTCTTATACATAGGAACTAAAACGTAAATATTTATAATTTCGTTCTTTGTGTGGCATCAACTAAAGAATCATCCCAACGGTGTCCCTTAGCTGATGGTTCTAACTCCAAGGGGCTATGAATGCTATATTATCCAGGTGGCATCCAATTACAGAATTTTTGCTGAGTGATGATGCCAAAGGCAAGAAATGTGAGGATCTTTGGTCGCAAATTGATAGTGATGTGAAAAAAGTACACTGTACTGCATTCTTATATTTTTACAGGAAAACATAACTGCTGTAGTGGACATAATAAAAAAAACTAGAGTCTGAAAACATCCTTGTCTGCCAAGTGTTCAGGATAATTGGTGTAGATGTGAAACATCTACTTGATACCTTTAGTGACTTTGGCACTGCAACATGTTCCATGTTAGAGTGCTTGCTACTTGGTAAACAAAGCAATGTTTAGGAGCAATTCAGGAACATTTAATTTTGCAATTTATGAGAAATGGAGTGCAATGATTTATAGAAATGTTCCTTCACCACCAATGGCATTTGAAGTCAATGAAACCTCACTGTGATACTCTGTACAAGTTCTACATCCCTTCAGTAAAGGGTAATTTCCTCCATAGTTTCAAAAGTGCTGCTTCATTTTTGACCTCTTCAATAACTCTGAGGGCATAAGTGCCCGGCTCAATGCAAATGTTACAGAACCTGCCCTGAGAATTGCAATCTTCAAGTGCACCAGTATTGGCATGGAAAGCTATGTCAGTGGCCAGAGTTAACAAATTGTGTACTGGATGCTTTGGCATTGCCCGTCCCAAGTGCCAATGTTGAGAGGGTCTTTTCACAGAAGTTTACATTGTAAAAAAAGAGCGAGCACACATGACCAAAGACTCACTGAAGACCTATTGTATGGTGTACTACAATAAGTTTAATTTGCAAAAATGTATTTGGACCTCATATACACTCTATGTACACTGTAAATATACCATGTGCTATCAGTGCAGAAAGCAAGCAATAATAAAAGCAAAACGTTCCATAAACATCGGAAAAACACTTTTTCCGTTGTTTTTAGTGACGCAAAAATGTGTAACCACTGATGACAACTGTTTTTTAAAGGTATTGAAATCACTTGAAAACACTGAAAAAACCCCACCAGAATGTACCATAAATAGAAACTGAAAACAGGAAAGCCTATATATATATATATATATATATATTCACTGAAAAAACCATAGGTTATAGACCATATATAGTTAGGAATTAGCATTTAAAAAACCTTATTTTACTCACACAAAACCATTGAAATTACATATATAGTTAGTTGCACTAACTATATATCGCGCACCTGCAATCCACTGCTGATGATGTCACATATTACATCATTCATGACATGGTCAGTGACATCACTGATGACATCACTGATGACATCTCAAATGACATCACTGATGACATCACTGATGACATCTCATTTGACATCAATGACCACATCACTGATGATATCATTCATATGACAATACAATGCATCTCCTCACATTTTAATATAACCTCTGTTTCACCCAGTGTTAAATACAGAATATAATTTTTGAAACCATTGACACACCAATACTAGTTACTACATACGCACTCACTGATTCCTACGTCTACACACACCTTCACTCATTCACCCATACTATCATTCATACATACAATCACTCATCTTTACAACACTATCATATGCACTCATACACCTATACAGACACTCACAGTCTGCCACTCATCCATGGAGTTACTCACACACCTAGTCAGTCCTGTAAAGAATCAATGACACTTCCATTTTCTTGTCTATACAGTTAAACATAGAGCACCTTACATTTTCAAACATATACTAACACATACTTACCTTGTTATACAATCATTGATACAAGTACACATTGATCTGCACAGAGTCACACACCTCCCAGCCAGCCACACACACACTCAGTCTCCCATACAAATACTTGGACAATCAATCAGTAACCCATATAGTTAATTATATAGCTACTGATCAAAACATGCAGCAGTTTACAGAACAACAGACATAATGATGCACAAATTAAGACACTTTAGTCACTAACCCATGCACTCAGTGAGACACATTTAATCACTCACTCATGCATTCAGTCATGCACCTACTAAATCCTTTGTCCAGACACTTATACTTCCACTCATTCTTCAATATGTAAGACACATTTTAACTTTACAGAAACATACAGTCACTGGATGTTGTCATCAGTGATGTCATCAGTGATGTCATCAGAGATGTCATCAGTGATGTCATCAGTGATGTCACTGACCATGTCATGAATGATGTAATATGTGACATCATCAGCAGTGGATTGCAGGTGCGCGATATATAGTTAGTGCAACTAACTATATATGTAATTTCAATGGTTTTGTGTGAGTAAAATAAGGTTTTTTAAATGCTAATTCCTAACTATATATGGTCTATAACCTATGGTTTTTTCAGTGAATTTTCAAGGTTTTGTAAATGCTAATTCCTAACTATATATGGTCTATAACCTATGGTTTTTTTCAGTGAATTTCAATGGTTTTTTAATAGCAAATATCATAAGCTGTCGAATGTCAAGTACGTGGTAAGTGAAAACATTTTCGTGTTTATGCACACTGATCTGCTTTGAATGGTGCTCCCCCCCCCTCATTTCTATTAGGAGTACTCTCTCTTTGCAGATAGTGAAAGGTAGTTAACGCAGGCCTTTGCCCCCGTTGTAATCCGTCGTGCCTGCTTCTCTCTCCATTTGATTGATTGTTATCCAAGTATTTACTGTTTTAGAATTAGTTCTCTTTGGTTCATTCTCTATTTACAAACAAACACAGAGTCGCAATACTCTGTTTAGTCTTTGCAGATAACGAAAAATCGTGTAAAAAAAAAGAAAAGGAATCGAGCAAAATCAGTAGGCCACTAATGGGATCTCTTTTTGACCTCGCTAAAATAGAAACATTAGGAACAACCCCTCATGACAAATACAAAACTAGTGAGATGAACTGAACTCCACACAATGATGGCTGCAAAACAGCTCGGCTCCGCCACCCACCCCGCCCAAAATAACGATAAAGAGCGGCTGCCATGATTGGTTGCGGAATGGCCACGACGGAGCTACGAAATGATGCTGCTCTCATGCTAACCCCAGCTTCAGTCTGAAACATCCAGAAACACTGTAGACTACCAATTCGATCAGTTCCGGTAGCGCCCCAATGTAACCCGGTAGAGAAGAACTAGCCCTCCCCTCTTTCACTGATGGTTCTTGTTGCCTGTCCCTTCTGTTCTCATTTAACAGAACTATTTAGCCTGCTGAAAGGGGTTGTGTTCCGACCGCTGGTTGGTGGAGACATTTTGACTATATTCTGGACCTGCGTTGTCGCGTAATGCGTCATATGACGCGCCGCGTTAGCGCATCCGGAAGTCATCCGGGGCGCGCAGCGCGTAACGTAAGCATAACAAGTCATGTGACTTGTTAATAAAACTTTTCATTGGTTCATTTTACTTTTCTTATTGTAATGATGAAAGGCTTGCTCATATGACCTAAAAATTACGCTTTTCATTACTTCCGAACATTATTTTTTCTTAAATATATGTTATAATGTTCCAGGCTAATGTACTTTCCCGGAAATTTTACAACTGTCCTGCAAGTAAAATATATTCTTTTTTCGAGAAAAAGAGCGTTTCTTCGTCCCATGATGGAGCCGTTGAGCAAAAGAGGGTCGACCTGCTGTCTTAGTCGCCGATACGCCTGAATATGAGATTCTTATCGATCACTTTATGTTGCAGGAATAGAAAACACAACAGCCCTTGACCATTTATCTTTACTGCGTTCCTTCGTATTATACCTTTTACCCTTCATGTAATTGGTCTGCTTTATTTCACTTGCCTTTTAATGATTCTAAAACAGTGACTATTATTACAAACTTTACCAATGTATATACTACTACCATGTTTTCTTTTAAAAACCTTTATTGTGAAAATTTCATTATACAAATACGAGCCTATAACCACGTGGGCCGGCCACGGAGCAAACTGTAATCGTATGTGATGAGTAGACATTTACACTGTAGAGGAACGTAACGGGCGGGCCATTAGGTTGCAAGAACTAAGGTGTCTAACAGTTATGGTATCGGTGGACGTACATTTTATAATTAAAATACGACAGGGCCAGTTACAATAAAATTATCTAGATATACATTTGCGGGCAAGTACCATGGGTGACGTTAATTCGAACTTTCAACAGTACAGTAATCAATAACACATCAGAACTTAATATCAATAGGGATGTCGAAATATTCAATCAATTCTCGTCCCCGCCCGCCATGTGCTTCAAAACTGCATACGTATCTCGTGATTTCAAGGTTCTGCAACCAGTACACAACAAGGAGTTACGAGTCCCATTTATTCCGGCGCCATTTTGGGCGAGGACGGGCAGGTCCAGGATATAGTCAAAATGTCTCTACCAACCATCGACTATGATGATGTTCATATGCTGTATTTATTAGAGTAACACTCATCTGCCCACATGAAATTAATTTACCACAATCTAAACATGTCATTTTAATCTTTCCAAAGTTCTTCTAAATATTTGGGACCGTTTCCCTTGCCTCTGAAGCTCTCAGTGCCACTTCTTTGATGAATGTACTAGCAGGTCAGGGGTTCTCCTCCAAATCTCTCTTTTATGCAGCACTATAATTAATTGGTGCCACCTCTCCATATGACGATGCATGGTATAGTTACCACAACTATATATTTTTTCGTTTCCTCTGGAGAGTTCATCGTGGCAGATGAAGCGTGTAACATACCGGGCATTTACCTTTTTTTGCATGTACAGGAAAGGAAAAAAAAATCGAGCGTTCGAGTTCTTAGGTGTCCCAGGGCCATTTTAGTGGACCAGGCCCAAATCCAAAGAACAGCTATCTCACAGGCTAATGGGGCGACCCACGCCGAGTTTCAGCATTGTAGGATGACCACACAAGTACAGCAACTTGCTAGACATCACCTCGGTGCCATCCGGATCTCGGCGCCCCACTGCAGATGAAGTGCCTCTCAACTATGAAACCACCAGAAAACGCTTGAGTCAGCTTTGTGTGAAGCCGCCATTTTGATTCAATCAATAGCGTCCCCCTGCACACATTCAGGGACCTGGTCGTGTCTTCAGGTCAAACGAATTTGGGACAAGATGCAGAAAGGAAAAGGAAAAAAGTTCCGCCGGACCCCGGGAGGTGGCCGCCTATGTCATGGGCGATCTTAGGCCACACCAGGGCAATAGTGAAGCTGCAGCAGGTGCAAATAAGCTTCAGACAGTGTTACAAGCGCTGCTCAGAACTCTCAACTATGACACCACCTCGGTGCCATCCGGATCTTGGCGCCTTGTGCTGGTTCCGGCCTATTCACACATCGGTCCGCTACTGACGCCACCTCACAGGCCAACGGGGCACCCCACGCCGACTTTCGGCGCAGCATTGTAGGATGGCCACACCAGTGCGGCAAATTGCTGGACACCACCTCGGTGCCATCCAGATCTCGGCGCGTTGTGCTGCCTTCGGCCTATTCGCCACAAGTGCGCACGCAACTCAGCTGCATAGCGAGTGAAACACCAAGGGGCGCCCCACTGCAGCCGAGGAACCTCCATCTTGGGGGCGACGCACAGCATCACATTGCTTTCCAATGCAGTCAGATCCTCAAACAGCCCCCACTGACTGACGCGAACTCACAGGCCAACGGGGCGCCCCACGCCGACTTTCGGCGCAGCATTGTAGGATGGCCACACCAGTGCGGCAAGTTGCTGGACACCACCTCGGTGCCATCCGGATCTTGGCGCGTTGTGCTGCCTTTGGCCCCATTCGCACATCAGTCCGCTACTGACGCCATCTCACAGGCTAATGGGGCGCCCCACGCCGACTTTCAGCATTGTAGGATGACCACACCAGTACAGCAACTTGCTAGACATCACCTCGGTGCCATCCGGATCTCGGCGCCCCACTGCAGATGAAGTGCCTCTCAACTATGAAACCACCACTGTGACATCCGGATCTTGGCGCGTTGTGCTGCCTTCGGCCTATTCGCACATCGGTCCGCTACTGACGCCATCTCACAGGCTAATGGGGCGACCCACGCCGAGTTTCAGCATTGTAGGATGACCACACCAACTTGCTAGACATCACCTCGGTGCCATCCGAATCTTGGCATCTCAACGCCTAGTGGTATCTTCCATACAGAAAATATTGTTACGCTACCTTTGGCCCCATTCGCACATCAGTCCGCAACTTAGACATCACCTCGGTGCCATCCGGATCTTGGCATCTCAGCGCCTTGTGGTGTCTTCTCGTCAGAAAATATTGTTGCGCTGCCTTTGGCCCCATTCGCACATCAGTCCGCTACTGACACCATCTCACAGGCCAACAGGGCGCCCCACGCCGACTTTCAGCATTGTAGGATGGCCACACCAGTGCGGCAACTTACTAGACACCACCTCGGTGCCATCCGGATCTTGGCGCGTTGTGCTGCCTTCGGCCTATTCGCACATCGGTCCGCTACTGACGCAAACTCACAGGCCAACGGGGCGCCCCACGCCGACTTTCAACATTGTAGGATGGCCACACCAGTGCTGCAACTTGCTGGACACCACCTCGGTGCCATCCGGATCTTGGCGCGTTGTGCTGCCTTCGGCCTATTCGCACATCGGTCCGCTACTGACGCCGCCTCACGTGCCAACGTATTTTCTCCGCATTTTATACCCTATGCCGCATAACAGGTCATGTGACTTGTTTATAAAACTTTTCATTGGTTCATTTTACTTTTGGTTTCCTAATGATGGAAGGCTTGATCATATGACCTAAAAACAACACTTTTCATTGGATGAAAACTTTTTTTTTTTCCAAACGATGAAAGCCCCACCTTGTTTCTGGATGTTTCAGACTGAAGCTGGCGTCAGCATGAGAGCACCACCATCTCGTAGCTCCGTCGTAGTCATTCCGCGAGCAATCATGGCAGCCGCTCCCCACCAGAAGCCTGCAGGAGTCGGGGCCCCCAAAACTTTTGATGAATTCTCAAGGCGGAGGGGACGCTTTCGAGAATGGGGTCCAAGACCTAGCAGACAAGCGTCCGATTTCCAAGGTGTCCCAGGGCCATTTCAGTGGACCAGGCCCAAAAAGGAAAGAGCCTGCCGCCATTTTGAGAGTCCTGTGACAGCCGCCTATCGCTGCACCGCAAGAGTGGGCGCAACTCAGCTGAATTGCGGCTTTTGACACAGTGGACCAAAAACGGACGGAATGGCAACTGAAACGGTAAAGGGGCGCCCCACTACAACAGATGACACTCCACCTGGAGAGGCCCGTTCACGCCGCCTCCCCCGGGGCGCCCCACGCCGTTATTCGGAGCAGCATTGTAGGATACCAAAACCAGTGCGGCAACTTACTGGACATCACCTTGGTGCCATCGTTCTGCTGCCTTGGAACTATTCGCACAACAGTTTGCTACTGAAGACCCACCCCCCGCGACGCCCCACGCCGTTATTTGCTGGGTGGCAACTTACTAGACATCACTTTCGTGTCATCTAGATTTCAGCGCGTTCTGCTGCCTTGGAACTATTCGCACAACAGTTTGCTACTGATGACCCGCCCCACGCCGGAAATCTGGACGTTGTGCTGCGTTGGGACTATTCGCACAGCCGACCGCTACTTCGTTGTTTTTCCCTAAAAATGTTTATATGTTATTACTATTTTTGTTTTCTTGTATATATTTATAAATTATTAAAGTTTTATAATCTTACTACTTTGTCGGAGTGCTATATATTTTTAATGTGACACATAATTGTAAAAACTTTGATGTACAAAGAGTCATCCCTGGAATCTTCCGCTTCACGCTCGGTCCCCTCCCCAATCACAATACAGGATGGTTTTCAGATAATAGCAACGCTTCTGCTGTGACGGATCTCATCGAGTGTGGGCCTTGATCTACTATAACTCCTTTGAAGAGGGGTGAATCTTTACAGCTGTGGCCATAAACTACATCTGCAGGGCTAGCTGATACCCTAGGACCAGCCTGGACAATCGGACACAGAGGAAAAGGAGTGTCAGAGGGTGCAGTAGTGAATAGGGCGAAAGGGAGGTGTCGGGCGGGCACAGGGTGTGATTCTCAGGAAAGAGCAGCGCAGATGGGGGGAGGTTTATTACCCATGCATAAGACAGAGAGCGGGGGTGACCACTGCCTGGGGGAGATGCTTGCGAGGGTGGGGAGCCATGCTAAGGATCGACAGCGTGCACAGAGTGGGTCTGGTCAAGGCATCTAAAATGGCTGCCGTGCACGACAAAAGTGTGGCATTTGAAAAAAGACAAGATGGCGCAGACAATGTTTTTCAACACTTCCTGATTTCCTTCGAATCGAACGTTAACAGACGTTGGGGCATATTACCAAAGTTAAGCGATATTTATCCCTAACGATGCATTGCAAAGATTTTTTTACCGTCAGAAATTATCGCAGATAAACCTTGCTATTATCAAAGTTTATCGCAAATACGATAAAAACCGACCGCAATGCATTAATATCGCTGAAAACTCAGCGATATTCATGCATTACCGAGCTAATCCTCTTAGCCATGTTATCCACCTCCCATAGGATAACATGGCTAAGAACTGCTCAGGGCAGCTGTTACTTTTTGGAGATATTCGCGCTTATCTCGAATATTTCCAAAAGTTGATAATAGGAGATAGCGATGTTAGCGACTGTTTCCAGTCGCTAACATCTTGGCATGCCCACTTTCCATGTCATTAGTGATAAATATCACTCACATGCAAAGTGGGGCCCAAGATGGTCGCTATCTCCTACTAGCCGTCGCTAACTGGTGTTAGCATCAGCTAGGTAATACAGATATAATTTTATCTCCGCGAAGCGGAGCGCTGTTACAGATATATATCTTGTTTTTGAACGTTAATTTCTCAAAATGCACTGAAGCACATATATTGAGACCTAGCAAAGGCACATCGGGCTACCAGTCCCTAATATTTTACCAAGTTTCGTGCAAATCCATTCAGCCGTTCGATTATTATTATTATTTATTTTTTTTGCCCCGCGGGGCCCTTTTAAAACCTCCACATCAAACCTAGGGGATCAGCGAGGATCTACTATGCCCCCTTATGGTCATTTGCCCCTTCGCTTTGGCCTCCTCTTGTCTCTCGATCCTACCGAGAGACAAGATGGCGGCCGCTACGGACTGTTTGGAATGTTTACAGACACCGGAGAGCCAATCAGCTTCGCTTCGCAAAGCTCCGTAACGCGAAAAGTACGCGAAGCGGTGCGCTGTTACAGATATATATCTTTTTTTGAACGTTAATTTCTCAAAATCCACTGAAGCACATATATTGAGACCTAGCAAAGGCACATCGGGCTACCAGTCCCTACAATTTTGCCAAGTTTCGTGCAAATCCATTCAGCCGTAAGATTATTATTATAATTTTTTTTTTTTGCCCCGCGGGGCCCTTTTAAAACCTCCACATCAAACCTAGGGGGTCAGCGAGGATCTACTATTCCCCCTTATGGTCATTTACCCCTTCGCTTTGGCCTCCTCTTGTCTCTCGATCCTACCGAGAGACAAGATGGCGGCCACTACGGACTGTTTGCGGCCACTACGGACTGTTTGGAATGTTGACAGACGCCGGAGAACCAATCAGCTTCGCTTCACAAAGCTCCGTTGCGCGAAAAGTACGCGTCCTAGGCCGCTGCCCGGTCCGCGCTTACAGATATATATCTTTTTTTAAACGTTAATTTCTCAAAATCCACTGGAGCACATATATTGAGACCTACAAAAGGCACATCGGGCTACCAGTCCCTACAATTTTGCCAAGTTTCGTGCAAATCCATTCAGCCGTTCGGTCTAAAAGTGAGGCCAACCGCCCTATGGAAATTAACATGGGAAAAACGCGTTTTGGGACCCCCCTTTTTTCTCGGCCCCCCCTTGACGAACCCCCCCCAAATTTTCAAAGGCTGCTCAGAAACAAAATGTGCCATTTTCCTGAAAATTTCAGCCAATTCCGTCCACAAACGGCAAAGTTATTAGACATAGAATTTTCAAAAATCCCATAGAGAAAAAATCCTAACTATATATACCTACTGGCGACCGCCAGTAGGTAATATCAAACTCCTCTGCTCCCTTATGAATCCTTTACATTTTCTTATTTTATTTCTATATCGATGAAAAACACCTCTTCTTGAGAGTGACATTCCGGGAAGACATTTTCAATCTGGCCAACAACCAAGAAGTACTTAAATTCTTGTGTATCTTACCATCACCTCAAGCTGAATCCATTGGTCCAATCCAAACATGGCATGAAGCAAAATACTTACTAGACTGCAAGCCATCAATGTGAAGAGAGCTACATCTTTAGGCTTTAGCCTCAACAATAATATCAACATGCATGTTCACACTGAAGTATGAATGAAAAGTGTTTACTCCCGATTCAGACTCTTATGAGGTCGAAGGAAATCCTTGGTTCACATCATACACCTAAAATCAGTCCTCAACACTGTGGCTGGCCTGATATTTGGAAACAACAGATCTGAATACATCTTGATAATCATATTCCCACTCAACTGGCTTCCAATAGAGCTGATACATTTATTCAAGGTTACATTGCAATAAGGCTATACATTACATTTCTCTTAGCTATCTAGGTGACAAAATGGGTCATCCCAGATAGATCACATAGGCTCAAAAGAACAGACTCCTTAGTCCTGGTAATTTCTGCCTTCCAGAAAGCCTAAACTGTCAATCAAGCTATCTCATGGAGTAGTCCTACAATGCGGAACTCCATTCCACTGTCCATTAGGTTGCTCATTTGTTTGAACACCTTCAAGAGAGAGCTTAAACGATTCTTTCAATTTAATTTCTAATGGGAAATATCTGTAATGAAATCCTCTGCCACTTGGGATGCTGATAAAAGTATAGCCTTATTCCGTCTTAGACTCTACGTCTGCCAATGTTTTGCCTGTGTTAAACTTTTGTTAGTGTTTACCCCAATGTGCATCTGCTTTTCTTCATAAGATTTTCTGATACCTTGATGAGTCTGGTTCACACTATACAAAACCACAAGAACATAAACCACTATTAGACAGCTGTTAAGAAATTGTGATCAGATTTAAACAACTATGGAAAAAAGAACACTTAATTGATGCTCCAAGAATAATATGCAAGTTGATTAGAGTGATGAAATCTCAGTAAACTGAAGTCAAAGTTAAATGCTTACAGGAGGCCCTCCCTACATATCCCACACTCGCTATACATACACATCCAAGTGATATTCCACTCCTAAGACTCTCTGAGTGAATTGTTTCCATGCCAACATGCCACAAACAAGAACACTGAGCACCATAAAGTGTTGTGTCCCCAACTCTGCAAGTTAATACTTATGCTGCACAGAGCACAGGTTGGAAACATGGAGGAGTTATCACTGCTCCGTGTTAGTGGGCTGGGTTGTCTGCAGGATATGTATTAACTAGCATAGTAAGCACATCAGCTCATGCCCTGCAAACAGAGTGAGATAGACATGAGGATTCCTCCTACACTTGGTGGTGGGTGCAAAACAGAGTAGTGAATCTTCCCATGGACTTCTAGCATTGGTATGTGATCTACAGCGGGCTCTGATGTAGCGCAAAATTCATTTTTCATTTGTATGTAGGGGTGCTTCATAATCACGAGTAGTCCACACCCACATATATTCTTTCATTGTATTAACATGAGACATTAGAATGTGAACTGTAATAACATGAATCGTGTGTATTAGGGACTGTTCAATGTAAACCTGAAGAAATCAACTTCAAAGCTAGATGTAACTAGCTGAAACCTTTAATGTTCAGAATTTGTATGCACCACTGACAATTATTCATGTATTTGATGTGCTTATGTAATGTGTCAATTTAGAAGTGCATAGTAAAGTGTTTATTTTATATGCAATTTCATAACGCCTATGTGTCATTTTCTTATGTTGCCTGATATCTGTAGGCCAGAAATGCATCTTCCTGGAAGCTCTTGCATTAGATTTAATAGTTGAATTTCATGTGCATGTTTGATTTGTTCTTTCGCACGTTTCTGTTGCAGGTGGAAGATTCATCCATAAAAAAAATATATATAATTTTACTTTTAATAAAAAGAAGAAAAAAAAAGTAAACAATAAGTATTGAGCAGCAAAAAAAAAAATCATAATACATTTGTATACGCCCTTTTAAAAGGGGGGGGGTCCCATCAAAGTAATACAAGTAGAATAGAATAGCTATGTGAGTTGTTGTTTAGGTTAAAACTTTATAGCATTGACTCTGAGATACAGGGAGAACCTTGCTCTGGATCTTCCTGCATTAAAGTGGGTTCCAAGTCCAGATCCCTGTATGAGTGCCATCCTGTCCAGACTTTCTCTCTCCTGTGTGGACAACCTCTCCCCAGGTATATTGATTTCTCATTTGACTTGCACTAATCCATGTTCCGCTCCCCCACGATCGGGGCCACGGCCACACCCATAGGTGTGCAATATTTTGTTTGGTAGCTATAAGACCAAGTTGGGAAAGCAAGCTCCTACTCCGGAGCCCTCCACTTCCATTCAGGAGGCCTTACCTGTCAACTGAGTTTGTGTGCCGATAGCCCATGGGTGCGGTCTGGGAAGCTGTTTGGATCCTTCAGCGATCCTTCATCTTTGTGCACTGCGGAGAGACCTCTGTGCTGGGGCACAGAGGTCTGACTTAGAGAAATAGTACTGACTTATAGAAGCTCCTTCAGAGTGGATGGATTTGCAGCAGCCTCTATCACGGTGAGTTTATGGAGCCAAGCATTTCTGAAACGTAGAGAGGATACACCAGAGTGCTGAGGGTTCTGGCAGGGTGGCTGACCTGATCCCTAAACCACGTCATGAGCAGTGAGTAGGTCTTCCTACAGGACTGTGACCAGGGGGCGGGGTGGCTTCCCCCTTCTCCAACTCCCCCTCGATGTCTGTTCCCCTCTTTTTCATCCCTACAGCAGCCCGGGGTCTGGAACGGGTCATCGCCTTGGGACTCATCCAACACTTGTGACGAGGAAGGGCGCTGTTTCTTTAACTGGACGGAGTTAGATCCCTGCCACGCCCCCTGGTCAGCTGGGACGCCGGAACTAAAAGTCGAGTCTTCCGAGAGGGAGGTGTGTTCATCACCCGGAGGAGTGGTGGAGTCGAGGAGGGAAGAAGGAGACATACGGACTGGAGAAAGCAGAGACGGGGACGAGAGCAAGGCGGAAGAAGGAGAAACGGAGGACGCGAGCCCACCTGTTGCAGTGCCAGGAGGCCAACGACAAGGCGCTTCGCCCAGCCGCACTTCAAGGGAAGTGTGGCTAACCCAGGTACGGGACCGTATCGTGGGCTGGGCGGGTAGAAGAGGTTTTAAACCTCCGTAGTGCACCCGCCACCGACATCCCTTCAATGAACCCCTTCCCTACTTCACCATCGACACGTCGTAGAACCCTGTGTGCACGAGTGCAACTCCCCACACCCTTTCCCCATAGCTCTCAGTGAACCAGAGCCCTTTGCTGAGTCCGTTTCTCTTTTGTTCTATGTATCCCGAGACCGGCTGGCAAAACGGATGCGCCTACAGCACCCAGAAGTCCACGGGAGGGAGGAAAACCAGGAGGAGATCACAGGAAGGAGAGGAGTTCACCGGCACGTCGAGTCTCCGAACCGCCTCTGCCCTACTATAGAAACCTACCGCGGCGCAAACGTTTGTTAAAAACAATAAAACCTGCCTTACCAGTACCACCCGAGTACGTGTTTCCATCGATCCCGCCACAAGGACACTCCAAAACACCCCTGAAGACAGCGACAAGCTCTCTTTGGGGGTTAACTTCCCTGACGGTCTGCACTATGGCTTCCAAACATGCTAGACAACATAAAGAGCATCCTCATGGGCTGCTCCACAGGTGTATGGTCCAAGACAAAAATCTCCCCTTGTCCATAATGATGAGTGTACAGGTAAGCCAAACGAATCTTGGGCTGTAAAAAACCAGCTGGAGAGTACGGGGGCAGAGAGGAGGAGGAGGAATTTACCAGACCGCACTAAAACTGTAGTAAAAAACAGGGCACAACACAAGTCTCTGAGGAGGAGGGGTTGGGCACAGAAAAGACAGCCTTGTTCCTTCTTTGGCCCCACTGCAGCCAGCTATCAGTGAATTTTGTTGGGGTTAAGGACGGAAGTGTGGTCCATCCAACTCAGGGAGCACCCCAGGAGCTTGACAAGTTGGCCCAGAGTGTGGACCCCAAATCGGATGACAAGTCTGGGATATCATTGGCACAGTAGGTGGCAGGAGAGATCGCAGCCAATGGGGGCTCTTCTTCATCAGAGTGAGGGCTATACACATTACAAGACATTGGTGAGTAGGGAAAGGTGGTTAGCAGTCCCATAGAGGTGAACCAGGGTGCCCCAGAAAAAGAGCATCGAGTTATGTATAACTCTCAATCTTGTACTCCCAGTGGTGTTATGAGCAATCTGGGCTGTAATATAGAAACTAATGCTCCAGCATATCTCACATCTGATGGGACTGATAAATTCTTTTCACTTACTGATCATTCTCCTCGCTTGTAGGACTCTGGCTCCAGTCAAAGTGAAGTTGGGTACTGCTCTTCAGCATCAGGCTCTAGCACTCTTGAAGCACCTGAGACAGCCTGCAAGCGCCAAAGGCATCGGAGGAGCACTAAAGGCAACACAGACTCACTAAAGAACAGGGAGAAGTCTACCATCAGCAGCAGGCTGAAATGGGACTACCCCATATAAAAATATTGGGAACATCAGGGATAGCGCCCGCTCAGGCAGAGACTGCTCTGGGTGCTTCGCAGGCTGTAGGGGCAGTGACTATGGATCCTGTGCTGGCCCTAATCTTAGAGTCTATCAAGGAGCACCGTGCTGAGACCCGTTCAGATGGGGAAAAAGCCAGGCATGCCACAAAAAAAACTGGAAGGCGCAGTTCAGAAAGTCGGTAAGCCATGTTCTGAGATTAGCAAGCAGCTTAACACTATAGAGTAGAGAACAACCGTCTTGGAAACAGAGCTGGCTGCTGTCAAAGAACAGACCAAGACCCATAATTCCCAAATGACTGATGGCATGTGGGAAATGGAGGATTTAGAAAACTGCCAGAGATGGAACAATCTCCGGATTCTGGGAATCGAGGAAGACTTGAAAGTGGGTGAAATTCGATGCTTTATGCTGAACCATCTTAAGGAAGCCTTTCACAAGCTTCTAGGGTGGGATTGGGAATGGAAAGTTCAGAGGGTCCACCGGTTCCCGTTACTATGTCACAGACCCACAGAGGCCAGCAGAGGTCAGAGGCAGCACAGGGCCATCTTAGTCTTTTTTGGAAATTTCCTGTTACGTCAAGCTATTTATGAGAAGGCTTGGCCAGAGGCAAAAAGGAAATACTAAGAGTCCTCTTTGTTTGTGCGCCCTGCCTTCTGTCACATAACAGTAGAACGCAGGTGGCGTCTGCGGCAGGTCATTAAGCCTTATCAAGATGCAGGCTTTGAGGCTTTTTTGTTGGCCCCAGCTCGACTGAAGACAAGAGTCAGAGGGGCTATAAAAAATGTTACCTCAGAGATACAATCTTGAGACTATCTTGAGCAGGTTTTGGCACATAGAAGTAATATATAGCTTATGGACTGTTAGTGTAGGAAAATTGTGAGGCATGCTAAACATACCTGGGTGTCTTGTCAGTATTACTGGCAGTGTTTGGGGCTTTTTGGTTATTGGGGGCTTAGGGTCTCGCTGGTAGTATATCTTACGGTATTTCACATTGGTATGTGGGGTGTGGAGGAAGGATTTGGGGTGGGAGCTCATGATGTTCTTTACTGTCTCCATCACACAGACCTGGGCTGTCTGGCTGCTTTCACTGGTGGGGGAGGGTGAGGGAAGGGTGGTGGCGGGTGGAGGAGGGGTGTATGGGGGCCTGGGGGAAAGATGTTGGAAATAGGGTCAGATGAAGTGGTATCTAAATTGTAGCAAGGTACTTTTAGTAGGTTGGATGCTTTGGTTGCATTGAATGACAGGCTGGGGTGTAAATACAAAAACAGGTGGAGGACTGTGTCTGGGCATTATAAGAATTCTATCAATCCTGAAGGGACATTACGGTGGCTAAATCAACCTTCTGGAGGGATGAATAAGATCCATATCGCCTCTATTAATATCTGTGGGCTTAATGATAGTTGTAAAAGAAGACGGCTGCAAGAAGATCTCACATTTTTAGGAGCTCGCTGAAAACGTACCTGTTGCCGCTGCTGGTGCAGCCACCGCCGCCAGAGTCACTGCAGCCTATCCAGTATTGGGAACTACGGGGTACCATTGGACAACTCCTCCCAGCAGCCCCTGTGGCGTGCACACTGCAGAAGCGGCCACAGAGCGCCAGGAGGCATTTAAAGGGAATACAGGGCTTGCTGAAAACTTACCTGTTGCCGCTGCTGGTGCCGCCACCGCCGCCAGAGTCACTGCAGCCTTTCTGGTACTGGGGACTACGGGGGACCATTGGACTACTCTTCCCAGCAGCCCCTGCAGCCGCACGCCGCCGACGCGGCCACAGAGCACCAGGAGGTGTTTAAAGGGTCTACAGGGCTCCTGCAGTCTGCGCCCGTCAGAGTCCAAAGGAGGCCGGGCTGGGCCAGCCCCCTGATATCATTGCTGAGAGGTGTTTGGACATAAGGTACTGTTGTTCTGTGTGATCCCCTTTTATTGTCAGGATGACACGTGTTAAATGCAGGTGTGGCCAACTGCAAGGGGGTGGAGGGGTCATGGGGACTTTGGATGTTTTTCTTTCACAGGCAGAGTCAGTATTAACCCATGAGATCCTGCTTACAGAAAAGAGACTTTCTTTGGACACTATAGTTGCACAGAAGAGATCTTCAATGGGTGGAGTAAGTAGGGTAAAATCCCCCGTAGCTGTTTCCCCAGACACACTGTCTGTTTCAAGGGACATGCAAAACTGTGTAATTGCTCAGGGTACGGAGTTGGGGGAGCCTAGTGTGGTTGATATATTGAATCAAGACATTGTTATCTCGCCCCAGTCAATTATTACAAAGCTAGCAGTCCCTCCCACAACGCTAGAGGCTCAGGCAGTATCTGTTGATAGGGATGGAGAAGTTATAACGAGGTCCAAAAGGAGCCAAAATGTTATCCTGACGGTGGGGAGGCACAGTCTTCTATTGCTGAACCGCCTCTTAGGCGCCACGGGGTGGTACTTCACAAAAGCCCAATTCAAAGTCAAAAACAAAGCCCAGAACAAAGAAGTTTACCCCCAAGATACTCCCATATGTTACCATGGTGATGGATAACAACCAAGGGTCAGTTGAGCTTATGACGTGTTCAAGTTCAGTCCCTAATCAACAGACTGGTGAATGTAATAATGATCAGTGGAGTAGATTAGAGTTGTTAATTTCTGTATTGCTTGACCGTATTCGTAACAACCTACATTTGATTGAGGATAAATTATCCAGGCTCAAGAATCTGATTAGCATACCCACTAATGGTGTTAATGTGGTGGTGACATCTCCCCCTGAAGATATAACAAATAATAACCTCCTCCCAATATTGCAAAGATTTGATCATTTAGAATCTTCTGTGGCTTCTATGTGCAAATGGTTGGGGGCACGATTTCATGTTCTGGCATAAAATCAAAACTTTTAGTTGGGGGTTCAGCTTGTAGTGGGAACACAGAATTAAATGAGAGGCCATCTACTAACTGCAATGCTGAATCGCTTAGCTTAGTGAGGAATGGTGCCAATAGAAGACATGCTAGAGAAGTTGTGCAGAAGCACGGAAGGCCTGAATGCTCTAGCCGCTTGGTAAACATGGATCGGCCTCTTAGTGTCAGCAGGCAAGGTCCCTCTTCTACACATATCAACGTTACAAATGGGAACAACAGGATGTAAAAGGGTATAAATGAGCAAGCATCCCCACTGTTGTCCCCTAAAAGGAAAATCTCCAATACTCGTGATGATAAGGCGACGTTACATCTTCCACCAGAGTGTGGTCCTTATGTAGCAATCCTCATGAATGTTCCTCCATTGACTAACGTGCAAGTTGAATCCCAGCAAACAGTTAAAAAATAAAGTTTGTCACTGGCCCTCCCAGAATACTAATTTTCTAAAGTCAGATTTTGGTGACATCCTATTTGCGAGACGAGTCAACTGGGTGGGTCCTCTTCGCAAGTCTCATTATGGTGATTGCATTGTTATCAACTGTAGATCTCCACATATTCCAGGTCGATTGCTGGGGTGGGGGACTTTTTCTCCTAATCGGAGGCTGGATAAAGCGATAACTATTTTACCGTTTTTTTCTATAGACATTGCGATAATAGAGGGAGGAACATTGACGCTACCAAAATGGGTAGTGAAAAGCTTGGTGCACCAACTGAGGCACCACCCCTGGAATTGAGTAATAGGTATTATCCCGTGAATGGTGTAGATTCCAAGGATTGACTGGGCAGCATACTCCCCTCCCTGTTACAGTCACATGAGGTTAGATCTGCTCTGGGATCTGCTGTTGTCCCTGGTACTATTTTAACATTATACAATCATGGTAACTTAGGTTCTCGTGACCAAGTTACCAATACCTTGGTCTTTTCCCCTCATTATGATCTTGAAGGGTCCAAAATCCCAATAGGTCATTCACAGGAAAATGTTTCTGGTTGCTGCGATTTAAAGTTTTTATCCTGGAATGTAGCGGGCCTAAACTCGAAGATAAATGACCCAGATCGGGGTCAGTTTATGGATGCTTTCCATTTCTGCCTACTACAGGAAACCTGGACAGTAGGGTGTGTTCACAGGGTTGGCTTTGCTGCGTATAGTATCGAAGCCATACAGCCTCCGGTTGGTCGCCTAGCGGGTGGCCTACTGATCAGGGTTAAACCTTCACTTATCTGTAAAGTAAAGGTCTTGCACCTCGGTTGTCCCAAACTACTTGGCTTGGAACTGTCCTTAGGTAAGGGGACTGAAACATTTTTACTTTTAAATATATACAATCGGTTTGATAGCCCGCATAGACTCTCAGGGACAATAACATCGTTGGCTAACTACCTTGATTCGACCATGGGGAATTACCGGCTGATTGTCGCCAGAGATCTTAATACGACCTTTGAACCGGTGATTTACATACATGATCCTATCCTAGAGGGGGATAAAGCTAGGGGGATTGCGAAACTCCAGATCCCACCCATTAAGAAAGCCACAAGGGTGGGGCAACAAGTACTATCGTTTACTATTGCCAAAGGTGTCAGAGCCTGTAATGGTTGAACCGACTCTGATTGAGCAGCAGGTCACACTTTTCAGAGGGGGGCATTGAAAACACGGATCAATTATATTCTTGTTGACCTAGATCTGTGGCCCTTAGTTAAGGATATGGTCATTATAGCCAGGGAAGATAGTGATCATAACGCTTTGGCACTTACAATGTCGGGACTATTTACCCAGTGTAGGCACCTTAGACCTGAGTCTGCAAAGGTCATTACAAGTAACAATAGGAGAGTTAAATGGGCAATGAGCCTAGCCGACTCAAACTCTCTCTCCCAAATATATTCTGTGGTGGAGCGGTCTCTTTAAGATCTAAATATCCCTACTATTGGGTTAGAGGCTGTCATGAGTATCTTCCAGGAACTAACTATGAGCGTCAAACCATTTTTCATAAACAAAGTAATGGAGTTAAGCAGCAAACAGCACCCTGGTTCAACGATGCATGTAAAAAGGCTAGGAATGAGCTAATGGTGATGGTAAAAACGAAATCCCATGTAGAAATTGCTAACAGTAGGAGGTTATATAAACTAGCCCAAAAAAAATCAAAAAGGGACTGGGAGTGTGAAAACTGGAAATTGCTTTTAGAAGCCGCCAAAAATAGGAACAATCAATATTTTTGGCACCTATTGGCAAAGGGATCACCAAATCTGGTTGCTCAAACTGATTTTTTCATTCAGCCCCACGTATGGGACGAATACTTTGGGGCATTGTTTGCAGATCAAAGACCCACGTTCGCTCCAGCCTTAAGCTTGAATCCTTGTGAACAGGTAGTAGCTGATGTTGAAAATATCACTCTTGCGGAAACAATTATGGCCATTAAGTTCCTGCAGAGTGGTAAAGCACCGGGTCTTGACAAGCTCCCGGGAGACCTGTTTAGGGATGAACCGACTATCTAGGGTACGCTGCTTTAAAGGGTTTATAATACTATCTTGAAGGGGGTGCTATTCCGGAGACTTGGAGGGGTGCCAAAATTATTCCCATTCATAAAAAGGGCAATAAAGGGTCACCCGGGGAATTACAGGCCCATCAGTCTGATTGATGTATCGCAAAAAATCTTCTGTAAAATCATTTTGATCAGGATTTAAAACTGGATAGAGGACAATAATGTTCTGTCTAATTTACAGGCAGGATTTAGGGCTGAAACTAGTACCATGGACCAAGTCCTTAGGTTCCTCCTGGTAATTTGGAAAGAAGTTACAATCAGAGGAGGTCACCTATATGTAGTGTTCGTGGATTTAAAGACCGCCTTCTATTCCATCGATCGGTTTCAACTTTGGCTAGCTCTGAGCTCATTGGGATTACCAGTTTATTAGGTCAGACTTTTTGTCTGGTTACATCAAGACACCTTCACCAGGGTCAGGTGGAATATTGAAGGCTGTCTGACTAACGCCATAGCTGTTCAGAAGGGCATTCGTCAGGGATGCGTTCTTGCCCCTACATTGTTTATCCTTTACATAAATAGTCTAATAGGAGAACTTTTAATTGATGTGGCGATCCCCCAAAACTGGCAGGCAAGGTAGTGCTGTGTCTGCTTGTTGCAGATGGTACACTGCTTATTGCCAAAACACCCCGTGGCATTCAAAATCTTTTAAACAAATTTGCCTTAGTTTGTAAAGATAAGGGCTTAGAAATAAATGGGCTAAAGACTAAATATATGGTTTTTAATACATATAAATCAAAAAAGAGGAAATTTACCCTGGGCAGGCATAGCTTGGAGCATGTTAGTTCTTTTGACTACCTGGGTATCCGTATCAACGATAGGCTGGCATGGACACTGCAGATAGAAAAAAACATTGCGACCCTCCAGCATGTTGACTGTGCTATAATTCAAAGGGCTAGAGCCTCCCCTTACCGACCAATATCCCCCATTATTGAAATTCAAATGGCTAAGGGACTAGGTGCGGCCCTGTATGGGGCCTAATTGTGGGGGCTGGAAAACCTGACAGACTTAACTCATGCTGAAAAAAAATTATCAGAGCCATTATGAACCTCCCAATGAATACACCACTTTTGCCACTTAGACTAGATCTTGGCCTAAAACCTATAGATCAACTATGCCATTCTGAGGTAAATTTTGTTTTAGATCAGGGTGTGGATAAGTAAAACACTGGTGCCTCTGAGGGAGGTTATGGTAGAGCTGATTGCCTTGCACAATCAAACAGGCCGCATTAAGTGGTTTAGTAAGATCAAGGTCTGGTTTACAAAAATTGGGATGGTGCAACTCTGGGAGGACCCAGGGTCTATGACTAAACTTACGATCCCTTTAGTTTAAAAAAAAGGTTTTGGGAATTAATGGCCTCAGAAAGGGTTGATCGGTTTGCACATGGCACTTTGACCGGTGAGTTTTTAAATATTAAAGGAGTATTTGCTTTTGAAGGGTTTCTGGATGATATTGAACCGCCCCTGGCACGATCTTTGTATGTTTAGTTCAGATATGGAACCCTCCCTTTGAATGCAATGAGGAGCTCATGGGGAAACTTGTCTGTCAATCCATTGTGTCCTCTACTCCATATCCTCCCCGAAACCATCGAGCACTTCTTTTTCTGTTATTCCTTTTATGTTGAACTTAGGAATATCTGTCTGGCCCCTGTATGTCACACTTTATCTTTAACAGTCCATTGGAAGCCATTTGTATATTTAAATCAGATACTACAAGCTGGTTAGTATTTGCTGTCTCGAGGTTTTTAATGTTTGCATGGTGCAAAAGGTTAAAAATTGGCAAACTTGTTCCTGTGTCGTAGTACCGTTAATGTAATTTCAATCGGGCTTAGTGGTATATTTTTTTAGATGCAGGTATACTGATTATGAAAGATTTAGAAGTTTGCCCTATTGTATTGTATACATTCTTTTTAATGGCTTTTATACTAGTGCACTTTTTATTGTTTTTATTGATTATGTACTGTATTTAAGATGTGAATGATTACTTTTTTGATCGAATTAATAAATAATAATAATAATAATAATAATAATATTAATAATAATAAAAAGAAGAAGGCTGCAAGAAGATTGCAAATTTTCAAGAGCAGATATATATTGCCTTCAGGAGACTCACCTAGTTCGTGGTGATAGTGCTGTGCTGAACTCTCTAGGTCTGAAGGCAATATGTTATACAACCCAGGATGTTAGGACTAAGGGGGTAGCTATTTTAGTTAGAGGTAACCCTGCTACACCAGGTGGTAAAGCAGCAGACACGATGGGCAGATGGGCAATAATGGAGTGTAAAGGTGGCAAAGGTGCTTTTACACTGTGCTCAGTCTATGCCCCAATTTTCGATGATCCTGGTTTATAGCTATTAATTGCCTTCTTGGCCAGCACCATATGTAATCTGTGACGAGCCAAATTTAAATAGATCTAGAGTAGGGCCTTTGGGTAGCAGAGTCTCTAGTGTGGGGCGCAAGCCACAAACTTCGAGATCATTGAAACATCTCTTGAGAGATGTAAGTTTAATTGATGTTTGACCTCGCTGAAAGCCTCTGAGCAGGGATATACTTATTACTCAGCTCCCCATGGCAGGTTTGCCAGGCTGGACTATTTTTTGCTATCACCGGTCTTACTTAAGGGGGCTCAGGTGGAACTCTTGCCCAGAGTAATGTCCGATCACAACCTTATTGTTTTTGATTTTCCACTTGACAGAGAAAGAAGGGAGGCTAGAAAGTGGTCATTCGAGAGGGCACTTTTGTCTGATCCTGATTATTTGAACTATATGAAGGATTGGATTATGGAATTCTTTATTATCAACAAGGGCAGTGCTTCTCTTGGAATGGTCTGGGATGACTTCAAGGTGGTGGCAAGGGGGAAACTCTGGGGTTCAGCTTGGGTAAACGAAAGAGATGTCAGGGATAGATCAAAAATTTATATCAAAAACTTACTCTCTTAGAATCAGAATTAATTAGTGCTGTGGCAATCGGGGAATCTGACCCCAGTGTCAAATTCAATACCCATAACCAAGGCTTGTTTGAATGATTTAACCACAGAGAAAACTGCTGGGAGGTACCTAGTCACGAGCCAAGAATGTTAGTACAGTGAATGTGTGGGGCAGCTCCTCGCAGTTAGGCCTAGGCAACAGCAAGCTGCGAGGCACATTCGTCAGATAAGGGGCACGCAAGGTGAAGTAGTAACAGATCCTGGTGATGTCAGAGAGGCATTTAGGGAATTTTACCCCAATCTCAATAAAGCTTCCCCCATGGGCTTCTCTTGGGTCTCAGAGGGTTTTGTTCCTAGCACTAAGGTAACCCAAGAGGAAAAACTCCTATTGGGGTCGGCTGTCTCATGAGAGGAGTTTCAGGTGGCTTTCAAAGGTCTCCTATCAAGCAAGCCACAGAAACAGATAGTATTCCTATACAGTTTTTTCATAAAGAAACCCATGCTGGGATTATTTAATGAAATAAGAGAAGGGACATTGCTGTCAGGCTCCTGGGGTACGGGTAATATTGTTATATTTTTAAAGAGTGGCAGGGATCCCACAGCCCAGGGCTATTATTGCCCATTTACTATTTTAACCAGCATTATAAAGCTATATTCACAGATCTTTACGAGTCGTCTAAACAATGTAATACAGCGTCTGGTGTCACCTCAGCAGCATGGCTTCATCCGGCGGAGGGGAACTGTGGATCATGTGTGGTGAGTGATATAGTTATCTGATGCCACAAAGGTCCTTGCGTAGCCGATGGGGACCTCCTTGCTCAATGCAGAGAAGGCTTTCTACAAATTTCCGTGGGACTATCTCTAGACAATTATGGAGGATAATGGTCTGGGGACATCCTTCATTAATGCAATACAGATAATGTATTTTTACCCTACTGCTCATCTGCAAGTCATGGGGGGTGAGTCGTAGCCTTTCTCGATTGAAAGGAGAACGAGACAGGGCTGTCCTGTTTCCCCTTTGTTATTTGCACTGTACATAGATCCCTTTCTTAGCTGGGTAGAAGCCTCCCCGGACATCCCCCCTTTTAGCATTCGGGGCTGGGACACCAAGATGCTGGTCTATGCTGACGATGTGGCATTAATTACATCTGATCCTGATAGGGCTCTGCGATCTGTGGAAAGAATGGCTGAAAAATTGGGGACTAAATCATGGTTCTCGTTGAACAAGGTTAAAACTCAGGTCCTGATAAACAGATGTATTTCAGCCACTGACAGCAGGACTGTCGACGCAGCATCAAATTTGGGTGTAAAAATCACAGCAAGGGTAGATACTATAGTCAATTTAAACTTACCCCCTATCTTGGAAAAATTCAAGAAGGATTTTAGTTGCTGGGATAACCTTAAACTCTCAATAATGGGGAGGTCTGAACTTATTAAGATGATTGTGTTGCCGAAGTTATTATAGGTTTTCTGCACAAAGCCTTAAAGATACATAATGACTGGTTTAAAGTAATGGATAGATTGGTTGCTAGATTATCTGATCTTGTGGGAGGACTAGAAGGGCTAACATTTGTCTGTGCCTACCCAGAGAAAGTGGGGGTTGGGGGCTTCCCAATTTCAAATTATACTACTTAGCGGCAGAGTTTCAATATTATGGTCCCTTATATAACGACAAGGCTATGGATGGAGACGCACTGGGCCGGACTGGGAACCACAACCGTCCCTGGCAAAGTGCTTGGCCAGCCCCCCCTCCCCACTCGGGGTGGGGGGGGTGGAGGGGGAGTTGGAGGTGCCGCCGAGATTTTTACCAGGGCTGGTCTTCGGACGATTTTGGTAGAGGGACGATTTTGCAGCTATGCTGCAAAAACGGCCCTGTAACAAAAACAGCCCCCAGGGGCCTACAACCAGCCCCCACCCGTGCAGCGCACCGGGGGATTGCCCGGTGCCCGCTATGGCCAGTCCAGCCCTGGAGACGCACCATAGTATGTGCCATCAATTTTCAAACTTCTGATTGGGGCAACCACTGGCGGCTGTTTGCTGAAATCTTTTGAGCCCAGTTACTTCAAAAGAATATGTTTTAAGACCCTGATCACTGCCTTTTGGAACTGGTCATGTGTTCACAAAAAATGAGGGTGGGTAGAATTGCCAGATGGGTTGGGGATGAGGGGACCCGTTGTTTTAGATGTCAGGCACCGGTTGCTGATCTGGTCCAGGCAAAAGGGGACGGGCTAAAGGGAAAAAGATTTGGGGGGCGTTTGCGACTTGGGTATCCTATCCTTATTTAAATAAGCCACTAGTTTTTTTTTATAACTCTGGGAGTGAATACATTTGTGTATGTCCTTTGTCCACTCAATCTCGATCTTAGGAATATTTGTATTTATGGATAACTAATTAAACTTGCCTTTCGTAATGTATTTATGCAACCAGTTGCTGTAATTTTACTTCATCAATAAAAAATAAATTTTAAAAAGACCCAGTGACAACCATATCTTAACGTATTTTGGTGGTTGGTTTTCTCCCCAAATGTGTAAAAGACATATTTTTGCATTTCTGGGGGGCCTCTGTTGTTACTTTTCCCGTGATTATTTGTAGTTCTGTCCAAAAGGTTTGTACAAAAGGGCATGACCATATAATGTTAAAGAATGTACCTCTTTCACCACAGGCCTGGATACAGAGATCTGGTAGAGAGAGGCCATGGCCCAGATTGCCATGCGTGAATAGTAAGAGCAGTACAGTGTGCATAAATAGATCAGTCGAAACCCTGCATGTATGGCCACTTCTTGAAAGGTTCCCAGTGCCTCTTGCCATTCCCCATTGTCACAGTCTCCAACATCTACCTCACATTTAGTCTTGAGTGCAGTAAGAGTATTAGGTGAGTTGTTTATTAGTTTCTTGTAAATTAGAGAAACCACATTTTTTTGGGTAGTGGTTCATTGAGGACTCTATCTTCTAGTGGGGAGGAATCTGAAATAGAAGTACCTCTTGAAAGGTGGATATTAAGGGTGTGCTGGACCTCTAAATACCTGAAAACTTCAGTAGGTGCCAGATCATACTGGGCCTGCAACTCCACCCAAGTAAGCATGTTACCATCCCCCTGTATATCACCCAGCGAGGATATCCCTATACGGTTCCACGGTTTGAAGCCCTGAAGATTTCGTACTGTGGGGGAGGGCAGCAGGGGCACGGTGGGGTGGAGGGGGGCAGAGCGGGAGGAGAGAAGTTGGGGGGAGCAGGGTCTTCAAGGGTGTTGGACACAGGGGGAAGGGAGGGCGAAAATTGGAGAGAGTAAAAATTAGTGATTCGAAGAACAGAATCGATCAAGAAAGAGGGGGACAGGAGGGAGAACGATCAAGGGTGAGAGAGTCGTACTATGTAAATGGGTAAAATAAGTATTTGCTCAATCAATGTAGGTGGCCTAAATGACAAAACGAAACATATTAGGGTTGCAGAGGCGTTAAGAAGGCAGAAAGCTAATACACTATGTCAACAAGAAATGTATATTCCCTGGGGGAAGTGGGACGTTCTAAATATTAAAGGATATACCCTCGTAGCATGTTCTATGCCAACTTCCACTATAAGGGGATAGCTATCCATGTAAGGAATGGTACTGGCCCAGCTAAACATGTCTTGGAGGATAAATGCGGGAGATGGGCTATTGCACTGCTTCCCGTAGGATTGACAGAATGCACGATATAAGGATTAAATCAGGATGATCTGAACATTTTTAATGATCTGGAAATTGAGTTAGCGTTATGGCTAAGGCCCACTAATAATATGTGGAGATATGAACATCATTTATGAGGCAAGTAGGGAACGAACACAAAAATATTTGGGAAGAAAGCCACATGTAAGTAAGGCTCTATCCGCCTTAATGACTAGTCATGATTTGACGGATGTATGGGCGGCAAAGCATCCCGCTGACCCAGGATATACACACTTCCCATGCCCTCATAAGAAGTACGTTAGATTAGCCTACTTTCTGGTTTCTTCCTCTCTGCTTATGGGGGTGGGAATAAGGAAACTACCAAATAGCTATACGATCAAAACCGACTAATTATGGATCTAGCACTTCAAGGGGGGACCATGCTCCAAGCAAATGGACATTTGAAAGAACACTATTGATTAATGAACAGTATGTGAAGTATATTAGACAGTGGGTTATACAATATTTTTAGATGAATCGCTATAGCTCATCACAATGCATCGTCTGTGATGGTTTTAAAGCGGGCTTGCGGTTTTGTAGGTAAGGCCAGCAAACAATAGAAAGATTAAATTAATGGTTTGATCAAAAGGCTGGGAGTATTAGAAAAAGAGCACATACCCATCATTAGGCAAAAGCAGGAAGCTGTTGAGGTGACATTACGGCAGAAAATAGCAGTAGTGAAAGCTGAGATTAATAGTTATTACAGTAAGAGGGGTGTGGCAGGCTTTCAGGCATATCAAAATGAGAGCTATGAGTATGGGGAATCGGTGGGCAAGCTGCTGGCTTTGCACACTAGGCAGAGGGCTGCTAGGAATAACATAGATGAAGTTAAAGGACAGGATGGTTCACAGGTTACAGACTTGAAGAATATCATTAAGGTCTTTGAGAGGTTCTATCAAGATCTATACCGGCAAGATAATCTTGACCCTATTCTATCGAGTAAAAATGAAACTGTTATGGGGAATAAGCATAGGGTAAGTGAAGATATTAGTCAGGAGATGGAAAGAGAGGTAACAATCGTTCCATCTCCATACAGTCCATGGCCTTAGGAAAAGCGGCAGGCCCGGACAGAATACCTCTGGAATTCTATAAAGCCATTCTAGAGGAGATTGCTCCATTACATCTGGACCTGTTTCTTGGAGTACAATACAGTGGGGGCCCCATGAATCCTGGCAAGGTTCAGATATTGTGATCTTTCTAAAAAAGGCTAAGCCCCGACAATCCCGCATCTTATCGGCCCATATCCCTCATAAATGTGGATACCTAACTCTACTCAAAAAGTCTCGCGACTTGGAAAGGGAGGATCATAGCTCATCTAGTCTCACCATGGCAACACTGGTTTATACCGGGGAGAGGCACAACAGACCATATTAGACGTGCTATAGCCTTATTCGATATAACTAAGGTAACAGGAGAGAGGATGGCTATGATCCTCTTGGACACAGAAGAGGCATTCGACCGAGTCTCATGGCATTATCTATGGGCTAATATGGCACAGAAAGGGTTTGGTCCAGGTTTTATAACGGCTTTACGAGCAATGTATTTTAGACTTTATGCAAGACTACAAATAATGGGCCAAGAGTCAAGTCATATCGATTCCACAAATGTGAGTGGAGGAGGGATTCGGTGCTGTGAAAGAACTTGTCGGCATTCAATGGGGGCGTCTCCACCCAAGTTAGCATGTTACCATCCCTCCGTACATCACCCAGCGAGGATATCCCTATAAGGTTTCATGGTTTGAAGCCCTGAAGACGTTGTGCTTGAGAAAGTGAATCACTACACCACAATGGGCTCATCAGTAAGTTTCTCTCTCCAGCCCAGAAATGATGTGGCCTATCTCCAAATTTGAGCCACTGTGCATGTCTGGTTAATAGATTTTTGGCCTTGATTGAGGTGTAGAGTATGCCCTGGTATTGAGCAATTTCATCACTTTTTAAACATTGCTGCTCACCCAGAGAGGGAGAGTCCTCCAGTGCTGTACCTCTGATTCGAACAGCTCAAGGGCAGGTGCTAAATTTAATTGGAGAATAGGAGGGGGTCCATGGTGACGTGGATACCCACATATTAGAAGTGCCCATTAGACAGAGGGAGACAGACCCTTCTGGGCAATGTGGGCATGGGCCCATTATCAAATGCATGAGGGATTTATCCCAATTAACAGTATACCTGGAATTTTGGCCAAAGGTTCACAAGATATGGGTTAGTTGGGTAATTGTCACAGACGGGTTGGTTACATAAAAGAGGATGTCGTCTGCATATAAGTATATGCGTTCTTCCCATGATTAGCCCCAGGTAATGCCTCTCTCGAGCGGGTCTTGGTAGACCAGTGTTGCCAGATGCTCTAGGGCGAGAGCAAACATCAACAGGGAGAGTGGGCACCCCTGTCTGATCTCCCTGCCCTATCCAAACATGGAGGTCTATTCCAGGGTGTCAAATGCCATCGAGGCATCCATGGACAGTAACATGGTGGATACCTCGTTGTTTCTTGAGCCTGACATTACCCCGTACAGCCTGCACATGTTAAGACACCTCCCTCTGCTTGGCATAAAGCCGGATTGGTCAGGATGAACCAAGGAGGTGATCTCTTGACAAAGCCTATCTGCGAGGAATTTGGCAAGAACTTTGATTTCAACGTTGAGGAGGGAGATGGGATGATATGAACTGTATCACTCCAGTGGCTTTCCAGTCTTGTGTATTACGACCAGTATTGAAAGTTGTTGATCCTCTGGGAGCTCATGTCTCTCCTGCACTTCCCTCCACATTTTAAGTATCTGAGGTGCTAATTTGGAGGTGAGGCATTTATAGAACTCGATGGGAAGACCGTTTGGTCCCATTGCCTTGCCAGAACTCGGTGCTTGCATCACCTGTTTTACTTTGTGCGGCTCAATATCCCCTTCCAAGAAAGTATGGTATTCTTCTGCAAGAGTGGGGAGTTAAATATCTCTCAGAAAGTATCTAATGTCTCTGGGTGACCAATGTGTTTCAGGGAGTTGTGCATAGTATTGTGCAAATGTTTCCATTATGCCCTCGGAGTCAGAGATGGTCTCGACTAAATCAGTGGCGATGTACGATACCCATCCCCTTGCTCGATCGCTCTTTTTGAGCCATGCAAGTAGTTTACCCATCTTGTAGATGTTGTTGAGGTAAGAAATAGGAAATTCTTGCCCTATCCGCCAATGGATCTCTAGACTCTTTTTGTTTGAGTCAGAGGGTGTGCAAGCTGTCTTCATTTGTCTCGTGACATTCCGTCCTCTATAAGGTTCTCATTTCACTCTTTTTAATGTGAGAAGTTGTTTTTGTTTATCTCGTTTTCTCCTCACTGTTAATGAGTATGACTGCTTTATAGGCCTTCCAGAGCTTCAAGTAGGAGGCAACTGATCCCCCATTAAGCTCAAAGTAGGAATTTGTGGCTTGAGTCAAGTACCTAATGAGTTTGGTATCCTGAAGATGCCAGGCGTTAATAGGTCGTGGGATGTGGGTTGTGTTTGCATGTCCCCATATCTCTAGCCACATTGGGGAGTGGCCTGAGACTCCCCTGGCCAAGCTCCTGGCTCCTAGGCCACTCAAGCAAGATGGATGGATTGAGTGAAGCTGTTGTCTAATCTGGAAAGACTATGGTGGACCCTAGATGTGAAGGTATACTGGCATTCTGTTGGATGTTGTGAGCGTCAGGTGTCAAGAATCATCCTTGTTAGCTAGAATAATGTCTTTGTTTTAGGAATTAGGCATGGAGAGAAGGGGATACATTGAGCGTTGATACTGATAGTGGAGAACTGTTGCACTTTCTCATCGGAGGGAGCCTGGGAATCAAGGTCATCTCACCAAGCTCGGGGGCAGCGCTGCCCACTGGAAAACGACCTAAGAGGAGGCAGCCTGACTAGGTGGCGGGATTCATAACGACCCTGGGATACTGCCTGTACCATTGATGTATCATAACTAGGGAAAGTATCCGGGGACTTCTGCTTTGCCTTGAGAGAGAGAGCATCTTAGAACAAGCTCTGTCTTAGTACCTTTATGCTACTTGACCCAAATAATGAGGGGAGACTTATTAGGAAGGCTTCACATGCTGACACCTTAACTGATCTTGCCCTGGGGAAAATGCTATGTAGGGATGTCACGTTAGTTTTGGTGTAGGGACAGATTAATGCTTTATACCCACAAACTTCAATGAAGGGGAACTTGTACATTTGCTCCGTAATCTTTTGTATCATGATTCTCGAACTAATCATTTTGTGCATGTTACCCCACCTTAATCTCTTAGATTTGGCTCTGTATTAGTGCCAATGTATTTCTACACCTTTGTCTTGAGGTGCCTGTATGGCCAGTTATTCTTGGCTTTGTAATAAACCAACTAATCTTATTTGCTAGTCTGTGATCCTTAAAAGTCATAGTGTATTGGAACTTAAATGATTGACCTGGTAATGATCCCCCCCCCCCCCGGTTTCATGCTGAGAAAAAGTACCATTGACTCAAGGTTCTAGAGCGGATCTAGAACATGGCATCTCAGCTCCTTCAGCTCTATTCCTTTTTCCTGGATGTCAGGGTTTTATGTTCCTGAAGAAAAGTACAATTAATTACCCAACTGTGTATTTTGATTTCTTGATTTGAATACGAGGATCTGCAACTCCCTGGCAATACCTTCAAATTAACAACACTAGAGGGATTCATTTGCTGGCTCCTCAAAATTCCTACAATGATACTAGCAAGCAGCATTGCCATTGTTTATCCTTTTCATTTCCAAAACCCACCTACCATCCGTGCCTGCTATGTAAACCCAGATAAGGGAAAAGTGGCATGGGAAACTCCGAATCCCCAGCATTGCCCACATGTGAATCCACTTTGGTAGCTAAATGAGGGATCACTGACATAATATCGATGTCATAAATATCGATGTAGCAAAATATCGATTAAAAAATATGGAATACCAAAATATCGACTTCCTATCTCCAAACAGGTAAGAACAAAAATATCGAATCAAAAAATATAGTTAGTCTAAATATCAAATTTTGAAAATATCTTAAAAGTAATGTAAAAGTAATGAAATAATAAATATAATTAACTTAAACATGCTTAAAATACTTAAATAACCTTAAAATTAATAAGTAATGAATTTAAGTTAAAAATAAATAAACATACAATTACATTTTTTAACCCCTTTCATGCTGGTGACGAACCCCAGCCGTCACGCTCCACGGTGCTCGTGTGCGGATGACGGCTGGGGTTCGTCACGGCCCCGCCCTGTTCGTTCCGCGGCCGCACACGGGGGGAATCGCGGCCGCACAGAAGGTGTTAAAACATATATATATAAACATAATTTGAATAAAAAAAATACTATATTTTCACCATAGGATAGCAGGAGAGTAACATTTACTATCACCACTCCAATAAATACAACAGTAGAGAAAGCGTTGGATAGCGTAGGGGTAAAAATGACTATTCCCACTCCAGAGAGTGCAACAGTAGAGAAAGCGTTGGATAGCGGGAGGGTAAAAATTACTATTCCCACTCCAGAGAGTGCAACAGTAGGGAAAGCGTTGGATAGCGGGAGAGTTAAAATTACTATTCCCACTCCAAAGAGTGCAACAGTAGGGAAAATGTTGTATAGCGTAGGGGTAAAAATTACTATTCCCACTCCAGAAAGTGCAACAGTAGGGAAAGCGTTGGATAGCGGGAGGGTTAAAATTACTATTCCCACTCCAGAGAGTGCAACAGTAGGGAAAGTGTTGGATAGCATAGGGGTAACATTTTATATTCCCACTCCAGTGAGTGCAACAGTAGGGAAAGCGTTGGATAGCGTAGGGCTAAAAATTACTATTCCCACTCCAGAGAGTGCAACAGTAGGGAAAGCGTTGGATAGCAGGAGAGTTAAAATTACTATTCCCACTCCAAAGAGTGCAACAGTAGGGAAAGCATTGGATAGCACAGGGGTAAAAATAACTTTTTCCTCTCCAGAAAGTGCAACAGTAGGGAAAGTGTTGGATTGCGTAGGCATAAAATTTACTATTCCCACTCCAGTGAGTGCAACAGTGGGGAAAGCATTGGATAGCGGGAGGGTAAAAATTACTATTCCCACTCCAGAGAGTGCAACAGTAGAGAAAGCGTTGGATAGTGGGAGGGTAGAAATTACTATTCCCACTCCAGAGAGTGCAACAGTAGGGGAAGCGTTGGATAGCGGGAGAGTTAAAATTACTATTCCCAATCCAAAGAGTGCAACAGTAGAGAAAGCGTTGGATAGTGTAGGGGTAAAAATTACTATTCCCATTCCAGTGAGTGCAACAGTAGGGAAAGCGTTGGATAGCGTAGGGGTAAAAATTACTATTCCCACTCCAAAGAGTGCAACAGTAGGGAAAGTGTTGGATAGCGTAGGGGTAAAAATTACTATTCCCACTCCAAAGAGTGCAACAGTACGGAAAGCATTGGATAGTGTAGGGGTAAAAATTACTGTTCCCACTCCAGTGAGTGCAACAGTAGGGAAAGCGTTGGATAGCGTAGGGGTACAAATTACTATTCACACTCCAGAGAGTGCAACAGTAGGGAAAGTAAATACTTCATATATGAATAAAAATAAATTAAATATTAATACCAAATACAAATTAATTAAAAGTAATTAACAATTTTATATAATATAATAATTAATCAATTAAAAATACAAAACAAAATAATTATTACAAATAATTACCTATTAATACAAATTATTTGCCAATTAACAATTAAATAATTAACAATTAAAAAATTATTAAAAATTACAACAAAACAAAACCAATAAATAAATAACAATATTTAATTAATTACAATTAAATTACTTCCCACCCTATTCCCCTATACACCCACAACCCGCTACAGAAAATAAATTAATAAAATTAACATAATTATCAATTAAACTATTAATTTAAATTAATTACCAATTATATTTTAATTAATTACCAATTAAAAATTTAAATATCAATTAATTCAAAATAAATACCAATAAATACATTTAAAAATTCAAATATTTATATTTAACTTACTTCCCACCCTATTCCCCTATGAACCTACAACCCGCTACAGAAAATACATTAATAAAATTAACATAATTATCAATTAATGAAAATAATTACCAATTATACTTTAACTAATTACCAATGAATTATTAATTAACAATACATTAAAAAATACCAATCAATAAAACATATTTATTTAATTATAATTAAATTACTTCCCACCCCTCCCCTATAAACCCACAACCCGCTCCAGAATTATATTACGCAAAAATGAAATACCATAACATTAATTAATTAAAATAAATTATAAAATAAATATACACTTTTCACACATATACTAACATAAAAAATACTTGAAAAAATTAATATGAACTTACCTCAAATTCGATATTTTTGTTGTCTATGTTCTGTCCATTCTATGTTTTTGTTGTCTATATTCTGTCCATTCTATATTTTTGTTGTCTATATTCTGTCCATTCGATATTTTGTCCATTCTATATTTTGTATTCAATATTAATGCTATTCTAATCCATATTTTTGTAGTCTATATTCTGTCCATTCGATATTGTGTCCATTCTATATTTTTAACTCGATAATAATGAAACTCAATATTAAAAACTCGATTTTTGAGTGTATACCCTAAATGAGCAAAGCGCATGGTTAAGTCTGTGAAACAAGCTCAATAGCAACGTCATTGCAAAGGTGATATGTGTTTGTACTCCTTTTGGGCTGAGGAGCGTTGCCTGCCAAGGTAAGCAAGTATTAAAGTCATCAAAACTGAAGGCTATTTAGCAGAATATGGTGAAGGAATTTGAAAAACTACGAGAAACCAAAATCATAATTTGTCTAACTGAATTCCATCAAGAGTGTTCCAGATGATTAGGAAAGGGTGCACAATGTTTTCAGAAAAGGAGACCTCACTAGCTTATTAGTTAGGAATTCTCACCGCCACAAAAATGAAAAGTCATAATTTGGATGTAGTGAGCACACTGTCCTTCATAGTTTTTAAGACCCAGAATGGGATTTATTGTGTATGCTATTTGGGAGCGCTAAATTTCTTCCCCGGCTTTCCATGGTCTGCAACTGTGCATGAAATGTCGTGTGTGTGTTTCCATTTAGAGAGTATATGACTCAGCAATTCCGGCTGGACTGTCCCTTTTAGGGTCAGGTCTGAACGGATTTCATATGGTTGATCACTATCTTTAGAGGCATGAATATGGTGTAAACAGTGGACTGGATGCACCTTTTTAAGTACCAGTGGTTCAAATGGCTTCAACCAGTTAAATTTAAAAGCATATCCATCTTATCCATCTTCAGTCTGGCATGGAATAATGCACTAATGTACTTCTCACCCACATCATGATTGCTGACTAATGTAACACAGTTTCCCTTTATTCCAGCTGACCAAGGGTATACACTGAGGCCAATTGTGATGGCACCAGGCAAGAATCCCAGGCACAGATGGCCTACAATCTACCTCTTGGCCACATCAGATCTACTGTGGAGCACACATTTGGTGTCCTTAAGTCATGATTCCACTGTTTAAATGTATCTGGGGTTGATTGTTGTACTCCCCACTCCTAGTCTGCAAGATCATCCTTGTATGTTGCATCTTGCACAACATATGTGTCCGGACACATGTACCACTGCTAGAGGACGATGTGGAACTGGAAATTCCAGATGATGAAGAGAAAGGAGAAGAGGAGCTGAGGCAACCTGAAAGTACATCAGCAGGAGCTCGGCAGAAGGATACTATGATCACCAATTTCTTCACAGACTAACATGTAACATAGTTCATAAATAAAAAATGTGGTTTAATGAGGAATGTGAGTATGTATATACAATATGACAATATGTCGCTGTCCTATGGCCACCACCATGATGTGCAATGGCACTGAAATGCGATAGCCAGTGCCATCCTCATCACAGCACACTTATTGTGTGTGTCACTCCACAAAATATCTGATGCAAGTCATATGATTAGAATGCGTCAGGGATACCAATACGCATGGACAATACAGTCAAGGTCACATACAACATTTGACACCATCAAAAGCAAATACAATGTTGTTAGAACTATCCAAGTGCAAATGTAATCATAATGAAATGGCATCACCTATTTCAAAACAACAACACAACCAATGTAAACATTGATAGGTTCATGGATGTAATCAGTTGCGGACGTTGCAGGTAAGCGCGGTGGCCCGGGGCAGGAGAAGTCAATGAACGACGGGATGTTTTTTATTTATTTATTCAGTTATACCTATTCTGTCGTCTGTCGACTTCCCTCACCCGCCCTTCCCCACCCCACCTTACCTACCACGCTCACCTTCGCCGGCCGCCGCTGGATGTAATCCAGTTACTTGTTAGCAGTACACATTCCGGCTTATCTCTACGTTTACCTGCATAGTTAAACACAAGTAAGAGCATGAACTCCTAGGAAATAGTCATATCACATAGTATCATGTGTCACCTGGAATCTGCACAACACACATAAACACACACAATTATCATATCGGTGTCACAACATCCCATGCTGACATCTTCCCACATATCCATGCACATATGGGCCCTAAAGCATAGTGCTACATGAACTACTCTTGCAACAGCATGCAGGGCACAAATCTGCATATTACCCTATGTAAAGTGACATGTCAAATCTGTGGAAGCTACTTAGGGTCATGTTTACAAGGGGATACCGCCACCAGAGCATCACCTTTAGTGATGTTCTGGTGGCGATCTCCCCTTCTCCTGATTTACAAAGTGACGTTAAGCCACTTAATGTGGCTGAACGCTGCATTGAAATTTAGGCACCTGTCTTGTTCCACCTAGGGTGAAAGGGGCATGCAATGGGTGTTATAGTGGGTGTTCCGCCACAACACACATAGCCTAATGATGCTGCCCCAGACTTACAAGTCTGAGGCTACGCCAAAGTATGTAATGGCTACCAAAAGGAGGCTTAAGAATAGCGCTACAAGGAGAAATCATTGAATTTTACACGTAGTTTGCTCTTCCAATGTGTGATGCTTGCTGCAGCACACATTTCAACTGCAAATCGCCTTTCAGAATAGTTTGGGTAAGACTATAAAGAAATGTTTGATGGCCAACATTGGTAACACTGTGCTCTGTCTTGTCTTGTCTTAACACACAGGGATGAGCCATATGTACCATAGTTATGGGATACCCCTTTGCGTCCCCTTGCACTGGTGCAAAACATTCTGCCCAGTGCCAAAGCAGGCACCCATGCACCATGTTGCAAGGGTGACAGCTGAAGGGGTGATTGTGTTTGTGAATGAAGGGACACCTTCCAGCACAATAACAATCTTGAAAGGGGAATCACCTTATCCATTTGTGCTGCAGAATGCAGCACTCATGGAAAAAGCAGAAATGCAGGAGAACGTAATACATAACTCCTCATTTTGCCTGTCTAATGATGCCTCTTCAGAGGTGTTAAATGTGGCACAGCCCCAGACATGTAAATCTGGGGCAGTGTCAAAAGCAATGGATGTTGCAGTGGGACGTCCATCCCAACACCCAATGTCAGCCCCTTTGATGCAGTGGACTGCAGTAGTAAGGGCCAATTGAACAAGGTAGCACCACCTTGTAAATATGTGGAAGGCTTTAAGGCCACCAGAGCATAAACAAAAGTGATGCTCCGGTGGCGTTTGTGCCTTGCATATATGCCCCCAAATCTTTGCCATATGTAGTAAATGCTTGGCTTTCATATATATGTGCGTTTTCCGCTCCATGACAGTGTTACATACTTTACTGGTATGGGGTAAGTACTTGCCACATATATACGTACACATACAACCTATGGGATGCTGTATAAAATTGCATGCATTGCCAATCAAACATTGTGATGTATGGCGCAGCATGAATATGTGAAGGTTTTCATGTTGAGAGCCTAGTCAAATTTTAAACCTATGACATATGACCATGGTAAGCCATATACACAAAAGAACAAATACAAAATAATGGAATCAGCACACATCAAGTTAAAGTATCATTCTTGATTCAAATGACATCAAATTGTCATGATGACTTGTGGAAGAATGCCAGGTCTCCCTGATACAAGCTCAGATGCTCATTGCTGGCCACCCTGCCGTTTATTGATGATGTTAACTTTACCATCATCGTTATGAGATAAATACTTCATAACGCAAATGATCCTATATGTTTTTACAAATCTTTTTACTATTGGGTTTTTTATATAATACATCGATATTATCTAGAGCCCTAAAGAAGTCTCTTAGGAGACGAAACACATTGGCTAAATGGCACAATGGATTTTGTGAATATTGGATTTTAATGATTGCATCCATTTTTCAATGTAGAAAATAATTCTGATTATAAAGAAATATCTGGACCTGTTATTCCTCCTCAAGGACAATTTGACGTCATTTGAATCAAGAATGATTCTTTAACTTGATGTGTGCTGATTCCATTATTTTGTACTTGTTCTTTGAGATGTTATCCCAATAGGAAGTGTAGAGGGGTGGACTTTCTGTTTTTCAAGCACCATCACCAAACCAGCAAGCCATTTGTAGTGACAGTTGCGGGTTTTTGCCTCAACCCTCTTTGTGTGTTTTTTTCACATACACAAAAGATGTCACATGCCATAGCCATAGACTGTTGCTTGGTATGTAACAGGTACACAAGTGATGCAATTACATTTCAAATACCATTTAGTTGGAATTTTTCGACCACATTACACATTAGCGTGTAATTTCTATAGCCAAAAAACAAAAATCTTCCAAAGTATGAGTCATCAATTGAAAAGCGATTTTAAACCATTAGCAGCAAATATATTCACACAAACTCCAAAAGTGTGCCACAAATGCCCAGGAAGTGATGTAAGCTTGCATCCTGTACCCAGGAAGTGTGCTGTACACTCTCACTTTCACTTTTCCTCACATGGTTAGTCTCCTTTGAGCATCGTGGTTGTGTTTGGAGTTGCTTGGTGGTTGTTTGTGGTGAACGTGTGGTTGTTGTGTATAATAAGCTGTCCCAACTGTCGCTGTCAAGACCTGTGTTGCATATTTGTTGAGTGTTTTGCGTTTGGACACTTGTTTTCTCGGGTGTCTGTCTACTGAGTTTATAGCACCCTGCTACCATGTCAGAGGCGTGATTGTTATTGTGCATGAAGGGACATATTCCTGCACAAAAACAATATCTCACTGAGATTCGCTGTTTCAATGTGTGCTGCAGAATGCAGCACGGATAGCTGGAAGTCAATACATGGAGAAATGCAAACATTTCTCCTGGTATTGCCACCCTAACACCTCCTTTTTGGAGATGTTAAATTTGGGGTTGCCCTAGACTAGCAAATCTGGTGCAGCGCCCAGCCCCCATTGCCCTGCCCTTTGTTGCCGCGGAACGTAGTGGTAAGGGCCATAGTTACACCGTGGCGTTAAGCCACGCTAATTGGCACTGCACCACCTTGTAAATATTGAACATGACACATCTCCTCCCAAATGTCAAAAAATTGATACTTTATTGGCAACATGGGGATTGTGAATATTCCACAAAGTATGAATAGCATGATGTCCTTTTGTCCTTTATTAGTACCTTAAAACTGAAGTATGTAAGTCAACCATCCTACACCCTGTCTAGGTTATGTACCAAATATGCTCAGGGACTGACAAATTGAGAGAATGCTTTGGAATTGCCCATGCAACCACAGTTCAATTTACAGGCGTATGTGACCCCATATCACTGTTATCAAACAGAGTAGACATCCCATCTTTTATCTGTCCATATACAAATTTCAGTGTAAAATAAGGCCAAAGTATGTCAGAGATGACAACACATACCTGATACAAGTATTTTTATGGGTGTGATTGGCATCAATGGCTACCGATTACCACACATGACACACTTTACAATGTGAGATTGAACACATGCTAACTAACCATGTTGGTGAAATGGCAGAAATCCCCATAGTACTGGGCAGACATGTTTTTGGGTGGATCAATGTAACCGGAGTTACAGGTCTTGATGACATGTAATTACGATGCTAGACTAATGCCCTAGAGTCAGAAGTGCTGGTGAGAGGAAAACAACAACACCTTGCATTGGTAGAAATACAAGTGATGTAGGTTAGGTGGCTTCTGACACTCAGTTGTCATTAGTAGGTTAAGCAATGAATGAGGTGAAAACCACTCTCAAAATGGAGTCACAAGAGAAGCACATTTTGCCCCAGGATTGTCATGTACAACACAACCTGCACTGAGTATGTGTTTGTGTGAGTCTGCCATTTCTCACCCCTTCCTCTATGCAACCTGAACCTACACATTGTTGATGTTACTAGATGATGTATGTAGCTAATTTATGTTGACACACGATTCACGTGCCACATGATGACTGATCATTTCTGCTATTCCCTGTTTTGCAGCTGGTCACCCATTGTTCACTCGAGGGGACAATGATGCCTTCAAGGACCCCTGTGCCACTGGTGAGTGACTTAGAACATGTTTGATCCACAAATTAGTTTTTGTGATGACTGATGATGTAGAGTGTTGTTCCCACACAGCGTGTGTGTGATTTTACCTCTCCCTCAATGGGGCATATTCATGACAAAATATTGGAGCATAGAGCTGCAGCAAATTTGGCAGCGCTGCACTCCAAAATGTTTAGGACACAAGGATGCCCAGTATGCACATTGCTATGTGGCACCCCTGCGATTTCCCAAGCACTTTCGCTATATTTAGTTGCCTAGCGCCAATGCAGGCACCATTGCACCATAGTACACAGGTGCCTGCATTGCAGCTGATGATTGTGTGTGTGCATGAAGGTGTCACTCCCTGCACATGAATGGACACAAATGTTTACTTGTAACTTCTGTGTGTAAAGCAGAATGCAGCATATGTAGATGTTGCAAAGTTTTCACTGTTAATGTACATGTGCTCAAAGAAGCACCTACCTGCACATAAACATTCATTTACAAATGACAATTTGCAACTTCTATATATGCTACATTCTGCAGCACACCCAGGAGTGACAAAACAACATTTGTGTCCATTCCTGTGCAGGGAATGACACCTTCATGCACATGCACAATCATCACCTGCAACATAGGACCCTTGCAGTATGGTACAAGGATGCCTGAGTTGGCACTAGGCACCTAAATATGGCACCAGTGCTTGGGCAAACGCAGTAGTGCCCCATATTATTGTAAATACATTCCATCCATTCATTTTCAGAATGTTGGAGTGCAGCATTCCCAATTTTGGCATGACACTGTGCTTAGCCATTCTGCAGAAAATATGCCCCGGAATATATTCGCACACAGATATTTAGTACCATGTTACCCATTGGCCACATCCTTCCACATGACAAGGGAGTTGCTGTCACCTGATGCTGCAGCTACAGATCTTGATTCTGTGCTCACTTGTTGCACCATATGCCTGCAATAGGCATAGTGTTGTGAAGTCAACAACAACATCCATGGCTAACCCCAATGTAAATATGCCTGCTTGGTAGTGTAGCATGTCTACATGGCTGGTAGCGTGACATGTCTACAGGGCAGCATCAGTGGATGGCTACACATTACTTACTGCACAAGGTGTAGGCGATTGCGACTCAGGCAGGATGGTAACCTCATGAAGTTCCTGTGGCACCATCACTTGTACATATGTGCTGCAGGTCTATCTGCCATGTGCCTCTGCACCTGTGTTTCACATTGTACATACAGGCAACAAAATCCAATAAGTGATGTTTGTGATGTGTATGACCAGACAGGGGTACCGTGTACACAATGGTAGTTTATGGGGATCACTGAGGATCTGAGCATTATAGCTACACATGTCAGTGACAGTGATTGCCATAATGAGCATGTCTTTTTTTCAAATGTAGGGACCTGCCGAATATCTGATGGTTGAATAACTGGTCCACGCCAGACTTAGAATTGAGAATTGTCTTGTTGTACATTGTACATCCCTTTCCACCATTGCAAGCATGTATTACTTCCCATGTACACAGTGTTTCTGAAATGTGAGATGCCAAGCTGCCTTGTGACATACAAGTACTCTCATGCCTCAAGTAGATGAGTACAGGATAAACCCCGGATATGTAGCAGTTGAAACAATTCAAACTATGCAGTGCATTGTAATTGGCAGATGAGTAACTGTTGTGCAGTTGTGTCAGGCTCCTTCTTCTGGTCTCTTCGGGATTGTGCTGGAGTGCCTTTGGCTTTCCCCTCATAACGTCCCCAGAGTGAAGTCATATACACAGACTGCTAGGGTAGTCAGGCGAGGGAAGGAAAGGAAGGGGACAGCGAGGAGGGAGATCTGAAATGACAATAACAGATATTTAGAATACACAACCCGTGTCCACATAGCCGAGAACTACCCACGTCCTTTCCTTATATCGTAATGTACTTTATATCCTCACCCCTACCTGTAAAGGAAAATACCGCAGACTTAAATTAGCAGAAGAGATTGGGGTGATACCAAGGATTTAACCAACTGAAAAGGGAAACAAAAGGCATACATTGAAACTCTCATCTCTGTGTTTGCTTTGTCATTCTACAGGCAATCCTACAACATACCAAACACTGAACGTGTTCACTTCAGTAGTCAGACAAATCCCTCTGATATGACACCCCTTATTGGTCACTCCTGTGCTTGGATAAAAAGATAGAAAAAACGTTGTGGAGCCACCCCCGGGGCTATAAAATAAATGGTTGTTGGGGGCTCCATGGCCCACCCCCCTGCAAAATTAGAAGTGAGGGGACCTCAATGACCCCCCCAAGCCCCAGGAACCACCAAACCCGGAGATTTGTGTATTGTGGGAGGCAGGCTGCGTGGCTCTCTGCCTGGGCCCCTCGAGGGCCCTGTGGACCGCCACGCCCCAGGGCCAGCTCCTGCAGTGTCCCGGGGTGCCTACCCCCGGAACACTGCTGTTTGCTATAAGAAGGCGGAAGTCTCGCGGCTCCCGCCCTCCCATAGCAAAATTGCTTTGGATTTTGAAAGACAGAGCAGTGAAATCTGTTCTCACTTTCAAAATCCAAACCAAATTGCTTTTCCACATTCAAGTTAGCATCTCCCCATGCGGAAAACCAATGCCGGTTCCCGAAGGACGCGGGAAGCCGGCGGGACTGTGGGAGCATTGTGGCTCCCCCCACGGTCCCCAACATTTTTTTATAAGACCGGGGAATGGGGTCCCCGGGGATATTAGAAATTACTGATATGGGCTATTTTTTTATGGTACAATTAAAAGTCACGCACCCAGCGCAGAGCTCAGTGTAGCCCCCTGGGGTGCACGCACTGGATGCATGACTCATAATCTGTAAGGTGTGCGACTCTAGCGCCTTTGGTGCACAATTTCTATGCGTTTGAGAGCATGCGTTGCTTTTCCACATGGGGAGCTACTAACATGCAGCTCCCCATGTGGAAAAGCAATCTCATTATGCCCCGGGGAGTGGTGGTCCCTGGGCTTTCGAGACCTGCAGCCCCCCACCAACCATTTTAGCCCCATGGGGTAACAGGGCCCTTGAATGCTCCTGGAAGGGGGGCACGCAGTCATCCTCCCACAATACCTAAAGCCCCGGGTGGGTGGTGGTCCACGGGCTTTGGATACCTTACAGCCCACCCAACCTTTTTTTTGTAGCCCTGGGGGGTAACAGGGCCCTTGAGTGCTCCAGGAATGGATCCATGCAGTCGCCCTCCCACAATACATAAAGCCCCGGGGGTGGTGGTCCCCACATAAAATTTCATAATTTTTCCCCCTGTATTTAGCCCCCCGGGGTCTAATTATGAGGGCCCCCCATAAAATATAATAATTGTGCCCCCTGTATTTACCCCCTGGGGGCTAATTATAAGAGAAGCTCAGTTTTATTTTATTTATTTTACGGCAGAGTCCGCGAACCCTATACCCACCTGCCGGCTATTTTTATTTAAATAAAATTGAGGGGCCCTGGGGTTCCTTTTAGGACCCCGTAAGCAGGTCCAGAGGGTCAAATTATTTCTACCCTGCCCCCTTTCTACCTTTTGCACACGTATTCCACTGACTTCCTCAGCCTTGATTCTACCGAGGCACAAAATGGCTGACAACAGTTCCTGCTTTCGAATGTTGACAACCACTTGACAGCCAATGAGCATTCAGCGTGTGATCGGGACGGTGCACTTATGATACGATGACAATCCTCGCACACTCCGCGGATCCCCCGCCGCACCCGTAGATATATAAATAACTTTAACTGTAATTTTCTCAGGAAATACTGAACAGATTGCCACCATTTAAACACAAGGCACAAGTCTGAACTGAGGACTACATCTTTTCCAAATTTCGTGTAATTCCGTTCAGCCATTCGGGCTGTAGCTGTTGCTAAAGGTCCCATGGGAAATTGCATGGAGAAAACACGTTTTGGGACCCCCCTTTTTTCTCAGAACCCGCTTCACGAATCACCCCCAAACTTTCAGGGAAGGAGCAGAACTGAGCTGGCCAAAAGTTTGAAAAATTTCGTAAAGATTCATCAATGTGCGCCAAAGTTATTGGGAATAGAATGTTGCGGTTTTCCTATGCATGATAGGTCCTAACTATAACTACCTACTGGCGACTGCCAGTAGGTAATATATTTATATATATATAGAGAGAGATAGATACATAGATAGATAGATAGATAGATAGATAGATAGATAGATAGATAGATGATAGATAGATAGATAGATAGATAGATAGATAGATAGATAGATAGATAGAAAGATAGATAGATAGATAGATGATAGATAGATAGATAGATAGATAGATAGATAGATAGATAGATAGATAGATAGATAGATAGATAGATAGATAGATAGATAGATAGATAGATAGATAGATAGATGTTAAATGCACTGAGCATTACCGCTCCAGAAACTTAATTTGGTACTGTGTCACCCATATCACTCATCAGGGATGACTATAACTACTGCAAAAACTGTTGGCAGACCTCATTCAGGGAGACACAGTGCAGACAGGGGCTAATTGGCCCCAACTGTGGTTATTGAGGTTGTTTGTTGCTGGTGCCTGGCTCTGTACTACTTTGGTCTGCAAACTGGAGCAACTACACCCTTTGTGCTCTTGACTTTCAGGGTAGAGAGGTACGGCAGTCACGGGTGCATCGCTGGGGGGATAACAATTGTACATTGCTATTTTGGTTGGCATCTTGGCCCTTGACCGGTAGATTTGTACTTGAAATAATGAACCAAAATGGCCACCTCCACCACACCTCTCATGCCATTGCAGACACATTTGCTACATGTTATATTCTACTGCACGCTGAAGTCCCTTGCCTTCCAGCTGAGACGGCCTGCTCCTTCCTAAATGAGGTGTCCCTCCTGCAACTCTCTCCCACTGCCATGATTTCTTTATATTTTTCAAACATTCCACAGATGCTGCCCAGCCACTGTTTTTTAGAGATGGACTTAGTGGCTATCTCCTTTCTGTGGCACAACTCTTGACCACGCATGGCCTATGTCACCTGTCAATGAGCTACATACGATGGGGGCTTTGGTATGGCTAACCTGTACTCATATTATTTGGCATCACAATTCCTGGTAATTATTCACTGGCTCCCTGGAGGATGGTCTGACCCAGCCTATAGAGTGGAGCACACCTCGCTAGGATTCCCAAGAATTATGGCAATGCCTTATGGCACCACAGTACCTGCCGCCCTACTGGTGGTGACTCGCATGGTCTTTCTTGGGTGGAGGGTTGTGCTTCGCCATATCGGATGGAGCTCTACATTCACTCAGCAAACTCCCTTGTGGCAGGCCACATGGTTGAGGGAGGTAGCGGCACTGGAAATACTTAATCGTTGGGACTCCTTCGGCATCACGCAATTGGGAGATGTTGGGTCGGGCACACACATGCGCTCCTTACAGGAGCTTCATTCAGAGTATGCAATGTCCACAACACAAATGCATAAATACCTGCAATTACAGCATGCATCTCACAGGGCACATCACACCCAGAATTCATCCCATTTGAGGCATAGTTTAGGTTGGGTGCACTGGGGAAAGATGGTGTTTAGCAGATATACCACACATTAATAATCAATGCCCCTGATACACTGAGCCATCTTAGAACCTAGTAGGAGTGCTGGCTGGGACCTATAGAGGATGCGGATAGGCGTGATGCTTTGAAGCCCCCTCAGAGACATCACGATATCCTCCAGACTCGGACTGGTACAAACGTATGATTTTTGCTGTGCATATCTCACTCGTGACCATCTATTCAAGGCAGGTCTACTTGTAAGCCCAATATGCCCCCGCTGCACCCTGGCTCCTGCAGACTTCTATCACATGGTATGGGCCTGTTCCACCATAACACAATACTGGGAAGCTGTGGTTGCGGAACTATCAGAACTACTGGGATGGGAAATGGAATGTTCCCTGCTGCCATTACTTGATGGAGTGGGAGGAATGCGAGCAGACCAAGCTCTAATCGGTATGGCCTTCATGGTGGCCAAACAGGATATAGCATCCCACTGGAGGGTTTCCAAGCCGCCTACGTTATCTCAGTGGAGGCACTGGGTGGACTGGTGTGCCTATCAAGTGATACCAGTGTATGAGGCAAGAGGTTGCCCTGCTGAATATGACAAAATATGGAGCATGTTTTGGGGGGCAGCGGGAGTGGGCCCATTGTATTAAAGCTAAAGCTGAAATGGATCTTTGGTCGATATGCGGATTTCTTGAGTGCTCTATTTCATGCTTTATTAAATGCAGGTGATAGCAACTGTAACAAACTACTTTATCTGAATGTGACCTTTTGTATTGTGTTGAAATCAATAAAAAATTATTTAAAAAAAGATTGTCCCATAAAACAACATTTTGAAGTTAAAAGCAGATAAGTAAAACGCAGTAGAAGATCAAAACATGTCAATATAAAAACTGACAAGAATACCAGTTTGGTGTAAAGAGTTCATACATTGAGCAGAAAATTTAGCAGCACAACAAAAATTAGCCTATGCAGATATCACTGTACAGCCTAGGCTTGAATAACTAATTACTTACTATGTGCCTCAATAATATAGCTAATTACAGCAGAACAAATAAGCTGCATGTTTAAAAGCTGAGGAGCTCGCAGGCCCGCCATACACGTTGTTGAGCGGTGGTCACGTAATAGGGGATATAAAAATTACTTGCTCCGTGTTGTATAAAATATACAAAAGAAGGTAAAAATGAATGAGGGATTGGTTGGAGAAATTATTATAGGAACAACATGGCACAGAAGAAAACCAAGTACCACAGGAAGGCCACCAAAAAATGCACTGTACCCAATATAAAACGGATCACGTAAAATCTCTGTTCATGATTGGCTATCCAGAGTAGGTAGGGCTCTATCCCATATGTAGTAGTTGTTATCGCAAAGTGATGAAGAGCCGATTCCATTTTTAACAAGTTAAAATATCTAGTGGCATTTTTATGTTCTTGAAATAAAGCTTTAACAATTTTCTTGAAGATATTATCTATTTCACTACTTAAGTGAAAAAAAATCAGAATTCCAAGGTCTAGAAAATATTTCTTGACATAGGCCTGCCAGGGGATACAATTCACATGATCTTGTATTAAACAGTCTTCTAGCACTAGGTGTGAAAGTTTTGTTAAGGGAGAAAGCCAGATGTTTACCCATAACTATAAAGGTGAGCTATATATCAGGTTTTCCAAATAAGTGTTGCCTGTTTCTGAATGGGTAATGAAAATTGCAGAACTCCTTGCTGTTGCTATTACCCTGCTTAAAAAATAGTTTTCGATATTTTGCAAGATCCATGGGTTAATGTAGCCCCATATACCGGCTCTATACGTGCTCACTCAGAGGGACTTCGTTTTGTACAGCATTATTAGTTCTTTTATGGTTTATGACCGAGTTCCCCTACAAAATTAAAAATTGCATCTACTTCCCCAACATATTTAAAGGCCGTTTGTGTTAAAAGTTTATACCTTCTTAAATTAGCGTCCAACATATTTCCTCAATAAATAAAGTACTGTACTTTCACTATAATATTCGATCCTAGGGTAGGCTTTCTTGTACATGTGTTTCTCGAGCCACAGATTATGGTGAACGATTTCTACTGATTGACCTTCAAACTAAAGCTTTTCATAAATTCATGAAAAAGGTCAAGCAGAAATTGCAGACCATTGGTGGTACGGACTAGAAGGACCACGTCATCCACATACAGTTACACAGGTATGTTATGTTATGTTATGTTATGTTATGGGGTTTTATAGAGCGCACAGCTGCCCCAGCAAAGGGGCGTCACGGCACTGATCCTAAACAAAACACAACAGAGAACAGAAAAGAGAACCGGAAATTAAGGAAACAAAAAAGTTTTAATGGCTTTCCTAAATTGGTACATTTCATTGATTTCTCGAATGTGGGCTGGTAGAGCGTTCCATAGCTTGGCTGCTAGGTACCGAAAAGAACGTCAACCAGCTCTACTGCGCTTGAACCGGGGGATTTCAACCAGATTCTGGCCGGCTGAGCGAAGGGCTCGCGTTGGCACATACATCTTCAGTAGTGGTTTTAGCATTCTAGGATTAGATTGTCTTAGAATTTTAAAAGAGAAGCATAAAGCTTTAAATTGTATTCGCTGGGCTACTGGAAGCCAATGTAGCTTGCGAATAGTGTTAGAGGTAGAGCTGAAGCGGGGCAGGCCTACTAAAGCTCTTGCAGCTGCGTTCTGGACGCGCTGCAGACGGGCCACTTCTGTTTTATTGGTCCCAAGGAGCAGAGAGAACGCGTAATCCAGTCTGGATAATATCATAGACTGGACAATCACTTGTCTGGTGTCAGGGTCGAAAAATGTCAAAATAGTTTTTAAGCTCCGTAAAATTCCGAAACATGAAGCGGCCACTTTTTTAGTTTGGGTGATAAAACTAAGGGCAGGATCTAACCAGACGCCCAGGTTTTTACTTCTGGTTTCGGTATAGGAGTTATTCCCAAATTGGAGGGCCACCAATGGTCTCCCCAACGTTCCGGATTTTTCCCCACCAATAGTACCTCCGTCTTTGCGGCATTGAGCTGTAGACAGTTGGCCGTAAGCCATTCTGCTACAGCAGCCAAGCCTGAACTAAATTTGAGAGGGTCCATGTCATTTCCCTCCGATAAAGCAACAGCTAGCTGCGTGTCGTCAGCGTAGGACACGATGTTAAGGTCCCACGCTTTGGCGACAGCAGCCAGCGGCTGGACGTACAAATTGAACAGGGTGGAACTCAGGGCAAAGCCCTGTGGGACTCCCTGTCCAATGGAGTAAGCCTCAGAAAGGAAAGGAGGAGTGGAAACCCGAAAAGACCTTTTGGTCAAAAATGAACGAAACCAGGCAAGAGCCATATCGGTGACCCCAGCCTCTTCGAGCCGGCGAAGCAGGATCTGGTGGGACACAGTGTCAAACGCCGCACTCAGGTCTAATAGAATGAGTGCCGCTGTTTGGCCAAGGTCGAGGGAGGCCCGAAGGTGCTCCGTCATAGCCAGGAGCGCCGTCTCCGTGCTATGACCAGCACGGAATCCATGCTGAGTGTCATTCAGAGTGTTATTGATGTTTAAGACACTAGTAAGAGCGGTGTTAACATGGGCCTCCGCGATCTTAGTGGCCTAGGGGAGCAGCGATATGGGTCTATAGTTTTCGGGCTTCTGGGGGTCTAAGGTAGGCTTTTTTAATATGGGGGAAACCCACGCTTGTTTCCATTTGGCTGGCACCACTCCGGTGGAAAGGGAGGCATTAATTATATTACGTAACGGATCGAAACAGCACAAGGAGGAGTCTCGGAATTGGGTAGGCCTAAGAGGGTCCATCGGGGAACCCGATTTAATAAGCTTAGTGAGCTGATTGAATCTTTCAGTGGATATTTCAGGGATAATAGGTAAGCTCAAAACAGAGCTAGGTATAGCATCTAAGCCTTCGCTGAGCTGGATTTCAGCAGTGAAGGCCGAGTAAATAGCCTGGATTTATTTTTTCCACAAAAAAGGAGGCTATTTCTTCACATTGAGTCGCTGAGGTAGTCACATTGCCAGCGGATTTTTTTGTGCTGAGTTCCTTTAAGATTTAAAAAATCACTTTAGCAGGATTGGAGCTAGTTTTTATCTCAGTGGCATAGTATGCTGCCCGCGTCCTGCAGATGGCTTTGTGATAAATTTTAAGTTGTATAAGGTAGTCAGCTTTTTTTTCGGTGGAGTATTCTTTCCTAAAAGTTGCGTTCATGACGTTTACAGGTCTTTTTAAGGCCCGCCAGATTTACGTCATACCAGGGATTGGTGTCCAGAGTGCGTCTTGTGCACCAGGTTTCTGGAATGAGCCTGTCTAGTGCCTGGGTAAGCCAGGAACAGAACGAGTCGTATCCTGAATCTGCATCTGAAAAGGCGTTGAAAGGATCACTTTCCAGAAGGGCATGGAAATCCGAAAGACGGAGTTTGCGCCATGGTCTCTTACGTATGACTGTCTGGGTTTTGCAGTTATTGGGAATAGATATGCAAAAGAATAGTGCAACCATTAAATGGTCCAACCAGGCAATAGGTATCGGAGCAGGGGAACTAGGCGAATCAATGTTAGTAAAAATAGGGTCCAGCATAGGGCCACCAGTGTGCGTGGGGCCTATCACTAGTTGGGCGAGCTGGAAGGCTGGAAGGTCCGCAAGCAAAGTGCAGATCATTGGTTCAAGCTCCAACTCGAAATGGAGGTTGAGGTCACCCAGGATGCTAAAATTTGCTGATCTCATAGCGCAGGCTTCCACAATCTCCAAAAGAGACGTGTCAAAGCCACACATTGGACCAGGGGGTCTACATATAAGTAGCCCCGAGAAAGTAAAATGAGCGTTAATAGAAATGTTAAAATATCCACATTCAGCCCCTTTTAGATTAATTTTCTCAAATGAGCAAGAATAAATAGTTTTAGTAATAACCGCAATTCCGCCTCCTCTTGAAGCTCTATTAATCAGAGTGATCGAGAAACCAGGCGGAAGTGCTAAATAAGGGATAGTCATTAAATAATCGTGCATCCATGTTTCAGTGATAAAAAATATGTCAGGGGATTCATCCACCAACAGATCAAATAATTCAGCATGGTGCTTGGGTAACGATCTAACATTAAGCTGAAGTATTTTCAGTTGATGCTGTGATACGGAAGGACTAGATGCTCCTGTGATAGTAGGAACCGGAAGACTAAATAAATGACAGGCGCAAGTGACAGGGCCGCTCAAGGGCTCAAAAAGGGGGAGACAATCCTTACTTATGGCGGGGCGAAGGCTAAGCAACTCAGTCCTAGAGTAGACTTGCTTACCTGGCCTAGTTTCACCAGCATCTCTGGCGAGAGGCGCAGGACTGGCGCGGACGAAGGCGGACGGGCTTGCCTTAGGTGCGCCTTCGGCGCGCCATCGGCGCGCCCACCCGTTGCGCGGTCGGGGCCCTATGCACATTTATAGGTCGTGAGGAGGGTGGGAAGGATGACAGCTAGTCCGCAACCCTCCAGTTTCCCCCAAGATGGCGGCCCGCCCCTCCACAGTCCGGCGTCAGCAAGCAATCTGCTGCGCGAGGACAGGGGATCGGGACCACAGAGGAGCAAGGGCAGATCAGCCCTTAGAACAAATAACAAGCGCAAGGCACTTCACAAATTTTAAAAGCAGGTAATATTAAAATAACAATAGCGAGCACACAGTCTCCCGGCTTCCGCCTCAGGAGCGCTTTACCAAGGATCTGCGCGCGAGCGCTGTAGGCTGGGTTTTAACTCCCTGGGAGGGCGGGAAGGATGACAGCTAGTCCGCAACCCTCCAGTTTCCCCCAAGATGGCGGCCCGCCCCTCCACAGTCCGGCGTCAGCAAGCAATCTGCTGCACGAGGACAGGGGATCGGGACCACAGAGGAGCTAGGGCAGATCAGCCCTTAGAACAAATAACAAGCGCAAGGACCTTCACAAATTTTAAAAGCAGGTAATATTAAAATAACAATAGCGAGCACACAGTCTCCCGGCTTCCGCCTCAGGAGCGCTTTACCAAGGATCTGCCCGCGAGCGCTGTAGGCTGGGTTTTAACTCCCTGGGAGAGCGGGAAGGATGACAGCTAGTCCGCAACCCTCCAGTTTCCCCCAAGATGGCGGCCCGCCCCTCCACAGTCCGGCGTCAGCAAGCAATCTGCTGCGCGAGTACAGGGGATCGGGACCACAGAGGAGCTAGGGCAGATCAGCCCTTAGAACAAATAACAAGCGCAAGGCACTTCACACATTTTAAAAGCAGGTAATATTGAAATAACAATAGCGAGCACACAGTCTCCCGGCTTCCGCCTCAGGAGCGCTTTACCAAGGATCTGCGCGCGAGCGCTGTAGGCTGGGTTTTAACTCCCTGGGAGGGCGGGAAGGATGACTCTATGGTGCCCACACGAGGCCGGAAAAAAACTGAAGTCTGATGCGGGGGCGGGGAAGCGGATTCCTTTGAAGTCTGATGACGAGGCTCACAAGCTGACATATGGTGTGCGATGTGCACGCACCCGGCTCACATGCACTGTAGGCAATCCGCCTTTGGGTGCACTTTTGAAAGCCCTTACTTTAGCCTCGCCAAAGCCCCCCTAACGGGATGGCTTCAGCGAGACCTAAAAAGGGAAACAGAAACCAACAATTTTGATATCATCCTATCTCCCTCCTTGATTATTCTGTAAATATTCTTGGGAGGATAATCCTTTAAAAGTTGGAAACCTGGTGCGTTTTTTTCCGCCCTCGTGTGGGCACCATAGAGTACATAATAAACTTGACTCTGCTTTCAGGCACATATGTAAAAGCTAGGAGAGTTCAACCCATATGGCGTTTATGGACCTCTTCAGTGCTTTTGATCTGGATATGGAAGTGAATGTGGCCTGCCATTGCAGGGGGCTACTAGAGCTGCACAGGTGGTGATTTTTAACTTGTACCTGCCAGTGCATTTTTTAACGTGTACCTGCCAGTGTGTTTCAATTTGTGCGTCCGGCCAGTGTGTTTTAACTGGTGTGTTCATACCTGCTGTAGCGCTACTCTCCTGCTGCTTAGGGGCTGCTGGGGCTGATCCCTGGGGGCAGAGGCGGATTGCAGGGGTGCGGTAGTGAGTCCTCGGCTCTCGGCATTCCCGCGTGACATTTTCCGCTCCTGTGATTGGCGGGGACCGTCTGTGCGAGCGGTCCCGCCTCTCGGGAAGGTAGCGGTCTAGTAGGGGGACGTGTGGATAAAAGGGTCACAGACACGAGTGCGCAGCTGATATGGAAGTGAATGTGGCCTGCCATTGCAGGGGGCTACTCGAGCTGCTCAGGCGGTGATTTTTAATTTTCCCTCCAGTGCGTTTTTTAACCTGTACCTGCCAGTGTGTTTCAATTTGTGCGTCCAGCCAGTGTGTTTTAACTGGTGTGTTCATACCTGCTGTAGCGCTACTCTCCTGCTGCTTAGGGGCTGCTGTGGCTGACCCCTGGGGGCAGAGGCGGATTGCAGGGGTGCGGAAGTGAGTCCTCCGCACTCGGCATTCCCGCGTGACATTTTCCGCTCCTGTGATTGGCGGGGACCGTCCGTGCAAGCGGTCCCGCCTCTCGGGAAGGTAGCGGTCTAGTCAGGGGCCGTGTGGATAAAAAGTGATGCAGTCACGTGCGCGCAGCGGACGCGCGCAGCGGGCACGCCGACTGCGCGCCAAAGGTGCGCCTAAGGTAAGCCCGTCTGCGCCCGTCCGCGCTAAGGACGCGCTCTGCGCCAGCCTGATGGCTCGGGAACTGGGGAAGGCAGGTGGCCCGCACGGTTACGCCAGTACAGACCTCCACCGTATCAACAGAGAGGCTATTGGCAGGGGAGCTCTGCTCTTAGCTGAGACCTCCTCTCCTCTGGCCGACTTCTTGGCTAAAGATACCCTTCCTTGTGGACTCCTGAACGTTAGATCTCTGCCCAAGCATAGGGTTGAAATCCAGCTATTAATGGAAATACATGAGCTTGCAGTTCTTTGCATGACAGAAACCTGGACACAGCCAGACTGTCACGTGGATCTTGGTTCGGCCTGCCCCCTGGGCTTTAAAATCCTCCATAAACCTAGAGCAAGGGGGAGGGGGGGTTGGACTGATCTACAAAGAGTCCCTGAACCTAGCCGCTATTGACATTGACGAGATTGCAGGGGTTGAAACGTTTGGGTTCGTAATCAAGAGTTCTTGCGGCCAATCCATTACTGGGCTTATCTGCTACCGGCCTCCGGGATTATTTAGCGTGCAACAGCAACATCTGCTGCTGGAGATGTTTACCAACATGGCCGCTACGCACCGCAGACTATTGATTCTGGGCGATTTCAATCTTTGGGCAAATGACCCCTTGGACACTTGCTTGGCCAATATTATTCGGTCATGTGAGGGTCTGGGCCTCCTGCAGCTTGTACATCAGCACACCCATATTGGAGGACATCTGCTAGACCTCATCTTTGCTGAGGACGAACATGTGTATATGGGGGAGATTCTCCCTATGGACTGGACCGATTATTTTTTGGCCAAGTTCTACATGATGGTTGCTAACTTTGACAAGGGGGGCAGCAACCGGGCAGGTGTCCTCCCTGGTAGGGTCTGGAAAGCCCTTCTGCGCAAGAGCGCCCAGGACCCGGTGTTTCTGGTGGAGGACTGTTTCTCCCCGGAGGCTCAGGTAGGAAAGAACTACTCCTCCTTGTGAACTAAAATTACTCTAGCCCTGGACTCTCTTGCCCCGGTCAAGTATCTTCGGAACAGAGGTAGACCTTCCGCCCCTTGGTTCAGTGAAGAATTAAAAGTTCTTAAACATGAATGTAAACAGGCTGAGAGGAAATGGAGGCTTGGCTATCAGGAGGTCAACAAGCTGTCCTGGAGACAAAAAGTTGTAGAATATAGGAAGAGCATTAATAAAGCTAAAGCGGATCACTATGCCACCCTAATACTTAATGCCCCCAACAGCGCAAGAAGCACGTTTAAAATTCTCAACAGTCTGTCCATTCTACACTGTGCTAAGAGGATGGTTCCTTCCTCCCAGAGTCTCTGTGATGACCTTGCTAGGTTTTTCAATGACAAAGTCAAGGGCATTGTTTTGGATCTGGGTGGTGTTCCTCATTCCTCAGTTGGGTTGACTACTCCTGCTTCGGAGGATAGCCATATGGGGTCTGCTGACTCTACTTTGGAGGGAGCTGCTCTGGTCTCTCTTTCTGAGTTTCCTACTCTGGAATATGAGGATTTTTTGAGGCTCGCTGAGGGTATCGCATCTGGCTCTCCTCTGGACCCACTGCCATGTAGGATCTGGAAGGAATTTGGAGCAGTTCTGTTCCCCACGCTTCGCTTGATTTGCAACCAGTCCCTCACGGAGGGTGGTGCCTGCACAGTGGAAGCAGGCGTTGGTGACACCTCTGCTCAAAAAGCCGTCTCTCGACCCTATGTGCTCTAAGAATTTAGACCCATTTCTCTCCTTCCTTTCCCCGCTAAAATTGTGGAATGGGTGGTGAGCAACACGCTGTCTAAATTCCTAGAACCAGCTAAGCTCCTGGAGGTGGAACAATTTGGGTTTAGACCAGCCCATGCCGCGGAAACGGCTCTGGTTACCGTGATGGACGAACTCCGGAGGCGGGCAGACAGGGGGCAGGCAGCCGTACTTATCTGTCTGCTGCCTTCGACAAGGTAAACCATGGTATCCTGTTGAGACGACTCGAGGAGGTGGGAGTGAAGGACTGTGCCCTGAGGTGGTTCCAATCATTTCTGTCAGGCAGGCAGCAGGCAGTCTCCCTCTCCTCTTTTCAGTCTGAGTTCACCAGTGTCTCCCATGGTGTCCCTCAGGGCTCGGCCATCAGCCCCATTTTGTTCAACATTTACCTGAAATCTCTGTTGAGTGTCATTGAGCGTTACAATATTGAGATCGTTAATTACGCGGATGACACTCAACTTATTATTTCTCTGGAGGGAGTTCAGTCAACTTCTCTTGACGATTTTCATAGCTGTATGCGGGACACTACAGTGTGGCTGAGGGACAATTTGTTGCAATTCAATGCGTCCAAGACGGAGCTGCTTTTCTGTTCCCCAGAAAGGATCCCCTCTGGGCTGCCCAGTAATTTCTGGCCCTCAGATCCCCCTAACACGGTTCAGCCATTGATCTCAGTACGTAACTTAAGGGTGACATTTGCTCGTGAACTCTCCTTGGAGACACATGTGACGAAGGTAGTAGGGTGCTGTTTGGCTATCATTCGATCCCTCCGAAAGATTCTTCCACTGTTGCCACCTTTGACCGCTCCCTGATAGTTCGGAGCACGATACTCAGTTGAGTTGACTATTGTAACGCCCTCCTCCTTGAGTCCCTAAAGTTCCTGTTGGCTAGGATCCAGAGGTTACAGTCAACTGCAGCCAAACTAGCATTAGGCTGGTCCAGTAGGTCCTCGGCCTCTCTGGCTTTGGCAGAGCTACACTGGTTGCCTGTGAAACAAAGGATCCAGTTTAAATCCCTCTGCCTGGTATTCAAGGCCTTCCATGGAATTGGTCCTATCTCCTTGCAGCGTAAGTTTGAGAGGTATGCTCCTGTCCGTACACTGCGCTCCTCTGGGGTTCATCTGGTAAGAATCCCCAGATTTAAAAAAGTCAGAGCTTGTGGCAGATCTTTTGAGGTCGCTGAGGCAAAACTCTGGAATACTCTTCCGGGGGAGCTGAGACAAACTAATGATCTTCTGCCATTTAGAAGGAAGTTAAAAACATGGCTATTCCCTAAGATCTAAGGGACTGCCGAGGTCCCGATGGAGGTGGGCCAGTCCATTCACTTTTGTTTTTTAGCACCAGGATGCCTGACAGGTGATAGTGTGCTCTATAAATGCAATAAATAAATAAATAAATAAATCAGGGGGTTCTCAGGATCTACACCATTCTGTAGCAGGGGATTCACAGGACCTGAACACAGGTTACAATCCTCAGACGTTGTTTATCTTTGCAAAAACTCCTCTTATCCGTAGTTTAGCGGCAGTCCCGTGGCGGCTGCTTCGGTCTGAGTCAAGAGTTTCACACCACTCCTCCCTTTTCCCAGTGTGGACTGCAGTGCTGCCTTTGTTACACATTTTGGCACCTGAGAGCCTGCCCCCCACAGGATACTCGTCCCGCAATGGCTGACGGTGATAGTGAGTAGCGACTGATGGGCTTAAGGTTGGCGCCCAGCACAGTAAAAAATGTGTGTTCTCATCACTACTTTTGTGAAGCATCATTCGAGTTCACAACAGCGCTGTATGCATTAAACACTACATCTGCTGTGATAGATTCCTTTAGGGATAGCTTCCTAAGCTACCTGCGAGCGCAGCACTTACTGTTGCATTCACCTTGCAAAATGTGCCCACGAGTCAACCATTTGTGGTTTCCTGTCTGCTATCAGCACGCAAATGCCAAAAGAGCTATGCCACATTTGTAGGGAAGGTGTGGTTTTCCTCAGCTTTCAATGAAAATGGCCTTCTGTGTCTCTGTTGATTATGATAAATGGAGGAACCTGTAGTAATCAAGTCCTCAGACAGAAGATGTAGATAAATGGTTTATTAGAAGTTAGGTAGATAAGATGGAATAAACCATAAAGACCCCAACAGGAACATCCTGCATGATGCTCAGCCCCAAGCCAACTGCCCGGCCTAAGCCCACAGACTGCCAACATTCCACTGCGCATCATAGTTAGAACATTCTATAATAAAAGGGGATAGTGCAAGGATACTACATTATCCTTTCCCTTTAATAACGGAACACAATAAACTTAAAGGGAAGAACAAAAAAACTGAAATATAATACAAATATAAAGACATCTGTAACCCGGGGATGGAATTAAAATTAACATCACGAGAGGGAAAACAGAAATACAAAAATTGTAAAAGAAGAAGGAAAGTGAACAGATAGAATCAACCTCACCATCCTTCTCCTCCTCTAATTTAGAACAATGTTAGAATATGTAAATATTGAGCTCTCTTAACCGCATGCGTGCGGGCGGAATTCCGCTCGTACGCTGACTTTTTCAAAAGCGCATGTTACGTGACGAGCTGGGCTCGTCATGAGCGTGCGAGGAGGCTACCTCATGACGAGCCCAGCTCGTCATCAGCGTCGAAGGGGTTAATCAATGAGCTCACCAAAACCCAAGAAAGTGTTACAGACAAGAAGAGAATTTTTTTGGGGCACTCCTGTAGTAAAAGACACCATGGGACTACAAACCCACGTGTATAATAACGAAATCAATAAGGCAAGACTAATAAAGTAATCTCTCTAATAGGAATAAATTGCTTTCTAAAATGGGTAAAGATTACAGAGAAATGAGAAGATATGAACTAAAAAAAAACAAATTCCTACCTATATGTGTAAAATAGACGATGAAGGGACTAAGACCCATATCTAGCTCTAAAAACTGAGGACCGATAAACAAATGGGACCCAAAACCTAAAACCTAAACCTGCCCCAAAAACTAGGGACCATGAATGTTAAACAAGTATAAAAAAAACATAGACTAGAGTAATGGGACTAGAACCCACTCCAAAGTGCTTCTCACATGAGAAGACTGTGACGTAGCCAAAAACGTCACCCCTCTTTTAAGAGACACTATGGGACTCAAACCCTAGTGTAACACTATTTAGGTGGGACTGACACCCCCTAAAAACACAAAGGTGGGACTAAAACCCCCTCAAACAAAACTAATAATTTCAATTTTTAAAAGCTAGCGTGTTACAGGGTAATGGGACTAAAACCCATTACTATACAAAAAAAAACATACACCTCTTAACCAGAGTAATGTCAAAGAAGAAAGTGGGACTGCTTAAAAAGGATACCTAATCTAAAACCCATTCCTAAGGATCACGGGACTAAAACCCGCTCCTACACTAAGTGTGTGTAAAACTACATTGAAACACAAAACGTTACTAATTCGTGTCAGCACCAAAAAGAACTACAATGGAACACAAAACGCTGAAATTTAAGATAACAGCCAGTCTGACACACACGAAAAAAACTCAGTCAAACACACACGGAAAGAACTGCATAGAAACAGCAAAAATGCTACAACCCATAACTACTAGATAAGATCACATCTAGACACACACACAATACCGCAACAAAATACTTTCTCTATTATAAATTTGCCAGCAAAATACAATAAGGGCTAGTATATGCTCCGGTGAGCGGTCTCTCACCCGAGGTCACCAAAGCAACTTGTCGATCTATGAAGGTCGTAGCCGTAATTTTTCCGACTTAAACAGAAAGTTTTCTTCTTTCTAAAAATTCACTGCCAGACAGGATTAACCATTTCGCCAGTGCGTAAAATAACATGTCTTTTACTGTCCTTGTTGAAGGATTTCAACAAAATTTTTTAACGTGTTTCTCGTAAAAAGATAGTTCCCATGGTGACAATGGACAAGTAAACTCAGTACGCAAAATGGTGTCACGTTTCCTACGTTGCGTCGAGTGGCTCTGCGCACAGTGTTGCTTACAGACGTGAAGAAGACGCACACTCCCAAAACGTCATAAAGTGCTCAGGAGCAAAGGTAAGCCTCGCGTTGTCTTATTGTCAAGATTTAAAATGACAGTTGGTATCTCGAGCACATTGCATGACGCAGTTGAAAATAATGTTGATTAAAAACAACGTTAACGATGAAAATTAAACACTTCTAATACTTCCAGTGTCCACTATATTCTTCTTCCTGAGATAGTAGAAGGTACGGCTTCACACATCCGCTATTAATGTGACTAGACTAAACAGCTTAAGACTTTAATAGTTCGTTTCACTGCCAATCTCAAGTTGAACGTTACGAGATGTAAACTGTACTTCTAAAAATAAATTCGAGATGTAAACAGTGCTTCCGCTTTGTGTCGAACTTGCTAATAATGTCTTCAGAGCCATTAAAAAACATAGCTATTAAAAAATTTGGATGAATTACGACACGTCTATGTTAAAGTTGCTCTCGTGAAAGTACCGGTTTTTCCATGTACACAAGCGACTAAAAATAATAAATTCTGTGTAGACAGTGTACTACATGCTCTAACCGGCACAAGGTTTTTTTTTTAATGTCTCATCGCAGGTCGCATTGCATTTTAAAGAGCTAAAAACATGTAAAGATAAGATCATGCTTACTTCTGATGCTTAAGATGACCATATGTACAAGGAAAACCACTCACAGCACGTTTTGGCAAAGGCCGTCCGATCTGATGGACACTGATGGGGTCGTTTTTTTTTTTTACTGCGCTGTTGTTCCTTTAGTGGCTCCTTACTTTGAAGCATCTTATATTTCTTGATTTCTTCTTTTCGATGATAACTTCCTTGTCTTTTACGTTATGTGGCTCTTGGTCCTTTTGTCTTGATGTTCTTGTTTCCGTTCGTCATTTTCTCTCTGCTGAAGGATTATCTTAACTTAATTCTTTTGAAGACTACTTCTGGGTTGTTTTTTTTTTTTTTGCTGAATTTTGCTTCACCCAGTACGTGGGAAGGTCACTTCGTCGCCATAAATATTGTAGTAATCAAGTCCTCAGACAGAAGATGTAGATAAATGGTTTATTAGAAGTTAGGTAGATAAGATGGAATAAACCATAAAGACCCCAACAGGAACATCCTGCATGATGCTCAGCCCCAAGCCAACTGCCCGGCCTAAGCCCACAGACTGCCAACATTCCACTGCGCATCATAGTTAGAACATTCTATAATAAAAGGGGATAGTGCAAGGATACTACAGAACCGCACTTGCATGACAGGCTTAATCCTTGTTCTGGTTTAGCGGCCCACAGCTGGTCTCAAAACAGTTAATGTTTAAAAGGAACTAAACACATTCTCCACAGGTCTGTTTTCATTAAACAACAGTGAGACTGCAGCCTCTCTTCCTGTTCTTTTATTTTGCTAAATGTAACCCGTGTTGACCATCAAGCTTTGTAAAGGGAGTCTGGAGAAGTACGGAATGGGAAAATGTTGTCGTAGAATGCCAGAATGAAGGGCCACAGTGCATTATTTTTACGACATTTTTATATTATGATTTCTTTGATGCTTTATTGTTTTTTGCACACTGGTAGTGTTTGTTTACCCATTTATAAATTCGAGCCACAATAGCGAATTACTTACTTCACTAATGTGCTTAGGTACTATTAATGCTCGTCTCTTGAAAGTCTATACCTTTACTCACACTAGAATTACTTTTGTGGGTGATGTGTTTCTAAGAGCTTGTGATACTGGTGTATATTTCAATTAATAAAAGTATTGGCTTCTTTTTGCTGATTCAAAGCTTGCCTTGGTTCTGCCACCAGCTATTATATATTCATGGGAGGGGTTGCTGGTCTGTCTCAAGTTCCAAGGGGACAGATGTCAACATCACTTAACGCTCCACCATGTTTGGCAGAAATCTTGGGCTGCCTGAATGGAGCAGGGTCGGAGAGCAATGGAGAACGTCTTTTAAAGTGTCAGTTTATAGATTACCTTTGTGCATATGAGCGTATACTTGGTGCTACATACGGTTTCCATCAGTTTTGTGCTATGACTTCTTTGACGTTTTGTTGTTTTCGCATGCTGTTAATTTTTGTTTACCAATCCATAAAATCGAACTAGAATAGCAAACAACTTACGTCACTGATATGCTTGGGTACCGTTAATGCAATACTTTCACCCACATTAGAATTACTTTTGCGGGTGATGTGTGTGTGTAAGAGCTCCTGATGCTGGTGTAAATTTCAGTCAATAAACATATTGGCCTGCTGATGCTAATTCAAAGCTTGTTGAATTAACTACAGCCCTCTCCCGCCCCCACCCCACACCCTATGTAGAACCGCCTTATTGTTTCTATGTGGATATAAAGTTATTGCAGACTGCTGGGTGTTTTCCGATATTATTTTCATATTTATAGACCCAGGCAGCGAACTTAAAAACAAGCTTATTTTACTTTTGCATTTCGCTAGAGGCAATGTTATTGTTTCAGTTACAGCTACACCGTTGTTTTCATTGGTGCTTGCTTCTGAGCTGTGGCTTAATTTTGAGCTGTGTTTCCTATTACAAAAACTGTGCAGCAACAGCTTTGCTTTCCGTGTGAGGCAATGTTTTTGTTCTTCGTCTTAGCTACAGCTTCCCCGCGTTTGCCACCTCACATTCATATTGCTCCGTGCTTTGCATCAACTGCTTAGCGTTTATTGCAAGGCGATATTTTTGTTTTCGTTTTAGCTACAGCCCCTCCCCCCTCCATCTATGCACAATCGCCTTATTGTTACTGAATATATGACGTTACAACGAATTCCGTTGCAACGCATGCCTTTACCACGCATGCGTTACAACGGAATTCGTTTGCCACGCATAACATTTACCACAATTACTAGCGTGGTGACG